>NC_080163.1:193776205-194376205 GCF_950295315.1 Erinaceus europaeus | reverse complement strand
GACTCTAAGTAATAGACAAATGTTCCAACTACCAATTTTATTTTTACCAATTTACTTTTTGCCCACCTAATATCATCAGTCTTTGAAACTTAAAAAATATTTTCAAGGACCAATAGATGGAACTCACCACCAAATGTATTACTGTCAAGAGCCCTTTTGGGTATTGCCCTAGAAATGTGAACAGCAAGGGAAGCAGTATGGTGTCATGGTTCACCGTCAGACTCTGGAGCCTAATTTTCTAGGTTTGAATCCTGCCTGTGATAGTTAATAGCTGTGTGAATTTCAGCAAGTCCCACAACCACTGAATTTCTTAGCTTTCTCATTTGTACAGCTCAGCTAATAATAGCTTGCATCTCCTGGGGGTTCCTGTGTGCATCAAGTGAGATACTGTGAGCCAAGTGCTGAGCAAGGCACTCAGCCCCTGGAAAAAAAGAGTTCAGACTGCCCAGTGCTACAGTTACATACTGGTGGAGGCATTTTCCTATTTGTCACACATGATACCTCCACCACATCTTGCAAATAGTTGTGCCATCCCCGGGCATTACTCAATTATCTGATTTATCAGAGTCTCTTGATTTCGCTAATATATGCAAATCTTTTTTTAACGCCACAAATTGATATTCTCTTGTTTGATAAAAAACCCCTCTGGTGGGAAATAATTAACATTCACGAAGGAGAGGTGAAATTATTTTTAGAAACTAGATCAATGAGAGCAATCCTTCCACCCCCAACCACATCTGCTAGTAGTGTAAGAGCCAGAGGATGAAGAATGGCAAACGTTTCTTTGACTTGCAACAATAATCATACTCATGTAATTGACTAGATCAGCAGGGGATTTCGTTCCTCTTTGTACTGTTACTGGTAGACTCTTTTTGTAAAAATATTTTTCCAGGTAAAAGGTGAGAGACACATATACAGGGAGAGACAGAGAGAGTGGGAGTGAAAAAAGGAGGGACAACACCACTCTATGCTCATGAGGCTTCCTTTGTTTCCATTAGCATGGGGCGAATAGACTCAAACTATGTCTTAACTGCAGCCACATATTTCTACAGACACTTTGGCACATGCTGTATATCCCATACTTCTATCTGAAATAATCATTTTAACTATTCAGCATTCCACTCTGTGGCCGAAAAGCGTTCTTTTCCTAATGAGCAGTAATTGTAGTGAATGTAGTGTGATCTTCTGAATGTACCAGATGATGAATGAAAAGAGAGAACTAACATTTAAGGAGGATATGTATGTACCATACATTGTATGTACCATTTGCTTAATTCACACTTTATCTAATTTAATCTTCAAAAGATTACCCAAGCAGGCACATTTTTGTGTGTGAGCATATGTGTGTTGTGGAGCCAGACTTCCACTCCTAGATGATTTTACTGCCCCCAGACCACTTTTTTATTCTTTTAATTTCAGAGGGAGGGGGGAGGCAGACAGAGACAGGATGGAGGGGAGGAAAGAGATAGAGAGTCAAAACCCTAGTTTACCCTGGTACCACGGCAGTCCTGTGAAGTTCTGGGGCTGGAACTTGGTTCACACACATAGCCAAACATATGTCCTATTTTGAAATATCTTCTGTCCCCCTTTTCTGTGTTTCAGGCCTGTTTTTATTTTTGAAAAACTGATAAATAATGCTTATTTTGATGTTTTAGCTTTAAGTTCTTTTTCCATCTGGGATTAATTTTCTTATAAAGAGGATTCACATTATTCCCCCCACCCCAGTAAAGATTAGTCAGTCACCCAACAATATTTATAGATTAACTTATTCTACCCTTTGAAATTTTGCCACATTGTATAAATAAAATAATATATGTGTATATACTTTTGGACTGTTTATTGTCTAGTACATGTATCTCTGGATCAATACTGAGAATTTAATTCCTCTAATTTCAGTTAAATCTAATATTTTCAATTTCCCCCTCAATATATATCCTGATTTTAGATTTCTCTTATTTATTTTAATTTTAAATTTTTTATATTGCCACCAGGTTATCAGTGTGGGTTGGTTCCAGCACTGTGAATCCACCACTCCCAGCAGCCTTTTTTCTTTTGCCTCCAGGGTTATTGCTGGGGCTTGGTGCCTCTACTACGAATCTACCACTCCTGGAGGCCATTTTTCCCATTTTGTTGCCCTTGTCGTAGTTGTTGTTGGGTAGAAAAGAGAGGAGGGGAAGACAGAGATGGGGAGAGAAAGACAGACACCTGCAGACCTGCTTCACCATTTGTGATGTGACCCCTTGCAGGTGGGGGTATAGGGGCTTGAACCAGGATCCTGACACTGGCCCTTGCACTTTGTGCCATGTGCGCTTAACCCGCTGTGCTACTGCCCAGTCCCCACCATTTTTTCCTTTTCTAATTTTATTAGGTAGGATAGAGAGAAATTGAAAGAGGAGGGGGAGATAGAGAGAAGGAGACAAAGATAGACACCTGCAGACTTGTTTCACCACTCAAGAAGCGTCTCCCTGAAGGTAGGGAGCTGGGGCTTCAACCTGGGTTCTTATGCTTAACTGGGTATGTCACAGCCCCCCCAAGTTATCATTATTCTAAATGTGAAGAATTTCAGATAAAATTTAGGAAAATTATCTATTGAGATACATATATATATATGTGTGTTTTCCTCTATACATTATAGATCTATAATGTTTTCATATACTCTAACAGTGTTAGAATGTCCTTATTTTAATCTTACTGCATTTAATTCTCCTTCATGTAGTGTGAATGCTAGTTTATCCATATATTTAAATATATCTACTGATAGATCTTCTGGAAGTGGTCTCAAATAAAAAAATAATAAATAATGAATATATTAATATTCTTATTTTGGCCAAGTCATGTTACCAAACTGGAGTTTACAATAGTAGTCAGTATTGAATATCATTTCATATTACTTCAAGCTATATGCAACTGAAACTTTAAGTAGCTTAAGCTCTGCTCTCAGAGTCTTGAGTTCTTTTCAGCAGAACTGTAAATTCCATAGAGTCCTGTTTTCTTTACTTGAGAACCAGAGCCCTAGAAACTGGGCCCTGGTCTTAGGAGATAGTGTTAGATATCTTTGGTTGTTACCAGGCTCCTTCATGTTATAATGCTGAGATTAACATCGAAGTATAAACTCAGGAACAAAGTTTTCTACATTCTTGAGTAACTCTGTAGAGCAAAGGAGCAATGATACTTAGAGAGTTGAGGGGACACTTTTATTTTATTTTTTTCTCAGTATTAGCCATAAACTACTTAAGATGCTAAAGAGATAATCTGCTTTGCCAAATAAAGTGTAACATGAACATGCTAATTAATTTGCTATAAACTGTGACCTTGTGGGATTTTTATTTTATTACATTTATGCTCTGTTTTTCGAGTGTTTTCTGTCTGAAGAATAACTAAAGGGATTTGTAACTCTCTAAAAAGTCAATGTAACGGGAAACTGCTTTCTTGGTGATTTTGACGTGTTGTGAAGATGTAGGTAATGAACCTGTTTCTGTACTGGTCTGCAGGGTTTCTGGCTTTCAGAATTTACAAAAAGCCCCTTACTGTTTGTTTAAGGTACAATGTTATTTGTCCAGTCCAAAGAGGACTTTCTTCTTAATGATGTCCTTGTAATTACTTTTTTAAAACTTAATTTGCAAGATAAAAATCTTTTTTTCATGTAGACCAAGTTTGTGAAAGGAAACAGTATTCTAATTTTTTTTCTCTAACTGAAAAAAAAAATAGAACGGTCTGTTTTGTGGAACAGCAGGTTTTTGTGCCATTTCAGATGGTGTTGCATGTGGCAGAATAGGCCCCATTCATGTTTTCTGTGGGACAGTTTGCAAAAGCACTGTGCTGTGGGAATTGTTTATAAGAAGTTCTGTTGGCATGGGCAAGGGGCTATACAGCACCTGTGGCAAGACATAGTCTGTGCAGGACTCAGATCTCATTTTATACTTTGTTTTAGTCCCCATAAGTATTCAGTATATGATCCTTTCTTTGTAAAATAAAGGCTGTCTTAGATGGTATGTATCAAGTGAGCTCAAGGAGGTGAATAGATTAACTCCAATCAATCCAAACACTCTCCCACGAGACCTGAATACGGGTTATTCACAACCCTTGTGATGATGATGTTCATTTTATTAGAGCATATTGCTCAATAGCCAGAGTGCATGATCTCTTTATTGTGAAAACCTTTCTGCATGCCCCTTTTTCTTGGCAAGAAAGCACCAGTAAACTGGTAAGCATTCCCTTTACAAGACTTGCAGTGAATCTGGAATAACAGAAATTGGTTTTCCATTTTAAATGTCCTGAGTGAACGTCTGATCTTTTCCAGGGCCTGGTCATATATTCTGTGGGTTAGATTTTTTTTTTTTTTTTTTTGCTATATTTCTAATCCCCAAGTTCTTGCCATGTTCCTTTTTCAGTCTCCTTTTCTTCCCCCTCTATTTCTCAATTAAAGCAGCTGGGTCTGCCTGGAGACACATACAGTAGTGATGCTCTGTGATTCCAGTCAAAGAATGTTTAGTCTGCATCCCACAAAGACCTCTGATTCCCAGCAGAGAAACGGACAGCAAAGCAGAGAGAAAGCAAACATGGCATCAAAAGAAAACTTGTGTGAATATAGACACCACTATAAAAACTGTGTGTTAGTCCAATAAAGAGAAAAGTAACAAGGGTTTTGAATGCTAAAATATAGAGAACTGCATGAAAGGGAGAGAAACATACACAAAGTAGTCAGACTGAATAAAAGTATTTATCTGTAAACCACACAAGTCATGGTAATTAAATTAGGTCAGGCTGGTTACAATGCTACAAAAAGCAGGCTGTAACTAATTTCAAAAGAAGCAGGAAAAAAAAAACCTGAAAAAGAAAACAGAGTGATAGCTACTTATTTTTAGTTTTTTATTTTTTGTTTGTTTCATCCACTCAGGGAGACTCAGCATCAGAAAGTGGGAAGAGAAATCCCAGTTTAGCAGAAGTTTGTCTCATTGCAGCAAATAAGAGTTGCAGATATTGTCAGAATCAACTAGAAGTATTGGGACTGATTATTCATTGTGAGTGAAAACAAGAAGTACTCACATATGAAGTTTGCCATTTGAAAGAAAGTGATAAAACTCTATTCCCATAACTATCTTCCCTGTTCACTAGCTTCTGCTTTCAATCACTTTTATACAATCCTGTAAATATTATACAAAGAGATTATGAGACCTTTTTAAAGCTATCTCTTTTTAAAAACCAATAATACCTAATAAAATGTCTCTAACTTTTCATGTCTTTACTTTGAATGTACGTGCCAATTTGTAAATGACAGCGTTACATAGAGACCATTATTTGCAGCACATTCAGTATTTGGGAAGAAATTTTAAAATGTGTCACTTTCTTCCTATCTTTCTAAAAAAAAAAAAAAACAACCTAGCACAAGATATAAGAGATTTCTGTTCACTCAGTTGTTGTAAACAGAAGAAGCACAGAGTGCAAAGAAATTAACAATACAAAGAAGCTGTGACATAATAGCTTATGAAAATATCAGCTCTGTCTTTTTTCCTAGTCATCCAATAAGTAGTTTCATTTCTTATCATTACTAGGGAGTTAGGAGCATATAATAGCTATGCTAATGTACATACTGACTGCACATCACAAGTAATTGTGCTGTTTCACCAGATATTTTAGGTATTCACTTCCACTTTCTGTATCTTGGAAATATGCCTGTCTTCAGTTGCTTTGATATATGGGTCTTTCTTTTTTTTTTTTTTTTTTGGTCTGCCACCAGAGCTTGGTCCTAGCACTAAAAATCCACCTTCCCAGTGGCCTTTTTTTTTTCCTTTTCATTTTTTTCTTTCTAGTTTTTATTGGATAAGACAGAGAAATTGAGAGGAGATGGGAAGGAAGAGAGGGAAAGACAAAGAGAGACACCTGCAGACCTGCTTCACCACTAATGAAGCTTCCCTCTGCAGTTGGGGAACAGGGGCTTGAACCCTGGTCCTTATACATGGTAACGTGTGTGTGCTTAATCAGGTGTGCCACCACTGGGCCCCTTGGGCCTATTTTCAAATTTACATAGTGTCCTTTTACATGCTTCTCAGGATTTAGATTTGGGTAAGGAACACTGAGCAAGTTAAGCACACATGGCCTTGTAAGTATATTTAAATATTATGCTGCCTTTCTTATATTTTTAGACCATATGTTTAGTACTTCATGTTCTAAAATTCTTTTCTGAAGTGAGACTAGGTGCTTTCACTGGGGCACGCTGGCGACACTTGTTCATGACATTGCTTTGTAAGGTGGGCATCATCATCATCCACACTCCATAAAGCAGAAATACTGTTCTAAGTAGTATAAATACTGTTCTAAGTAGTAGTAGGGATAGGAAAAGCCTGTTAGCCTTAAGAATATTAAAGTTAGGGGGTTTCCGGAAGATGGCGGACTGAGAAGCTGCTAGTGGCTTGAGCTCTGATCACATCTTCTGGAAACGGTAGGATTTTCTGCCTTTAGTAGGCCAATCAATAAGGGGTCCTAGCGGTGACACCAAGGAGGTGACTATAACTTAATTTGGGTTAAGAATTAGACTAGAGGTGGCACGGACTAGCGGGCGGGTTGCTCCAGTCTTCCCAGGCGGCGGCGGGCAAGGCGGGTGCGCCGGGCACTGTCCTCAGCCCTGGAAGGCGGCTCCTCCGCTGGTTGCAGAGCGCTGCTGGGCGGCCAGCAGAGGACCAGGAGGGAGCACTGTAGCTCGGGGGCTTTCTCTTGGGAGTCTCTGGGGACCACCACGACCCTGAGGGCGGATCCGAGAACATCCTTGAGTACAGCTCTCATTGGATCAAAAGGACTTGGAGCTAGTTCTCATTTTTGAGAAATCCTTTAAAAAAGCTTCTGGGGGGGGGGTTCCCGGAAGATGGCGGACTGAGAAGCTGCTGGTGGCTGAGCTCTGACCACATCTCCTGGAAACGGTAGGATTTTCTGCCTTTAGCAGGCCAAGCCAATAAGGGGTCCTAGCGGTGACACCAAGGAGGTGACTATAACTTAATTTGGGTTAAGAATTAGAGTAGGGAAAAAAGGGGAAAAAAAATTTTTTTTTCTTCCTTTTAATTTTCAAGCATACCTCCTTCCCGGCCCTCCCACCCCCATAACCATTCCCTGGGGACCAGCTCCTAGCAGGGGAGGGGAGCTCCTTTTCTTTACCAAATTCCTGCCCCACCAGGGAGTATCATTAATTCTAATCTATACCCTTCTGAAAACTCTGGCCTTTTTTCTTTCTAAGTAGCCAACCCCCCCACCTCACCCCGCATAGCTAATTAAATAATTAAAAATAAATACAAAAAAAGCCCCTTTCCTTTCACTGCCCTTTTATGACTGTTCTTTTTCTTATCTTTTTCTTTTTTCTCTCTCTCTATTTCTTTTTTTTTCTTTTTCTCATTCTTGTCATCCCTTCTTCCTTAATCCTACAGCTTCCAAAGTCACAACCCCCAGCCCCCACACCACAGTGTGCTTTTTTGAATTCACTGATACACATTTGGGAATTTCATTTCACTGCTCTTTAATTACAGCTCTTTTTCTTATCTTTTCCCTTTTCTCTCTCTCGTCTCTCTCTCTCTCTCTTTTTTTTTAATCTTGTCATATACTTCTTCCTTCTTCTTTGCCTTTCTGAATTTGTGAATTATTTTGGGGAAGAAATCTGACTCAGAGTGGACTCTCTATGTGTGTATCTCTGCTCTAGTTCCCTTTCCCCTCTTGTCACCCCTAGAATATACAGTGGATAGTAGATTTGCATAACTGTCTATTCTTGCTATCCTTTCTTTCTTTTCTCTTTCTTCACTGGGATTTGGTTACTATTTTTTCACGGATTGGAGAAATTGTTTGGCTAACTGGTAACGATTAAACTACTTCAATACTTGCTTCAGTTGCTACTGTAATTCCTGAGGTTGGTGAGTGCAATTGTCATAAAGGTATTTAGTACAGTGTTACTTGTACTCAAGACACAACAACTGAGGAACAACAGAGCATAAAAAAAAGGAAACACATAAATCAAAAAAATGGGCAGATCAAAAACAAATAAAACTGCTACTCCAATGAATGAAGACAAGAGCCCAGAAGAAACTACAAATCAGCCAGAAGTAACCATAGATAAGAAAAGTATGCAAGCAATAATAAACTTATTAATCACAGAAATGAAAACAACATTGGAGGAAAGGAATGGCAGTATTAGGGAAACAACAGTTGAGACCCCCAAGGAAAATACTGATTATCTTGAGGCAATTAGAGAACTGAAAGCTGAAATAGCTGTAATGAAGAAAGAAGCTGAGGCAAGGGAAAGAAGACTAACAGAAGCAGAAAAACAGAATTAGTCAGACAGAAGATGAGTTAGAGAAAACGAATAAAGAGGTGAAAGAGCTTAAAAAGAGATTGAGAGACACTGAAAACAACAACAGAGACATATGGGATGATCTCAAAAGAAGTAACATTCATATAATTGGCCTGCCAGAGGAAGAAAGAGAGGAAGGGGAAGCAAACATTCTAGAGGAAATAATAGGAGAAAACTTCTCAGACCTGAATAACAGAAAGGACATCAAGATTCAAGAGGCCCAGAGAGTACCAAACAGAATCAACCCAGACCTGAAGACACCAAGACACATCATAGTCACAATGAGACGAAGTAAGGATAAAGAAAGGATCCTAAAGGCTGCAAGAGAGAAACAAAAAGTCACATACAAGGGAAAACCCATAAGATTATCTGCAGACTTCTCCACTCAAACTCTAAAAGCCAGAAGGGAGTGGCAAGATATCTATGGAGTCCTGAATGAAAAAGGGTTTCAACCAAGGATAATATATCCTGCTAGACTTTCATTCAAACTAGATGGAGGGATAAAAACCTTCTTAGATAAACAACAGTTAAAAAAAAGAATATTAAAGTTAGCACCATAGTAATGGACAGTGGGGCACAGGTCTTGGAATATGATGGTGAAGGAGGACCCCGGTGGGGGGGGTTACAGTGTTATGCAGAACACTGAAAAATGTTACACATGTACCAGCTACCATATTTTACTGTTAACTGTAAGCCACTAATCTCCTCAATGAAGAAAAAAAAAGTCTATGTAGGAAATAAGCCATGTTTAGATTTTACTATGGTTTACAGAGAGAACCTTTACCAATAATTTAGCTCTAACATACCCTGTACAGAGGAGGGATATGAAGAATGTCCTGCTATTAGTTTCCCCATGCTATGCCAATTGTGAGGACCTTGATATTCCCTGTGTGTAGGCCTCCTGTGGGGTGGTCGGGATTCTTGCTACTGTGCCATGGGAGTAATCTTTCTAATACCTTAGGGTCTTTGCAAGGTGTCTTATATTTGCTAGGACACGGGCAGAGTTGCTCCTTCAGTAGGAGGCTAATTTCCCATCAGCTTTGCACCATGTCACGTCCATCTCAAACAAGCATTTGCATTTTTACTATGTGCCTACTCGCTCAGTTTTGTTTTGAACATAAAGCAGCATAATAGAAAGAGACCATCAAGGCAGGAGGAAGTGGATTTGCAGAAGGAAAAGGGAGTGCAAGCCCAGAAGAAAGACAAGGAGACTGAAAGAGAGGAGTGTTTTAGAAAACAGACACAACAATGGAGCTGATGTGACCCATGCCCCCTTGTGAAGGTCTGCATCTGCTGTAATGAGGTTCTGTTGTTGGGTATTCAGCCTTTAAATGGCAGCACCCGGCAGAGTCCAGCATGGGGGTGGCTGGACTAAAGTTGAGGGGACCAATCTCCCTGACTCTACTCAGTGGCCACAAGTTGCCTGGGAAGCACTGTAGCCCAGCTATTCTGAGCTCTGGAAATGGGAGGGGATCTGGTTGAACAAGTCAGGGCACAATGGAAAAAGGAAGTTGGAAAGTGAAAAGAGAAAAAAGTTTTCTTGTGGAAGATGCATTGAATTAAATGAGTCATTTAATACTTATATGTTATATATTGAGCTAAACAGCATGACTATAAGTAGTAGAATACTTCTGTTTTAAAGCTGTATTTGATTATTAAATGAGAGATGGAGGGAGGGGTAGGGGAAGGAAAACAAAGAGAGGAGGAGGGAAAAGGAGGGGTGAGAGGAGAGGAGAGGAGAGCAGAGGAGAGGAGAGGAGAAGAGAGCAGAGGAGAGAATCAGAACATGGCTCTGGGACATGAAATGTCAGGGGTTGAACTCAAGACCTCATGCTTGAGAGTCTGCATCAGGGTGGTTCTTTAGAAACTGAGACTATGAAGAACAAAATCTTTAACTTTAATTAAAAGTATGACTGTAATTTCCACACTAAGATACTCCTTTCTTATTATCTCCAGCAGTTACAGTGAAGTTGTTTTCTAGCCACCGTATCCTATATTTCCGTAAATTTCAGAGTGGATTAACTCTAGCCCAAAAATCTCTGGATATTGATAGTATGTGATAGTGTACAGCTTTGCAGTGCGTGCAACCCAGGTTTCACCGCAACCCCTACTGCACTGGAGGGAGCTTCAGTGCTATCTTCTCTCTCTCTCTCTCATCTCTCAATCTCTACCTAAAATAAGATCTTTGAGTGCATGTAACTTGGATTTAAAATTATTAACTTGATGGAATTTGATAGGAATCAGTTTTCTTACTTGATATACAGTAAGCACTTAGTAAATATTAGCTATTCCAATAATGACCCTCAAGAGATTATAATTTAAGTTGTGGCATTCCATCTTTTTTATATTTTCAGTCATAACTTTACATTATGTTACAGTATTACCTTTCTTACATTAGAAATCATGTCGAGGCAGGGGTCATGTTCTCTTTATCCATCTAGGTCTAACACTTAGCTTTCTGACATTTAAATGAGCTGGAAGGAAATCTGGCAGTGGCACAACTAGTTGAATTCACTAATTACCATGAGTAGGGACTTCAGCACAATCCCCCACCCCAACTGTAGAGAGGAAGATTCATGATCAGTGAAGCAGGCCTTCCGATCTCTCTCTTTTTTCTTTTCTTAAATTTCTTTATTGGGGGATTAATGTTTTATAGTCGAAAGCAAATACAATAGTTTGTACATGCATAACACTTCTCAGTTTTCCACATAACAATACAACCCTCACTAACTCCTCTGCCATCATGTTCCAGGACCTGAACCACCCCCCCCCCCCACTCCAGAGTCCTTTACTTTGGTGCAATACACCAACTCCAGTTCAAGTTCTGTTTAGTGTTTTCTCTTCTGATCTTGTTTTCTCAACTTCTGCCTGTGAGTGAGATCATCCCATATTCATCCTTCTGTTTCTGACATATCTCACTTCACATGATTTCTTTAAGCTCCATGCAAGATGAGCTGAAAATGGTGGTGTCACCGTTTTTAATAGCTGAGTAGTATTCCATTGTCTATATAGACCACAACTTGCTCAGCCACTCATCTGTTGTTGGACCTACGTTCAGGTATCTCTCTTTCTTTCTGCCTCTCTATTTTGCCTTTCTTTTTCAATTTTTCTAGGTCCTATAAAATGAAAGGAAAAAAATGGAAAAAGGAAGAATGGCCTCGGGGAGTGGTGGATTTGTTCAGGCATCAAGCCCCAGTGGTAAACCTGGCAGCAGTATCAGCCAGTCAGTCAGCCTCTGGCATTTAAAGAGAAATCAGTGAGTGACTGAATTAATGCCTAGGTGAATGAAGAAAGTAAAACTTGTTTTATATTGATTTATATCTATTTTTCCATTGAGTGATAGTTATGATTTTCAAAGATTTAGCTGAGTTGTAGAGGAATGGAAGGCTTTAGACACACTTTCATAAAATAAACTTGACTCAAAACTTTCAGAAAACCTCAAATGAACCTTTCAACACATCAGTAACTGTGATCTCCTCTAATGTAAAACACACTTTGCATTTTTAACAACATTAATTTCCAAGTTTCTTGGAACACTGAAATGGTATGCTATCATTTAGCTTTCAAATTTACCAGGCGTTTTGAATTGAATCTGAATCTCTATAGTCTTCCATCATGAGATGGTAAAAGATATATTTGCAACTTGGAAAGCTCTCAAAGAGTAGGAAACTTGTGAAAATGTCATGCTAGTTTTCTCCAAGTTTTTGTGGTAAAAATATGTATTTGGTTTCCTCATTGTCTTTGCTATTATTACTACTGTGTTGCCCTAAACAGTAAATCTATATTTAACTCTATTAAATATTGAAGCCAGAGGTCCCCAACTTGAGATCAGATGTTTTTCTATTAAATTCTACTTTATGTCTATTTCTTGAAACATGATGTAGATATTTCCAAAGAAATTACATCAAAAAAAAATCTATTAACTTCGTGGTATACTGGTTTTTAATATGATGGAACTTGATAAGCCTATGTCAGTGGCAGTAGAACAGACTATAGACAGCCTAATTCTACTGTCTTACCCTCTGTGGACAGTAGTTGTCTAACTTTAGACAAAATTGTATAGTTTTCAATATGAACTTAAAATTAACGAATTAATTAATATATATGGAGAGAATGAGAGAGATCAGGGCACTGCTTAGCTCCGGCACAATTTGGTGCAGTGGATAGAACCTGCAGTGTCTGGGCAAGTACAGTGTTCTACTGCTGCTCATCTGTCCAGGCCTCAGTGTCAATCTGAAGTACTTTGTGCACACAGAAAAGTGCGTAAATGCTAATTATAGACGTTGATAACTGGCTTCAAATTGAATACATACATGTTCCAGGTGCCAAATTATGAGTTACCACTGAGTTTTAGACTGCCATTAGGAAAATTAGGCTTGCTGCTCTACCTCCAGATTTCAAACCTCCTTCATAATGCCTCTCTCTTTTTTCCCCTCATTTTTTTAAAATTACTGATTTAATAATGAGTGATAAGATTGTAGGATAAGAGGGGTACAATTCCATACAACTCTGGGGACCACCAGATTTCCATCTTCTATCCCTTCCATTGGAAGTTTCCCTATTCTTTTTTTTAAATATATTTTTATTTATTTTTCCTTTTGTTGCCTTTGTCGTCTTTTTATTGTTGTTGTAGTTATTGTTGTTGTAGTTATTGTTGTTGTTATTAATGTCGTCATTGTTGAATAGAACAGAGAGAAATGGAGAGAGGAGGGGAAGACAGAGAGGGGGAGAGAAAGATAGACACTTGCAGACCTGCTTTACTGCCTGTGAAGTGACTCCTCTGCAGGTGGGGAGCCTGGGGCTCGAACTGGGATCCTTACACAGGTCCTTGCATTTTGTACCGCCTGCACTTAACCCGCTGCGCTACCGACCGACTCCCTAAAAAATGTATCTTTATTAATTATTGGATAGAGACAGGCAGAAATTGAGAGGGTAATGGGAGATAGATAGAGACCTCAGCCCTGCTTCACTACTCATGAAGCTTTCCCCCTGCAGGTGGGGACCAGGGACTTGAACCTGTGTCCTAGTGCACTGTAATGTGTGCACTTAACCAGGTGCATCACCACCTGGATCTTAAGGTTCCCTATTCTTTATTCCTCTAGGAGTATGGAACAAAATTCATTATGGGGTGCAGAAGGTGGAAGGTCTGGCTTCTGTAATTGCTTCTTCTCTGCAGAATGTCTCTTGTGGTTCCTGAGAATTATGCAGAAAGACACATTCTGCAGAGTATAGTTCTGATATTTTCTGTCCACTCCTTCTCTGCATGGGATTCTTCCTGAACTCTTTTTTTCCCCTTCATGTTTGTCACTGGGTCTCTGTGCTTTCACTATTAATCCACTTCTCCTGTGGCTATTCCCTCCCCCACCCCCATTTTATTGGATAGAACAGAGAGAAATTGAGAGTGGAGGGGGAGATTGGACGAGAGAAAGATAGATACATGTAGACCTGCTTCACTGCTTATGAAGTGGCTCCCCTGCAGGTGGGGGGGCCAGGGGCTCGAACAGGGATCCTTTGGGGGTCCTTGAGCTTTGTACTATGTGCACTTAACCTGCTATGCCACAACCCAGCCCCCAACTCATTTCTTTTTCATTGGTTTATTTATTTATTTAAATTATTTTATTTTATTTATTTATTCCCTTTTGTTGTCCTTGTTGTTTTTTATTGTTATAGTTATTATTGTTGTTGTCGTTGTTGGATAGGACAGAGAGAAATGGAGAGAGGAGGGGAAGACAGAGAGGAGGAGAGAAAGATAGACACCTGCAGACCTGCTTCACCGCCTGTGAAGCGACTCCCCTGCAGGTGGGGAGCCGGGGTTCGAACCAGGATCCTTATGCCGGTCCTTGTGCTTTGCGCCACCTGCGCTTAACCCGCTGCGCTACAGCCCGACTCCCTTTTTTTTTAAATTTTATTTATTTATTCCCTTTTGTTGCCCTTATTGTTATATTGTTGTAGTTATTATTGTTGTTGTCGTTGTTGGATAGGACAGAGAGAAATGGAGAGAGGAGGGGAAGACAGAGAGGAGGAGAGAAAGATAGACACCTGCAGACCTGCTTCACCGCCTGTGAAGCGACTCCCCTGCAGGTGGGGAGCCGGGGCTCGAACCGGGATCCTTATGCTGGTCCTTGTGCTTTGCGCCACGTGCGCTTAACCCGCTGCGCTACAGCCCGACTCCCTGGTTTATTTTTATATTCTTGTAGCAAACACTTTATTGACTGAGAGAGCTAATAATGGGGCTTAAGATTTGACAATCTAAGTCCTTCAAGTCCTTTGCTTTGATACAGGTGTAACTTTTTCCATTGATATGGAAGTTCTAATATCAATCTTTCCTGAAACAGATTGCTGAGATTTGATTTTCAATGCATTGGATTTATATCTCAATTGCACCATAATGGAAACATATACATGGGGGCAGGCAGTGTTGCACCGGGTTAAGTGCACATTGTACAGATTGCAAGGACCTGCTCAAGGATCCACGTTCGAGCCCTGCCCCCTCCCCACCCGCAGGGGGTGTTGCTTCACAAGGGGTGAAGCAGGTCTCCAGGTGTCTCTTCCTCTCTATCTCCCCCACCCCTCTCAATTTCTTTCTGTCTTATCAAAAAAAAAAATGGCCACAGGAGCAGTGGATTCATAGTGCAGGCACCGAGCCCCCACCCTCATAACCCTGGAGGTAAAAAACCAAAACAAAACATATACATTATTGGAATAGTTATTTCATGAACATGATATAACCTGCTATTTAGTTCATTTATAATATCTTTCAAGTTTTTTTTGTGGTTTTCAGGATAAATTTCTGGCACCTATTTCATTAGAAAGATTTGTGTATCATTTAAAAATAGCTCATGTCTATATACATGTATAAACACAATGCTTCTTACTTTATTGAGGTCATAGTCAGAAATACTGCTTGGCTTATTTTTTTAATAGTTTTATAAGGCTTGGAGTGTTTATATAGAAAAACATGTGGAAGTGGACAGTAGTTAAAAGTTTGCTTCTTTTTCATCCATGTAACTATTACTTTTTTTTTCTTGTTTTGCATTAACTAAGACCACAGTTAATCATTGGACATATATTTGTTTAAGTTTAATATTTGTGTAATTATGAGAGAGAGAAAATTAGAGCATCATTCTAGCACTTGGGATGCCAGGGTTCAAACTTGAGACCTCAGGCTTGAGAATCCAACACCTTATCCATTATACCACCTCCTAGGCTCCCTGACAGAAATGGTCTTAACATTTTATTTTAATGCTGCCAATATTGGAAGTCAACTTTATGATTACTGTAGGACTTTGTGAATATTTTTATCAGATAAAGGAACTCTTCCATGATTGTGCTGAGAACTGGATTATGATGGATAGAAAAATAATAAAACTGGGAGTCAGGCGGTAGCGCGGCGGGTTAAGCGCACCAGTGTAAGGATCCTGATTTGAGCCCCGGGCTCCCCACCTGCAGGGGAGTCGCTTTACAGGTGGTGAAGCAGGTCTGCAGGTGTCTATCTTACTCTCCCCCTCTCTGTCTTCCCCTCCTCTCTCCATTTCTCTCTGTCCTATCCAACAATGACGACATCAGTAACAACAACAATAATAACTACAACAACAATAAAAAACAAGGGCAACAAAAGGGGAAATAAATAAATATTAAAAAATAATAAAACTTCAATTTGACTTTTTAAAATGTCTATGTGAGAAGTTGTAAGTTGCTAATGAAGATTTATGGGAAGCATGTCCGAGTCCTGTTCTAAGTTCCAGAACCTAAGCATTTCTTCTATAATTTCAATGCATCATTTCCTCTTCTACCACACTGATTTTTTACCTTTACCTGATGTTGGCAAAATTTTTTTGGTCTCATATGTTTATCAGTTTATTAGTAAGAACTGGGATGGGTAGATTTTGTTCAAAGTCATAGGTGAGAATGCTAGGGACATCTTAGCAATTGAAACACAGAACTTGCATATACGAGGTTCTAGATTTTAACCTGGTTCTGATTGTCCCAGAGCTGAGTGGGACTCTGCCCTTTTTTATCATAAAAAATAAATAAACAAATCTTAAAAAAAGAGATAGATAAGAATCTTTTGCGTGTAGAGAAAATTGAGATTATCTCAGAAATCCCAGTTCTGCAAGTATACAAATTCTTTGCCATGTAAATGACTCAGGTTTGAGGCTGACCTCTATAACCCTGGAGGGAATTTCAGAGCTTTGGTGTCTCTTCCTCTTTTCTTTAGGCCTCATCTCTATATTTCTATCTGAAAAAGTTGATTTGGGGCAGTGAGACTTCAACAGTAACACAAGAGAGAAAGAAAGAAGGGAAAGGAGGAAAGAAAAGGAAAAAAAGAGAGAAAGAGAGAGAAAAGAGAAAGAAAGGTTGTTCTTGTGGATTGCTATCAATTTTATATTCTCTTATTTATGATCATATTTTTCTTGTCTCTTTTTATTTCTTTTATTAATTTTTATTTTTTTGCCTCCAGGATTTTCGCTGGGGCTTGGTGGTGACACTACTAATCCACTGCTCCTGGAGGCCATTTTTTGCCATTTTAATTGGGCAGGACAGAGAGAAATTGAGAGAGGATGGAGAGGTAGAGAGACAGACAGAGAGAACCACTGCTTCACCACTTGTGAAGTGATCCCCTTGCAGGTAGGGAGCTGGGAGCTTGAACTGGGATCCTTGAGTGGGTCCTTGCACTTTGTACTATGTGCGTTTATTCCAGTGAGCTACCGCCTGGCCCTCTCTTTATTTCTTGTCAAAGATATTTTATTTATTTATTCATGGGAGGGATGAGGAGAGAGAGAGAGAGAACCACTCTGGCACAAGCGCTTCCCGGGATATAACTCAGGACCCCATGCTTGAGATTACACCCATGTCCACTGCGCCACCTCTCAGACTACTCTTTTTATTTCTATTAGTATACTGATTAAAAAAATAAATTATATGTATGTTAAATATTTTCATTTTCATGGCTTCTTTTGTTTAATATTTTGGCTGGCTGAAAAAAGCAGGCATTCATTTTTTTTCCAGTTTCAAGGTCATTATTTTCTTCTTCCTTAATATCATTAGAAGCAAGATAAGAGGAAAATCAACTTTGATCTGTCAGAGAGTAATTTAACAACCGGCACTGAGTCCTTCCTTTTTCTTCCTCAACAAGAACGCTGCTTCTTTGTGAAAGTTCCTCAAAATTTATGGGAAAGGCTTTAACCACATTGCTCAGCATGCAAGTTTGCAAAATTTAAGTATTTTTTAATCTGAATTTTGAACTCGTCTACCACTACAAAGTTTGATTTTTGTATGTAGTATTTCACGAAGCAGACTCAACTGACAGCACATATTTGGAAGTAGAAAATACTTAAGTAATAGTTTTTATGGGAAATACAAGTAAAAGTACTTTTAGTTTTCTAAATTCAAAATAGCATCTATCAAATATCTCAAATTCCTTTCCATTGACACTACATATATATATATATATATATATTTTCCTTTAGCTTTAGTATTAGAATAAAGCTTCAGCTGTCCTTTGTGACTATCTCAATCATTGTCATCTTATTGTGCTGTTCAGTATTTGTGTGTTTCATTTACATTTTAAATGTTGTAGACTATGCAGTGTGACTTTCAAACAATTGACAAACATATTCCCATGTCAACCACTCTGCTTAATCAGCAGTCACTTTATTCCCACTCTTTTCAAAGGCACTTGAACTGCCTGAAAAGCCGAAGGACAATTCAAGTGAGTGTGTGGGACTGGTCACCTTCAGTGTTTGTCTATTCACATTCATGCGTGTGACCTTCTGGTGAAGCAGGGTGGCTCCACTGGCACCTCATGGCTCTGCAGAAAAAATATCCTAAAAATTAAAGACAGAACTTTTTCTTCAAGATGTAGCTATTGTAAGGTGGAAGATAAAAACAAAATTCAGAGAGAGAGCGGGAGGGAAAAAAAACCCCTAAATTTAGGGAGAAAAGATATTTCCCAGTAGCACTGCATAATCCTACAATCTCTTCTAGTTTTGCAAACTATCTAGAATGGTTTTACCAAATAGTAATGCTACCCTCTATCACTTTAGTTTCTGATGACTATCACATAACTGATTTAAACATACATTCACACATGCAAAATACCCAGAGTTTAAAGGTTCTGACATGTAGTTATTAAATCATTGCTAATGTAAGGTCAGGCTTTTATTTGCTTGTTGATTTAACTATAGACCATTAGATG
Organism: Erinaceus europaeus; assembly: GCF_950295315.1. NCBI lineage: Eukaryota > Metazoa > Chordata > Mammalia > Eulipotyphla > Erinaceidae > Erinaceus > Erinaceus europaeus. Next base: position 194,357,681 of record NC_080163.1, on the reverse strand, counting down.
ACAGTGAGCATCTAATGAAGAAGTAAAGATTAGGCAGCCAGGTCGTGGCATACCGGGTTGAGCACACATAGTACGAAGTGCAAGGATCCTGGTTCAAGCCCCTGGGTCCCCATCTGCAGGGGAGGGTCGCTTAGTAAGTGGTGAAGCAAGTTTGCAGGTGTCTGTCTTTCTCATCCCCTCTCTATCTTCCTTTCCTCTCTCAATTTCTCTATGTCCTGTCCAATAAAATGGACAAAAATGACCTCCAGGAGCAGTAGATTCATAGTGCCAGCACTGAGCCCCAGTGATAACCATGGAGATAAAAAAAGAAGTAAAGGTTCCTTTAACCTTTAAAATAAGAGTTTTACATTCACACTGGATGTCAGATTTAGTCAACTATAATTATAACAAAAGACCTGGGATACAAATCCTTTCAGATAAAACAAAAATTTTAATATTCAATTTGAGAAGATTATTTGACTGTGTCAGAAAATTTAAAAAATGAATTCGTTTAAGTGTAATTGGAGATAACTTGAGAAATGTAACTTTTTTTTGTTTGTTTGTTTTACAGTCTTAATTCCAAAATAAGAATGCTGTACAATGTGTTGAAGTACAAATCAGTCACAATAAAAATGTGAATGTTGTACTGGAGAAAAAATGTTGATAACAGTACTAAATGGTAGAAATTAGTTTGATACATTCCTTTCTTGACCAGCAAACTCGAGACCAGAATCTAGTTGTTATTTCATCTTTGTCCCCAGTGAAGAAAGCACAATTTCAGTATCAGGAATACATATTTGAGCATGGTTTGGGTCATTAACTGTCAACCCCCAACACACACAAAGAAATCCATTTTAATTCATACATGGCACCTATGAATATTTTTCTTAAAAGTTTTATGTAAGTATGTTACAGTAAATATTTGTGAACAAGAAAGGAATCATGTCATACTTAAGGACTCCTGGTTGTGATTAAGTATATTTTTCATCTTCAATTAATAAATGTGTCCTTTCTGAAAAAGAATCTCATTTTTCCTGAATAACGGATTTATCATTTCTACATTGTTGACTTTTGCAAATGACTTTGTTACTACTAAATTTAGCTTGTTTTTTAAATAGCGCATCAGCTTATTGGTGGTGGGGGGGATAATGGTCTATAAAACAATGGCCACCTGAGTATAATTTCTTATCTCCATGTGATAGGTATTTTTCCATCACTTCCACGTGATAGGTATTTTTCCATCACTTCCACTGCCGATTTAAGTTTTCTTCTGCCCCTGAGTCTCTAATGCCTTACACCTACTCATTTTTGACTTGTTTGCTAGGTTTGCTAGGTTCATTCTCTACATAACAAATATTTCTTCTTTTAGTTTACTTGGATTAATTTCTGATTTCTTATCGTAACATCTGGTACTTTAGAAATGGCTAAAATGTAACAAAATTGGTGATCATGCAACAGAGTAACTCAGAAGTATCTAAGGAAATAGAGGTTCTCAATGTGATCTTTGAATAAGATTTGCACAGGAAGTTAAGTTCCATGAAGACATTTCATTTCTTTTTATTTGCGAACTAATGATCTACTAGATATTCACCATTATCTTGATTTCCCTATAGGAGTTATAGCTTAGGGGAAATTATATTAAGAAAAGAGATATTGTGGGGGCCAGGCAGTAGCGCAGCAAGTTAAGTGCACATGGTGCAAAGCACAAGGACCTGTAAGGATCCCGTTTCGAGCCCCTGGCTCCTCACCTGCAGGGGGGTCACTTCACAAGTGGTGAATCGGATCTGCAGGTATCTGTCTTTCTCTCTCCCTCTCCTACTCTCTCGATTTCTCTCTGTCCTATCCAACAACAACAACAATGGCAGCAACAACAGTAACAACAAGGGCAACAGAATGGGAAAAATGGCCTCCAGGCATGGAACCCCAGTGATAACCCTAAGGCAAATATATATATATAGTTAATTAATTGGGAACATAAACTAACACCCTGTAACAATTCCTCTGAATAATTTTGTTACCTGTGATTCCAATTTATTCCTTTTGGCACACATGTCTTGATCCCAGAACCTTCTTTCTAAAGTCATATGTACTGTTTTCAGTCTTTTATACTTGTTGCTAGCCTTGTTAGTGTTCACAGTTGACATTAGTTTCCCAACACTGTTATATTGCATATCCCCAGGTAACCCTTGAACCTTGGAGTGGACCATTCTGGCTCACCTTTCTTATTTCCTCTATTCCAGGACTAGGCTCCATACATCCTGTCCTTGTGCTCCAGTAGTCCCCAGTGGGGAACCTAAGAGGTTGTGGCCATCTACATTGTACTGCAGGTCAAACCTGCTCTTTGTATGCATCAGCTACAGTAATAAGTAGAAGTTTTTTTTTTTAAATTAGTGATTGAATAATAATCAGTAAGATTGTGGGATAAGCAGGGTACAAGTTTCACACATTTCCCACCACCAGAGTTCTGCATCCCATCCCCTCTATTGGAAGCTTTCCTATTCTTTTTAAAAAATTTTTTATTTATAAAAAGGATACATTGACAAAACCATAGGATAAGAGGGGTACAGCTTTGCACAATTCCCACCACCAGACCTCCGTATACCAACCCCTCCCCTGATAGCTTTCCTACTCTTTAACCCTCTGGGAGTATGGACCCAAGATCATTGTGGGATGCAGAAGACTGAAGGTCTGGCTTCTGTACTTGCTTTGCCACTGAACATGGGCGTTGACAGGTCAATCCATACTCCCAACCTGTCTCTCTCTTTCCCTAGTGGGGTGGGACTCTGGGGAAGTGGAGCTCCAAGGCACATTGGTGGGGTTGTCTGTCCAGGGAAGTCTGGTCGCATCCTGTTAGCATCTGGAACCTGGTGGCTGAAAAAGAGAGTTAATATACAAAGCCAAACAAACTGTTGGACAGTTATGGACCTAAAGGCTGGAATAGTGCAGGTGAAGCGTTGGCTGGTCCTCCATTTTGTAGATTGCTAGTAGGTATATTTTAGTTATATTTCAAATGGCCTTGTAGCTATACTAGTGTTTTTTTTTTTTTCTTAGCTTGAAATCTGATATGCAGGTGAATCCTAATTATTGTCCGGGGAGATGATGTCATGGCTGGGAAAAGGACCAGAAAGCTGGATCAGTGAAGAGAGTAGCATGGAATGTTCCTACTTATAACCACAGAATGTGAGCTCAGATCTAGAGGGATGTAGAGGTCACACAGGCTCCTAAGCTAATTGTGGGCCCCAGATCACATCAAATTGATGGGGTTTACAGTAATATTTATACCCCTTTCCCATATTAGGGAGCTTTCCTATTCTTTATCCCTCTGGAGTATGGACCCAGGATCATTATGGGGTGCAGAAGGTGGGAGGTCTGGCTTCTGTAATTGCTTCACTGCTGAAAATGGGTGTTGCCATGTCAGTCCATACCCCAGACTGTTTCTATCTTTCTTTAGTGGGCTGCTGTGGGGAGGTGGGATTCTAGGACATATTGGTGGGGTCATCTGCCCAGGGAAGTCAGGTTGGTGTCATGGTAGCATCTTCAGCTTGGTGACTGAAAAGCATTAAGATATAAAGCAGAACAAATTGTTTACTAATCAGGAACCTAAAAGTAAGAATATAGCAGATGAGATTTGGGGTCTTCATGTTGGAAAGAGCTAGGAATACTATTTTAGGTATATTCCAAGGGGCCTATGACTCTACTAATTTTTGCCTGAGCACGACAACTAACATGCAGGTGTGCTGAAAGTAAGTAGTAGTTTTTTTTAAATTTAATTTATTTATTTTCCCTTTTGTTGCCCTTGTTGTCTTTTTATTGTTGTTGTAGTTATTGCTGTTGGTGTTGTTGGATAGGACAGAGAGAAATGGAGAGAGGAGGGGAAGACAGAGAAGGGAGACACCTGCAGACCTGCTTCACCACCTGTGGAGCGACTCCCCCTGCAGATGGAGAGCGGGGGGCTTGAACCGGGATCCTTACGCCAGTTCTTGCACTTTGTGCCATGTGCGCTTAACCCGCTGCGCTACCGCCTGATTCCCGCTAAGTAGTAGTTTAATGAGTATTTCCCCCTCAAATCAAATCTAGATTTATCAGGATGTTCATATGGTCAAATAGCTGTATCAACTTTGCCAAAATGCTTTGCTTCAGATTCTCAACTCAGAGATCAATCTGTGCATTGTTGGTTGTTAGGATTTTTATGCATGAAAAAATTTCTCCTTCTTTATGCTGAGTGTAAGTTGAAGAAATTTTACCAGAAGTTCAAATGCTCTAATATTGAAAGTGATATCCAGGGTCTCCCTTTACCAAGTGATGTAGTTTGCATTCATTAGTGTTACCTTTCAGTTTTTCTTAATGTGGTGAAAATTCTTACAGTTTATTTCTCAGATTAACAGCAGAATCTATTTCCCCAGAGAGCTGTGTAGGATTCTTTGCAGACTACCTCCTAGAGGTATTGAAAGCAATGGTACAAATGTGCTGAAATTTGGAGTTATTCACAAATTTGTTAGAGGCTGAGTCATCGTGATACATGTCAATTCAAGTCTTTGTTCCTTTTGTCCAAATCAGTGCTATTAAGTCCAGCCATTTGTATATATAATACTAATCTGGTAACAGCTTCTGAGTCAGAACTATTTTACTTGTGTTTACTATTTTTATTTTGTTATTGAATTAATAGTTTAACAAGACTACATGGTTGTAGAGGCGTAGTTATACACCACTCCCACCACCAAAATTCTGTGCCCCCACACCCCAATAGTAGTGTGGTAAATAATATTCAAATGAGTAATATAAATTTGACTTAAAGAATCTGTAAAGAAAGTTAATTCAGTCTTAGTGAGAGTCAGTTGGAAACTGTTAGCTGACAATGATTAAGTTTGGAAAGATTAGACTACATCTTAATCTCTGTAAATTATATCAGAAGGCAGAAAATATTTTTTAGTGCAAACAGTACTGATGGTTTAACAATTATATGAGACTTGAAAAAATTATTTTCTTAATAGTTAATTTTTAGATAGAATGGGATACTTTGAACATACCATACCAAAAAAAAAAAAAAAAAGAAGGTAGTCAACTATCATAAAATATCTGGTTGAGGTCATATTTCAGGGTATTATTTGGAACACCATTTTTTTTTTTGCAAGCAGTGAAGCAGGTCTGCAGGTATCTTTCTCTCTCCTTTTCTATCTTACCCTCCTCTCTCAATTTCTCTCTGTCCTATACAACAACAAAAATGGTAAAAATGAGGGGCCGGGCAGTAGCGCAGTGGGTTAAGTGCACATGTGCAAAGTAGAAGAACCGGCATAAGGATCCTGGCTTGAGCCCCCGGTTCCCCACCTTCAGGGTGGTCGCTTCACAGGTGTCGAAGCAAGTCTTCGGGTGTCTTTCTGTCCCCCTCTCCATCTTCCCCTCCTTTCTTGATTTCTCTCTGTCCTGTCTAACAACAACAACAACAATATCAATAACAATAAGAAGGGCAATAAAAAATGAGAAAAAATGGCCTCCAGGAGCAGTGGATTCATAGTGCAGGCACTGAGCCCCAGTGATAACCCTGGAGGCAAAGAAGGAGGAGGAGGAGGAGGAGGAGGAGGAGGAGGAGGAGGAGGGGGAGGAGGAGAAGAAGAAAAAATTGTTCAAATCTGTTGTCTACAAAATTTTACTCAAATATTAGATATAGTATGACTGCCCATAATGAGTTCACATAAAATGGAAAACTGCTCATTTCTTTATTTCATTTTGCTCTGTGATGATAAGCCTGAACCTATAGTGACATTTTAAAAGTGTTTTCAAAGAAATCATTTGAACATAAAAACACTGTAGTGATGTGAAGATGTTATATACATGGAAGTATTGCTAAATCCTATATAATCTCTAATATTTCTATGTGCTATTTCTATTGCTTAAGACATAATCGAGTTTTAAATTTACATACAACATGAGGCCTCCCGTATATATCCAGATTGATAGTAAATTGTGTATTCCATTAAACAAAATTAAACATTTTAGCATAATCACCTTTCTTGTATGTGAGAACGAAAACAAAGCCATACATTCTTCAGATATGCCTTTTTACTTGGCAGTCCAGTCTTTTGGAAGATAGAACAACTCTCTGCTTTTCATCATCTTGTTTTTTTTTTAAATTAATTAATTAATTAATTAATTAATTTTATTTAAGAAAGGATTAATTAACAAAACCATAGGGTAGGAGGGGTGCAATTCCATACAATTCCCACCACCCAATCTCCATATCCCACCCCCTCCCCTGATAGCTTTCCCATTCTCCATCCCTCTGGGAGCATGGACCTAGGGTCATTGTGGGTTGCAGAAGGTAGAAGGTCTGGCTTCTGTAATTGCTTCCCCGCTGAACATGGGCGTTGACTGGTTGGTTCATACTCCCAGTCTGCATCTCTCTTTTCCTAGTAGGGTGGGTCTCTGGGGAAGCAGAGCTCCAGGACACATTGGTGGGGTCTTCAGTCTAGGGAAGCCTGGCCGGCATCCTGATGACATCTGGAACCTGGTGACTGAAAAGAGAGTTAACATACGAAGCCAAACAAATTGTTGAGCAATCATGGACCCAAAGCTTGGAATAGTGGAGAGGAAATGTTAGGGGGGGGTACTCACTGCAAACTCAAGTGCACTTCTGCTTTCAGGCACATATTTTGCAGTAGTTTACGGATATGTGTGAACATATGCTCTCTCTCACAGAAACTGGTGTATATCTAGGTTTTGGGACTTTGTTAGAAAGTGAACCACCTGAGATGAAATTAGAGTATTACTATGAAAGGAAAGGTCTCACCCGAGTAATGAAGCTGAAGGATAGTCATTCCACATGTGAAGTCTCTGGACACAGTCTGAAGTGAAGCATGTTGAGGTGGCAATCGTTGGTTAGGTTTTGATCGGCAGATGCAATATTATTTGATATGGATTGGGAGAGGCATACGGGAAAGTGGGCCCTATCCAAGGGTTCCAGGACTGGGGGAAGTAGAGGCTCTATAGTGGAGATGTGAGGTTCCTGCTGTTTTAGGGTTCCAAAAGACAATCGATAGTTAATGTTATCATCACATTGTTTGGTAATTGGGTTAACTTTGAAAAGTCCTTTTGTTATGGTTTGCTGTACAGTACCCAGTATCTTCTATATAGCTGTGCTATTGGTTGCTTCTGATCTACTTGGTCTGGGCTTTTGAGAGAGTCTGCATATCAATTACACAGCCTTTATATTGAAAAGATTTAGTTTGTGTTTTGAAAAACTTTGAGACATACAATTAATTTCCCCCCTTGTATTAATTAACTAGTGATTTATATGACTACACTTTACTAGGAGTGTACATAAACACCATTCCCACCACCAAAAGACTGTGACCCATCCCTCCCACCCACTCCCACCCCCCACTGGCCCAGGAAGCTACATGTCTACCCCTCACCACAGGGCTTTTACTTTGGTGCCCTACTTACAATTTGGTCAGGTATCATCTTGTTTTCTAAATACATTCAAACATCTATTTAGAATTAGTTGCTGAAGTGAACGCAATAGGTTTTCTCTAGTAAGTGTTTGCTGCTTATTCTCAGAATAAAGCATATTTATTTTCAACAAATTCATTTCATGGAATTTTTGAGTATCTTCAATGTTTTATTTGGACAAAATTCCAGAGATGTGACAAGCAAATAGGTAAAAACTGAAATGAAATGGTAAGCTTGGCTTTCAAAACATGCAATTCTCCCTCTAAATAAATCTCCTTTACTCACAATCTGGCTCAAATTTTACGTAAATATATATCCTGGGTAAATTGCATGAACAAAGTTTAATATCTGGCTGAGTTAAAAATTCTCTTTGAATGTTGTTACTTGAAGACTTTGCTCAATTGTTGGATAGATTCCATTAAACACAGCCGGGAGCAATATATAATGTGTATTATATGACTTTACTATAATGGACATGCAAATACATATTTTTCACATACAATATGTAAACATCTCAGCAGGGCAACTAGATAATGGAACCAAAAATCAGAAAACTGGCAAATGTATAATGGATTACAATGGCTTGAATCCACACTTCAAATATAATGAACATTTAATTCATCTGATGCTGGTTTCTAATTGGAGACACATTGGTAGAGGGGCATTTGAGTTCACAAACACTCTCAATTATTTCCATGTTAACCATATTGCACAAACTTCCAACTTGTGAACTAGTTGAAAAAAAATGTGCGTAGTAGAGAGAACTTGCAGACTTTGACCAACTCAAGTTTTCTTTATTTTCATGGTTTTGCTTTTCAGATTACAATCTATTGAAATAAAGTTTCATTTTTTTTATCCTCATGTGAAATTTTAAATGTAGTTGCAATATCACAATCTTAGAAACTATGAATTTTAAGTTGATTTTACCAAATCACAACATCAAACATTCACTAGTATCTCATTAAATACCAAAGTTCAGTGATGACAGAAGAGGACCTAGGTGGGGCCTAAAAAGGATATGTGGAAACATAGGTATATGTGGAAAACTGAAAAATGTTACACATGTACTAATTACTATATTTTACTATTAAGTATAAACCATTAATCCATTAAACCCAATAACCATTAAACCCAGTAAAGGGAAAAAATGTTCACTACCTTCTATATAATTTCATTTCATAACCTTTTAGTTTACAAAGGCCATGTGATTTTATTTTATTGAGGTTAATCTTTACAATGCAGTCATTGTACTTGAGTATAATTTCATTATGCACCAGGTCCCCAAAGTTCTCTTCCATCCATCCCTCCCCCTCCTTCTCCAGAGCTCCTTGTTTTGATACATTACACCATGCCCACTTCACGTTTCACTTTCTTTTCTCCTTCCCTGCTCCTATTTATTATGTCCTGCTTATAAGTGAGATCATTTGGTATGTGTCTTTTTATTCTTGGCTTATCTCACTTAACATGATTGTCTTCCAGTTCCATCTAAGATGATGCAAAGGAGAGGACTTCATCATTTTTAACAGACAAGTAGTATTCCATCATATATATATATATATATATGATTCCTTTAGCCACTCATCTGTCATTGGACATCTAGGTTGCTTCTGAATTTTAGTGATTACAATTTGTGTTGCTAGGAACGTAGGTATATGTAGTTCTCTTCTGATAGGTGTTTTTGTTTCCTTTGGCTAAATCCCCAGGAGAGAAATTGCTGGGTCATAGGATAGGTCTATTTATAGTATTCTGAGAAATCTCCAGACTGTCTTCCACAAGGGTTGGACCAGTGTACATTCCCACCAGCAGTGCAGGAGTGTCTCACAAAGGCCATGGGTTAATTCATTTAACCAATAAATGTATGTTGAGTGCTCACAAGGGGACATACTTTTTTTGGTGAGACTTAAGAAATAAAATGGAGAGGAGAAAGTACTGGCTTCAGTTCTCTTGAAGCTATTAGTCTAATCTCATAGAATCTCTACAAATTTCTTGTGAAATATGTGTGTGTGAAGTTTATTAACCTTCCACTCCAAAGTAGCCTCTCACTGAAGGTTATCTTATAATTTACCCACTCTAATTGTATCCCTAAACAGTATGCCTTTCAATTGTGACATTTTTTTTTTGCCTGTATGTAGCAGGATTGTATTATTAATTGTATTATTAATGTGATTATTTTCTTCATAATTATTTGGTGTTTCATATGTCACTTTGCATAGCTGTACTGTCTGTTTTCACTACTGTATAGTTTATACATTTAATAACTTACAAATTGAGTCTATAACTGTTGAATATTTATGAACTTCAGGAGCTCTACAGCTTCTCCAGTTCTGGCTTTATTAACTTAGAATTTGTTGCGAAAATGGGTTTAAAAAGGTATCTTACTATGTTTTAGATTGGGATTTCTTCAATCATTAATGCAATGAGCATTTCACAAATTTATTGGTTATTGGTGTTTTAAAACTTGAACTCTGTCCTATTTTTAGGGTTTCTGTTTTCATAAACATCTTGTAACCTATTTATGAAGGCTAATATTTTATAAGAAATGTGTGTTTTCTAAATGTTTTCATTGTAGGGGGCTTCCTCTGGCCATAACTATCTCAGTTGCCATGTGGTCTCTAGCATTTGTTTCCTTTTCTCGGGGGCTTCCAGAAAGCCAGGTGGGTGGTGGTGCTGGATGGCTTCTGGAACAGGCTTTCAGTTAGGTGTTGTGGAACTGAGAAGAAAAGTTTCTCTGTTTTTGCCATCTGGATTATGGAATCTTTTCTTTTCTTTTCTTTTCTTCTTGTCTATTTTAGGGCCAAGCTTATGTCTATACTGATTTTGCAAGGCATGTTGTAGTTTTTGTTGTGGTGGTGGTGGCAAAAGAGAACTAGGCTCTCTAGTCTACTGCCATCTTTGTAGGGAGTCTAAATTCTTTGCTATTTTAGAAAAAGTTTTTTTGGTGGTTTTTTTTTTGTAGGGATGCAATTTACATACAAAGAACTAATTGATCAGGAACTAAAGAGATACCCTGCATTGGATGGGGATGACCCTGGGTCAAGCCCCATCACTGAACTGGAGTTGTTATGGCAACAGTGGAAGTTTCAGTGCTGTGGTATCTAGACCCATCTCTCTTTTCTCTGTCTATTTCAGTGATAATTATGGCTCAAAGCAGTGAAATTGTCCTTGCACAAGACACTGATTGTTGATTTCTGTCCCTCATACACACAGCTTGTTCAAATACTTATTGAATTAATTAATTTATTCCCCATTGATCAATAATATTACCATTATGTAATCAATTTCTGCTTTCATCCTATTAGACAGAATTGTAATGCAATGTTGAATAAAAAGTGTTGGTAGTGATATCATTGTTGTGTTCATTACATCAAAAAGAAAGTTTTCATAGTTCTTTGTACACCTCTACTGCTCTTTTAAGACAAATTTTTACATGTATACAGTGACTGTTACTATGCTTTATAAATTTATAATTTCACATTAGTTAACCTACCTTGTCTTTCTAAGATAAACGTATCATGGTATTTTTAATTTTCAGTGTAGTATGATTCAGTTTAGTAGAAGCTGGTTTAGAATTTTTGTGCCTATGTTCATGAATAAGATGTTTCCATAGACTCTCCTTGCCTCTGGTACCTCTTAAATTTAACTTTATCCCTTGGAAAGTGAACTGTTCAATGATTTCACTTCTTTTGTCTCTTAAAGGTATGATGAGATTGACATTGTGCTTTTAATTTAATTTTAGAGGCCTAGTAGATTATCAATAAAGTTGTTTGAGAATGACATCATGCATAGTCATTTCTTCTGACCTAAGTTTAATAATTACATTGTGCACATATACCGAAGTGTGTCTAGTGAGTTTTTAATTTTAGTTATGGTATTATTTCTATAGTTAATTTCATTATTTTTCAGATCTTTTAAAAATCTTTATTTATTTATTTATTCTTTTTTGTTGCCCTTGCTGTTTTATTGTTGTAGTTATTACTGTTGTCATCATTGTTAGATAGGACAGAGAGAAATGGAGAGAGGAGGGGAAGACAGTGAGGGGGAGAGAAAGATAGACACCTGCAGACCTGCTTCACCACCTGTGAAGTGACTCCCCTGCAGGTGGGGAGCCCAGAGCTTGGACGGGTATCCTTACGCTGGTCCTTGCGCCTTGCACCACATATAGTTTATTGGGTCTCCATAGGTATTTTCATTTGTCATTTCTTTAAGCTTGATAATATTTCTTCTAGTCTGTGTTTTGTGTTTATTTCTATACTTGGTATATTTGTAAATCTGTTTTTCTTCTGGTATATATCAGATCACCATATTCATCCTTGAGCTAGTTATCTTTGAATACTTGCTTTCCACAGAAAAAATTGTGAGATCCATTATAGTAAAGTGAAAGATAGAATTAACTTCTTTCAGAGAGACAGAGTTTATTTTTCTTCCTTTCAGTTTTCTAGAGATGCCAAGAGTTGGGAGGAAATTGGCATTATCGTACACTTTCAAGTTTTGTACTTCATAACAAATGCTTAGTAGAAAAAAACAGCATAAGAGCGATGTTGGTCATAACTTTCCAGGATTCGCACCCCCTTATCTTTTTTATGTTTATTTCCCTTTACTGCCTGGAAGCAAGTCCAAAATGATTGTGTATGCTATTTCATAGTGTTGTGGATATAAGGAAAATTTAGATCTATATAGCTCTGTCATTTTTTTTGAGGTTAATTTGGGGATTGTTTTTGTATTTCCTTAGCATGGTGCTAAATGTCTAAAATGTTCTTAGGAAGCAGATGACCCTCAATAACTGTTTGCTAAACACTGTATTTTTCAGTGTCCTGCCAGGACGTACCTACAAAGTGAATGCTTTTTTGCTTGTGTTTGTTGGTCTGAACATTGTCCAATAGATTGTTTTTTTGTGAGCCCTGAATCAGTTTATCCAAGTCACAAAGCAAGGTGTTAGATGTCTGGTTTCAGAGGTGATAAGATCAAACTTAAGAATCTTTTTATTTCATTAGTGAGGAAAATATGTTAAGTAGATCAGTGAGGCTAAGCGGACATAACCCATGAATTGTGAGTCTCTCCCTTACTGTTACGCTTACCCAACCAGACACTAAAGGTTTTCTTTCTTTACACGTATTCCTCTCACAAAATCATTTCTCCCTCCTCTACCTCCAGCCCTGTTCAAGGAAAGTTCTTCCCAAGAACTGTAACCAAGAGGTGTCATTATAGTACTGCCCTGAAGAAGATGGATCTTGGGTGAGCGTTATCTTTGCTGCTCCCAAAGACATCACTCAGAAGGTCAGAATGAGCTTGAATTCAATTCTGCGATGACTTTGGGAGTTTGTCTTGCCACCAGTGTTTTTTTTTTTTTTTTTTTTTGCATTCATTTAACAAATATTTATCTAGCAACAACTGTGGCGGGACTGTGCTATGTAAGCAACCTCTGTCTTGTCCTTATGGAGCTTTCGACTGGTGGCATATACCAAAATTCAACAAATCATCCCAGAAATAAATTACAAGTTGATTAATTCTGCAAAGTACAGAGAGCTATCTCATTTATAACTGAATAAAAGAAAAATGTTTTCTTAGCCAAGAAAGTCATAATTTTCAGAGAAGTGGCAAGTGAGCTGATATTTTAAAAGATGAACGTTTATTCGGGTACTATATGGTACATCCAGTAGAGCTCACACATTACAGTACACAAGGACCTGGGTTCAAGCTCCTGGTCTCCAGCTGCAGGAGAAAGCTTCATGAGAGGCGAGGAAATGCTGCAGGTGTCTCCCTTTACCCTTTTCTATTTCCCCCTCCCTTCTCAATTTATCTCTATCTCTTTTTTAAATTTATTTTTTAAAATATTATTTATTATTGGATAGAGACAGAGAAATTGAGAAGGGAGGGGGAGATAGAAAGGGAGAGAGACAGAGAGACATCTGCAGCCCTACTTCACCACTCGTGAAGCTTTCATCCTGAAAGTGGGGACCAGAGGCTTGAACCTGAGTCTTTGTGCACTGTAATATGTGCACTTAGCTAGGAGCACCTCCGCCTGGACCCTATTTATCTCTATCAAAAAGAAGAACATAGATAAGCATATATTAGCTGAGAAACAAGCAGGAAAACTCAAGATTTTAGCTGAGCTTATTGAATAATCAAACCAAATATTCAAGCCCAGGAAGAACTTGAACAGAAGGACAATTGTCACATTACGATGAAAGAACTGTTCCAAAGGTTCAATTCTCTGGGATAGAGATTTTATACACTGGGAGTATATGAGGTGAGCCTCCTACTATTACTGAAAGGTTTCCACAGCATACTTAGAATTACGCAATATTATTTATAAATCAGGATTTTGAGGGTATAACAACCTCATCACAGAGCCAAAACAACAGAGTTCTGACTTTTCCCTCACACATGTATCTATAAGAAATAGTGGTTTCATGCTGATTTCATAGAAAATTCAGAGTTTTTCAAAACAAATGTAGCAGAAAACATTCTAGGAATAAAGGAATGAGAGAACATGCCAAGTCCTTGCATTGTAAGAAAGCCAGCATAATCAATGAACAGGAAACTGGGGATGGAGGAGGAGTTGGGTCTTGACCTGTGTATGGAAGATGTGAAGAGATGTGTCCCTGGGCAGGACATCTTGGTTTGGTTTGAGATGACATTCACATTTCACAAAGATCATTTTTGGTTGAAAGGTTGAAAATATTTGAAGCTGGCAGCACAATTTGTGATAGCCAAAACCTGGCAGCAACCCAGGTGTCCAACAACAGATGAGTGGCTGAGCAAGTTGTGGTATATATATATTTCTCAGCTATAAAAAATGGTGACTTCACCATCTTCAGCCAATCTTGGATGGACCTTGAAAAATTCATGTTAAATGAAAGTCAGAAACAGAAGGATGAGCATGGGATGATTTCACTCTCAGGCAGAAGTTGAAAAACAAAATCAGAAAAGAAAACACAAGTAGAATCTGAACCGGAATTGGCATATTGCACCAAATTAAAAGACTCTGGGGTGGGTGGGTGGGGAGAATACAGATCCAAGAAGGATGACAGAGGACCTAGTGGGGGATTGTATGGAAAACTGGGAAAAGTTATGCATATACAAACTATTGTATTTACTGTTGAATGTAAAACATTAATTCCCCAATAAAGAAATTTAACAAAAAAAGAAAATATTTGAAGCTAGGAGGCCAGTCAGGCAACAGGAAGAACCTCTTAGAGGTCGATTGCATGGACCACAGAGGAAGTGGTTAATCTGGCTGGTGATGGTGATGGTGTGAAACACAAACACAGAAGGGAGGATGACGCTGATGAGACTATTAATGGTTTGCTAGCTTCCTTAAAGGACTAAAGGTTAGGCTAGAGAGATGGCAGCATCTGTGATTTCTGATAGTGATGGATTGGATGTTGATGTCATTCCCTGGGATGAAAGATGGGCAGAAAAGGATCCTGAGGTCTAGTTTGGTCAGCTGAGCATAGGAAGGAAGCTGTTTAGGAAGAGAGAACGTTACGATGCAAATACTAACAGGTACGGGAGAATGTACTTAGTAATTAGCAAGTAATCAGCTTGATTCAAGTACGAGATTCATATGACTTAAAGTTATAACTTAAACACTAACATTTAGGCACATCCTTTATCCTATTAGTAAATGTAAGTTAAGAAATAGGGGGCCGGGTGGTGGCACACCTGGTTGAGCGCATGTTACAATGCTCAAGGACTTGGTTTGAGCCACCAGTCCCCACGCAGGGGGAAAGCTTTGCAAGTGGTGAAGCAGTGTTGCAGTTGTCTCTCTTTTTCTCTCCCTCTCTATATTCTCCTTCCCTCTCGATTTCTGGCTGTCTCTATCCAATAAAGAAAGTTTAAAAAAACTTTAAAAAAAAAAGAAATAGTAGAAATAGGCAGATATAACAAAACTTTATAGTAGTACTGGAAAGGTTGGATAATAGTGTATGGTTTAATAAAATTAACCAAAGGGGCATCCTAACAACTAGCCTAAGGACTGAACTTGCCTTGTTCTGATTGCAGTATTTTGGTGTTTGCTAGGGCAGGATCTGTTCCACTGATTTATCACTGACAGGAGGGGACTGGAGAGTGCATGCTTGTTACAAGTTTGCAGAGACTAGATTTTCCTATTAGACAGTTCTTTGTCTCCTTAAAGTGGAGTGAGGGTGTGGAGAGAAGAGATTTAGCATTAATTCTCAAAGCATCTTACTGACTTAATTTGCCCCCAAGAAAGGAGATGATGTTTTCTTTTAAAATAGTACTGGCAATGATGTCAGCCATTGAACTTTATAAAGCAAAGTTCAAATTGTACTATGTTATGTAAGCTTGTAAATGTCAGCTCCTCTCTCGCATGAAATTGAGGACAGAATGTAGGGTTTTGAATAGAGAGTGAACGTTGTATTGTACAGAGCACTGCAAGTAGCGACTTACTGAACCAAAAGGAGTGAGAAAATACTGATTGCAGAGGATTTTCTGCTTTTGTCATGGGCAATTAAGTAGAGATGAAAAAGAAGAGAGAACTTGAAGGAAAAATTCCTTGCTTGCTATAATCAGTAGCAACCTTATACCAAACCACATATGCAGCTATCTCAGGGCATGCATAACCAGGCTTAATCAGGATAGCCCAGGGACTTAGAGGCTAGGAACATTCATGTTGAGGAGAAAGATGAAAGTCAAGAGGTCTTCCCAGCTACCAAGTATGCACAAATTAGGGCGCATCTTCTGCGGGTGAGTGCAGTTGCAAAGACGGCCACCAACTCACTATCCATATGTCTGCATGAGGTGTCTGCATAGGTGAGCAGTGGGAGAGAACTCCCAGAGAAAACCCTTAAAACCACCCCACCCTACAGTCTGCAGAGCTACCTCTCATTTTGGGACAGGCTGCTGCCGTGTAACACCTTCTGGTGTGTATTTCTTTTGCTTTACTAACCTGTGCTTTCACCTTGGCAGACAAACCCTTGTTACTTACATCTTTCATTGCAATCTTTTCTAGAGAAGATAAAGACCCAAAGTGAGGTCACACTATTCTCTCATTACACTTTGATACTATTATGAGGCAGTAAAGGCCTGGATACTGGTATGGAGTATCAGGTTTGTGTCATTTTACTCCTGTAAGTCTTTTCAGGTTATCTTTAAATGCTGAAGTCGTCAAAAAGCTCTCTCATCTACCTAATTTTATCCTATAAGATTTGTTATCTTCAGAGTAAAATGTAAATAACAGCCTTATAAAATCACTTTTATTTTATTTCTCTACCAGAGTTATCACTTTGCATGAAAATCCACCATTCCCAGTGATCTTTTTTTTTTTTTAATTTGATAAGATAGAGAGAAACTGAAAAGGAGAGAGGAGAGAAGTCAGAGCACCACATTGGTACATGTGGTACTGGAGAAGTCCTATGACCATGGACCGTGGTAGACTGTGCAAGGTTGTGGGGCAGAGAGAACAAGCAGGGAGGTAGGGTTGGTAAGTAAGTTTCTTAGAGATTGGTCAGATGTGACATGGAGTAATAATAGATAGGTAAGGGCAGGAGATCAGGGAGGGAAATCCTACCATGAACCTGGTGTTGGGACCAGAGAACTGTTAGGAATAGACACTAAGAGTAAACAGAAAGATCAAGAATAGGGTTCAAAACTTTATCAGATACTTCCCAAAGAGAGTGGTCGTCAGTGTAAGAGACTTGTGCTGCTAATGTGCTATAAATGCACTTAACCTCTGAGAGAGAGAGAGAGAGAGAGAGAGAGAGAGAGAGAGATTTAAAGCCATTGTAAGCTCAGAACTATTTGTTCAGGAATGGCCAATCCAGATTTATACAGGGCTTTGTGATTTGCACATATGAAGGTTGGCATCTGCTCATAGGGTCATAGGTCATGCAAAGATTCCTGGGAAATGTAGTTTATATTATAATTCTCTGGTCCATGTTGGTCAGGCAGCAGCCTGATAATTATGAATCTGTGGCACGCCAGAGATCAAACAAGAGCCTCCAGAAATCATGTCCTTTACCCTACTAGCTGAGCTATTTCCACAGCCAGAAATATTTTGAGACATACCTGTTAAAGGTCACATATAACCATTATAAAGATAAGCACAGTTTCTTATACTTTTCCTTCTTACCTTTTCAAGTGCTTGATTTTTGGCAAACATAAAAAAATTGTCATGCTGTTAAACATTATTCAGTGTTGAAAAATTGAAGACAATTTTATTATGTTTATATTTTATATATATTATATATATTTTATTTTATATTTTATTATGTTTATAAAACCTTATCTATAAAAGGAAAATGGAATTGCCAGAATGAACAGAAATAAAATCTTTACTATTTGAGTAAAAGAAAAATTAGTCTTAACTTACACTGGACGTAAGCATGTTGATGAGGCTTGTGTGTGTGTGTGTGTGTGTGTGTGTTGTGTATAATTGGGACGTCTCAAGAGTCTTAGACACTAATAAAGACCATAAACTATTGTGAATACTTAGCACTTCTCCAATGATGAATTACTTATTTTTTACTCCTGGCAATTTAGTAACTATTAACTTCCCCAGAATTACAAAGTAGAAGTTGAATCTGGAGAGACAGCATAATGGTAATGTAAAACACTTTTCATGTCTGAAGCTCTGAAGTTCCAGGTTCAATCCCTAGCACCACCATAAGCCAGAGCTGAACAGTGCTCTGGTCTACATCTTCTTCTCCCTCTCCCTCTCCCTCTCCCTCTCCCTCTCCCTCTCCCTCTCCCTCTCCCTCTCCCTAACCCTCTCTCTCTTTCTCTGTACATTTTATCTATATATCTTTCATTATAATTAAATATTTAAAAACTGTTAAGATAAGCAGAGAGAGAGAGAGAAAGAGAGAGAAGCTTATCACATGTAGGAGTTTTTTTTTTTTTAATTTCTTTATTGGGGAATTAATGTTTTAAATTCAACAGTAAATACAATAGTTTGTACATGCATAACATTTTCCAGTTTTAGGAGTTTTTTTTAAAGTCTTTTCAACCTCCTTTATTATTTTTAACCAAAATTGTATGCCTGAGTTTGTTTCTTCATCTATGAAACAAAAGATTATATGAAGCTTTCACCTTTTCAAAAATAAGCTTAGTTTTTTTCTCTGAAGATTCACAATTAATGTGTGATTTTTAATAATGCCATACTTATTTCTCTTGAGATCATTAGATGTGAGTAACTTCTAAAACAGATTTCTCTGGGGTGAACATTTTTGATCTCCGTGGAATGATATATCTCAAGAGATCTGTAAATTTGGGGGTGGAAGTTCCACAGCCCAGACTTGTTCAGCCTGGAATATGTACATGTTTACCACTGCAGTGAGTCACCCCTCCTTTGACCTTCTGTTGAAGGCCACACTGAGTCCAGTGATCTCATCCTGCATGAGTCTTTCTATTGTAAATTTAGCTTTGGAAATGAAAATAAATTTTAAAAAGGAATTTTTCTTACATTCTTAATGCACAGGAAAGCAAATAGTCAACAAAATAAAACAAAACTAAGAGTGGGCAATGTTTTGAAAACATTTTCTGTTTGCACTAGGAAGCCCAAGGTATCTGGATTAATTCTGAATTAAATCATACTATGATTTTATTGTGAGCGCTTAAATTCTGAAACATCAGTTCAAGTCAGTAGAAATCACTGATTATGATTTTCCAGTGCTCACTTTTTAATGGATAGACTTGATGGATCAGTAGATAAGTATAACCCCTGCCAAAAAAGTGCACATTACTAGGGAGTGAAGTCACAGTTGGGTCATTATTGATTCCATTCTCTCTCTGCCGATAATTTCAAAGCCTCAAACCAATTTTCAATGTAATAGAGCATTAAACTGAAGGATAGCTTGTTTGATAGTTGTTTTTAGAAGTTATACCTCATTACTGAAGCTGGATACAGCAACTTGAAGGACATTATTACTTGGCCAATTTAATCTGCATTTGGCTAGAACACCCTTTAAGTTCTTGGGATAGGGTCCAGTTGTTATGCAAATGTAGATCAAAGTCTTATTTTAATTGAGGCAAAGATATGAAAAAAAGGAGGTAGCAGCTGTTTATATGAATAAAGAATTTGACTGGATTTGAACCCTGTTGAAGGCATGACAAGTTTAGGCAAAAGCCCACTAATGAATATTCTTCCTGTGATACTAAAACTTATGAATACTTTGAAGTTTTCTTGCAGAAGTGAAGTCCTAACAATGCTCATATAACAGTTCCAAATTGGGATGGGGAAACTTCATGCATTTATTAAACAAATACATTTTATCTACTTATAGTTCCATAAATATCATCAAACTTATGGGTTTGTGCTACTCTTTTCATGATAAGAAATCTTTCTTGATTTTTATGTCACACATCAGACAAAAAGCTAATAGCTAAAATGTAGAAAGAGCTCACCAAACTCAGCAACAAAAAACAAGTGACTTCACCCCCAAAATGGGGAAAGGATATAAACAGAAAGTTCATGAAAAGGCCAACTTATACATAAAAAAAAATGTTCCAAGTCATTATCAGAGAAATGGAAAAAAAGACAACAGTGAGATACCACTTTACTCCTGCTCTGCCTCACAGATTTTATATCATTATCACAGACAAAATCTGGATGCATTTTCATTTTTAAAAGTTTTTTATTATTTATTTATTTACGACTGGATAGAGACAGAAATTGAGGAGGGGAGGAAGAGACAGAGAGACACCTGCAGCCGTATTTCACCATTTGTGACTGTAACCTGTGCACTCACCCAGGTGAGCTTGGCCTCGATGCATTTTTTTTTTTTGCCTCTAGGGTTATCGCTGGGGTTCAGTGCCTGTACTACAAATCCACTGCTCCTGTGGCCACTTTCTTTCTTTCTTTCTTTCTTTCTTTCTTTCTTTCTTTCTTTCTTTAGAATAGGACAGGAAGCTTTAGAATCCATTTCTCTAGTACTAGGAGAAAAAAAGTGAGAAATATTTTATGTAAATTGCATCTTACTGTATGTTAACTTAGAAAGCAAAATAAAATCTGTATTTTTAAAAAAATATTGATTCCTTTTTTTTTTGTTGCCCTTGTTGTTTTATTGTTGTAGTTATGATTGATGTCATTGTTGTTGAATAGGACAGAGAGAAATGGAGAGAGGAGGGGAAGACAGAGAGGGGGATAGAAAGACAGACACCTGCAGACCTGCTTCACTACTTGTAAAGAAACTCCCTTGCAGGTGGGGAGCCGGGGGCTTGAACCCGGCTCCTTAAGCAGGTCCTTGTGCTTTGTGTCACCTGTGCTTAACCTGCTGTGCTACCGCCCGACTCCCAAAATCTGTATTTTTATGTCATTTTACTGTGTAGGATTGAATATATTTCAAAGTTAGTCATGAGATCTAGAAAGTAGCCAATGGAGCCCCTTCTGTGTGAAGTTGGTGAATAAACGAATTTTGGCAGATACTCATTGGTAACAGAAAAGGAAATAATGGTCATCCAATGATTAAGTCGAAAAATGATCTGCTAATTAGTTACCTGAACCTTTCTGGAATGAAGGGGATATTTAAGGCAAACCTCTGACAGGTAACTGTGGCTGATGTAATAAATCATTCATTGTGTTGGGGCTAGACTTGGGGCTAGTGCCTACATCCAAAAGCAGCGAGGAGTCTAAGGAGAGAAAATAGCATGCTCTGGATTTTAAGTCTTGATCTCCTAATATGGTCTGAAGTCATAAAATCGTCTACAACTACTATAAAACTTTCAATGGCCCAGAACCAACATAGTTAGAATAAGACAAGTTTCTGCTCTGATAGTTTGCCTGAATGTAATGCCGTTCTCTTGCTTGAAATGTAGTACACTAATAACAAAAGTGTGACTTTAAGATCTAGGTAGCACAATTAGTAGATGTGGATGACTCTGGCTTCTGTGAATCATCAAGTCCAGTAAGCGTCTTTGCCATCTATAGTCCTTTCTCACAGATGAAGTTTATACTGTTTTCCTTGAAGATCTTGCAAAGACTTAACCTCAGGCAATTATCTACAAAGAGATGCTAATTCTCTTCATGTCCATTTCTCATTGCCACCAGAGCCAAATAAAAGTCAGATTCCAATGTGTCCAAGAAGAATTGCAAAATTGGAAGCAGAATTGTACAGTTACATGCCAAAGAGGAATATTAAGGTTTTGATAATTTATTTGGTAGAACCCTGAATAATATACATAATAGTGAATTCTAGCAGGAATTCTGATGAGGAAGGGAGAAACCTGTTAGTGAAGGTCGATTTGATAAATTTGGATTTATTTATCAGAGACTTGATATCCTTGTCTTAGTGTAAAGATTGGAGTTCGACATTGAAAATCTGCTTAATTGGCAAACAAAAATTTCCAAAGGCGACCTTCATTAAATTAAAATAGGTGTCAGATTTCCTGGAATAATGGAGAGTAGTAGCCACTAATATTCCTTGACATTTCTATTCCTCTTCTGTGAACTTTCACTTCTAGGCTCCCTTGTTAATTTATTGCTTATATATATATCAACAACTAGTTCTTTGAATCAAAGAACTATTTATTTACTTATTGTTTATTTACTATTAACTATTATTAACTATTTATTTACTTAGTACTTATTTTGCCTCCAGGGTTATCTCTGGGGTTCAGTGCCTGCACTATGAATCCACTGCTCCTGGTGGCCATTTTTTTCCAGTTTGTTATTGTTGTTATTGTCCTTATTATTGTTATTGGATAGGACAGAGAGAAATTGAGAGAGGAGGGGAAAACAGAGAGGGGGAGAGAAACTGTAGAGGAGACATGACATATCATTTACAGGTGAGGGGTTTGCAAGTTTATTCTTTCAGAGCATTTCTTTTCTCCACCACAGTGATGGGCAGTGTTCCAGATGGTGGTTATTTC
Organism: Erinaceus europaeus; assembly: GCF_950295315.1. Lineage (NCBI taxonomy): Eukaryota > Metazoa > Chordata > Mammalia > Eulipotyphla > Erinaceidae > Erinaceus > Erinaceus europaeus. Next base: position 194,335,427 of record NC_080163.1, on the reverse strand, counting down.
ACTAGGTTAGCCTTCCAAGTCACTTCGTCTGTGATCTTTCTTGAAGATCTGCAAAACTTAAATGGTGTGAATAAAATATAAAACATATATGCGCACACACACACATATATATATATATATCACCACTGAAAATTGAAGGTTGTTACTATTATATAATCTAACTTGCCTTGACTTAACACCTAGAGGAAGTGAAATGTTGATAGTTTATCGTATGTTTCCCATGTACCTACTACATCACTGTGTACCTTAGGAAGCTTAAAAAATATATATACTGTTCCCCACCTGCAGGGGGTTGCTTTGCAAGCGGTGAAGCAAGTCTGCAGGTGTCTCTTTCTCTCCCCCTCTCTTTCTTCCCCTCCTCTCTCCATTTCTCTCTGTCCTATCCAATGACAACAACGGTAATAACTACAACAATAAAAAACAAGGGCAATAAAAGGGAATAAATAAATAAAATTTAAAAATAAAAAATACATATATATATACTGTTGAGGGGTTAGGCAGTGAGTGGCACACCTGGTTAAGGGCACACATTATAGTGTGCAAGGACCCAGGTTCAAATCCCTGATCCCCACCTGCAGGGGGAAAGCTTTATGAGTGGTGAAGCAGGGCTGCAGGTGTCTCTCTGTCTCTTTCCCTAACTCCCCCCTCCATTCTCAGTTTCTTTCTCTATCTAATAAATAAAAAAATACTATCAGGGATGGCAGTGGCGCATCAGGTTAACTGTACTTAGTACTAAGTGCAAGGACCACCAGCTCAAGGATCCCAGTTCGAGCCCCAGCTCCCCACCTACAGGGGAGTTGATTCACAAGCAATGAAACAGGTCTGCAGGTGTCTTTCTTTCTCCCTCTGTCTTGCCCTCCTCTCTCAAGTTCTCTCTGTCTATCCAACAACAACAGCAGCAACAACAATAATAATAGCAACAATAACAACGGGGAAAAATGGCCACCAGGAGCAGTGAATTCCTAGTGCAGGCACCAAGCTCCAGAAATAACCCTGGAGGCAAAAACAGACAAACAAACAACAACAACAACAACAACAACAAAAACCTTGGTGAAAGAAGCATCAACTCCCTTGCAAAGGTCTGTTGCAACTACCTTTTGAAAGTTGGACCAGATGGTGTAAGATACTGTGATTGAAATGGGCAGGCTGATTTCACTGGAATGATGGAACTCTACGAATGCAGAGCTATACCCTAGGTCGTAAATGCAATGCCATAATTAGCAACAGGTTGAACATATGATTTGACCCATGAGGATCATGAGCCCTCTAGAAATCACATGAGCAACACACTGAATATTACTTTCTAAAATGCCAGAAAATGAAACTATAAATGTAGTGAACAGATAGCTCTAGAAGTCACAATGATGAGGAATTATGGGTTTTATTTCCAATTCTCTGCCAGAGTTTGTTACCATACTCTAAGTCCTTAAGAGAGAATTGATTCCCTCAAGGAAAGACACTGTAACATGTCAAACATTTTTATTATAAATATTCCTCTTGAGTGCCTTTTTTTTTTTTTAATTTAAGAAAGGATAAATTAACAAAGCCATAAGGTAGGAGGGGCACAACTCCACACAATTCCCACCACCCAATCTCCATATATCCCACCCCCTCCCCTGATAGCTTTCCCATTCTCTATCCCTCTGGGAGCATGGACCCAGGGTCATTGTGGACTGCAGAAGGTAGAAGGTCTGGCTTCTGTAATTGCTTCCCCGCTGAATATGGGCGTTGACTGGTTGGTCCATACTCCCAGTCTGCCTCTCTCTTTCCCTAGTAGGTGGGTCTCTGGGGAAGCAGAGCTCCAGGACATATTGGTGGGGTCTTCAGTCCAGGGAAGCCTGGCCGGCATCCTGATGGCATCTGGAACCTAGTGACTGAAGAGAGAATTAACATACAAAGCCAAACAAACTGTTGAGCAATCATGGACTCAAAGCTTGGAATAGTGGAGAGGAAGTGTTAGGGAGGTACTCACTGCAAACTCTAGTGTACTTCTGCTTTCAGGTATATATTTTGCAGTAGTTTATGGGTATGTGTGAACATAAGCTCTCTCTCACAGAAACTGGTATATATCTAGGTTTTGGGACTTTGTTAGAAAGTGAACCACCTGGTATGGAATTAGAGAATACTATGAAAGGAAAGGTCTCACCCGAGTAATGAAGCTGAAGGATAGTCATTCCACATGTGAAGTCTCTGGACACAGTCTGAAGTGAAGCATGTTGAGGTGGCAATCGTTGTGTTGATTAGGTTGCGATCGGTAGATGCAATATTATTTGATATGGATTGGGAGAGGCATATGGGAAAGTGGGCCCTATCCAAAGGTTCCAGGACTGGGGGAAGTAGAGGCTCTATAGTGGAGATGTGAGGTTCCTGCTGTCTTAGGGTTCAAAAAGACAATCGATAGTTAATGTTATCATCACATTATTTGATAATTGGGTTAACTTTGAAAAGTCCTTTTGTTAGGGTTTGCTGTACAGTATCCAGTATCTTGTATATAGCTGTGCTATTGGTTGCTTCTGATCTACTTGGTCTAGGCTTTTGAGAGAGTCCGCATATCAAATACACAGCCTATATATTAAAAAGATTCAGTCTGTGTTTTAAAAACTTCGAGACATACAATTAATTTTCCCCCTCTCATATTAATTAACTAGTGATTTATATGACTACATTTTACTAGGAGTGTACATAAACACCATTCCCACCACCAAAAGACTGTGACCCATCTCTCCCACCCACTCCCACCCCCCACTGTCCCAGGAAACTGCATGTCTACCCCTCACCACAGGGTTTTTACTTTGGTGCCCTACTCTCAATTAAGTCACATCCTGCTTTTAGTTTCCCTTTCTGTTCTTCTTTCTCAACTTCTGTTGATGAGTGGGATCATCCCATACTCATCTTTATCTTTCTGGCTCAGCTCACTTAAGATAATTCCTTCTAGCTCTGTCCAAGATGGGTCAGAGAAGGTGGGTTCATTGTTCTTGATAGCTGCATAGTATTCCATTGTGTATATGTACCACAGCTTTCTCAGCCACTCATCTGTTGTTGGGCACCTGGGTTGCTTCCAGGTTTTAGCTATTATGAATTGTGCTGCTATGAACATAGGAGTACACACCTCTTTTTGGTTGGGTGTTATGGAGTCCTTGAGGTATAATCCCAGGAGAGGAATTACTGGATCATATGGAAGGTCCATGTCTAGCCTTGTGAGAGTTTTCCAGACTGCTCTCCACAGAGGCTGGACCAATTTACATTCCCACCAGCAATGTAAAAGGGTTCCTCTGTCCCCACAGCCTCTCCAGCATTTGTTGCTGCTGTCCTTTTTGATGTATGCCATTCTTACAGGAGTGAGGTGGTATCTTAGTGTTGTCTTAATTTGCATTTCTCTGACAATCAGTGACCTAGAGCAGTTTTTCATATGTTTGTTAGCCTTTTGGATCTCCTCTGAGGTGAATGTTTTGTTCATATCCTTTGCCCATTTTTGGATGGGGTCATTTGCTTTTTTGGTGCTAAGTTTGCTGAGCTCTTTATATATTTTGGTGATTAGTTTCTTGTCTGATGTATGGCATGTGAAGATCTTCTCCCATTCTGTGAGGTGTCTCTTTGTTTGTTTAATAGTTTCTTTGGATGTGTTGAGTGCCCTTTCTACCACCACCCTCCAACCAAATTCATTCCCATAGGAAACTGTGGCTGTTTATAATATCCTTTAAGTGAAGGGTATTTTCCCTGACCCACTGACATCAGACCTAGCCTTGTGACTTCCTTTGGCTTGTGAAAAGGAACAGAAGTAACAGATGTCATTTCTGAGCAGACATTTACAGCCAACATGCGGGTTTTCATTCTTTTTTTTTTTTTTTTTCCTGTGCCATTATAACTAAAAAACTGTAGAGACATGCTTTCTTATATGAAGTCAAGGAATGAAAATACAGTTTACCTGTGAAAAATTCCACAAGCTGGAAGTGAGTTGTTTATTTGTTTACTTATTTATTTACTTACTTACTTTGCCTCCAGGGTTATCTCTGGGGCTTAGTGCCTGCACTATGAATGGCCTTTTTCTTCAGTTTGTTGTTGTTGTTATTGTCCTTATTGTTGTTCTTGGATAGGACAGAGAGAAATTGAGAGAGGAGGGGAAGACAGAGAGGGGGAGAGAAAGACACTTGCAGATCTGCTTAATGACTTGTGAAGCAACCCCCACTGCAGGCAGGAGCTGGTGGCTGGATCCTTATGCTTGTCCATGAGCTTTGCATCATGCGTGCTTAATCCACTGAGCTACCACCTCCCCCCATCCCTGAAGTGAGTTAATTTTGTGAACAATAGAGGTTTTGGGATAATTTCCATACCTGTATTTTAAAACTATACAGTTGTATAAATTAATATTAACATTTTTCTACTCAGGCATTCCCCACTCCCACCCCCCCAAAGAATTATTTTATTTTAGGCCCTATGACTAAGCCATTCCTAAAACAAACAGTTCTCAGTTTGGTATCTATCTTTTTCCAGTGGAAGGAACAGATCTTTCCAGAGAATGATTTTTAGATTTGGCACTAGACTGAAAGCATTTTGTGGGCTTCTGGTGCTTTGCTTTCATGTAAATTGCAATTGTGGGTACTGATCCTTCACAACTCTGCATAGCAAGCAATTACTACTAGTGTTTCTCAAATGGTCCCTTTCCAAAAACAACTTATGAATATAAAAATCAAAAGCTAAAGTTTCATTGTTCTTTACTTGGAATAAATCCCAGACAACTGAACTAAATTTATTCATACTACATGAAAAGAAAAAAAAAAAACTTAAGAAAATCTCAGTGGGAGTAGGAAGAGAAGGTAGGAAATTGGCATGATAATGAAAACGAAGCTTTGCATAATCATACTGCAAGGAAGAGGCAAGGTCAGGCCTTTTAATTAGAAATTTCATTCCTTTGAAAACCAGACTTGTTTACTTATAGTATTACATGTGTTTGACCACTGGATGTCTATTTGAGTTCCAGAATGTTAATTGAAAGTATGTCAACTTTAACTTTTTACAGTGTGCCATTTTTATTTTTAGTTCAGGGTCTGAGTATACAGTAGAACCTCACACAGATTATCTTGGTACTGGTTCTGGGTAGTTGTAGATATGATCTTGACAGTATGCATGCAAAGTGATCATGGAGCTATGATGTTTATGTTTTATTTTGGAGAATGAATTTTAATAATGAAAAATAGCCACTTCCTGAAAGCAAGACTATAAAAAATGGGGAAAAGATGATAGATAGATAGATAGGTAGATATATAGATAGGTAGGTAGATATAGATATACATATAGATATAAAGTAAACCTACCTCTGCAACCTTGGGAGAATTATTGCAGTTTCCAATGGAGGGAGTGGAGATACAGAACTCTGGTTGTGGGGACAGTGGAATTATATGCCTATTACCTTATAATCTTATAAATTATTAGTAAATCACTAATAAAAATTATTTAAAAAATAGTCACTTCCTGTCTTAGTTGGCTGCCTGTACACAATACCATAGAGTAGTTGACTTGAAATAATTTATTTTTTCTTCATACATTTCTGGTGGCTAGAAGTTGAAGATCAGGATGCAGCTTGATTTAGTTCTGGTGTCAGTTGTTTTCCTAACTTACAAATCACTGACTCACTGTGTCCTCACAAGGTGGGGGAAGAGGGAGAGCTTTATTCTCTTCCATTTGAAGTGCATTCCTCCCCTATGGTCCTTTTTAACATTCATCACCTCCTCAAAGGTTCTGTCATCAATATATACACAAGTCAGAGACTTGAAATGAGAAGTCATTCCATGGATATTTCCAGAAATAAGCTACTTCCAAGGAGACTTTGCAACAGCTGTAACTGGGCTAAGACTGCAAGCAGGCAGAGAACAAGGTGTCTATCACCAAGCTGAACCAACCACCTGGTCAAGGTCATGAAGGTCAAGTTCTGGAGGGAATCTGTCTATATTCTCTTTGCCATTGAGGGATCTGAAATCATTGATTTCTTTTATTTATTTTCTCTTTTCCTTCCCCTTCCTTCCTTCCTTCCTTCCTTCCTTCCTTCCTTCCTTCCTTCCTTCGATTCTTTCTTCCTTCCCCCCATGAGACCATCCCTCAAGGATAAAGTTTTGAAGGTTACAAAAGCAAGTACAAAAGCAAACCCATACCAATTAATGGACCCGAGTCAAGACATTTGTCACTGTCGTGGATGACACCTGTGTAGTTAGTGCTCCAAGGAGGTGGTCACTGCTATCTCAGGTGATCATGATTGTGGCAAAGCTTTCCATAGTTTCAGTGAGGCTTCTGGGGGAACACACATTGTCCCTTGCAAGGTGAACGGCCACAATGACTCTGTTACTTTGCCATATCCCCGTTCCCTAGAGACACTGGCATAGTCAATTAGCACTCTGTTCAGGTCTCTAACCTGTGACCTTCCATTTTTGCTTGATTAACACCCAGGTCTCTGATCCACTGACAATGATAAACAATGAAAGTCCAAATACAGTACTTCTAGAAATTTGAAAGGAATTCAGAAAGTTGCTAGTCACACTCACGTTTGCCAAAAACTGAAGGAAACTCCGTGGAATGACTATATAGTACAAACTCATTATACATCAGAGAGAGAGGGTGGAAGAGAGAGAGAGGGAGAGAAAGAGAAAGAGAAAGAGAAAGAGAGGGACTTAACAGAATTATAAGCTCTGAAGGCAATAATTTCATACCCACATCCTCCATTAAAGTCCTGTTGCAACCCCCCTTCAAAACTACCATAGTTCTTACCAACAGACAGTTCGGTCATTTTTTTTTTTAAAGGAAGTTCATTTATTGTAATTATATGTATTCCTCAGATCCATCCATCCATCTAGTAGTCATTCTCCTCCTCTTTCCTTATTTTGCGTTATGTGACTGAGTGCAAAACAGTCCTGATAGTATGTAAGTAGATCTTGTAATAGGTTTAAGTGTACTACTAAAAGTCATATCTGTTCAAGTCTAGTTTTTAATTAAATGAGTCCATTTTGCCAAGGACAGTGGCAGGAGAACATAACCTTTCATCTCAAGGTATCATTTCAGTCCCTTCTGATACACAGGATTAGTTCAACCAAATAGGTAAGTATTGAATAAAACTTGACGTTCTTCCTTTCCCCCTCACTTTTCCTTCTCTCAGTGCTTGATATTTTATTTATTTATTATTGGATAGAGACAGAGATAAATTGAGAAGAGAGAGGGAAAGAGACAGAGAGACACCTGTAGGCTAGAGACTAGAGACTAGAGGCTTGAACCTGGATTCTTGTTGCACTTTCATAAAGTGAGCATTTAACCAAGTGCGCCACGACCTGGCCCCTCAGTGTTTGATCTTAAGATAGGTTGGGGATCTCAATATAGGTTAATATTTTTCTGACCATGGAAGGACAATTGTCCTTGGTTGACTCTCAGGGAGGGTTCTAGTTCTATCTACTCCTGGGGCTTAGCCTGTTTCTACAGTGTTGCTGTTGCGGAATTCCATTCCCCTGGGAGAACGCAGTTCCCAGTGATTACCTTTGTGGGGCATGACCATGTAAGCCAGCTGGAGATGGTTTCCTCCAGGGCTGATGGAATTATTTGACCTTTTATGATTCAGCTGTATTATCCAGCTGTTCCATGTTCTGTGTTGGTGCTGGATTTTCTGAGAGAATTCCCTTTTATGTTGAGATTTTAGCCCACAGGGGGAGTGGTGTGTGTGTGTGTGTGTGTGTGTGTGTGTGTGTGTGTGTGTGTGTGTATGTGTTCTGTAACTTCCATTAAACATTTTTTTCTGTCCAGTTTTGAGAGCATGCTCCCCTCTGTTAGGTGGAAACTACCCCTAAATCATATTGTTCTTTCTTAGGCTCTATCTCTTCCCTGGCAGCTTCTGCTTCTCTTTAAAAACACTTTAATTACTGCTTTGGATCTAGAAGACTGTTTTCCTTTTTCTGAAAATTTGAGATTCCCATGATAGTAATCTTTGAAGAGAGTCTTAAGCGTTAACTTTAGAATTCAGAATTTGAACTCCCTCGCGTTTGCTTTGGGTTGGCCTCTGGCCTCTTCTTGAAGCTAAGGATACCTCACGCAGTGGGTGGAGGACTTCAGGGCAGCGAGAATTACCAGGAATAAACAATCACCAGATAATATTTCAAAACATTCTCCTCCCTCATGAGAGCTTCAAAGACATGAGAAAGTAGTCAGTCCTCACCAACACTTTGATTAAGAAAAATAACTCAGTTGTTTAAGAAAGAACAACGGACTTTTTAAAATGTATTTTTTTTAATGATACTAATGTTCAGGGATAAAGTTAGAATATTTTATTCACACACTATTTCAATAAATAACATACTTTTGTCCAGTAATCAAAATCATGGCTATTCTGTTTTCAGAGAGAATAGAGCCAGTTCTAGCTTGGGCAATACTTTTAGGTTCTAAATGATAAAAACATTAAACATTGTGGAAAAGGTGCAAGCCATGCCTTAGACAAATGACGAGAGAGCCTATATTCTTATTTTATCTTTATTCATACAGAGATTAGTCAATACAATATAAAGAGAAAAATCTAAAAGTTTACAAAAATTGTTTCAAACATAAAATAGTCACTGTCTATTAGGGACTGAGAAAATCACCCAAATTTAGTTTGGCAGCTTAGAATTTGAAGATGTGGTTCTGTAAATCCAGTCTCTCCATATCCCCCATCACAGTATTTCCTTCATTCTTTTTAGTTCAGGAGTCTCTTCATTATGCATCCCATCTCTTTTAATTTTATAACTTTTCCTCTTCTCCCCTAGACTGGATGTGCTCGAGAGTGAGGTCTGTGCTTTTCTTGCTGACTATTATATTTGTATTAGAACCAAATGTAGTGCCTCATACCTGGCATAGTCAGCAGGAATACATAAACAACCCTGAATACGATGACACTGAAATAGTCCCATTTAGCCTTTCCATAAGGTTGCAAAGTACTCTCAGCTGATATCTGCATATGATAAGCGGATGAAAGTACTCCATATTGAGATAAAGGACAACTCTGAACATGCTTATAAAAGGACTGCTTAAATATACAACCTTCTCTCTAAAGGTTTCTGAAAGTCTCCCAGTTCTACTTACAGAGTATTTTCTGGGAAAGTTCTAGGAAGAATGCAAACACAGTAGCTCCTGATTTGGGGCAGTGTATCAGATCACAGTACACTTGACATTCTTAGAAGGCAACATAACATGGCTGTATCTAAGTCTCTGTGTACCAGCAGTCACAGAAACAGCATCTATCTAAAAATGGGTCTTTCCTCCCATATTCTTTCATTTTGTTTCCTGTCTTTGCTAATTCTCTAGTGTGCAGTGTTTTGTTTACATCTGAAATATGTCTGCTATTTTTTATTTTTTAAAAATTTTATTTATAAAATGGAAATATTGACAAGACCATAGGATAAGAGGGGTACAACTCCACACAATTCCCACCACCAGAACTCTGTATCCAATCCCCTCCCTTGATAGCCTTCCCACTATGTCTCTGGAAGTATGGATCCAGGGTCATTATGGAGTGCAGAAGATGGGAGGTCTAGCTTCTGTAATTGCTTCCCCACTGAATGTGGGCATTGGCAGGTCGACCCATACTCCCAGCCTGTCTCTCTCTTTCTCTAGCGGGGCAGGGATCTGGGGAGGTTGGGCTTCAGGACACATTGGTAGGGTCATCTGCCAGGTAAGTCTGGTTGGCGTCATGATAGCATCTGGAACCTAGTGGCTGAGGAAGAGTTAAGATATAAAGCAGAACAAATTGTTGACTAATCATGGAACTAAAAGCTGGAATATTACAGATGAAGATTTGGGGTCTCTGTCTTGGAAAAAGCTAGTAGGTCTATTTTAGTTATATTCCAAGGGGCCCAGGACTTCACTAGTTTTGGTCTGAGCCTGACATCTAATATGCAGGTGACCTAAGTTATTGTCTGGAGAGATGGTGTCAGAGTTGGAAACAGAACCAGAAAGCTGGATTAGGGAAGAGAGCAGCTCCCAAATAAGGGAAAAGCATATAAATATTGTTAACTGTAAACCCCATCAATTTGATCTGTGGCCCATAGTCAGCACAGGAGCCTATGTAACCTCTGCATCCCTGTAGGTCTGAGCTCACATTCCGTGGTCATAGCTAGGAACATTCTAGGCTGCAAGATATGTTTTTTTTTAAATTCACTTATATTTTTCCCTTATAGCTATTACTTTCAGTCAGTGACCTCAAAGGGTTTATTCAAAAATATTTATGATCAGGGACCAGGCAGTAACACACCTGGTTTAGCACACATGTTACAATGCACAAGGATCCAGGTTCAAACCCCTGGCCCCTATATGCAGGGGAAAAGCTTCTTAAGTGGTAAAGCAGGACTGCAGGTGTCTCTCTCTTTCTTTCCCCCTCCCCTCCCTTCCCTTCCCCTCCCCTCTCCCCTCCCCTCCCCTCCCCCTCCCCTCCCCTCCCCTCTCCCCTCCCCTCCCCTCCCCTCCCCCTCCCCTCCCCTCCCCTCCCCCTCCCCCTCCCCTCCCCTCCCCTCCCCTCTCCTATTCTCCCCTCTCCTCTCCTCTCCTCTCCTCTCCTCTCCTCTCCTCTCCTCTCCTCTCCTCTCCTCTCCTCTCCTCTCCTCTCCTTTCCTCTATTTTCATGTCCTCTCAATTTCTCTGTTTCTAGCTAATAAAATGAATAGAAAACATTTTTTAAAAGTATTATGATCAACATTATATATAAATTTATAAATATATAACCAACCTTCATAAGATTATTTAGCAAATATAAGAAAAGACTGTTAAACGTTTTGAAATCAAACTCTGTAAACTTGACATAGTTTCATTTAAGCATTTGTTATTGATAAGATAAGGAGGAGAAATTCACTTGAGGTTGTGTGTTTTTCTTTGCTTACAACATTTTTGTGAGTTTGTCCAAATTATTTCACCTCTCCTCCCCACTCTTGCCTCTTTAACTTAGTCTGTTCCAAATTTGAAGCAATATATCATAAATTAAAAGGACTGGATATCAAGTTTGGAAAAAGTGACTTCTTGATGCTGAGTACTGCTTTCACCACAAGTAGCAGTTCTAGAATCCTGACCTAAGTTTGTGAAGCAACAGGACCAAACTTCTAGTGGAATATCAATTGGGCGTTAGTTTGATGCCAGATGATGGATTTCGTTTTGACTTTTAGATAACTCAAAACCCATCCACTGTGTGAATTAGTAGCGGTGACAAGCAGTGTATGATTTTGTGTATTATGTACTTTTCCCCTTCCTATTTTTGGGACATAAGAGTAAGTGGGGGGAAAACTTTTTACTTGCAAATGAAGGACTGGGCTTGGGATGAGTTGGAAAAAAATCAAGCTTTCTTTCTTTCTTTCTTTTTTTCTTTAAGATTTATTTAAATGCTCAGTAGAACCCATGTGATGTTGAACTACAGAATAAACAGTTCATGAGTGACATTAATTTGTTCTTTATTAAACACTGAAAGACATTACAGACATATTTTTGAAGTTAGTTCTCTTTCTTCTGAAGTTTCCTAGCCAGGAAATGACTTAGGAAAACAAACTAGCGGACATTTAAAAGGTAAAACATAGAGAAAGAATTAGAATAAGTCTACCTCACACTGTGGTAAAGGCCACATTGTAGCCATATCTAAGCCAAGTAAGGTTTGATGAGCTTTAAAGTACTCTGAGATAACTAGGAGTTATTGGAAGATTTTTATGAGGAGTGCACTTATTTGGAGATTTCAAATTTCAGAGAGAATTTTATATGAATTATTTAACACATTTTTTATCATGGAGCTATGCATTCCCTTATTTAAAAAAATATATGTACTTTTTACTTTATATACGATGCAATAATAAATGAGACAGACCTAGTTCATCATTTTACCCAACTCTAGGAGGCAGTAAGTTGTCACACAGTTCTTCCCCAACAGTTTTATTTGGGAGAGAAATGGCAATAAAACATTTTGCCAAGGTAAAGAGGACATATTGCATATTTAATTGCACCAGTAGTTAAGTGCTACGAAAGAAGAATTTAATGTCTCTGTGAGATGCTAGCCTAGAAGAAGTCTAAGAATTTCATAAGTTTACAAACCAGAGAGGGAAATTAATAAATGCAGTAGTTTAATAGAGGAGAAAAAACTAGAGTATTTGATGCTTTCTGCTTAGTGTTGCTTCAACATACAGGTGATGAGTGCATTCTAGTGACAGGTACTTTCTGAAAACATGGTTTTTCAGCATTTTCAAGGTAGAAAGCTTATGTCGACCACAAAAAGAAACAAAGGGAAAACATTTTCATATAAAAGAAAATGTGAGAATGATTTACAAGGAGCAGGTACAAACGGAGAGAGACAGAGATCTCTTGTGTAGACAAGGTGCTTTTAGAAGAAGATAATAATAGAATTGAATTTACTGAGTACCTTTTTTTGTCTCCGTTTCTATGCTAGAGATAGGACCAAATTGTAGACTGTTCTAACTCCAAAGTATGCATTCATATTCTAATATAGAAAAGTTTTGGTGGTCAGTAATAAGAAAATTTATTTCGGGGCTGGGTGGTGCACCTGGTGAGCGCACATGTTACAGTGTGAAAGGACTTATGTTCAAGACCCCAGTCTCCACTTGCAGAGGAAAAGCTTCATAAGTGGTAAAGCAGTGCTGCAAGTGTCTCTCTGTCTCTCCCTCTCTACTTCCCCCCTCCTCTCAGTTTCTGGCTATCTCTATCCAATAAATAAAGATAATAAACTTTAAAAAATAAAATTTATTTCATCTTAGATAAACTTTACATTCATTGGTTGTGTCCAGTGCTAGAAAACAAAAAAGATGAGGCTGGGCGGTGGCACACCAGGTTAAACACACATAGTACTAAGCGCAAGGATACAACATGTAAGGATCTGGGTTTAAGCCCTGGCTCCCTACCTGTAGTGAGATGTTTCATGAGCTGTGAAGCAGATCTGCAGGTGCCTTTCTCTCTGCCTCTTTATGCTCCCCTCCCCTCTCAATTTCTTTCTTTTCTATGGAATAAAAAACAAAAAACAAAAAGGTTCTAGGAGCAGTGGATTTGTAGTGCCGGTGCCAAGTCCCAGTGATAACACTGGAGGAAAAAAAAAAGACATTTGTGCTATTAGATGTATTGTAGTAATTTTTAGTTTATTTATGTTTCCGTGTTAAAAGCTACTGCTTTTCTACTATTGAGTGATGCCCATGGACTAGTGTATGGTGCCCTTGTTTATAGTGTCTTAGGAGTCCTGCAGATTCCTCACCAAGGAGAAGAAAGTGAACACAGGGAATATTTGTTTCCCCAATCTGACTTCAATCTGAATAGTTCTGATTTTCATATATTTTGTTCCACATAGGGTATTGTTTTACAAAATCTTTCTAATAAAAGCAATCCTTCCAAATCCTGAAATTGGTGAAATCCTCAAATTCTTCAAAAGAAAATAATTCCCCTAAAAAGCAAAACATTATTTGAATATTTTAGAGATTGCAGTTCAAAACTTGTCATATCTAGAGGCTTCATTTCAATACCCATAACAAATTATGATCTTCATAGCAGAATTTTACAGCAAAAACTTTGATTTTAAAGTTTTCAATTTCCCTTTAAACCAGATGTGTGACTCCCATTTATGCAGGCTAATTTATTTTGAATTTTTCTTGCTTTGTCCTTTATTTTGTCCTCCAAATTATACACATAAACCATAACTGATAATTTTAAATGGAAATTATATCTCCTCCTAAGAATAGTTATTTCTTAACTCAGCATGCTATAATCTAGCAGTTTTCACCAAACATATCTCCCTGCATTTTAATAAAAAATATGTATCTATGTATCCTCTCCTCTCCTCTCCTCTCCTCTCCTCTCCTCTCCTCTCCTCTCCTCTCCTCTCCTCTCCTCTCCTCTCCTCTCCTCTCCTTTCTTCTCTTCTGCCACCAAGGCAGAAGCGTTTGGTGTCTGGACATTAATTCTAACTCCACAGTTTCTGTTGGTCATTCTTCTTTACACTGTAAATTTCTTCTTCTGATAGATACAGAGAGAAATAGTGGGAAACAGAGAAAGGGACAGAGATGGAGAGAAAGAGAGGTATGCTGTTGGTAGAGCTTCCTCCCCTGCAGGTGAGAACTGGGGAATTGAGAGTAGACCCTTGTACATGATAATCTATATCCTTTACTGTCTGTGTCGTTGCTTGACCTAGTTGTATTACATATGTGAGAAGCAGGATTTTCATAAGATTTGTAAAAGAGGGGCAGGATTTTTATGTAGATTTTTCATCTCTGTGATTAAATGTAAAGGCAATGCTGAGAAAGTAAAACTATTTGTGACTGGAATACTCTTTTTATTTAAAAAAAAAGCTCAAAAAGGGTTATAGTTATTAACCTTGATATTATTCAACACAAAATTTCTTATAGACCCAGATGAATAAAATGATTTTTGAAAATTAAGAACAAAATCAGGTCCTCATTACATTTAATTAATTTTCTGCATCTGACACTGGTAGTCTTTGCTAATTTGAATTTTCTCAAACATCGGTACAGAAGGTCTGACATACTATATGCAATTAACTTGTTTCCTAACTTTGTTTTCACAATTTTACACTCATTCACCCATACCTTCTACAAACTTTCCCATTTTAGGTATGGCTCTGACCACAAGAAAATTCCTGCCTTTTTGGAGATGGAATGGGAGTGGGGGTGGCAAGGGGTGGGGGAAGGTGGTATTGAACCTGGGACTTTCATGCCTCAGGCTGGAGATTCTGTTTGAATAACCATTATGCTATCTACTCCCACCCCTCTCTCATTGAATCAATCAATCAGTCAGTCTTTAAAAAAATTCTTAAATCAACTGTTTTCTCCTTTATAATAAGACAAAATCTCCATCACAGCTAATGAAATTGAAACAGTTATCAAAAACCTTCCCAGGAATAAAAGTCCTGGACCAGATGGTTTTACAAATGAGTTCTACAAAACCTTCAAAGAAGAACTAAGACCTCTACTTTTAAGTCTTCCAGAAGATTGAAGACACTGGAATACTCCCTTCCAGCTTCTGTGAAGCCAACAGCACCCTGATACCAAAAGCAGACAGGGTCACAACCAAAAAAGAAAACTACAGACCAATATCTCTGATGAACATAGATGCTAAAATACTGAACAAAATTCTAGCCAACCGGATACAGCAGTATATCAAAAAGATTGTTCATCATGACCAAGTGGGGTTTATCCCAGGCATGCAAGGTTGGTTTAATATGCGTAAGTCAATCAATTTGATCCACCACATCAATAAAAGCAAGACCAGAAACCACATGGTTATATCAATAGATGCAGAGAAAGCCCTTGACAAAATCCAGCATCCCTTTATGATCAAAACACTACCAAAAATGGGAATAGTTGGAAAATTCCTGAAGATAGTGGAGTCCATATATAGCAAACCTACAGCCAACATCATACTCAGTGGTGAAAAACTGGAAGCATTTCCCCTCAGATCTGGTACTAGACAGGGCTGCCCACTACCACCATTACTATTCAACATAGTGTTGGAAGTTCTTGCTAAAGTAATCAGGCAGGAGCAAGGAATTAAAGGGATACAGATTGGAAGAGAAGATGTCAAACTCTCCCTATTTGCAGATGACATAATAGTTAGTATACATAGAAAAACCTAAGGAATCCAGCAAGAAGCTTTTGGAAATCATCAGGCAATACAGTAAGGTGTCAGGCTACAAAATTAACATTCAAAAGTAAGTGGTATTCCTCTATGCAAACACTAAGTTAGAAGAAGATGAAATCCAGAAATCAATTCCTTTTACTATAGCAACAAAAACAATAATATATCTAGGAATAAACCTAACCAAAGAAGTGGAAGACTTGTATACTGAAAATTAGGAGTCACTACTCAAGGAAATTGAAAAAGACACAAAGAAGTGGAAAGATAGTCCACGTTCATCGGTTGGAAGAATTAACATCGTTAAAATGAATATACTACCCAGAGCCATCTACAAATTTAATGCTATCCCCATCAAGGTCCCAACCACAGTTTTTAGGAGAATAGAACAAATGCTACAAATGTTTATCTGGAACCAGAAAAGACATAGAATAGCCAAAACTATCTTGAGAAGAAAGAACGGAACTGGAGGCATCACACTCCCAGATCTCAGATTGTATCATAGGGCCATTGTAATAAAAACTGCTTGGTACTGGAACATGAATAGACACACTGACCAGTGGAATAGAATTGAGAGTCTGGAAGTAAGCCTCCATAGCTATGGACATCTAATCTTTGACAAAGGTGCCCAGACTATTAAATGGGGAAAGCAGTGTCTCTTCAACAAATGGTGGTGGAAAAAAGTGGATTGAAACATGCAGAGGAATGAAAGTGAACCACTATATTTCACCAAACACAAAAGTAAATTCCAAGTGGATCAAGGACTTGGATGTTAAACCAGAAACTATCAGATACTTAGAGGAAAATATTGGCAAAACTCTTTTCCGCATAAATTTTAAAGACATCTTCAATGAAACTAATCCAATTACAAAGAGGATTAAGGCAAGTATATACCGATGGGACTACATCAAATTAAAAAGCTTCTTCACAGCAAAAGAAACCACTACCCAAACCAAGAGACCCATCACAGAATGGGAGATCTTTACATGCCATACATCAGACAAGAGGCTAATAACCAAAATATATAAAGAGCTTGCCAAACTCAACAAGAAAACAAATGACCCCATCCAAAAATGGGGAGAGGGCATGGACAGAATATTCACCATAGAAGAGATCCAAAACACATGAAAAAAATTCTCCAAGTCTTTGATTGTCAGAGAAGTGCAAATAAAGACAACAATGAGATACCACTTCACTCCTGTGAGAATGTCATACATCAGAAAAGGTAACATCAGCAAATGCTGGAGAGGGTGTGGGGTCAAAGGAACCCTCCTGCACTGCTGGTGGGAATGTCAATTGGTCCAGCCTCTGTGGAGAACAGTTTGGAGAACTCTCAGAAGGCAAGAAATGGACCTACCCTATGATCCTGCAATTCCTCTCCTGGGGATATATCCTAAGGAACTCAACACACCCATCCAAAAAGATCTGTGTACACATATGTTCTTGGCAGCACAATTTGTAATAGCCAAAACCTGGAAGCAACCCAGGTCTCCAACAACAGATGAGTGGCTGAGCAATTGTGGTATATATATATATGGAGAGAGGGGGGGGGGAAGAGAGAGAGAGAGAGAGAGAGAGAGAGAGAGGGAGAGAGAAGCATATCTAGATTATAGAATGCTACTCAACTTTGAGAAAAGATGAAATCTTGCCTTTTGCTGCAGTATGGATGAAGCAAAGAGGGTTCATGAGAAGTGAAACAAGTCAGAAGGAGAAAGGCCTTCTCATACGTGGGGTTTAGAAAACAAAGCAAAGGAGCATAGTGGATGAAACATGTATTAGACGTTGGCCTATGCCTGCAGATCTGGAGCCACTAAACAGAGAGAAAGAAGGGAGGAAATTAATGGAAGGGCAGTGGCCTGCACTGGAGAGAGATGGCACTTTGTTTTTTTGTTTTGTTTTGTTTTGGTTGTACTTTTTCTTCTTCTTTTTTTAATTTATTTTTTATTTAAGAAAGGACAAATTAACAAAACCATAGGGTAGGTGGGGTACAACTCCACACAATTCCCACCCCTATATCCCATATCCCATCCCCTCCCCTGATAGCTTTCCCATTCTCCATCCCTCTAGGAGCATGGACCCAGGGTCGTTGTGGGTTGCAGAAGGTGGAGGGTCTGGCTTCTGTAATTGCTTCCCCGCTGAACATGGACGTTGACTGGTCGGTCCATACTCCCAGTCTGCCGAGAGATGGCACTTTGGTGGTGGATAAGGAGGGCTGGCACATCTTTTGGGAAGGTGCGAAATTGTATCCCTGAGACAACAGTATTGTAAAATATTCCCTCAATAAAAAATTAACAGAGAATGCACCCATAAACAGAGAAAAGAGTGAAATAAATGGGAGGAACAAGGCAAACTAACAGGAAGTATAGTGTAGTTGTTGAAACTGAAAGTCAGGGAAGGTCAAGATGTGTGATAACGGGAGTCAGGTGGTAGCGCCGTGGGTTAAGCACACATAGTGCAAAGCGTAAGGATCTATGTAGGATCCTGGTTTGAGTCCCTGGCTCCCAACTGCAGGGGAGTTGCTTCACAGGCAACTGTCTTTCCCTGCTCTCTCCATTTCTCTCTGTCCTATCCAACAACGATGACATCAATAACAGCAATAACCACAACAATAAAACAACAAGGGCAACAAAGGGGAATAAATAAATCAACATTAAAAAAGTGTTTTAAAAAGTGTGTGATAACAGGAGTTTATTGGGGAGTGAGACTAACTGTTGAAAAAAATGCTGTTGATGGTTAGCAGAGTTATGATTAAAAATAGTTGTAGCATTTGTTTTCATCAACATGCTATCCTGTTAAGAAACGATGGGTAGGAAAAAAAAAAAAGAAGAAAAGCCTCTGAGCACAGTTTCCACTCGTAATTTCGGTGAGCACAAGTGTCTCTGTAGTTGTCACCTCCAGTAATGGCAGTCGACAGTGCATATACAGTTCACACAAAGATTCATCCTCCATGGTGGTGACCGTGTGTTTGTATTAGAAGAATCTGGATCACCTTAAAGAATATTCAGGTTTTGTTTTTTGTAACAACGTGAGAGATAATATGTGTATACTAGTATTTTGTGGGACAAGGCTTCTATTCTACTCTATTTTACGTTCAGTGAAAAAGTTCAAGGATTTCTTTAAATTGACACTGGTGGGGCCAGTTGGTGGTGCACCAGGTTAAGAACACATACTAAGCACAAGGACCCATGGAAGAATCCCAGTTCGAGCCTTTGGCTCCCCACCTATAGGGTGGTTGCTTCAGAAGCAGCTAAGCAGATCTGCAGATGTCTACCTTACCTTCTCCTTCTCTATTTCCCCCTCCTTTCTCAATTTCTCCCTGTCTTGTTCAGTAAGATGGAAAAACAAAACAAACAAACAAACAAAAAAACCAAAACTGGCTGCCAGGAGTGGTGGATTCGTAGTATGGGAACCAAGCCCCGACAGTATCTCTGGAGGCAAAAAAAAAAACAGTTTCCATTGGTTAAGTGTTTGCACTTTTGCTTCCCTACAATCAATCCCAATGAAGCACTACTTAAATAACCCTATTCTTTTTCTATCTGTGTTCTAAGAACTTCAGAATGTTATTATTTCAAGTAAGTTTTAAATTAAAAGTAGAAGGGGTCCTAAAACAATCATGGCCCAGTAGCTTTATAAGATATTGAGAAGAGGAGTATAGTGGAGAATTATTTTAATGATATACTTAGAGCATATACGGGTATATTCATTCGCTAATTAAATGAGGTAAGAACAGGTGTAAAACATTGGATTTTCCTTCTTTCCAAAAACATAGACTTGAGAGTGGATCAAAAAATCTTACAGCGATTTAATCCAGAATCATTCAGTGTTTCATTATTTTTCCCATTATTTCATAGAGGTACTACTCATATTTTTTTCAAGAACTTGAGTTTTTCCATATTGCAGCTTATTTCTTCTGGAAAAATCCCCATGTTCCAGTCATCATTTTATATATAATTTCACAACATCTAAATATGTAAACAAAATTGAAAATAACTCTTGGTAAGCATACTCAACTGCTGATACTAATAAATATATAAGATCATTTATATATATTACAAAGTTCAAAGTTTATTACACCAGGAATTAATATCCTCATACTCAATTCATTTATAAACTTTCTTGTCCCTGACCTCATGCTTTACAAAAATCACTTAAATAACAAAATAGTACAGTTTTCTCCAATGCTATTTATTATTTTTTAATGAAAAATTCTACTAATGACTAGGAGAGACGAAGACTAGGGTTGCTATTTGGATGAAGTTTTGATTTCTGTTCTTCAGTTTGATGACAAGGAAGTACTTGATTGTGGCAGCTAGAGGTTTTCTAGAAGTCTATGTAAGTGGTTAAAAAGTTTGGGTAAATTTTCTTGTCTGGACTTCATAAGTGAACACACTAGTTATAAGAAGTGAATGATCTTTCCATCCAGTCGTCATGGTTTCTAAAGGATTTAATGATGTCTAGCGCATTCATCCATTTAAGACTTCTTTTGCTGGCTTTAAAACAGAAACATATTAAAAAATTTTATTGGGGAAGTTCACATATTTGTCTAATTGTGTTTTTGTTTAAAAAAACAAAAATATCCGAGGGCTGTTTAAAAATAAACTAATTAAGTCAGCTTCTCTTTAAAGGTTTTTTTTTTCAACATGACTTTTACCTTATGAAGATTAAACACTTAAATTAGGACAATGTCTTCATATATATATATTTTCCTCCCTCAACTGTTTTTATTTTTGACCCTAGGGCTGTAGGAGCTTGTAAAACAGAACGCTGCCCAACTTGTACTACTTCCTTAGCTGTTTTCATCATTTCTTTACTCAGTATATAGTAGCCGAAAAATAGTAACTCTATTCACATAGAAAGTCAATGGTAAAGGATTCTGTGAGTTTATCCCTAGTTGTTAGGGTGGGGACAGTTCTAAAAGAGAAGTTTTTTCAAATATTAAAATCTCCAAATCACAGAAAGTCTGAGAACATTTTAGGTACAGTTGTGGCCTCTCCACTCCATTAGCCAGTTGAAATTGGTTAGGATTAGTGTTGTGGGTGCTATGAAGCATACTTACTTTGTTCTGTATTTTGTATTCTATATTCTACATTTTCTTCTGTAATTTAGGAACAAAAAAGATCACATTCCACAAAGTAACACATTTTTTATTCCCTTGTTATTATTAACGCCATGTTCATTTTACTGGCTTCACATTTCATTACTTCTCTCTTCATATTTTAGTTTTGCTTTTTCTCTTATCTCCTCTCTAATAAAATATTCACATTACTTCACTTTCCTCTAAAATAGACTGAAAAGTGACCTTCAGACAAGAACCAGGAGAAGGAATAAGGGGCCATTGTTCTCCTAATTTCTATATATATTCTACTATAATTCCAAGTTTTTCCCCCAGTTATTTCTACTTGTATTTGCAAGAATTAGGTTGTTAAAAAGAAAAATGTTCACTTAATAATTTTTTGAATTTTCTAAATATTTATATATATTTATTTTCTTTTATTCCTTTTTTTCTTTATTGTTGTAGTTATTGGTGTCGTCGTTGTTGGATAGGACAGAGAGAAATGGAGAGAGGAGGGGAAGACAGGGGGAGAGAAAGATAGACACCTCAGATCTGCTTCGCCGCTTGTGATGTGACTCCTCTGCAGGTGGGGAGCCGGGGGCTCGAACCAGTATTCTTACACTGGTCCTTGCGTTTTGCACCACGTGTGCTTAACCCGCTGTGCTACTGCCCAACTCCCCACTTGGTAATTTAAAGTTAGTCTGAATTTAAAGCCATACTCAAGGGTCTGGTAGTGTCACACCTGGCTGAGCAAACACAGTGAAGTGCACAAGGACCTGGGATCAAGCCCCTACACCCCATCTGCAGGGGAGAAGCTTTATAATTAGTTAAGCAGTGTTGTGGGTATCTCTCTCTGTCTTTCCCTTTCTATCCCCCATTCCCTCTCAACTTCTCTCTGTCTCTATCCAATGAATACAATGTATAATAAAAAGTTAACATAGAAAGACATACTTAAAATATGTCAGTGTTTTCAAGAATCTCTAGAGCAAGGCTTAAAAATCTAGATATACCTTTCTCCCTCCACTATAGCTGGAGGAAACTTGTGTTTGCTGATATTAGAATACCAGCTAGGCATTTTATGGGTTGTAAATTTGTATACATTATTATATTTTAGGAATTTTATTTTTAACCCCTGAATGTCAGCATTGGGACTTTTGCTTGGAAACACTGGAATGTAGATTTACCTTATATTTAGACTTTAGAATCTCACTAAATTTGTTGTTAACCTGTATTTTAACAAAGTTTGCCCTGTGTCTTGAATTATTTATTAAAAAATGATTCTATTGTCTCCTTGGTGATATAAAGTACCTATACGATAGCATGGTCGGTGGCACAGTAATAAGAGCATTGGATTTGCAAACAAGAGTTACTTCATTCAATTACTGGCATTGCATGTGCTGGAGCAATGCTTTGGTTCTCCCTCTCTCTCTTTCTCTCATTGTTAAATAAATAAATATTTAAAATATAAAGTATAGATATGTATGTGAATTCTAACTTTTATTTGCAAATACATCACCGATTTTAATTCCCATCAGTCTACACTAAATTAAGGTTTGAAAGTGTAAGAGTTTAGTTACTAATTCATTCATCTCAGTATGCATTCATTATTCCAAAAGTTTCTTTCACCTCCTTTTCCTTTTTTTATCTTTCTGTCTTTCTCTTTATAGTTTCCCCTCCCTCCCTTCTTTCCTTCCTCCTTTCCTTCCGCCCCCCCCCCCCCCATCTTCAGTGCTCCAGGCTAACTTTCTCAGATAGACAGGCTGAGAGAGATTAAAAGGGAAAGAAACCACAACATTGGAGCTTCTTTCCATGTGATGAAGACTAGGCTCAAATCTGGGTCATGCACATGGCAAAGAATCACATTACCCAGGGGAGTGGTTTTACCACCATACAAACTGAAGCTTCTTAAGTTGATCAGGTTAGAAAACAAACATGGTTTTAGAGAGGTAAAGTTTATAACTTGTGTTTGAGAGACCCTGGGTTCTATCCTTAACAGCACATTAAAAGAAAAAAGGTCATATTCAGAAATTTAATTGAAAATAGTCCTAGTGCAGATATATGTGCATGTATACAGGCAGTTTAGTACAATTAAATCTGTTACTTTTGTCATATACATTTAAAAGTACAAAAACCACTTGATTTTTAAGGAAAAAAAATTCCATAAGGCATTCTCATGACAGAAATTTTACTGACCATTTGGAAATCTTTTTATTTTTTATTTTAAACAAACTGGTCAGGCAGAAATCATCTTACCAGGCAGAAAATATTAAAAATTACAGTTGTGGTCACATTCATGGGTGGCTTGTTTTGTTTCTGTTGCCAAGTGTTTGGAACCAGTGGTCTCTGATAACCTGCAGCAATTCTCCAGGGAATCTTAAAAGCATGTAATATTCCAAGTACCATAAATGAGTCTTAAAATTACTTGAAAAGACTGTCTTTTTCACTCGCTGTCTTCTTTACTATCATGTGCTAAACAGGATGGTCTGTTTCTGAAAAAATTAATACTAGAGGCTGGGTGCTGGTGCACCTGTTTGAGCGCACATTACAACACACAAGGACCCCAGTTCGAGTTCCTGATCCACACCTGCAGGAGGAAAACTTTTTGAATGGTGAAGCAGGGATGCAGGTGTCTCTCTCTCTCCATCTCTATCTCCCCCTTCCCTCTTGATTTCTGGCTGTCTCTATTCAATAAATAGAGACAATTAAAAATAAGAAATGTATATTTAATTGATCACTTTATTTTTGTGACTTAAATGGAAACTCTGAGACTACTTTCTCAGATAAAAGAAAACGTCTATTTAAATTATATACAGAACTATAAATCCTAAATTGCTCATGCAAAATATTATGATCCTTGTTTGTGCAGATGAGAACAAAGACTAGGAAAGAATGAATAAAGTGCCCAGGGTGACATGGCTAGTAAATACTGAAGCCCAGACTTATTTTTTGCCAAAATTGATGTTTTTACTTAAAGCACATGCTCCACTCTCCAAATATGGTATCAACTAAAGACATTTAGACATTTGTTTAAAAAATGACCTTTAGAGTCAGTGCTTGATAAATGTTTTTTATATCCTATCAGTTAACTCAATGACATGTGAAATTATCCCAGCATTTCATGTTTGTAAAAAAAAAATTATTCATTCTCTTTGAAACTTATGAAGGATTCTTTTGAATTTGGTATTCCTTGTGACTGAATGCAGGGGAGAGTGTTTAAAACTATAGTGTCTTTTGCATTGCTGTAACTCATCCAGGATCTTTCTCCAAAATGTAACTCATTAAATATATAAATAGCTTTATTAAAATTCTTTTTTTTCCTCAAAAAAAGTTAAAACTGTGAATGAACATTTTTGGAGAAACTTTTTGGAGTAATAATAGAACTGAAAGTGATCATAGTTTGGATGTCAAACACAGTTAATCTGCTGTCCCGCTATAAATATGCTAATGTAGCATATCTGGCAGGAAATGGAATTTTTCACTGATGTATAATGAGTTTATACTATATAGTCATTCCATGGAGTTTCCTTCAGTTTTTGGCAAACGTGAATTGATTAGCAACTTTCTGAATTCCTTTCAAATTTCTAGAGGTACTGTATTTGGACTTTCATTGTTCATCAGTGTCAATGGATCAGAGACCTGGGTGTTTATCAAGCAAAAATGGAAGGTCACAGGTTAGAGACCTGAACAGAGTGCTAATTGACTATGTGTGTGTCTGGTCTGTGTAATGTCTGATTAGGCCTGTCACACTGAGCAGAGCTGTTGAGAGTCTGGTAGAAATGCTATAAATCGTAATGGTTAGAAATGTCTAGGGAGAATGACTTCTTTTTGTCTCAGCTTGAATTTATCTCTTGGTCTCTTTGATCAGGAAAGAAAAAAGTTATTGTTCATTTTTTGAATCATTCTCACATCCTCCCATCCAGGTTTGTAAACAAACTGACAAGCAGTTTCTGTTGATACTTAAGCAGGGACTTGGGAGTGGAGAATAGTACCCATCACATAAATCTGGGAGCTATGATGGAATCATCTACATCAAACACTTGGAGATGATTCCTAACTTCATACAATTTTTTTAAAATCTAAAATTCAGAAGAAAAAAAAATACTTGATTAGATTTTGAAATATTCTGACCAAGAATTTTCATAGCTTCTCATGGAAATCACTGGCTGGAAGAAAAAGAGAAAAATGAATAACCTTGAGTTCCTCCTAGAAAGGTAGATGAGATCTTATGCTTCTTACATTTAATCTGTGCTCCTGTATGAGGTTAAGCACTGCTTCTCATTGACTCATAGAAGTCACACATTCGGTATCATTTATACTGCTTGGGACAAAACAACATGACCTTCCACAGAGAGCAAAGATTCATGTTTCAGATCCTTAAAGGCCCCCCCCCCCCCCAACAACTCCTTAAGACTTCAAGCGAGTCTCCTAAACCCATAGCTCTTGGGACTGAACAAGTGTTTATCTTTATTGCTCATTTCGCTCAACCAGGATGTTCACTTAAAACTATACAGTAATCATAGGATGTATTTTTATATCTGTTTCTTAAACTACTTCTGTGGAAAAGACCCGTTCAAGCTAGGTTCCCTCAACCTACTCCCTCCACCCCAGGAAAGGTCTGCAGATTACCCTTTCTCAGTACTGTTTGTATTCCAATTTTGGGGCATTAAGAGATTTGGGAAGTTAAGATAAGATCCCTAGTCTTAACATGTCTCACGTTTATCCAAACAAAATTTAAAACCCAAGCAATGGTGTCCATTATATTAAAGCAAATCAAAGGCACTACTAAACTTTGTTACTTAAAAGTCGTAATGGTTAAGTGGTTAAATGTTGAACACACATATAAACAAATATCAAGACAAGAATTTTCCTAATAACAACTTTGGTAAGAAATTTAAGAAATAAATCTCCAGGAAGGAAGTATTTATATTTTCCCACTTCTGTCATATTCTTGTTTCCATAATAATGAATATTATTTTCTTTAACTCTCTTCCAATTCAGTTAACCAAATACTCCCAACAAAGTCTTGAATAAGATTTACGTAGAATTCACAAAGGAAAAACCATCATATGTTACCAACATGTATTTGAAAGTATATAAATTACACCACATATTAAAGGCATAATTCTGTATTTAATGAGTCTGCTAAAAAACTAAATTGTCCTTCCCGGTCAAATAGAAACAATGTTTAACATTACAAAAAAAAAAAAAAAAAAAGAAGGAAGACTTCTCTTAGAAGTCTTATTTTTTTTTTTAAAATCTTTCTTGTCTGCTGTATAGGATAGCTACTATAAAGTTATACTGAATTATTTATTTTGATAAAGTGATTCTATGCACTGAACTTCTGTGAAAGTCTTGCTTCTCTTGTATTTGCTGTGGCAGTATCTGCTGGTGCACTTTGAAGATGATAAATCACTCCTCTTTAAAACTGCAAACTCACCAATGCTGCATTTTTACTCACATATAGTAAAATTGGATCATTAAACTATTTACTTCTTAATAAAACAAGAACAAGTCTGGAGGAATTTTTGCTTAGTTGATTTCTTCTATTTACATTGCTTTCTGCATCTGATATTTGTTTGAAGTTGCATACGGATAACAAAAGCAGAACTGTGGCAACTACTAAACTATGCTTGAAGATTCAAAGACTAAAGAGAATGCATTTTTCCTAAGTCCTCTAGAATTTTTTTTCACATAATTAAACAATGACACTTGATCTAGGATTTTTCAAAAGAAACAAGTATGATTTTTAGAACCTTTACACACTCTACATAAAACTACTATATTAACATATTAGAATTCTTCAGAATCATAGATAATTATGAGTTTTGAAATATATTACTTTAATTTTTTTTTTGGTAAGGAAGATTTATAATGCTGAAATACTTTTTGTAAAAAGAAAAGTCTACAAAAAATTCTATGTCCAATAAAGAAATTCTTGTGGCTTGGTGGTCTCAGGAAAGGAATGTTTGTGAGATGGGGGATACACATAATTATGCCTTTTTAAAGTTGTGATATTGAATTTAGACTTTTTGTTCATTTTATTAATAAATAGGAAATAACTATAACTGATGGTGAAATTAATAAAAAATGAAAAAAGAATAAGTTTCTGAGGGAGTAAAGGTAAATCTCAAAGTACTACTAAATTACACAGTAGCTTTAAAAGTTACTGTTGAACATTTGTTTTAGAATAAGTTGGCACACTATGAGAGCTATCACTAAGGTATGAACACAAAATGTCATTACGGACACAATAAGGAATCTAAGCAAGGGAAAGGTTACTTGGTTAGATGAACAAAAATGTTTATATTTCTTTTTAAAAATATTTACTTATTTATTCCATTTTGTTGCCCGTGTTGTTTTATTGTTGTTGTTATTGATGTCCTCGTTGTTGAATAGGATAGAGAGAAATGGAGAGAGGAGGGGAAGACAGAGAGAGGGAAAGACAGACACCTGCAGACCTGCTTCAGCTCTTGAATATTTATTGTGAATAATGACATTGATTTTCGTTGTCACTGTCAGTTTTTTTTTTTTTTTTTTTTTACTACTCCAGGCTAACATTTTCAGAGAGAGAGAGAAAAGACAGAAAAACATAGCACAGAAGCTTCCTCCATTACCAACACAGTGTGAACCAGACACGATGGGCACACTATTCATGTGAGCTATTTTGCTCTGGCCTTCACACTGACATTTTTAGAGAAAAGTAATCTGCTGATTTTGATTGTTGATGGTTTCAATAAAAAAAAAACAAACTGGTAATTGTCCAGCACAAGTTTACTTAACTATATTTTCTCATAGTCTCTCCAACTGGAAAGCATTTAAGGGTTACTCTTCTTGAAAGAGTTGTATGAACTGTATCTATCCTCTTGTTTCAATTAAGGGTCCTCAATTGTTTCTCCCATGATGAGGTGAAAAATAAAGACTGATTTTTCTTCATCTCTGTTAAAGATCTGTTTTTGCAAAGACTAGACATTTTGTATATTCATATGGAAAGATGGCACGTTTATGTGAAATGACCATATTCTTGCCTAAGGAAATGTGCAGAATACATTCAGTTATGATGTTTATAAGAAGTTTTCTAACACTTCAGTGACTAAAAGAGTATCTGGACTCTGGTATACATGATGGATGGATCTGTAAGTGCTTAAGGCAAGGCACGCAGTGGATAATTTATGTGCTGACCACTTGTCTTAACCATCTGAAAGAGGCTCAGTCTTTCTTTAAAAAAAATAAATATTTATTTTCATGAGTGAGAGAATGGAGCACTGCTCAACCCTGGCCTATGATGGTGCTAAAAATTGAACATGGAGCCTCCCAACCTGGGGCATGAAAATATGGTGTGCATCTGCTGTGATACGACCCTACCCAAAAGTCAGTCCTTTTGGGGAATCATTTTTAATATTATATAATAGCCAAATACCGGTAAATATGCTCGAGTGCCCGGGATGTGAACAGTATAAAAATACAAGGAGTTTAATTTACTTCATTTTCTTCATAAATTCATATTTCCTAAGAATAAAGCATTAAATTCAGGTTTGTTTATTTATTTATTTGGTTTATATGTTTTGTTTTGTAACTTGCAGTCTAGAAAGCAACACCTGTGGGAAATTCAATCTCTTGCTTTTAATAGAAAACCTTCACCTTTTAGAAGCTTGCTTTTAACTAAAAGTAAAAAGAAATTTACAGAGGTCAGATGAAGGGTATGGGACCTGGTTGTGACACCACTGCGCCTTTAATCTGTGTGAGGAAAGCAGTAGGTTTGCGTCTTAAAAAAAAAAATCCTAGTAGCCAGGAAAGTAGCACCCTGGACTTAACATGCAAGAGGTCCCAGTAGCCAGAGCTGACTAGTGTTCTGGTTTAAAAAAGCATCCTGATAATAGTCTCGTGGAGAGTGAGTGGATTGTTTTCCTAATCATATTGATGGGAAAATGGAGGATCAGAGAGATTAATGGCCTGAGTCCTCTCACTAATCCTTTGATCTATTATGCTCTGTGGTAACCACAACTCATTTTCTTTTTTAAAAAATTTATATAATTTTTTATTTATTAAATGGAAATATTGACAAGACCATAGGATAAGAGGGTACAGTTTCAACCAGTTCCCACCACCAGAATTCCATATCCCCACCCCTCCCTTGATAGCTTCCCTATTATTTATCCCTCTGGGAGTATGAACCCAGGGTCATTATGGGATGCAGAAGGTGGAAGGTCTGGCTTTTGTAATTGTTTCCCCACTGAACATGGGGGTTGGCAGGTCGAGCCATACTCCCACCCCATCTCTCTCTTTCCCTAGTGGGGCAGGGCTCTGGGGAAGCAGGGTTCTAGGACACATTGGTGGGGTCATCTGCCCAGGGAAGTCAGGTTGGCATCATGGTAGCATCTGCAACCTGGTGGCTAAAAAAGAGTTAAGATATAAAGCAGAACAAATTATTGACTAATCATGAACCTAAAGGCTGGAATAGTGCAGATGAAGATTTGTATTCTCTGTTTTGGAAAAAGCTAGTAAGTCTATTTTAGGTATATTCCAAGGAGCCTATGACTTTGCTAGTTTTAAAAAAAATTATCTTTATTTATTTATTGGATAGAGATAGCCAGAAGTTGAGAAGGAAGGAAGGGGGAGGGAGGGAGGGAAACAGACACCTGCAGCACTGCTTCACTACTTGAAAAGCTTTTTCCCTGCAAATGGGAACCAGAGGCTTGAACCTGGAACCTTGTGTACTGTAATGTGTGCACTTAACCAGGTGTGCCATCACCTGGCCCCGACTTTACTAGTTTTTACCTGAGCCTGACATCTGCTATGCAGGTGGACCTAAGTTATTGTCTGGGGAGATGGTGTCAGAGTTGGAAAAAGGACTAGAAAGCTGGATCAGGGAAGAGAGAAGCTCCCAAATATGGGAAAAGTGTATAAACATTGTTAACTGTAAACCCCATCAATTTGATCTGGTGCCCACATTCAGAACAGAAACCTATGCAACCTCTGCATCCCTGTAGGTCTGAGCTCACATTCTGTGGTCACGGCTAGGAAATTAGTGCAGGTTGCACTAATTTCAGGACCCATCTTCCTCAGGTGGAAGGTAGAGTATGTTGTCCAACCTCCCTTCAGAGAATGGAACAGTCCCTATCATTGTTCATCCACATTGAGGGCAAGGTCCTATAGGGGCCCACACAGGGGTCCATAATGTTGTTCCTGATGGAGATGACCCGTGACAGTGATGAGAGGGATCAGTTAGAGGTCTAGGCCCTCTAACTGTCTGTGTGGGAATCCCAGAACTTCCTGACTAGGGCCCCAGGTGATGGGGTGGCCTGGTAGTAAAGAGTCATCATTAAAGAATGCCAGTCTCTTGCCCTTATTCAGCTTTTCTAGTCCTTTTGTTGTCTGACAAGGTTAGTTGTGAGTGATTGAGGGAAGTGTAAGAGGAAGTAGGTGAGCATTAATCCCCCAATAAAGAAAAAAAAAGGAAGTAGGTGAGGAGGGTATCTAGGTCTAAGTAGAAACTATCTGATTAGGTACTTTATGGTGTCTTTCTGGTCTTTCTACTTGCTTGCTGCATTTATTGACTCATTGTGAACTATCGTACACTTTTGTTTTAAGGTATATATTTTGTCCTGATTTATAGATACATGTGTATATATGCCCTATCTCATGGGCCCTCGTCTATATCTAGGTTTTGAAACTTTGCTAAGAAGTGCACCAGCTGCAATGGAATTAAGGAGTCCTATGAGCTAGGAAAGGTCTCTGCAGAGTAATGAAGCTGAAGGGTTGACAGACATCCCACGCCTGATGTCTCTGGACCCAGTCCAAAGTGAAATATGCTGAGATGGTACTGGTTGCATTGATACAACTCATCTTTCTCTTTTAAATTTTTTTATATTTATTTATTCCCTTTTGTTGCCCTTGTTGTTTTATTGTTATAGTTATTATTGTTGTTATTGATGTTGTTGTTGGATAAGACAGAGAGAAATGGAGAGAGGAGTGGAAGACAGAGGGGGAGAGAAAGACAGACACCTGCAGACCTGCTTCACCACTTGTGAAGCGACTCCTCTCCTCCAGGTGGGGAGCTGGAGCTCGAACTGGAATTCTTATGCTGATCTTTGCGCTTTGCCCCACATGCGCTTAACACACTGAGCTACTGGCTGACTCCCTCATCTTTCTTATGTTATCAGGCTGTTTCCTGAATAATTTTTAAAAATATATTTATTTATTTATTCCCTTTTGTTGCCCTAGTTTTTTAAAATAATTGAAGATTAATCTTTTTAGTGTATTTTTTATTATTTATTTTCCCTTTTGTTGCCCTTGTTTTATTGTTGTAGTTATTATTGTTGTTTTTGATGTCGTCGCTGTTGGATAGGACAGAAAGAAATGGAGAGAGGAGGGGAAGACAGAGGGGGGAGAGAAAGATAAACACCTGCAGAACTGCTTCACAGCTGGTGAAGTGACTCCCCAGCAGGTGGGGAGCCAGGGCTGGAACTGGAATCTTTAAGCTGGTCCTGGCGCTTCCTGCCACGTGTGCTTAACCTGCTGCGCTACAGCCTGACCCCCGCCCTTGTTGTTTCATTGTTGTAGTTATTATTGTCATCGTTGTTGGATAGGACAGAGAGAAATGGAGAGAGGAGGGGAAGACAGAGAGGGGGAGAGAAAGATAGACACCTGCAGACCTGCTTCACCACTTGTGAAGCGACTTTCCTGCAGGTGGGGAGCCAGGGCTCGAATGGGATCCTAACCCTTTCCTTGCACTTTTGCGCCACCTGCGCTTAACCCGCTGCACTACCTACCGCCCTGAATAATTTTTTAGTTACTTTAATTAGGTGTCATATATGTGTATACCGGAGATACACAAGTAGTAAAATGACAAGTGATGAATTTTTACTTACGTGTAACCTGTGTAGCCATCACCTAGGCCAGAATATAGAACATTTTCATCATCCCAGTAAGTTTCCTTGAGCCCTTTGCTAGTCACACTTGACCAAAGATGACACTCAATGCTAAGAAAAAAATGATGAGGAAATTAGTGCAAAGGTATGTGGTTGATGCTCATCTTGGGGAGATTTGGAACTGTACCCCTCTGGAAACAAACTTTTAACTCAACATAGCAATGATAAAGTGATCATGAAATGGTCCAGGGTAGGCTGATTTGGCAGCCTTTTGTTTTGCCTTTCTGTGTCTGTCTGTCTTCCATTTTTATTTATTTTTATTTTTTTGCCTCCAGGGTTATTGCTGAGACTTGGTGCCTGCATCATGAACCCACTGCTCCTGGAGGCCATTTTTTCCCACTTTGTTGCTCTTATTGTTGTTGTTATTGTTATTATTGCCATTGATGTTGTTGTTGGATAGGACAGAGACAATTCAAGAGAGGAGGGGAAGACAAAGGGGGGAGAGAAAGACACCTGCAAAAAGTAGGAAAGAAAGAAAGGAAGGAAGGAAGGAAGGAAGAAAGAAAGAAAGAAAGAAAGAAAGAAAGACACCTGCTTCACCGCTTGTGATGCAACCCCCCTGTAGGTGGGGAGCCAGGGGCTCAAACCGGGATCCCTACTCTGGTCCTTGTGCTTTGCGCCACATGTGCTTGACCCGCTGTGCTACCTCCTGACCCCCCCCAATTTTTTAAATATAGAAACAGGCAGGGAGAGAGAGAAAAGAGAGAAGGGGAGAGAGAAAGAGTGGTATCACAGGACCAAAGCTTACTTCAGTGTGGTGGGGACCAGGATCAAACCAGGCAAAGCAGCACACTCTGCAGGTGCATTATTTGGCCATCCCATTGGCAGCTCTCTGCAAGAGCTCCAGGGAATGTTCTCTCCCATCTCCATCACCCTTTCTCATACAGTCTTGCTCTCCACAGTATTGTCAGCTCCTCCTCAGCCTTTTCCATATCATCTTGCTGTTCAGGACTGTGGCCAGATTTTCTACTATTACTTATTAGAAAGTCTCTGGAAGATTGATTGATGTGCTCATAATTTGGAGCCAGGACATTTAGTTCAAGATCTCAGGGATGGACTTCAGTGAATTTTTTCAGTCCTGGTGCAATCAGATCTAATGGTATAAAGTCTTTTACATGCACATGATTATTCATATGGACCCAGATGTACATTCAGATAGATCAGTATAAATGAGGGTTTGGGAAATTGTAATTATAATTTACTATTCCACAATTATAAGGTGCATGAAGGACTTGTGAAATTTTGATGGCATACACAGATTAAAGACTTGAGAATTGAGTTGATGGCATACACAGATTGAAGACTTGAGAATTCAGTTCATGCTTTATACTTAGTGACTTTTGAGTTTCTGGACTTTAAAATGAATACTTTAATTTTTTTGTTTGTTTTTTATTTAATTTGGGAAGAAAATGATGGTTATTTTCTGTTGCTGGTCACCAGAGTTCATTAACAGTTATGTTTTAGAATAAAAGTAAAATGACAATAGAACACATTTCTCTTGCCTAGAAGATATTAAACATAATAACCACCCAAGTGAATGCCCCTATTATTTGATTTTTATTAACTTTAGGCACTGCAGTTGCTTTACTTCAGTTGACTAGGTTGAGAAAATGAAACAAATTTATAGTATAAAAATTTAGTTGATAAATGTCTAGTGATATTCTTGCATAATAGAAAAACAATAGGGCATATTAACCTATTCTTAGATTTACTCCTAGTGAAATTTAGAATTTTCAAAGATCATTATTCTGTTCTCACTATGATGTCACCTTTAGTTCTAAAGAATATCAAATTAGGGGGCAGACAGTGGCACACCTGACTAAATGCACATAGTGTTAAGCTTAAGGGCCTAGGAAAAGATCTGGGTTCGAGTCTCAGGATTTCCACCTGAAGCAGATCCACTTCATGAGAGATGGAACAGGTTTGCAGGTGTCTGTCTTTCTTTCTCCTTCTCTGTCTCACTCCCTTCTCAATTTCTCTCTGTACTATAAAATAAAATGAAAAAAAAAAAGTCTACTCAGAGCAGTTGTTTCATAGTGCAGGCACCAAGCAGGCACCTGGATGCAAAAAAAAAAAAAAATAGAAAGAAAAGAAAAAAAAACTATATCAAATGATTAATACCACTAAATGCAGAAGAAGCAGAACCCTAAAGATGGTTTGCGGTTTGGACTGTCAGTAGTGTAAATTATAAATGATGTTGTAATCTTTTACTTGTAGTACACAGATATTTCCTACAAAACAGGTTCATTACTGGGAGTTGCTTAAATTTATGACATCTTTGTGTCATTAATCCATTAATCTTTTTTGAATAGTATATGGTAAAACTACATTTTACTGTAACACTTCTAGCAGCCATTTATTTTTCTTTAAGTAGAGGCTGAAGGGCAGAGAGAGAGAAGGAGAAGTAGAGAGACAAGGAGAGACATTGCAAAAACATCCAACCATTCCTAAAGATATCCCCCTACAGACGCTTTTATGTCAGTGGCTTGAACCTGGGTCCTCACTTGGTAATATATGTGCTCTGCTGGTTGAACCACCTATCAAACCCCTACATGGATTTTTTTAAAAAGAAATGCACTGACACTGAAAATATATACTAAACAAAACATCAAATCTTCATTTGTTCCGGCATCTGTGAAACACAAAGTATCTATTATGCAAACAAGAATAGATTTACAAATAAACAAATTTTAGAGAAACAAGTAAAATATTAACAGGTTATGTGTGGACATTGGAATATTGTTAGTAGACCTAGAGTCAGATTAGTCCTATAGGATAATCCAATTAGGAAAGTCAGTAACACATACATAGGCTCTTCTAAAAGAGTGACAATGTGTGTTGGTGAGTGCATTGTTTTTTTCTTTGTGTGTGTGTGTGTGTGTGTGTGTGTGTGTGTGTGTGTGTGTCCAGAGTTATCACTGGGGCTTGGTACTGGCAGTATGAATCCAAAATTATTTTTAAATGATATCATTTTCTCTCTATGACCTTTTAAATCTCTCTCAGCTTTTTTGGTCTTTGTTTTCTCAGCTTTTTTTTTTTTAAATAACATATAATACCTTGATTTTTTTAATTTGGTGTTTCTTTATGAAATTATTTTATCCTTTTTTGATAAAATATCTCCTGTACAGAGTTCTATTAGCTCTAGTTATTTATTCCTTCTCTTTGACAAAAAACACCTCTAGATAGCTACCTATCTTTTCCTTTAGCATGCATATTTTAATATTTATGTTTTCACACAGAGATAGAGAGGTAGAGAAAGAGGCTGCAACACTAACGATGCTATCAAGGTGGTGGGGGCCAGGCTTGAACCCGGGCTGCATATATGGCAAGCAGCATCAGCATCCATATTTTTATTTGTCCTATTCCTTCTTATGCGAGTTAACCTTTATTTTGCAATATTGTATACTGCATCTCATCCATTTTACAATAACTTTTTTTTCTAGTTTATTTTCTTCAACTTTTGGAGACTGTTGCTATTATAATGCATGGTATCTTGCCCAAGTGTTATATAGTCAACTTTTGTATTATTTTCATTTGAATGATATGGTTTTTCTGGGACAAACTATTATGAGAGGGTGAGTCATCATTATGAGAGGGGGAGCCATCTCATCCAATATAACATTTGCTGTACATGTGTGAAGACCTGGGATTGGGCCTTGTTGTTACAAGGCAACACCATGACAATACCAGAGGTGGTACAGGAACAGTGGAGCAGTGCTGAGGTATCTCTGCTGTCCCTTTCCTCTCCTTTCTTCCGCTCTTATTAGATTAAAAGAAATGGTCATGATATAGCTTAGGGCTATCCTGTGTGCAAGTGTTCATCCCTTAACTCTTGTTTTGTTTCGTTTTCCGTCTTGTTTTTTTTCTATTCTTTTCACTTTTCTGTTTTTCCCTTTCTACCAGAGTACTGTTCAGTTCTGACTTATGGTGGTGGCTCATATGGAACCTGAGACCCTGAAGCCTCAGGCATGAAACATCTTTTGCATAATGATTATGCTACCTCCCATCTGTAACTCTGAATTTAAAAAAAATTAAAGTTTCATTCAATGAGTCATTATACAGAAACTTTGCAAAAACAGACTGTCCTGCCCAATATTGGTTAATTTGAAGCATTTGTATACATGTACTTACCAAGTTACATTTTAGTTGTACATATATCTTTACTCCAGTATTGATGGTAAATTTTATTTATTTAAAAAATTTCTTTATTGGGGGATTAATGTTTTACATTCCACAGTAAATACAATAGTTTTTAAATGCATGACATTTCTCAGTTTTTCCAGATAACAATACAACCCCCACTAGGTCCTCTGTCATCCTTTTTGGACCTGTACTCTTCCCTCCCCCCTCCACAAGAGTCTTTTACTTTGGTGCAATACACCAATTCCAGTTCAACTTCCAGGTTTTGGCTATTACAAATTATATCTGGTTCCAGAAAAACATTTGTAGCATTTGTTCTATTCTAAAAAATGTGCTTGCGATCTTGATGGGGATAGCATTAAATTTGTAGATGGCTCTGGGTAGTATATTCATTTCAACGATGTTAATTCTTCCAACCCACGAACATGGAATATCTTTCCACTTCTTTGTGTCTTTTTCAATTTCCTTGAGTAGTGACTCCTGATTTTCAGTATACAAGTCTTCCACTTCCTTGGTTAGGTTTATTCCTAGTTATGTTATCGTTTTTGTTGTTATAGTAAAAGGAATTGATTTCTGGATTTCATCTTCTTCTAACTTAGTGTTTGCATAGAGGAATACCACTGACTTTTGAATGTTAATTTTGTAGCCTGACACCTTACTGTATTGCCTGATGATTTCCAAAAGCTTCTTGCTGGATTCCTTAGGTTTTTCTATGTATACTATTATGTCATCTGCAAATAGGGAGAGTTTGACATCTTCTCTTCCAATCTGTATCCCTTTAATTCCTTGCTCCTGCCTGATTACTTTAGCAAGAACTTCCAACACTATGTTGAATAGTAATGGTGGTAGTGGGCAGCCCTGTCTAGTACCTGATCTGAGGGGAAATGCTTCCAGTTTTTCACCACTGAGTATGATGTTGGCTGTAGGTTTGCTATATATGGACTCCACTATCTTCAGGAATTTTCCAACTATTCCCATTTTTGGTAGTGTTTTGATCATAAAGGGATGCTGGATTTTGTCAAGGGCTTTCTCTGTATCTATTGATATAACCATGTGGTTTCTGGTCTTGCTTTTATTGATGTGGTGTATCAAATTGATTGATTTATGCATATTAAACCAACCTTGCATGCTTGGGATAAACCCCACTTGGTCATGATGAACAATCTTTTTGATATACTGCTGTATCTGGTTGGCTAGAATTTTGTTCAGTATTTTAGCATCTATGTTCATCAGAGATATTGGTCTGTAGTTTTCTTTTTTGGCTGTGACCCTGTCTGCTTTTGGTATCAGAGTGGTGTTGGCTTCACAGAAGCTGGAAAGGGAGTATTCCAGTGTCTTCAATCTTCTGGAAGACTTTTAAAAGTAGAGGTATTAGTAACTTCTTCTTTGAAGGTTTTGTAGAATTCATTTGTAAAACCATCTGGTCCAGGACTTTTATTCTTGGGGAGGTTTTTGATAACTGTTTCAATTTCATTGGCAGTGATGGGCCTGTTCATATTATCTAGTTCCTCTTTATTTAATTTTGGAAGTTCGTAGGTATCAGGAAAATTGTCCATTTCTTCCAGGTTCTCTAGCTTGGTGGCATATAGTTGTTCACAGAAGCCTCGCATGATATGTTGAATTTCTCCAGTGTCTGTTGTGATATCTCCTTTTTCATTTATGATCCGATTTATTTGAGTCTTCTCCCTTTTTTGTTTTCTGAGTCTGGCTAAAGGTTTGTCGATTTTGTTCACTCTTTCGAAGAACCAATATTTACTTTTGTTAATCTTTTGCATGGTTTTCTTATTTTCAATGTTATTTCTTTCTGCCCTGACCTTAGTTATTTCTGTCCTTCTGGTTGCTTTAGGGTTCCATTGTTCTTCTTCTTCTAGGTCTTGAAGGTGTGCAATCAAGTTGTTTACTTGTGCTTTTTCTTGTTTCCTAATGTGTGCTTGTATGGCTATGAACCTCCCTCTCAGTACTGCCTTAGCTGTGTCCCAAATATTTTGATAGCTTGTGTTCCCAGATGTCAGCACAGGGCCCCCCTCTGAGGGAAGTAGCAATGGACACTCACAGTTGCATTTGTTGAGTATTAGGGGAGTCCTCTCCTCCCTTCAACAGTGTTTTTGTTGGTAAAACAGATTGGAGATGGTGCCTCAACTGGTCAACTGCCGGACTGTTCCCAGTTGCTCAGTCTCTCCTTAGGCTCCACCTGTCCACCAGCCACACATGTTTGTGATCACCAATGATTTGGTGGGTTCCTGAAGTCATTCTAGTCCTGCCTTGTTGTGGTCCCAGATGGTCTTCTTTGGTATTCCTAGTTGACCCAGGAGAGGAGAGGAAAGAAACACCTCGATAATAAATTTAACAGACCTTTTAGTAGCCATCAAGTGTGGTGTCTACATAACTAGAATTCCATGAGAATTGAAGTTAACTGTATGGTTGCTGCTAGTGATTTTTTTCACTCGGTTAAATAAATATTTCAAGTCATAAATCTAAGCATGCCATCTCCTTAATCTAAAATCTTCCAGTGGCCTTTTATACACATGGAATAAAGTTTGACTTCTTTCCCATGCTTTATTAATCCATATATGATCTAAACCTGTTTGATCTTTTGGACTATATTTTCCTAATACCTGCCTTTCCCTCCTCATAGTTTATCATGCTAGCTTATTCCTGCCATTTCAGCAACATTCATTTTTAACGTGGGGCTTTTCCTTTCCTTTGCCTTCCAGCCTGAATGACTTCCTTGGCAGGCATCTTTCAATAAGTTTTGTAGTAATATCAGCCTCCAGATAGCTTTGTCCTGTCTGACTCTCTCCCCATGTTCATGAGCTAAACTATAGGTTTATTTCTTATGAGTAGAACAGGGAAAATTTCTTGTCATCTACTTTTGCAAATAAGATATGAGTAGTTGATTCTGTTTTGGGTTCTCTTTTAAGCTGTCTGATCCTCCTTTCTGATGGATCAGTTGTTCTCTTGAGTAGCCTTTTGGAGAAGCCCACACGATAGGGAACTGGAGTCCCTCATCAATAGCCAGAAAGTACTCAAGACTTAGGAGGAAATTTAAAAGTGACTTCTCCAGTAGAGCCTGGAGATGCCTCAAGTCGTGCTTCAGTCTTGAGGTAAGTTTTTATTTATTTATTTATTTATTTATTTATTTATTTATTTATTTATTTATTTATGAGAAAGATAGGAAGAGAGAGAGAGAGAGAAAGTACCAGATATCACTCTGGTACATGTGCTGCCAGGGATTGAACTCCGGACCTCATGCTCGAGAATCCAATGCTTTATCCAATGCACCACCTCCTGGACCACAAGGTAAGTTTTAAAGTAACATTTTGTGTGGCCACAGATGGCAAGTCTATCCTCCTTTTCTCATAATCCTCAGACTTAATAGCTATTCCTCTCCAGTGACTCAGCAAGCATTTTTCTAGGACATATGGT
The DNA here is from genome assembly GCF_950295315.1 of Erinaceus europaeus. NCBI lineage: Eukaryota > Metazoa > Chordata > Mammalia > Eulipotyphla > Erinaceidae > Erinaceus > Erinaceus europaeus. The sequence continues at coordinate 194,296,262 of NC_080163.1, read as the reverse complement.
AAACATTTTAGACTTTGTGGGTCATACAGTCTCTGTCACAAGTACCAGAAGCTGCTATTATAACAGGAAACTAGTCAGACACAATGCACAAATAAATGATCATTGCTGTATTCTAAGCAAGTTCTACTTTTAAAAAGAGGTGTCAGGCCTCTACTGCTACTATAAGAGGACATTCCAAGCATTCTTACTGTAATGTAATTTCTCTCATAGCAAGTCATTGTTGTTTTATCTTGTGTGATTTCTTCTTTTACATCTCACTAGAATGGAAGTGGGTTGAGGGCATATTAAGTAGGGGCATAACAATGACCCACAGTTTAGACAGTAATTCTTACATGGCTGGGAGTTTGGCTTGAGTGAAATTAGTGTTCTCAAATAAGGAAATGTCCAGAAACTACAATACCAAACAAAGGGATTAAAAACAAACGACAAAAGACACAACATGGTGTGTTCAGATATGTGATGTCTGTCTCATTAGAAAAATGTGTTGTTTGATCTGTCCTCCTTCAAAGGGTAGAAATATGAAAAATTGGGGGGCTGGGTGGTAGCACAGTGGGTTAAGCGCACATGGTGGGAAGTGCAAGGACCAGCAAGGATCCTGTTTCTACCCCCCAGCTCCCCACCTGCAGAGTGGTCACTTCACAGGTGGTGAAGCAGGTCTGCAGATGTCTCTCTTTCTCTCCCTCCTCAGTCTTCCGCTCCTCTCTCAATTTCTCTCTGTCCTATCCAACAACAACAATGGCAGCAACAACAACAAGAAGAATAATAACAACAACAAGGGCAACAAAAGGGGAAAAATAGCCTCTAGGAGCAGTGGATTTGTGATGCAGGCACTGAGCCCCAGAGATAACCCTGGAGGCAAAAAAAAGAAAAATGAAAATTCATACACTATAATATCTTTTATATACATGTTCTCTGGCTCCCTAGATAGTATTTATAGTTGTGTCCCTTTTTTTGCTACTCAAGTTTTAAATACATCATTATTTAAGCATTAATTGTTACAGCCTAAGCTCCCAACTAGCATCTGAATCACTTGGAGATCGTACCTTTTTATCCTTGTATGACAGAACCTATCATTGTCAATGCTCTATTAAGTATTTATGACATAGCATGTGCACAATAAATCAATGCTGGAGAGAGGGAAATGGGAAGGGGGATCATTTTAAAAGCAGAACTTTGGTTCATCCCTAAGATTCCCATGGCAAGTACACTCTTTACATGAATGATGTTCAACAATTAGATGGTCTTTTCTGCAGTGCCTTCTGTCAGGGCCACAATACCTTTCATATGTCTGTCCATAATTGCCCATATTTTGCTGGTAGATATAAGCTTTAGAAAAAGTTTTGTAGTGTTTGCTGCCTCAGTTGGTTCCAGGTCAGTCTCTCTTTTTATATTGCAATACAGCTACTGTATTTATTATGGAACAAGGCATATAAAGTTTCATCTCTTCTTTTTTTTCTGGAACTACATTGCCATTCTCTGTAACATTTCAAAATATATCATAAAACGAGGGAACATTGGATACAATTGGTTAGAACCCTGTGTTTTACAAATGGATAATAAATGCATCATTTATTCTTCCCAAGGTTATGATTGCATAAAATACTTAACAGAAATTTATTCATAAGCATGCATCAGTAAGATAAGAATGATTTGAATTTGGCTTTTCAGTATTGTGGGAATGTATTGGATTATGCCTTATGGGGATGATACATGTACTTTTATCCAGCTAATCATATGTCTGGCTCTACAAATAATGTATGTTTGTTCTCTCAGCTTAGAAAATTACAACATGGCATTTGGGGGCAGGGTTTGGTTTGGATGCAGATGTAACTGGCAGTCAATCTTAATCTCTACTGTTTTTGATTATATATAATTTATTTTAATTGCAGAGAAGCACAGATTTGAAATTTAACCTTGGTTTTGGCTTTCAGCAAAACTTAATAGAGAGAAATCAAACTACAATTGGCCTTTATTGCTATATTTTGGTATGTGATAGGGTGTTTAATTGTTAGTATTCTAGGTTATAAATAAATTGAAAAGGAATGAAAAAGGAATGAAAATGCCTTATGGTGTGTTTTAAAGAAGTCCTATAATCCCAATTTTTGTATCTTCTTCATTTGTTACAGAAATAATCTTTGAAAAACAGTGAAAACTCTGAAACTGTTTTCAAATGCATATTCAGAGATAACCATTTTATATTCTTCATGCTTGAGAGTCCAAAGCCCTATCACTGTGCCACCTGCTGGACCACACCATTTTATATTCTTTTTTTTTTTTTTTTCATCCTCCAGGGTTATTGCTGGGCTCGGTGCCTGCACCATGAATCCACCGCTCCTGGAGGCCATTTTTTTCCCCTCTTTTGTTGCCCTTGTTGTAGCTTCGTTGTGGTTTTTATTATTGTCCTTGTTGACGCAATTCGTTGTTGGATAAGACAGAGAGAAATGGAGAGAGGAGGGGAAGACAGAGAAGGGGAGAGAAAGACACCTGCAGACCTGCTTCACCGCCTGTGAAGCGACAGGCTGGGAGTATGGATCGATGCCCATGTTCTGTGGGGAAGCAATTACAGAAGCCAGACTATATATAGTATATATATTTGTTGGGCACTTGAAATTTTTTCCAAATGTTGGCTATTACAGTTAACCATAAACATGGGAGTACATAAATATTTTCAGATAGGTGTTGTTTGAATAAATACCTAGGATAGAAATTTCTGGGTCATATGGTAGGTTGATTTTTAAAAAATTTTTTATTTATAAAAAGGAAACATTGACAAAAGTATAGGATAAGAGGGGTACAACTTTGCACAATTCCCACCACCAGAACTCCGTATCCCATCCCCTCCCCTGATACTTTCCTATTCTTTAACCCTCTGGGAATATGGACCCAAGGTCGTTGTGAAATGCAGAAGGTTGAAGGTCTGGCTTCTGTAATTGCTTCCCCGCTGAACATGGGCATCGATCCATACTCCCAGCCTGCTTCTCTCTTTCCCTACTGGGGCAGGGCTCTGGGGAAGCGGAGCTCCAGGACACATTGGTGGGGTTGTCTGTCTAGGGAAGTCTGGTCGGCATCATGCTGGCACCTGGAACCTGGTGGTTGATAAGAGAGGTAGGCTGATTTTTTAAAATCTTTTAATGTTTTCAGGAATATCCAAACTTTTCCATAGGGGCTACGCTACCTTGCATTCCCACCGAATCTTTTTCTTTTTTTATTAGATAGGACAGAGAGAAATTAAGGGGTGGGGGGGGGGAGAGGAGAGAGACACCTTCATACTTTCTTCAGTGCTTGCTTTCAATGCTTGCTCAAATGCAAGTCCTTATGAATGGTGCTATGTGCATTCAACTGGGTGCACCAGTGCCCGTCCCGTTTCACTTTTTTTTTTTTTCTCATTTTCTTTGCTAAAGGGTGAGGAAAAAAAAAACAAGTAGGGAGACGAAAACAGAGAGAAAGATAAACACCTGTAGCACTGATTCACTACTTGTGAAGCTTCCCCTCCACAGGTGGGGACCAAGAGCTTGAACCTGGATCCTGACACATAGTAGTATGTGCCCTCTGTTGGATCTGTCACTTTAAGTGTTTTTAAATGTCTGCTTATTTGTATGCTTCACAAACCTATTACATTGGTTAGCACAACAGTTTTTATAGAGTGTCACTTTTTAAAAATGTTACTTTGATTTTCACTTATATCTCAGTGTTATAGCTTACCTTAAGGTTTTAGTTATTTTTCATATATATATATATATATATATATATATATATATATATTTATTTCCCTTTTGTTGCCCTTGTTTTTTCATTGTTGTTGTAGTCATTATTGTTGTTGATGATGTTGCCGTTGTTAGATAGGACAGAGAGAAATGGAGAGAGGAGGGGAAGACATACAGGAGGAGAGAAAGATAGACACCTGCAGACCTGCTTCACTGCCTATGAAGTGACTCCCCTGCAGGGGTGGAGCTGGGGGCTTGAACCCGCAACCTGATGCTGGTCCTTGTGCTTTGCGCCACCAGTGCTTAATCCGCTGTACTACCTCCTGACTCCCATTTTTCTTTGTTTTAGATTTGATTTTTGAAAGTTTTATATGTCCAAAAGCCTTTCATTGTCTTCATGTAAGAATTATTCTTAGACAATTTACTTTGAAGCGATCATTTGAAGTCAAGTGAATCAAAACATAATAGCAGGTATAGATCAGGAAACTTTTTGGAAGTTCACAGAACTCTCTCCCACTGGGGTCTCCAGAGACAGAGTTATTTAAAATAAATAAATAAACAAAATGCATTATGTCCAGAGCACAGCCACAGTTCATTTTGGTATCTCAAAATATATATCTTATCATTTGCATGCAGTATTTAAACAGAGAGAGCTTAGTGTCTGCATACATAATTAAATGGTCTTCACTGGGTACAATTTAAACTCATTTGATTAACTGATGCAGAGATAACCATTTTTATTGATTTTTTGGCTCATTTTCTCTAATTGGAAAGAAATTTGTATATAATCACAACTGAAATATGAAATAGAAGAAATTCATTTTAACCACCTATATTTTCTATTAAAATCCATGCATTTCATGTTTATGCTATGTATAGCCCTTTAATTAATAACTTATTAGTGTAAGATAATTATACAAAATATTTCTGTATTATAATAGACTATTCAGATTGCTAGTATATTATATGACATATGTTCCATATGATTATCTCTTTTCCCTATACTTTCTTTTTAAAAAACTTTTTAATATTTAGTCATTCCCTTTTGTTGCCCTTGTTTTATTATTACAGTTATTGTTGTTATTGATGTCATTGTTGTTGGATAGGACAGAGAGAAATGGAGAGAGGAGGTGAAGACAGAGAGGGGGAGAGAAAGATAGACACTTGAAGACCTACTTCTCCGCCTGTGAAGCGACCCTCCTGCAGGTGAGGAGCCGGGGGCTGGAGCCAGGATCCTTATGCTGGTCCTTGCGCTTTGTGCCACCTGCGCTTAACCTGCTACGCTACCACACGACTCCCTTTCTCTATACTTTCTTGCTAAACTAAAATTCTTTCTTAAGCTACCTTGTGATTTTTTTACATTGAATTTTGAAGCTGATGTTAAGACCTTTAAGATTATGTTTAACTAGGTGGTAGAGAGAATAGCTTCATGAGTGGTGGTTCAGCACTGCAGATGTCTCTCTCTTTCCCTCTCTTACTCTATACTTCTATCGTAAAAGAAAGGAAACATATCTACCAGGAGCAATAGATTTATTGTGCAAGCCCCAGTGGTAGTGTTGGTGGGACAAAAACAAAAGAAAGCAAAACAAAAAACTAAGTTTAATAAAGTTTTATACTTAAAATAACATTTCTTAAATTTAAAAGTTTAGTTTTGTTGGTTCAGAATCAACAGCCATAGGTATTAATATTATATTGTGATTACTGTTGCAAACTTATTTGGAAGTGGGTTGTTAGACTTTCTAAATAGCTCGAAATGATTATTTGATTGCTGAGCGTTTACTGTATGACTACTCAGTGGTATAATGATGCACACAGTTTATCAGAACCCTGCTTTTTATGTCCCATTGTTGTGCTTATTTTGGCCCTCTTCATATGAGACATCAAGTTTTTAATTTTTTAATTTTTTTTAAAAAATTTTTTATTGGGGAATTAATGTTTTACATTTGACAGCAAATACAATAGTTTGTATATGCATAACATTTCCCAGTTTTCCATATAACAATACAACCCCCACTAGGTCCTCTGTCATCCTTCTTGGATCTGTATTCTCCCCACCCACCTGAGAGTCTTTTACTTTGGTGCAATATGCCAATTTCAGTTCAGGTTCTACTTGTGTTTTCTTTTCTGATCTTGTTTTTCATCTTCTGCCTGAGAGTGAGATCATCCCATACTCATCCTTCTGTTTCTGACTTATTTCATGTAACATGAATTTTTCAAGGTCCATCCAAGATCGGCTGAAAACGTTGAAGTCGCCATTTTTTATAGCTGAGTAGTATTCCATTGTATATATATATACCACAACTTGCTCAGCTACTCATCTGATGTTGGACACCTGGGTTGCTTCCAGGTTTTGGCTATTACAAATTGTGTTGCCAAGAACACATGTGTACACAGATCTTTTTGGATGGGTGTGTTGAGTTCCTTAGGATATATCCCCAGGAGAGGAATTGCAGGATCATAGGGTAGGTCCATTTCCAGCCTTCTGAGAGTTCTCCAGACTGTTCTCCACAGAGGTTGGGCCAATTGACATTCCCACCAGCAGTGCAGGAGGGTTCCTTTGACCCCACAACCTCTCTAGCATTTGTTGTTGTTACCTTTTCTGATATATGACATTCTCACAGGAGTGAAGTGGTATCTCATTGTTGTCTTTATTTGCATTTCTCTGAATTAAAGACTTGGTGCATTTTTTCATGTGTTTCTTGGCCTTTTGGATCTCTTCTGTGGTGAATATTCTGTCCATGCCCTCTCCCCATTTTGGATGGGGTCATTTCTCTTTTACAAAATTAGATGCCAACAGGAGTTTAAAGCCACACCATTCCTACCACCAGAGTTCTGAATCTTTAGTCTTCCCACTGCAAACCACCACAGTTCCCATAAGGTTGTAGACATGGGCCAACCACCATCTCTACAGCTGTCTACATTTATACATAATCCTCCCCCTTTTTTTCTTCCTGATCCACTCCTCTCTTTCTTCCCCTCCAAGCCACTCATGACAATGTCACTACCTTCATATGTCCCTCTCCTTTTCCTTCTCTGGGTGCTGCTGATGAAGCTGGAGTTCAGAGCCCTCTTATCTTCTCCCTCCTATCATTTCTCCCCCACTGGGAGTATGAATCAAAGTTTTTTTTTTTTTTTTGAGGTGCAGAAGGTTCTGGCTTCTGTAATTGCTTCTCCTCTGTATGTGAGCAGTGGCAGGTTAATCAATACCCCCAGCCTGTTTCTGTTTCTCCCTAGTGGGCCAGAGCTCTGGAGATGCAAGGTTCCAGGACACACTGTTGAGGTCGGCTTCCCAGAGAAGTTGGGATGGAATCATGGTAGCATCTATAACTTGGTGTCTTGAAGGTGGCAGGAGCTAAGTTGAGACAAAATGGTTAATGAACATGAACCAAAAAGTAGGAATAAAGCAGATGAGATTAGAGATCTTGGGGTGGAAGAAAGCTAGGAGGACCATTTTAGGCATGTTCCTAGGGGCACACTATGGTAGTTTGCTTGAGTTTGATAGCTAGCTGGATTAGAATATTGTCTGAGAAAATGGTGTCAGAGTAGGGAAAAGGGTTAGAAAGTTAGATTAGAGCAGTGAGTACTCCCACCCTAGAAAAAAATTTTTTGGATAAAATCAACTATTTACCTCCATCCACCTGACCCAGGGCATATATATATTTAGCACCAGAGTCTGTGTAACCTCTGAGTCCCTACTGGTCTGAGCTTGCAGCTCATGGTCACATCTGGGAACATTGCAGGCTGCACTTATTTCAGGACCAGTCTTCCTTGAGTGGCTGGGCAGGATACCCTAGCCTCCCTTCGTAGACTGGGGCTATCCCTACCATCAGTGCTTTATGGTAAGGGCAAGTTCCTGGGAGGGGCCACAAATGCTGTTCCTGATGAAATTGACTGGTGGTGGTGGAGAGAGGGATCCATTAGAGGTCTAGGCCCCTTCTATTTGTGTGGGAATCCAAGGATTTTCTAACTTGGGCCCCAGATGATGAGGTGATGTGATATTGATCAAAATGACCATTATTAAATGGGCCAGTCTCTTGCCCTTATCCAACTTCTGTAGTCTTCTCTTTATCTGATGATCGTAGACTTTCTCCTAGTTGTCTAAAGATTGAGTATCATGTTGAACCAATCCAGAATTAGGCTTTTGGGATAGGTTTTCTTTTAGCCTTTCTGCTAGTCTGCCCAGCTAATTTGGCCTAAGTCCAGTCAATTAGAGAGTTTATGATGCTTTCTTTAGGCACTTCAACTATTAGTGAGGACTTTAACTTTGAACTATATAATTGCCCCTTGCTTATGGATACGTGTACACCTGTACCCAGTACCCTAAACCCTAGCCTATATCTGATATGTTACTTACTTAGTTAAATGACATGCCATCTAATGTGGATGTAGGTAGTCCCATGTGTTAGGAAAGGTCTCACCAGATTTGAAGAGTTGCGAGGTTGACTTCTTAGGCTTGGTATCTTTGGTTACAATCCACAGTAAAATACTGTTAGTAAAAAAAAAACCAAAAAAAAAAAAAAAACAAAAAAAAACAATAGCAGTTCGGTTATCACTGATTTGCAAAACTACTGATGTTCTAGAAGTAAAGTTTCTCAACTTCTCAAAATTTGTTACCCTACCACCACCCACACTGAAGTGCCAATATCATTCCACCAGAGTCTGTTACACAAACATATGCTAAAATTTGCAGTTCTCTTTATCATAAAACTTTTGCAGGTTTGGCCTTTTAACTACACATCGGACAGTGTTAAAACAATCTATGCACTTTAAGATCTAAACATTTTAGGGGCTGGGTGGTGGCACACCTGGTTTAGAGCACATTAAAGGGCACAAGGACCCAGGTTCAAGCCCCCAGTCTCCACCTGAAGGGGGAAAGCTTCATGAGTGGTGAAACAGGGTTCCATGTCTGTCTTTCTCATTCTCCATCATCTTCCTTCTCTCAATTTCTGGCTGTCTCTATCTAATAAATAAATAAGTAAAAGTAATTTTAAAATATAAACACTTTAAATTGAATGTTTTTAGTAAGCAAAATTATTATGACATTTTATAATAAAATAAGTGACCTCTTTATATGGCAGAAAAGAAAGACTCATATGACATTGCAGTCATAAACATCAGCATAGAAATTTTTAGGATCCTTCCATATGAGGAATCATAATGCTGGAATCCTGGCATGCGTTAGTTAGTTCTCATTTCGTTTTTCCAGAATTCACATGGAAACTCTATTTTTAACTATAAAGTCTAAGACTTTAGTGAATTAGTAATATTATGTGGAGAAATATCCTTTGACTGAAATACATTTTTTTTTTTGCCTCCTGGTTTATAACTGGGCCTTAGTGCCTGTACCATGAATCCAATGCTGGCTACTTTTCCCATTTTTATTGTTATTGTTGTTGGATAGGACAGAGAGAAATTGAGAAAGGAGGGCAAAACAAAGAGTGAGGGAAAGACACTTGCAGACCTGCTTCACCACTTGCTAAGTGAACCCTCTGCAGGTGTGGAACGGGGGTGGGGGGGCTCCAACTGGGCTCCTTGTGCTTTGCATTATGTGCACTTAATCCAGTGCACTACCGCCCCACCCCTACAATTCTTCCTTTTATTACCACATGGGTAAACTGTTGCTCTCCACCTCTGAATACTTTACAATGAAATCTGGTTCACAAATCCAGACTTCATAAAGAATCAGACTACAGGTAAACAAAGTAAATCAAGTGCAATGATCAGCCAAGAGCTTGAAGAAAAAAAATGAAGAAAAACCCAAATTCAACAGAGCCCTTGCCACCCACTGATGCATTGACTGTTGCTGCCAGTCCCTGTGCAGATTGCTGCCCCTGGTCTTCAAGAAGCTCATATCCAAAGTAAAGATGAATATAGACTCAGAGTGAAAAGTTGGAGCAAGGTGTTCTAAGGAAATAATACAGAAATAAAAGTCAGGAACTTCTATTCTCAGATCAGATAAATAAACTTTCCAATGAAAAATGTGGTAAGGGACACATAAGTATAATGTATAATGACCAAGGGATCAACCCAACAAGAAGATATAACTATCATCAATTGATATGTAACCAAAACGAGTACACCCAAATATACAAAACAAATTCTAACTGACATTTATGTATACAATGACAGCAACATAATGACGGTAAGATATTTTAACATAACCTTACAGAAAGAGACTGATCATTGGGCAAAATAAAAATCACCAAAGAAATTGAGACCTTAAATGAAACCATGGATAAGATGGATTGAAGAGACTGTTTTCCATCCCAGAAGAAATGGATACATATTCCTCTTGAAGAAATGCTCCACATCACTTGTCTTTGGAGAAATGCATATTTAAGTCTTACTGGGGTTTCATTTCACACTTATGAGAATGGTTTACATCAAAAAACAAACAAACAAACAGGAAATGAATAGTGTTGAGGGTATGGAGGAAAAGTAACTCTGTTACATGTTGTTGTTACATGTTACATGTGTTGGTGGGAATGTAAACTGGTGCAGCCCCTATAAAGAACAACATGGAAAGTCCTTAAATAAAAATGGAAATATTTTATGGCCCAGCAGTACCACCCTAGGCATATATTGAAAGGACACGAAGACACTAATTCAAAGGGAATATACTCCTAACTGTACTATTCCGAATATCCAAAATATGGAGTTAATTTAAATGCCCAACAAAAGATGACTGGGTAAGGAAATCATGGGTGGGCAGACAAGATATCTCACTTACAAGGTTTGTAGTTTTACCAGGCCTTCCACCTAGGCTCAAGCTGGCCCCTTGTTTCATGGAAGGAGGCTTTGGTGCTTTGGTCTATTTCATTCTCTCTCTGCCTTTCTATCTTAATGTTATTGGATATATATATATTCAATAGAATACTACTCTATCATTTACAAAAGATGCTGTTGTACTGTTTAGGATGAAGTGGATGGCACTGGAGGGGATAATGTTTAGTGAAATAAAACATAAGAGTCAACTATCATATTGATTCTGTTACATGTGAAGTATAGGTAACTACAGCAAACAAACTTAAAAAAATATTGAAAATGTCTCTTAGACTTCATGAGAATTGTGGAAGTTATCATGGGGGAAGGGAAAGGACATAGGTATTTGGTGGTAGGTGAGGTAAGGTAAACACACATTGGTGTGAAACTATAACTCTGAAATATTAAAATTGTCTAAGCCAATATTAAAGCACTAGTAATAAAATATTTTTAGAAAAGGCTAAGAAATAAAGAAGATATATTAAGTACCTTTTTAGCAAAAAAAAGTTGCTTAGTTTTTCAATTGGTTTAGATATCTAAAATAATATTTGAAATTATTAGTAATGTACATATTTACCACAAGTTTTTTCCTGATAGATTTAATGTTTTCTCTTTATTCCCTCCCCCCATAGATTCATGGTTCTTTGTGAACCACATGAATTGCTTCCAAGAAGTAAAACATTTTGTCTTCTTGGTAGAAATCTGTCTAAAGCTTTTCTATTTACAGCACATATTGGCTTAACTTTTACTGAGTTGAGAACATTCAGGAGTGTTTTATCATTTTACCATTAAAGCTTTCTTGGTGCAAAAATCTTGATATCAAGTAGAGGAAGATATTTTCTTTCTTTACAAAAGACAATAAGAATAGGTGACTAGTCTATCAAAATTTAATACTGTTTGTGAAAGAGCAGAGCTGCTTTTTGGTACCTCATTTAGGTCTAATTGGCTTAACTGCTTTGCAAGTGACTATGGGTATCAAAAATGGCAAGTTGTAAAAAAAAATTAATTTACATTTTCAGATAACTTTTTTTCTTTAGTCTGTGATCTGTGACTTCAGTTTCTACATAGAAACAGCATGTTTAATATAGAGGTGTTCTTAATATAGAAAGAAAATTAAGATTGTCTCATTGAAATACTAATGTTTGAGAATCCTCACAGCATTAGCAAAGTTAATGGTGCCCTCAGAGCAGAGCCTGCTGGGGAGATGGCTCATTGACAAAAAGCTTCATGTTGTTAAAATTGATAAAGTCAACCATATCAGATTCTCACAGATGGACTATACAAATCTGACACACAACATGTTTTCCATTTATCACTCAGGTGTTATACACATTTATAGATGTTAAGTTCTAAGGACATTGTCATTATTTTAGTTATATTTTGTTTCCTAACACATTTTCAACTTAAGCCAAAAAAAATGTCCACATTACACTTAGGGTATACAGAAATATATTTCCCTAAATGGCTTCTAACTACATCCTTCTTATTAGAATCCTACATTTTATAACCATTACAATTTATCAAAATGAAACTAATTTAATTACCTAAAGACATGCTTCTCAGTATGAGCTGCTAACCCCATACAAGGCCTGCTGGTCATGCATTAGTAAGGTAACAACAATTGCACTCCCAAAGTGATCCATGGAACTGTTAAAGTTTTGGAAACATGTTCTCTAGAACTAGTTAGTAACATTTAAAAGCTATGAACCCAATAAAAAAGTGCTTCTTAAAACTGAAGCAACCTAATATCAATAATGTGATGATTTTTATCATTGATATACATATGCCTATGAATTTCCATATGTATGTAAATTAAAATAGTCATATGTAAATATTCATGAATTTATCTTGTATATACATATATATCCATATATGCTCATTGACTATTACTGAATACAAGAGGAAAAGCAGATTTTCAAAATAATATTTTATTTTGTCAAGCAAGGCATTGTAATAGGAAATCCAGGGGGAAAATTCTCATTTTTTTAATAGATTAGAATCTAGTAAGAGAGGTTTGTGTTGGAGATAAAGCCTTTTGTACTACAATTGCTGTAGTAAGAAAGTATATACTTTCACCCTGTGGAGTGTGTAGTGGGATAGATTAAAACTCTATCACTAATAATAATAAAAATAAGTATTTATTAATTATAGAATTAAAATGTATTGAATAGCCACTGCATTGACCATTGTGCACATGCTATGTGATTTAATGTTAAGACTGAATAAGAAATAATATTTGTTTTTTAAATAAAAGACAGAGAAAGTTAATATCTCCTCAGAGTACAATTTAGTAGCTGGAATTCTGAGACTTACAATGCATCATTCGGCATTATTAATGATGACCTAGTCTCTAACTATCATACATCAAGTGATAGTAACACTTAATGCTCTATCAGTCCTTGTATCTGTTTCAATGCAGCCTTCATGAGATAAGGTCTTAGATAATAGTCCACCTACTATTAGTGATATGTATTTACTAGTGCCTAGGAAAAAAGTAGTCCTTGGGGCAGTGGTGCACCCAGTAGTACTCAAGTAGTACTAAGTGGAAGGAGCCACGAAAGGATCTGGGTTTGAGCTATGGCTCCCCATCTGCAGAGAGGACGGACACTTCACAAGCGGTTAAGCAGGTCTGCAGGTATCTCTCTTTCTTCCTATCTCCCCCTCCTATCTCAATTTCTTTCTGTCCTAGCCAATAAAATGGGGAAAAATAGTCCATGACTTCCTACAACTTAGATCATAGATCATCATAAAGAAAAGAGTCAAAAGAGATTTAAGATTATTTCAGAGGGGGTTAAAGAAAATGAAAGTATAATGGACCCTAAAATCAAATGTTACTATGGGAAGTGTTACTTAGACATACAATCTTAAAGAGGGGGGTCTATAGCATACTAGTTATGCAAACAGACTTTCATGCCTGAGGCTCCAAAGTCCCAGGTTTAATCTCCCACTGCATCATAAGCAGTGCTCTGGTAAAAAAGAAAAAAAAAATCTTAAAAACTCTTAAATGTTGGGTTGTCTGAAACCTCATGACACATTTTTGCAGAGAAAAATATCTTTAAAAATACGTCATAACTTTTATGACAACCTAATAATATTTTTGTGACACTTCTAAATCAGAAATTTAACATTTTAAGTAGTGTAGATCAAAAAGACAGACTTAATTAACTTATTTTCCAGTGTAGTATTAAATAATATGTTCAGTCTATCCAGAGTTTTGTAAACATAGACTGTTTTGTTATTTTATTTGTTTTCCCAACTGTTAAGTAGAGATCTTGATCTACTTAGTGGCAGGGACTCTTATTCATTGTTTTCTCTTGTGATTCACAGTCTAGCAGATCCTTAACCCATTATTGGCCCTTGACAACTATGTGTTGAATGAGTGGCTTCCATAGCTTGTTACACGATAGAAAATAGTTTAAATTCTTGGGTTTTCATACTCATTCTACGGTTGCAGCAAATTATATGTGCTCATATATATATATACAAGTGTACTTCTCCAAAGTAAACATACTTGCCAAAAAATATGATGGTCGGTAAGCTTCTGTTGTGGTAGAGCAGTATTCTTGAGATGAATGCTATGCCTTGTGAAGAATGCTGTGGTCACTACACTTACCTACTTTACCACCACAAATCAAAATCTATCTGTAGGGCTGTTTAGCCATCTCCTCTAGAACTCATTTATCAGTACCTATTTATCTTTATTTTGCAGTAGTTCCCAGATGACTCTTCTGCAATAATGCAACTAACTCTTGCCAAAGTAATCTGTATCATTTTATGTCTGAGAGATTGCAGGCTTCTCAGTCTTTAAAAAGCCATGCTTTCAGCAATTTTAATTATATGTGGCATAGTATAAACACACTTCACTTGGAAATTTCAAGACAATTGTGACTCTGGTGGCTTGAGATATAACTGGAAACCCATATTTAATGAAAAGTCATGGAAAAAGAGTAAATTATATTTTTCATAATGAACATTTGAAATAAATTAAATATTTTTACTTACCACTACTGTGCAATTTCACAATACCGTTGATTTTTATTTTAAAAGATTTTATTTTAAAAGTTTTTTTGGGGGGAGTGGGGAAAAAAGTTTTTTTTGCACCACTCATGTAACTTGACTTTTACATGACACATTAGTAATTTAGTCTCAACAGTATCGCTAGGGGAATTAATCTGATGTTATTCAGAAGTAATCTCATTCATTTGAGGTCATGCTGTGTTACATTTCAGTTCCTAGCCAAAGTAATGATTAACAAGCTATTTTTTAATTCTCTTTTTAAAATTTATTTTTATTTATTTTACTTATTATTGGATAGAGACAGAGAAAAATTGAGGGATGGGGGAGATAGAGAAGGAGAGAGACAGAGAGACACCTGCAGCCCTGCTTTACCACTTTGTGAAGCTTAGCCTCTGCAGGTGGGGACCAGGGGCTTGAACCTGGATCCTTGCACACTGTAGTGTGAGTCCTTAACCAGGTGCACCACCACCTGGCCCCATGATTATCAAAATATTGGATGAGTTACTACAAAGATGAAGGAGATTTTGGAAATTCAGATAAACTATTGTCTATAAACTGTGCTCATGATATGTATTATTGGGTAATGACTTACTGCTTTGGTAGAACAATTTATGATTATTCTTTTTTATTTTAATGAGAAATAGATACATAGAGGAAGATAGAAGGCAAAGGATTGCTCAGCTCTGGTTTGTGGTGGTGCTAGGGATTGAACCTGGGACCTTAGAGCCTCAGGTGTGAAAGACTTTTGCATAACTTTTATGCTGTCTTCCCAGTCCTATGGTTATTATTTAAGCATGCAAATGGCAAAAAACTGAAACCCAAGAAAACTGTGAAATCACACTCAACATCTAGAATTAACACATTTTAAAAAAATATTTTTTATTATCTTCATTTATTTATTTATTTGGGTAGAGACAGCTAGAAATTGAGAGGAGGGGGAGATCGAAAGGTAGAGAGACAGAGAGAAACCTGCAGGTGGAGAGGGGGGGCTCAAACCAGGTCCAAGGTCATGGTAATTTGTTTTCTCAACTGGGTGCACCTCCACCTAGCCCCACAATATTATAAGATTACAGGGTTATATTATAGTTCCACAGCACTGTCACCAATGTACTGTGGCTGCCTGCCCCAGATCACCTCCATAGTTCTCACAGTCTTGGAGACAGTTGGCAATTTCATGTGCTTCCGTTAACCTATATTCCACAGATGAGTAAATCCATCCAGTAGTTACTCTTACTCTTCTTACTTGCTTCACTAAACACAATCACCTCCAATTCCATCTATTTTGTCCTAAAGGATATAATACCATCTCTTTTGTTTAACTGTAAAGTGGTATGCTGTTGAGCATTTATCCCATAATTTCTCTATCCCATCATCCAGTGATGGGCATTTAGGTTGCTTCCACTCCTTGACTATTTGAATAATGCAGCTATGAACATAGAAATTATATTTATTGGGAATTATTGTTCTCACATTCTTTGAGCATAAGTGGATATTTCTGGACCATAAGACATTTCCATTTTTATATGTTTAAAGACTCTCCATATAGCTTTGTGCCTGTTTTGTTTTTTTACTTATTTAAGATAAGTTTTAATTGTGTAAAATAAAAATCCAGCTCTCTTGAAAAAAGGCAAGACTATAAATTTATCTCTTGTAAATCTTGATGATAATTTGTACATGGTCCCATGAGAGATAAATGTTTAACTTTGGTATAATTCCTAGGACTCCCAGAATTTTGCAAAGAAGAGAATTCAAAGAAAATGTTAGCCATATAGAATGACTGCTGATTCTGGGCTGTTAACTCTATTTCTAGTCTTTATTTAAAAAAATATATATTTTATGTATTTATTTTCCCTTTTGTTGCCCCTGTTGTTTTATTGTTGTAGTTATTATTATTGTTGTTATTGATGTTGTCATTGTTGGATAGGACAGAGAGAAATGAAGAGAGGAGGGAAAGACAGAGAGGGAGAGAGAAAGATAGACACCTGCAGACCTGCTTCACTGCCTGTGAAGAGACTCCCGTGCAGGTGGGGAGCTGGGAGCTCGAACCGGGATCTTGATGCTAATCCTTGCGCTTCATGTCACGTGTGCTTAACCTACTGCACTACTGCCCGACTCCCTATTTTTTTTTCTTGATACATGTGCATTCTTATCACTGTAATAACTCGAGAAGCTGAGCTGTTTGTACTAAAATTTGCTAAAAACTTTGCCCTTCTATGTATGTGTATTTATGAGTGTTTGCAAGATGTGCCCTTTCCTTTAAAAGTAGTTATGATATTGTCAAGAAGACCATATGGCCTTCCAGTTTTTGGATGACATTGATAATTGCAATGCATTTTGCAAACGAAATGACATACATCCTGGAGTAGTTATACTAATCCTTTTTTAATGACTAAGGGTACTATGTCCAAATCCCAGGCCTTCTTTTAAAAAAAAAAATTAGTAATTAGTAATAAGTGCAAATACTTAAGCAATAAAAGAAGAAGGTAAGAAGTGGATTTCGATATTGTAATCTAAGATCACAGTATAATTAGGACCTTATTAAAATTTTTAATTAAAATGTTACATCTTAATAATGGTCATGAAGAGGAACATGAAAATAAACCATGGAAAATTCCATATAAGTGTGCTTTAGTTTTTTCCTTTTGGCTCAACAACGCACAGAACATTTATACAAGAAAGAAAAATGGCTTAATTTTGCCTTCAACACCAACAAAAAATGCAGAACGTCTATAAAGGAGCAAGAAAGTATGGCACACACACAGAACAAGAAACAGTCAATAGAAATTGACTATGAGAAAACACAGATGTTGGATTTTATAAACAAAGACTTTAAATCATCTGCTTAAAAATATGTCTATCAACCAGAGTAAAATTAGGGATTTATCACATAGAGATGGCCAGTAAAAAAACTACAAAAGAGAGCAGTCTGGAGAACTCTCAGAAAGCTAGAAACAGACCTACAGTATGGCCCTGCAATTCCTCTCCTGGGAGTATATCCTAAGGAATCAAACACACACTCATTCAAAAAGATCTGTGTATAGCTATGTTCATAGCAGCACAATTTATAATAGCCAAAACCTGAAAGCAACCTAGGTGCCCAACCACAGATGGGTGGCTGAGAAAGTTGTATATATGTACACAATGGAATACTACTCAGCTTTTAAGAATGAAGACACTTTCTTCACCTCATCTTGCATGGAGTTGAAGTAATCATGTTAAGTGAGATAGCCAGAAAGAGAAGGATGAATATGGGGTGATCTCACTGATAGACATTAGTTGAGAAAGAACAGAAAGGGGAAATACAAAATAGAACTCAGACTGGAGTTGGTGTACTGCACCAAAGTTAAGGGCTCTGGGGGGCCACAGGGCTTTCAGGCCCTGGTGCATGATGGTGGAGAAGGACCTGGCCTGGGGGTGACTGTGTTTTACAGAAAACTGAGATATTGTACAAATGTACCAATAATTGTATTTACTGTAAATCTTTAATCCCCCAATAAAGTAAAATTCAAACAAAGTATTAGTATAAGTTTACAATTACATAAACTTCTAGATGTGAAAGAAAAAGCAAAAATATTATGCCTTTTATGCTTTCTGAACATTACAAATTTTTCTTTACATTAGTTACTGCAAAATTTAAGAAGAGTGTGTATTTTTTGATCTTCTTGAGGTCTTTTTGCCTAAGAATGTGAGTATTTTCACATTTGGTCTTTTTTCTTTTTTTAGTATTTTGTGTATGCACAGCATTTTTTAAAACTAAGGGATATTTATTTTATGTATTCCATTTATTTAAGAGAGAAAAATAGGCAGTAGGGCATTAATAATCAAAGTTTGTTTTAGAGGTTTACTGCAGTCCTTGTTGGCATTTATTGAGAACTCTCCTAATAGACAAGATTGTTACAAGTAAAACTAAGTCCTCACATAGAATGTTGAGAAGCTGGTTTTACAAGCACCCACATTTTGCAAATCAGAAAATTGAGACACATAGAGATCCAGAAACTTGCTCTAAGTAGCCCAATTTGGAAGATGCAGGCACAGACAGGGTTTGAACTTAGGTAATTAGACTTGAGTGCACCCTACAATCAAGTGCAGATTTGTGATCTTGTATTTTTCTCAGGAACTCTGACTGTGTGACCTCCTTTTTTTCCCTGAAGATTTTCTTATGAATAATATGCAGAGCTGGGAATCAAACTCTGCACCATGCATGCAAGTTTGGTGATCCACTTACTGGCCACATCCTCTGCCTGGAATCTCATTCTCTCTCTCTCTCTCTCTCTCTCTCTCTCTCTCCCTCTCCCTCTCCCTCTCTCCCTCTCCCTCTCCCTCTCCCTCTCCCTCTCCCTCTCCCTCTCCCTCTCCCTCTCCCTCTCCCTCTCCCTCCCCACTCCCTCTCCCTCTCCCTCTCCCTCTCCCTCTCCCTCCCCACTCCCTCTCCCTCTCCCTCTCCCTCTTCCTCTCCCTCTCCCTCTTCCTCCCTCCCTCCTTCCCTCCCTCTCTCCCCACTTGTTTTTTCATGAATTTTTTGTCATTTTATTGGGAGCTTAATGATTTCAGTACATTTGTTTACACATGGGTATAGTTTCTCTTGTCCTTGTGATAGGTGTCTGCAAAACCCTTTAACTCCTACCTTCAGCCCTTTTCCACCATCATGCACTAGGATCCCTAAGTTCCCTCCATTCTTACTTTTACCCTTACCCTTACCCTTAGCCAGAGTTCCTTGTTTTGGTACAACACACCATTCTCAGGCCAAGTTTTAATTGTGTTTTCCTTTTCTGTTCTTTCTTTCTTTCTTTTTTTTTTTTTTGTTGCTTTATAGTTTTATTTGGCTTATCTTTATGAACCATCATTGATACTTTTAACTTTTCTAGAAGGTGATTTTATTTGACATTTTAAACTTATGGGAAGAAAACTATTTTATATAATTCAAAACAATTCTCACATTTATTGGCTTTATACTTTTTTCAAATAATTAGAGTTTGCTTTAATTTGGGTATATTTTGTTATTTTAAAAAATTATGTTTTCGGCTTATCTCATTTAACGTGATTCCGTAAAATTCCATCCAAGATGATGCAAAAGAAATGATTTCATCATTTATAACAGTTGCACTTTATCCCATTGAGTGTATATATATTATAACATTTTAAGCTATGCATCTATCATTGGGCTTCTGGGGTGCTCCTGATTTTAGGCTAGTGTTACAAATGGTGAAAACATGCACATAGATGTGCATACGCTTCTTTAGGTGGCGTCTTCATTTCCTTTAGCTCAATCCCAAACAAGGGAGATTGTCTGCACCTAGCGTTGTTCTGAGTAAATTTCTGACTATTTTCCAGAGGGGTTGGACCAATTCGCATTTACACCAGCAGTAGGAGAGTTCCTTTCTCCCCATACCTTCTAAAAACTTGGTGTTTATGTGTTTTCCTTTTCCCTAATGTATGGCATTCTCATAGAAGTAAAGTGATACCTCGTTTTCATTTCTTGGATAATTAGTGACTTTGAACATTTTTTCATATGTCTGTTGTCCCTTTGGATCTCTTCTCTGATGACATTTCTGCCCAAGTCCTTTCATAATTTTCTAATGAGTTTTTTTTTAATTCTTGAGTTTGTTGAGTAGTCTCTTTCTTTGATCATCTCTTCTCTTACTGCTTTTTTTAAGGAAGTGTGGAAGGAATACTTTTCAAATTCAAAAGGTCTAGAAGCTAGATAAATATATCATTCACATTGTTGACAAAACTGTTTTTTCTAAAGTATTAGTACTGCTTGGTTTTGTCATTCATTTCTGGGAATTCAACATTCATGCTGTTTCCTTTTTTAAAAAAATTAAATTATCTATATTTATTTATTGGATAGAGACAGCCAGAAGTTGAGAGAGTAGAGATTGACAGAGAGTGAGAGAGACAGACACCTGTAGCCCTGCTTCACCACTTGTGAAGCTTTCCCCCTGCAGGTGGGGACTGGGGGCTCAAACTCGGGTCCTTGCGCACTGTTATATGTGCACTCAACCAGAGGTGCACCACCATCTGGCCCTGCTAACTTTCTCATATAGTAATAGAGAGAAGAAGGGGAGGGAGAGAAAGAGCAAGAGAGGGCAAGGGAGAGGGGGAGGAAGGGACAGGAAGAGGGAGGGAGAAAGGGAGGGAGGGAGAAGGGGAGGGAGGGAGAAGGGGGAGGGAGGGAGAAGGGGAGAGGGAGGGAGAAAGGGAGAGGGAGGGAGAAAGGGAGGGAGGGAGAAGGGGAGAGGGAGGGAGAAGGGGAGGGAGGGAGAAGGGGAGGGAGGGAGAAGGGGAGAGGGAGGAGGAGGGAGGGAGAAGGGGAGAGGGAGGGAGAAAGGGAGGGAGGGAGAAGGGGAGAGGGAGGGAGAAGGGGAGAGGGAGGGAGAAAGGGAGGGAGGGAGAAGGGGAGAGGGAGGGAGAAAGGGAGGGAGAAGGGGAGAGGGAGGGAGAAGGGGAGAGGGAGGGAGAAAGGGAGGGAGGGAGAAGGGGAGAGGGAGGGAGAAGGGGAGAAGGGGAGAGGGAGGGAGAAGGGGAGAGGGAGGAGAGAGAGAGAGAGAGAGAGAGAGAGAGAGAGAGAGAGAGAGAGGGAGAGAGAGGACCATCACAATTCAGAGGCTTCTCTAAGTATACTTTTATGTAATAAACCAGGGGCTAGATCCTGGGTATCTATCACCCATAACAAAAGAGACACTTGATATGTTTTAGTTTTCTAGAGGCAGATGTAGTTATAACTGAAGTTATAGTTGAAGCTATTTCTTACATTTTTGTCAGCATGTTTTAATGTATTCAAATCAATGTATGATGGGCAAACTGGCTCTGTTGCATTCTATAATTAATGCTGTCAGGATGCTTCCAGCTAGAGATGAAATTGTCTTTGCATTTATCATTCTCTTTTCCTACTTCTGTATTTGTCAGTGCAGCTGTGATTCATTTATTGTATAATACTTTAGTTAATCGTGTATTGGCTGTTTGATCAAAAACAACATTTTAACAAGACAAAAATAGCCAAGGCAGGGGGAAAATGTAGATATATAACAATGTTAGAACTTTTTTTGGGAAGCATTATGGAAAAAGATTATTCATTTGTATAGCACTGGAAGCCAAATAATAATTATGGTGGCATTGTGCCGTTGTCCATATTGTTCAAATCTGGATTGGTAATCCAGAAAGAGCAAAGTGAATAATCCCTCATTATCTTGTTTGATTTGATCCTTTAAATGGTCAATATTGTTAACTTGCCCTTTGGGTGGGAAGAAATTAGGTTCTATAATGTGCCAGTAAAGGTCTCTTCATGGTTGGATGGTTTTGAATTCACAAGACTGAGAATGCTATATGGTAAAGGAAAGATAATTATGAATGAAATTACTAGTCATATCATTAACATGACATATGAGTGGATCATTTACTTTGATAGGGCACTTATAGACATTGAGAGTACCCAGGAGCTAAAGCAAACTGGATTTGAGACAGCTGAGACTGAGGGTATATACTCCTGACAGTAATTTCAGTGCCAAGCGTATTTTAATTGTGATAATTGCCCTGTCTTAAACCTTTGTGAAGGACCATCCAAACTGAGTACAAGAACACTTTGAATATTAATCATATAGATTAAGCCCAGTGTTATGTGGATAAAAAATACTATTAAATCATTATTACTGCACACTTAAGTATACTTTTGAAGATTAAAGAACCTTTCCTGGTAACAACTTTTATGATCTTCTAACAAAAGTGATTTGATGTGATAAACTCTTGAGATAATAGACTATGATCCTACCAAGCAGGTATTTCCATTCAAAATTTCCATTAGAGCACAGGCTAAGGCTGACTTTAGGGAGGTGTTTTTTGTTCCCCCTTTGTTTTGTAGTCTGTGTAGGAATCCTAACCATAGTACTTTTCTTGTTGATTTTAAGATCAATCATGTCTCCCTGTCTCCCTGAGCTGAACCAGCCATATTGCTGAATCTTTTCGGACACAGTGTTTGAAGTCAGTCAAAGCACAGTGAAGGAAGCTAGTTAAATTCTTCCCTAATACATTTCTGAATTATACTTGGTGACATGGTGGTCTTGATAGTCACAAAAGTGCCTTAAGGCTATAATAGTCATATCCTCTGAAACATGGATGGAAAAAATGCAATTGAAAAAGGAAGTATTTTAGTGCTTCTGACTAAATCATTGGGTCCCTGGAGTCCTTGAGGCTAGCCACATCCTTAGACTTCCTAACTTCATAATGGAATAAACTCCTTACTATTTAAGTGATTCTGAATCAAATTAATTGTTACAATTAACTGAATAATGTCATCAGTTACTGAAAGCAGCTTGGCTAATAAAAAAGTGGACCTGCTTCTGAACTTGAAACAGAACATCATGGAACATGATCATATATGCTTCTGAGTTACTTTGTAAGATTTAGTGTACAATTCCCATTAAAATATTGAGATATTCTATAGAGAAATAGATAAGCAAAGGAAAGAGTAAAGGCAACTAGTGACAGGAAGACATTCTAACCATTGGTACATGGAAAAATGCATTAGTATGTCAGTACATTAACAAATAATGAAATCCCAAAATGTTTCAGAGAATATTTGACATTATGTGAAGGATTATAATAAGCTAGGTGATAAGTTCACCAGTGAATATATACACAGTGCTGATGTTCAACAAAAACATATCTGTGAGAGCGAGTTACTAATATTGTTTGGAGGGGCTGGGTGGTGGTGCACCTGGTTGAGCGCATATGTTACAATGCGCAAGGACCTGAGTTGAAGCCCCCAGTCCTCACCTGCAGGGGCAAATCTTTGCAAGTGACGAAGCTATGTTGCAGGTCTCTCTGTGTTTCTATCCTTTTCTGTCACCCCATGAA
This sequence comes from Erinaceus europaeus, assembly GCF_950295315.1. Classification (NCBI taxonomy): domain Eukaryota; kingdom Metazoa; phylum Chordata; class Mammalia; order Eulipotyphla; family Erinaceidae; genus Erinaceus; species Erinaceus europaeus. The sequence continues at coordinate 194,272,929 of NC_080163.1, read as the reverse complement.
ATTAATATTTCTGGCTGTCTCTATTCAGTAAACAAATGAAGATAATAAAAAAAATTAAAGACTTTTTAAAAAAAGTAACTAATATTTATTGGGCACACCCAGGTATCTTCCTTGATGTAACATTCTGTCACCCTGACATCAAAGCTGAGGTAGATACTAGTCTACCCATTCTGCAGGAAATACATTTCTGGTAGGACAGATAATTTTGACCAGGGTTATATAGCTAGCAGTTTTTATATCACATCACATAGTGGGACCTTTCATGGAATACTGCTTTGCAATAAGAAAGATGATATTGTGTCTGTTGTTTTAAAATGGATGAAACTGATGGTGATTATGAATAGGGCAGTAAGTAAAGAGATGGAGGACAACTACCAGATGGTTTCACTCATATGTGGAATCTAGAGAACTGATACACATGAACTTGAGGAAAATAAAAACAAGCAGGCAAACTGTTTTGTGAGAACTATAGTGATTATCTTTGAGAGGTGGTGAGTGAAAATAATAATAATAAGCAACCCAGGAGCGGTAAAATCATCCATGTACATGGCCCTGACATGGCAAAAAATATTTAAAGTTGTTATACAATGTTTTTTTACATCACACACGAGTATCTCTGTTTAATAAATCACAATGTGTGAATCAACAATATATGTAACAAAATGTGTCAGCCTGAAAAACAGGAACTCACATGAAGAATTCATGTGCTTTCTCAAAGATGCTATTACACACACTTAGAAATATATATCTCTTTTACTATTTTATTTTATTTTTATTTATAAAAAGGAAACATTGACAAAACCACAGGATAAGAGGGGTACAACTCCACACAATTCCCACCACCAGAACTCCATATCCCCTTCTCTGCCCTCCCCTGATAGCTTCCCTGTTCTTTACCCCTCTGGGAATATGGACCCAGGGTCATTATGGGGTGCAGAAAGTGGGGGGTCTGGCTTCTGTAATTGCTTCCCCGCTGACATGGGTGTTGGCAGATCAATTCATACTCCCAGCCTGTCTTTCTCTTTCCCTAGTGGGGCAGGGCTCTGGGGAAACAGGGCTCCAGGACACATTGGTGGAATTGTCTGCCCAGGGAAGTCTGGTTGACCTCATGGTAGCATCTGGAACCTGGTGGCTGAAAAGACAGATAACATATAAAGCCAAACAAGTTGGTGACTGACTAATCATGAACCTAAAGGCTGGAGTAGTGCAGATGAAGATTTGGGGTCTTTGTTTTGAAGATAGTTAGTAGGCCTATTTTAGTTATATTTCTAAGGGCTCATGGCTATACTAGGTTTTTTCCTGAGCCTGACATCTGATGTGCAGGTGGACCCAAGTTATTGTCTGGGGAGATGATGTCATGGCTGGATCTCTTTTACTTTTTTAACAAGAATAGTTTTGACCAGAACAGAAGCTCTACTACTCTAACCACATATGTTTTTGTTAATTCTTTCTCATCTTCCATATCTGGTAATGATGAAAATGTGTTTGCTTTGAAAAACAGGGCCACAACTGATGAGAGATTAATAAGGGGGTTCACAAGAGGTTGGAAAGTGAGAATTTTTTCAGTGGAAATGCAGCTGTGGAAAAATATGGATCACTAGAGGAGTCAGAAGTGACAGCAGCGATAAAGAAATATAATATGGTAGAAAAAGATCATATTCAGGATCCTGGAGAAATAAACTTGCATTAGAGAAACAAACCAAGATTAATATGGCTTTTGATCAAATGTCAAAGTACAGGATACAGGCAATAAGTAAGTGAACCCACAAGCAACTGAAATAGTTTACTCCCAGGTGCCATTCCTAGTGACATGGCTTCACTTATCATTGGAAAGAAAACCACTGAAAAATGAAAGTGAATTTATGAATCACTGTGCCCTTCACCAATCAGCATCTACCCTTGCTATGCTTGTGTAGGAAAAAAAGAAAATAATGATGCTTTGAGGCATAAAGCTCCTTGGACAGTGGAAAAACTAGATGGAAAAGGAATATTTTAGAGAAACTTTCATCCTAATGAATTTGAAATATTGTGCTACTCAGCTACACACTGAAGTATCAATGGTTACTTCACATAGACATGTACTTGGATTGTACATCTATACCATTAGATAAAAATGCACTAGCTCACATTAGGAATTATAATTGGTTAATAATTATAGTGGTAGCTTCTATTTATTGGGAAATTTTAAACACTCTGTACTTCAAAAAATTGTGACTATTGAATAATATACACATTACAAAAATCAAGAGCCAAATAGTTTAAATATTTTATTCAAAATCTCAGATGCAACAAACAATAAAGATGGAATATGAGCTCAAATTCCAAGTATCCTACAGCATAACTTCTACCTCTTATCTCCCTGATCTCAATTTTGTTACTTTTTTCACATTTTATTTATTTATTTATTTAGATGGATAGAGATTAGGTGGGGGGAGGGAGGGAGAGAGACACCTACAGAGCTATTTCAAAGCTTTTGAAGCTTACCTCCTTTAGGTTTAAACCCAGATCCTCAGGCATTTTAATCTGAGCTCCACAAGAGTGCCACAGCTTAGCCCCTGGCATCTTTCTCTCTTAGTTACAAACTGTCTGCTATCCTGGCCTCATTCTGCTTTCCAAAAATGTTGATCTCATTTTTGTGTTAAGATCTTTGTGTGAAATATATTTGTTCTCTCTCCCCAGAAAGTTCTGACCAGAACATTCTTATGACTCTTCTACTGATTCCCTAGTGAGTTCATTAAATAGTATGTGTTTCTTTATGAAATCACTAATTGATAGTTTTTCATTTTATTTGTGAATGTAGTTATTCCTATACATAACCCTCACCAAGATAGGTACTCCTTTACCTAGAGTAGAGATTAATATATAATAAAAGGTCAATAGATGTTTAAAGAATGAATGAATCTCATTAAATCCATGTGAAGTAATCAAAGAAAGGACTATTGTCCTTAATTTAATTAGCATTTTACCCCAGCTGAAATCCATAAATGTATAATATACAGCCACCACTGTGTTAATATATGACAGAGCTAGAATTTCTTTCTTTCTTTCTTATTGATTTAATAATGATTGACAAGATGGTAAGAGGGGTACAATTCCACACAATTCCCATCAATAGAGTTCTGCATCCCATCCCCTCCATTGGAAGCTTCCCTATTCTTTTATTATTTTTATTTATTTATTTCCTTTTGTTGCCCTTGTTGTTTTGTTATTGATGTCATCATTGTTGGATAAGACAGAGAGAAATGGAGAGAGGAGGGGAAGACAGAGGGGGGAGAGAAAGATAGATACCTGCAGACCGGCTTCACTGTTTATGAAGCGACTCCCCTGCAAGTGGGGAGCCAGGGGTTCGAACTGAGATCCTTACTCTGGTCCTTGTGCTTTGCACCACCTGCACTTAACCTGCTGTGCTACCATCCGACTCCCAGCTTCCCTATTATTTATCCCTCTGGGAGTATGGACTAAGATTCTTTATGGGGTGCAGAAGGTAGGAGGTCTGGTTTCTGTAATTGCTTCTCCACTGGACACGGGTATTGGCAGGTCGATCCATACTCTTAGCCTGTTTCTATCTTTCCCTAGTTGTGTAGGACTGGAGAGGTGAGGACCCAGGACTCATTGGTGAGGTCATTTGCACAGAGAAGTCAGGTTGGTGTCATGGTAGCAACTGCAACTTGGTGGCTGAAAAGCATTAAGACATAAAGCAGAACAAATTGTCTAATAATCAGGAACCTAAAGGTCAGAATAGAACAGATGAGATTTGGGGTCTCCATTTTGGAAAAAGCTAGTATTTCTATTTTAGGTCTATTTCAAGGGGCCCATGACTTTTGCCTGAGCCCGACAGTTAACATGCAGGTGGGCTAAAGGTATTGTCTGGGGGAGATGGTGTCAGAGTTGGAAATAGGACTATAAAGCTGGATTAGGGAAGAGAGTAGCTCCCAAATGTATGAAAAGTATATAAATTCCATTAAGTATAAATCCCTTCAATCTAATCTGGGGCTCATATTCAGCACAGGAGCTTGTATAACCTCTTCATCCCTGTAGTTCAGAGTTTGCATTCCATGGTCATAGCTAGGGTCATTCTTTGCAGCACTCATTTCAGGACCAGACTTCTCCGAGTAGCAGAATATGTTGACCCAACCTCCATTCAGAGAGTGGGGCAGTTTATACCATTGTTGTTCCACCTTGAGGGCAAGGTCCTGTAGAGGCCCCCAAGAGGGTCTACTATGTTGGTCCTGATGGAGATGATCAGTGACAGTGGACAGAGGGATCTGTTAGAGGTCTAGGGTCATCATATCTATGTGGGAATCTCAGGATTCCCTGATGAGGGCCCTGGCTGATGGGGTGGCCTGGTAGTGACCAAAAAAAGCCATCATTAAAGTATGCTAGTCTCTTGGAATGATTGAGGGAAGTGAAATAGGAAGAAGGTGAGGAGAGTATCTAGGTCTAAGTAGAAACTATTTGATTAAGTACTTTATGGTATCTTTTTTTTAGGTCTTTCTACTTGCTTGCTGCACTTACTGAGTCACTGCAAACTATTGTGCACTTTTGCTTTAAGGTATATATTTTCCCCAAACTTATGGATACACATGTAGAGCTAGAATTTAAGACCAGCTTAAAATTTATCCAAACCATGTAAGCACTTATTATTACTGAGAAATGACAGTTCTAAGAGTCACTATGTAGTTAAATATGTTTCCATTATGTAGTTCCACTATGTAGTTAAATATGTTTCCATTATGTAGTTAAGTAGTTTCCATCATAGAAGTCCTGAGAACATAAGAAATGATCTGACCAAAAAAATAAACAAATAATAAACAAAGAAACAAAAACCACAACAATGGGCCTTTGATTATTTGGAAGTTGTGGCTATTTCAGAGAGATAATAAAAAGGGAAATCATGGGTCAGTAAGATAACTTACCTGGACAGTGAGTCTGCTTTGCAATGCACTTGACAAGAGTTTGAGTAAGTCAAAAGTGGACCCAGCTACTGTGGAAGGAGCCTCAGAGCTGAATTTCAAAGACTTGGATTCAAATTTAAGTCTAACCATGTCTTTGTTATATAAATTCCTCCAGGACACTTTGTTTAATTATATATAGTCAGGAAAAGTAAAGAAAAAAATTTCCAAGGGGGAAAGAGGGACAGGACAACACTTTTTGCACTCTAGTCAGGGCAGATAGCCACACGTTACAGATGAGCTCAGTTCTGAGGCAAAAAGATCCTTCCTTTTTGGCACCTTTTTCCATTTGGAAAGAGCTCCAGGGTCAAAGTCCCTCCACTTCCTCTCTTCTTCATCACTCCATCCCAAACTTTTCATGAGGAGGAGATGTTGTCTCAACTCAGGATCTTGAAGCTAGAAAACTGAGTACTTTTATCTTTTTAAAAAAATTTTATTCATAAAAAGGAAACACTGATAAAGCCATAGGATAAGAGGGGTACAACTCCACACAATTCCCACCACCAGAACTCCTTATCCCTTCCCTTCCCTTGATAGCTTTCCTATTCTTTAACTCTCTGGGAGTATGGACCCAAGGTCATTGTGGAATGCAGAAGGTGGAAGATCTGGCTTCTGTAATTGCTTCCCCACTGAACATGGGTGTTGACAGGTCAATCCATACTCCCAACCTGCCTCTCTCTTTCCCTAGTGGGGCAGGGCTCCGGGGAAGTGGAGCTCCAGGACACATTGGTGGGGCTGTCTGTCCAGGGAAGTCTGGTTGGCATCATGGTAGTATCTGGAACCTGGTAGCTGAAAAGAGTGTTAACATATAAAGCCAAACAAGTTGACTAATCATGAACCAAAAGTCTGGAGTAGTGCAGTTGAAGAGTTGGCAGGGGAGCATCTCTGTTTTGTAGCTAGCTAGTAGGCATATTTTAGTTATATTCCAAAGGGCCTGTGGCTATACTAGTTTTTTTTTTTTCCCCTGAGCCTGGAATCTGATATGCCAGTGGATCCAAGTTATTGTCTGGGGAGATGATGTCATGGCTAGAAAAAGGACCAGAAAGCTGGATCAGGGAAGAGAGTAGCTCCCTAATATGGGAAAGGGATATAAATATTGTTGACTGTAAACTCCACTGATTTGATCTGATCTGGGGCCCGTAATTAACTTAGGAGCCTATGTGACCTCTGCATCCCTGTAGATCTGATCTCACATTCTGTGTAATGAGTAGGAACATTCTCTACTGTTGTTGATTTAAGTTGAGGGCAAGGTCCTATGGGGGCCCACAAAGGGGTCTATTGTGTTGTTCCTGATAGAGATGACCAGTAACAATGGAGAAAGGGATCTATTTGAGGTCTAGGCCCATCATGTCTGTTTGGGGATCTCAGTACTCCCTGTCTAGAGCTGCAGCTAGTAGGGTGGCCTGATAGTGACTAAAGAGTCATTGTTAAAGTATACTAGAGTCTCTTGTCCTTATTCAGCTTTTGCAGTCCTTATTTTGATATGGATAGCTTTGGAGTGAGTAAGGGAAGTGTAATAGGAAGTAGGTGAGGAGGGTATCTAAGTCTAAGTAGACACTATTTCATTAGGAACTTTATACCGACTCACTGCAGACTATTGTGTACTTTTGATTTCAGGTATATATTTTGCTCTAATTTATGGATACATGTAAACATATGTATCTCATGGGACATGGTCTATATCTAGGTTTTGGGACTTTGTCAGGAAGTGAACCACCTGGAATGGAATTAGAGAATCCTATGAAAGGAAAAGTCTCACTTGAATAATGAAGCTGAAGGGTTGACATTCCATGCCTGATGTCTCTGGACACAGTCTGAAGTGAAGCATACCGAGGTGGTACTCATTGCATTATTTTTATCTTTTTTTTTTTTTTAAATTTTTTTTTTTATTAATTTTATTTTTGAGAGAGATGCAGAGAGAGAGAGAGAGAGAGAGAGAGAAACACCAGAGCACTGCTCAGCTCAGGCTTATGGTGGTGCGGGGGATTGTATTTTTATCTTTTTAATAAAGACATTTAATACCCTGTCAACATGTCACCATCCAGGCTCAATGATCTTAGTTGAGATAATGGGTCCTTTTCACTCCAGTTTGAAATGAAAAATGTGATCAGTTCTCATCTTATGATGTCATCACACTAAAAATTATGGCAAGATGAGTTTAACCAACAGTATCAAGATTATCCTTCACCCCTCCACCAAAAAAAAAAAAAAAACCACCAAAAACCAGATATTTAGCTCAGAGTAGTAACCTCATAATTATAATAAAGATGTGGGCCAGACTTTCTGTAGTACAAATTTCAGCCCTGTTCAGAAACTTTCTTATTTCTCCTTCTGCCTTTATTCCTTTCACTAGTTTTGTCTCCCTTGTCGTCTATTCAAACCACACATTTGTTTCACACAGGATCACTCTACCCTGCCTTGAGTGGGGTATATTATTAGTTGAGGTCAATATTATGAAAGTAAATGAGTTCCGGAAAAGAAAGCCTGAAGACAAATACACCATAAGCTAGACCTGAGCAGTGCTATTTACCTATCATCTATCTCATCTGTTTGTCTATCTATCTATCTATCTATCTATCTATCTATCTATCTATCTATCTATCATCTATGTGCCTACTTACCTATCTGTCCCCTTAGTTAAAATGTTATTTTTAAATCTAAAAATTAAGAGTGCAATAAACTTATTTTAACTGATTAGTTGTTTTACAAACATCTAGTGATGATATTGTTAAGTCATATATTTGGAAAAATGTTCTTTTTGAGAGATTTGTAGTATGGATATAGAGAGCTTGGACTTTCTAATTTCTTTGAATATTACACCTTCACAATATAAGGTAATTTTGGGCCTTCTGCTTCTGATGTAGTTCAGTTTCTGATGCTTCCAGTCTAACTACATGGCCAGTATTTTTGTAAACACAAAACCTTAAAGCAGTACGTTATCTATATCAACATTAGACTTTGAAAGCAATATTTTCAGAAAGTTCTAGGTGTCATTTTTTTCTTATCTCAGTGGAAAATATGTGAGTATTTTGTGTAAAACATAGGAGTCAAGTTCATGCAAAAAACAATAAGTTAGCTTCAAAGTCTATTTGAATTTTCTTTATTTATCTCAGGAGATTTACAGTTTAGCTAATGTTTCTCACCTCCATTTCATATCATATCAATCTGCCCTCTGACAACAGATCTGACATTCTATCTTTACAGTTAACACATGAGATTTTTCTTAAACACCTGGGGATACTTACATTTTGAAGTAAAGCACAGTTAGCTGTTCTTTGTTTTGGTGAGAGCTTGACTCCTTCCCCACCTCTGGTTTAGAGTATTTCCTGAAATGGGACATTAGAATTCAAGTGAAATCAAATTAAGAAAAGCAATGCTGAAACTCAGTGGAATGAGTTTTACGTATGTGAATGTGGGGATTAACCTAAAAATTACATCATGTTCAACCTGATGTCCTTGTTAAATTCAGATCAGGTTGCAGTTTCTGCTCTATTATTATTCCCCAAACTCGGATTAAAATATAAGCAGATAAAGACATAAAGATTAGTCATGTCAGAAGGAACAAAAACATCTTGAAGTTCAAAACTATTTTAAATGTTAAAATTGAAACTGAATGTGAAGTATCTCATAAATATGTTTCCAAGATTTTAGAATTGGTGGAATTCAGGGTATATCAAATAATCTAAACAGATTTGAATTCCAAGATGATCTGGAAATTAACATAGAAATAAAAGCAAGAATGATCAAACCAGGCAAAGAATGAGACTCAGCAGCAAACACAACATTGTATTTGACATGACACAAGTGCTGTCTTTGTAGATTGTTAATTTTAGTGAGTGGGTGGGAGGCCGTGAGATTGCTGTGGTGAAGAATAAATGCAGGTGTTGGGTTTAACTCTTTCTCTGCATTATTTAAATACATAAGGAACTGAGAATGTGAGCAAAGGGCAAAAGAATAAGGTTTTTTCTCTTTTCCTTTAGAGCTTCAAACATCTGACTAGAGATCCTGTAGCATTGGGGAAACTACTGAATTGGAGGGCTATTAATTTCTTCTTCTTTTTTTAAAACAATTTATTTATTTAATGCGAGAAACTAAGGGGTAGCTTACTAGGTAGGACATATGCCTTATGCACAAGGCCTGGGATTCAGACCCTGATACCACACTGCAGTGCCAAAGCACCAGGGGAAGCTTCAGGGATGATGGAACCATGCTGTGATGTCTCTTTGTCTCTCCTCTTCCTGTTTATAACCATTACTACATCCAGGTGAATTTCTTCTTTCTTTTTTTTTTTTTTTTGCCTCCAAGGTTATTGCTGGGGCTCTGAATCCTGAAGGCCATTTTTCCCATTTTGTTGACCTTGTTGTTACCCTTGTTGTTGTTGTTGTTATTGTTGTCATCCCTGTTGTTTTTGTAGGATAGGACAGAGATAAATCAAGAAAGAAGGTGTTACAGAGAGAGGGAGAGAAAGACAGATACCTGCAGACCTGCTTCACCATTTGTGAATCGACCCCCCTGCAGGTGGGGAGCCAGGGCTTCAAACTGGGATCCTTATGCAGGTCCTTGTACTTTGCACCATGTGCACTTAACCATCTGCACTACCACCTGACCACCCAGATGGACTGATTTTATTAATGTGTAGTTGACATATAACATTGTTCATGAGAGGTATACAACATGATGTGATGCATGCACACACAAACACACACACTCACATTGTGAAGTGGCTACCACATTACAATTTCGTGTATGTGATAGCATTTCTGATATTTTCAGTAACTTCTGAATATATGATACAGTAATATTAACTATAATCACCATGCTTGAATTATTTCTCCAGAACTTTGTCATCTTATAGCTACCATAGTGTATGACCATACCTCTGTGCTTCATTTATCTCAGTGTGTTTGCAACTTTCCAGTTAAGTTTTCCCATGTTCTTTCCAGTTTGTAGAAAAAAATACTGTGTTTCATCACTAGCCAGGACTGTTCTTTAAATTATATCACTTTGACAAAACTAGCTTGTTATGAAATGTCTCAAGAGGGTGATAGAAAGGGAGAGAGACAGAGAGACACCTGCAGCACTGCTTTACAACTTGCAAAACTTTCCCCCTGCAGGTGATCCCCGACTAGGGGCTCAAACCTGGGTCCTTGCACACTGTAACATGTGTTCTCAACTAGGTGTACCACCATCGGTTCCTAGAATTGATAATCTCTTAGTTAGCTTTTAAAGTTTAGAATTAATCACAAATAGGAACAATTGATTGGTTTTTATGTTAGTGAATTGTTAATTTTATACATTAGTTTGTGTATAAAATTAGTTTGTTGAATGTAGATTCATCAGCTTCAAAAACTTCAGAAGTCAGGGGCTGGGTGGTGGCATAGCTGGTAGAGCAGACTTGACAGTGTGCAAGGAACCAGGTTCAGGTTCCAGTCCTCACCTACTGGGGAAGCTTTATGAATTGTGAAGCAGTGCTGCACCTCTCTCTCTCTCTCTCTCTCTCTCTCTCTCTCTCCCCCTCTCCCTCTCCCTCTCCCTCTCTCTCCCCCTCTCCCTCTCCCTCTCCCTCTCCCTCTCTCTCCCCCTCTCCCTCTCCCTCTCCCTCTCTCTCCCCCTCTCCCTCTCCTTCTCCCTCTCTCCTTCTCCCTCTCTCCTTTTCCCTCTCTCCCTCCCTCTTCCTCGCCTTTCTGTCTCCCCTTCCTTATCAGTTTCTCTCTGTATCTGTATCTATCCAATAAATAAAATAACTTCATAAATCTAAACATTCATCAATATTTTCTGGGTTTTAATGATAAAGCTTCTTATTTTAGACCAACAAATGCTTTGTGAGGGGTGGGTGGGACCTAACACTCAGCATGACTGTGAGATTATACTCCGAAATTTTATAATTTTGTAGACCTCTGTTAAATCAGTCATAAAAGAAGGAAAAAATAACCATCTCTACCTGGCTTTCTAGATCTTTTAGTAGGCACCAGACAAGTGATGGCCAAGCACATTTTCCTTAGTGGTGGAAACTGTTCAGCTTCAAATGTAACCATTATAATTGAGGATGAGTAGCTGCAAATTTTACTTAACTTTAATTAATTTAAAGTTAATTACTTAACTTTAATTCACTAAAATTAACCATTTGGCTTTAATTTCAATTTATTTAATAAATATAAATTTTATTTAATTTAAAATACAACAACCACATGTGTTTATTGACTAATACATGTCTAAATTCTTTAAAACTAAGGGTTATTCATTCTCTTCTCTAACATAGTCTAGGACAATAACTCTATAATTTTTTAGTTTTTTGCTCTTGTTTAAAAAGGACTCTTTGTTTCATGAAGCAACCTCATTTATTTTAATAATCTTAGTTTTAACCCTAAGATTTCATTCTTCAAAATTCTGTGGTCCAATATAATAGTCGCTCACCTCAAGTAGTTTTTGAAGCTGGATTAAATTAAATTAAATTAAATTAAAATGTAATCACTGCTTTCCTACTGCTATTTCTTTTTTTTTTTTTTTTTTTTTTTCCCCTCCAGGGTTATTGCTGGGCTCGGTGCCTGCACCATGAATCCACCGCTCCTGGAGGCCATTTTTCCCCCTTTTTGTTGCCCTAGTTGTTGCAGCCTCATAGTGGTTATTATTGCCATTGTTGACGTTGCTTTGTTGTTGGATAGGACAGAGAGAAATGGAGAGAGGAGGGGAAGACAGAGAGAGAGGGGAGAGAAAGATAGACACCTGCAGACCTGCTTCACCGCTTGTGAAGCGACTCCCCTGCAGGTGGGGAGCCGGGGGCTCGAACCGGGATCCTTATGCCGGTCCCTGCGCTTTGCGCCACGTGCGCTTAACCCACTGCGCCACCGCCCAACTCCCTCCTACTGCTATTTCAAATGGTCATTAGCCACATATGGTTAGTGGCTAGCATTACTGACAATGCAGGTCTAGACACAGGTGGTAGACATAGGAAGACCATCATCAGAACTTAGAGGATCTGGAGGGTTGGAGAGAGAAAGATGAAAAGATTCAGAGGGAAAAAATAATCAAGAAATGGAATCTTGATTAAACATTAAAGAAATTATAATGGTACTGACCAGACTCTAGATGGAAGAAGAGGTTCTTCATGTTAAGTAGATGAAAATGTTCAGTTCATATGTTAGAGACTTTCTATATTGGATAATTCTAGGCTCTTTGTGTCAGAGACATCATGCATAGTTTTAAGTTCAGTGACATAGCATGGTTGAATTATTTGGCTTATAGGGATTCAAGCCATTTGCAAACATGAAAGAAGGCAAGGAGAGTTTTGAGAGCAGATTAAATATACCTTTCTTTTCCTCTATATAGACACAGAAGTCACCACATGGGGGAGGGGTCTGGAGAGAACCAACCTGATAGACAGGTTTGAGTCCCCAAACACATTTGGAATCACCTGCACAGGGTGTGGGAGAGTGTGGAGGGGGTGGGAGAAGGGTGAGGGGCATTGGAGTGTAGGGAGAAGTTTCACAAATTGTGGAGCAATGTGTGGTGTTCCTTCTTTCTCCATCTCTTTCTCTCTCCCACATACACACTTCTAAAAATAAAATAAAGTCCACCAGGAATGGTGGAATGCTTCAAGTGCACAAGATTTATCCAGAGATAAATCTAGGGTTAAGTGCACATGGTACCAAGTGCAAGGACCAGCTTAAGGATCCCAGTTCGAGCCCCCGGGTCCTCATCTGCAAGGGATGGCTCCACAAATGGTGAAGCAGGTCTTTCTCTCTCCTTCTTTGTCCTCTGTCTTCTGCTCCTCTCAATTTCTCTCGGTCCTATCCAACAACAACAACAAGGGCAACAAAATAGTAAAAATGGCCTCCAGGAGCAGTGGATTCGTAGTACCAACACTGAGCCCCAGCAATAACGCTGGAGGAAAAACAAAAACAAAAACAAAAGAGAACCAATCATCATAGTCATTAGGCTGAAGTCAGAGAACAGAAACAGCGTTTGGTCCTGCTCCAACAGACCATGTCTAGTCCTAGTTTCCTCCTGTGTTTTCTCCTTCTTTATATGTTCCTTAAGTTCCACTTGTAAGTGATATCATCTGGTATTTATCCTTCTTCTGAGTCATCTCATTTAAGAGTATTCCTTCAACTTTCATCCAAGAAGAGACAAAGGAGATAATGTCATAATTTTTGATACTGAGTAATATTCCGTTGTGTCTATATACCACAACTTTATTATTATTATTTATTATCATTTTTGTTACCCTTGTTGTTCTTTTAATTGTTGATGTTGTCATTGTTGTATAGGACAGAGAGAAATGGAGAGAGAAGGGGAAGATGGGGGGGGGTAGAAAAAGATAGACACCTGCAGACCTGCTTCACCACTTGTGAAGCGACTCCCCTGCAGGTGGGGAGCTAGGGCTCAAACTGGGATCCTTACCGGTCCTGGTCCTTGTGCTTCATGCCATGTGCAGTTAACGTACTGCATTACCGACCAACTCCCATACCACAGCTTTTTAAATCACTAATATGTGGTTGGGCATCTTTTTTTTTCTTTTCAATTTTTTATTTATAAAAAGGAAACCAGAGGATAAGAGGGGTACAACTGCACAATTCCCACCACTGGAACTCTGTATCCCATCCCCTCCCCTGATAGCTTTCCTATTCTTTAACCCTCTGGGAGTATGGATCCAAGGTCATTGTGGGATGCAGAAGGTGGAAGGTCTGGCTTCTGTAATTGCTTCCTGGCTGAACATGGGTGTTGACAGGTTGATCCATATTCCAGCCTTCATCTCTCTTTCCCTAGTGGGGCAGGGCTCTGGGGAAGTGGAGCTCCAGGACACATTGGTGGGGTTGTCTGTCCAGGGAAGTCTGGTTGGCATCATGCTAGCATCTGGAACCTGGTGGTTGACAAGAGAGTAAACATACAAAGCCAAACAAATTATTGGCCAATCATGGACCTACGTGCTGGAATAGTGCAGATGAAGAGTTGGGGGTCCTCCATTTTGTAGCTAGCTAGTAGGCATATTTTAGTTATATTCCAAAGGACCTGTGGCTATACTAGTTTTTTTTTTTTTTCCCCTGAGCCTGGAATCTGATATGCCGGTGGATCCAAGTTATTGTCTGGGGAGATGATGTTATGGCTGGAAAAAGGACCAGAAAGCTGGATCAGGGAAGAGAGTAGCTCCCAAATATGGGAAAGGGGTATAAATATTACTGACTATAAACCCCATCAATTTGATGTGATCTGGGTCCCTTATTCAGCTTAGGAGCCTATGTGACCTCTGCATCCCTGTAGATCTGAGCTCACATTCTGTGGTCATGAGTAGGAACATTCCAAGCTGCCCCAATTTCAGGGTGCATTTTCCTCAGGTGTACCATACATAGAGTATGTTGTCCAGCCTCCCTTCAGAAGATGAAACATTCTCTACTGTTGTTGATTTAAGTTGAGGGCAAGGTCCTATGGGGGCCCACAAAGGGGTCTATTGTGTTGTTCCTGATAGAGATGACCAGTAACAATGGAGAGAGGGATCTGTTTGAGGTCTAGGCCCATCATGTCTGTTTGGGAATCTCAGGACTCCATGATTAGGGCTGCAGCTAGTGGGGTGGCCTGATAGTGACTAAAGAGTCATCGTTAAAGTATGCCAGTGTCTTGGTGGTTGGGCATCTTTTTGGTGTTCTTTGGGTATATATCTAGGAGTGGAATCGCTGAATCCACAGGGAACACAGGGAAGTTCTACATATATATTTTCCCTTTTGTTGCCCTTGTTTTTTTTATTGTTTTTGTAGTTATTATTGTTATTGATATTGTCGTTGTTGGATAGGACAGAGAGAAATGGAGAGAGGAGGGAAGACACAGAGGGGGAGAGAAAGCCAGACACCTGCAGACCTGCTTCACAGCCTGTGAAGCGACTCCCCTGCAGGTGGGGAGCCACAGACTCCAACTGGGATCCTTATGCTGGTCTTTGCACTTTGAGCCACTTGGGCTTAACCAGCTACCTTCAGACTCCCAGAAGTTCTACTTTTAAGAAAGGTTTGGAGAAAACTTTATGCCATTTCTAATAGATATCTTTTAAGTTAAAGTAAAAAATGTAACAGGTAGTTTTGTCAACTATCATAAATAAATACTTGATTTAGAATACTTGATTTAGAAAAGTAATTTTTGAACTATCTGAGTAATGGCAAAGCCTTATAAGAGATAGGCATTCATTCAGTGCTCATAGAGTTAGATATCATAGGCCTGAATCCAGAATCATTTCATTATGTGGACTTAATATCTTTCTCTCTCATAAGAAAAGAAAGGATTATGTGTTTTATTTTGTATCAATAGTTCTTCCAAAGTTGGGATTATAGACATTTAGACTGTTAAGCTCCCTTTAGAATGTAGCAATGATTAATTTTTTTCTTGTTTAAAGTAATTCTATCCAAAAGACAAATAGTGTTTAGTTAGTGATGGAATTGCAAAATTAAGAAAGCACTCTGCACTTTAATTGAGCATTCTCTGTGTCATTTCACAGTTAATGTTGTGTTTTTCATCTACTTCAGTAGTTATTATCTGCCAGAGAATGAGCAACAAAGTCCTAAGCTGTGAAATACATCTGGAAATTCCAAACAGTAAAAAGAAACCAACCAAACACCACAACTGTGAATCTAGACTTTGTCAAAGGATTGCAAGAAAAGTTATCAGTCAGTAAAGCAGAAGAGTTCAATAAAGTTTAATTCCAAAGAAATAACATTTATCAAAGCAATTCCCTGGGATAATTTTGTCACTTCTGTTTCTATGAGGAAAGGATAACAAATGAGTTTGCCACATTCACTACCAAATTTGAAATAGTATTTCAGCCTCTGGGAAGTGATGTAATTATTATAGTATTTTTGGTAGACAAACTGGGCAGACCTGGCATTGATTTGAAATATTTACCTAATAGACATGGGTTTTAAAAGCAATGTAGTCTTATGAAAAAAATTGAAATTCATGACAGTTCTTTTAGTATAGAACAAGGAACATCTGACTTTTATTTTCTCTCACATATTTAGGAGTATTTCCTGGATGTCAAATATGGAAATGAAAGCACATGTTATTAGCCTACTGATTGACTAATTAGAGTCATTTATCACTACAAATATTTGAATAATTATCCTTTTATCTTTCACATTGAAAGCTTAATCGAACCAGAAAAACTAGGTATTAAAACCAAAACTATGACTTTCTATTTAAAAAATATTCACTTGTTTTTATTAGATAGGAGAGAGAGAAGTTGAGAGGGAGGATATAGATAGGGAGGGAGTGAGAAAGAGGCAACTCCAGCAGCAGCACTGCTTCACCGATCATGAAGCTTCCCTGTCCCCATGCAGGTGGGGACGGGGAGCTTAAGCCTGGATCCTTGTTCATGATGATGTGTGCAGTGCAGTGTGCCACTACCCAACCCCCAGGAGGTATGACTTTCTTTTTTCAGTTTCTAACATTTACTTATGATTACTTAACTCTTCTATTTTAAATATTTTATATAACCTGCAAGTTATTTGGAGGGTAAATTGTTTTCTCCCAGATAAAAAATAAGGTTCATTCTCAGTTTCTGGTGCATGAGGTTAATTTTGGAGGTGCAGAAAGAACTCCCACATAAATAAAGGAATGTAATGGCCTCATTAATCAGGACAGAGGTGTTAGTGATATAGACTAAACAAGGTGCAAACATTTCTCTCCCAGAAATATGAATATGGAGTCCTGGGTATACTCATTCAGCATGCTGACGTCTTGCCTTTCTCGACACTATACTTTCATTTTACCTACAACTTGGTTTCTATCATGTCCATCAGTCTATCAGCATAGAGGTAGGAGGAGCTACAGACTGCTGTGGAATAAATTTATAAATCTGGCTATTGCCTGACCAGTTTGGGCCTGTGAATCTGCAATGTAAAGAACTACATTTCCCAGGAACCTCTGCATGACCTATGACATGAAGCAGCCACAACTTAGCTCTACAAATCACAAAGCAAGGCTTAAATTTGTACTGGCTGATTATGGCCAATTGGGACTGGGACTGCAAGGGTTTTAGCTTAGCCCTATTTCTGAATTCTCTCTGTAGTCCAGCTATATCCATGCCACTAGCTTTGGAGCTTGCCTGGTAAAGTATTTTGACCCCATTCCTCTTTTTTTTTTTTTCTTTTGATATCTATTCCTAAATAATTATCTGATTCCAACACCATGCTGGTAGTTGGATTTCTCCACCACTTCATGCCTCAGTTGATTAAACCCTAGTACATTTACCTCTCTCTGTCAAATTATTCTCCTTCCCAGTGACCTTGTGTATCCACAGCCATCTATGGTCATAAGACTTCATCTTCAATCTTCTACAGCTCTATAGAGAAGTCTTTCCTGAGGCTGGGTGGTGGCGCTCCCTGGTGGCCGGGTGGTTGAGCTAACACGTTACAATGTGCAAGGACCTGAGTTCAAGCCCCTGCCCCCTCCATGCAGGGGGGAGTTTTGTGAGTGGTGAAGCAGTGTTGCAGGTGTCTCTTGCCCTCTCTACCACACCCTTCCCTCTCAATTTCTTGCTGTTTCTATCCAATAAAGAAATAAAGATAATAAAATAAATAAAATAATACTTAAACATTAAAAAAAAAAAGAGAAGGCTTTCCTTAAAAACAAGATTCTAAAAAAAAAAAAAAAAAGGACATTTTATCTCCACTTAGAGACTGTTGGAAAATTGCAGGGTTTCAGTTACCTGAAAGGAAATTTTTTAGATACACACTTCCTTTCAGGATAGGCACTCAAACTAAGGTTTCCTAACTCTAAAAGAAGAAAAGGGTGTGTGTATTGAGGAATCATTTCCAGAACGTGTCCCTCAATCATCTTACTGATATCCATGAACACAGCAATAATATTTCCAGCTCTCTACAGATTTTATGTAAATTAAAATTAAAAGCGGTTTGTAAAAACTTTTGTATGAGTTTGTATTAGTCTGTTTAAGCAGCATGACCAACTTGGTAAAAAAAAAAAAAACATTTTTTTTTAATTCTGAAAACTGGAAGTCTCTTGACTTTCCATAGTTAACACCATACTTAATGTGGGAAATCTGAAGGGTTTTCTTTCAAGATTAGGAATAGTATGAGAGAGAGGAAGAGAGGGAGAGACAGAGAGAAAGAGAGAGAGATATGAATTTTAAAAGTATTTATAATAAAATAAAATGCCTGTAAATAAATTTAACCAAGAAAGTAAAAGGCCTGCCAACTGAAAATTATGGAGATAATTGCAAGAAACTGAAAAAGAGGGGTCAGGCAGTGGCACACCTGGTTAAGCACACACTTTAAAGTGTGCAAGGACACAGGTTCAAGCCCCTGGTTCCCCACCTGTTGGGGGAAAGCTTTATGAGTGGTGAAGCAGGCGTCTGTCTTTATCCTTCTCAACGTCCCCCTTCCTTCTAAGTCTCTCTGTCTCAAATATATAAATAAATAAAATATTAAAAAGTAAAGAAATTGAAAAAGACACAAAGAACTGGAAAGATATTCTATAGACACAGATTGGAACACCCAATGTTTTCAAAATTATCATCCTACCTAAAGCAATATACAGAGTACATGTAATTTCTATTACAACCCCAATGACAGAACGACTTGTAAGGTTTATAAACACACACACACACACACACGAACTTCAAATAGTTGCAATAATCCCTAGGGGTGGGAGGGGGGAAGAACAAAATACATATATCATGTTCCCTGACTTCAAACTATACTATAAAACTGTAGTAATAATAAACATGCTATAGGGTGCCAGGTGGCGGCACAACTGTCTGAGAGCACACAATATGCAAGGATCGTAGTCAAGCCACCAGTACTCACCTGCAAGGGAAAAGCTTCAGGAGTTAAGCTGTACTGCAGGTGTCTCTTTATCTCTCTCTCTCCCCTGACTATCTCCCCTTTTCCTCTCAATTTCTCTCTGTCTCTGTCCAAAATAAACAAATAAATTTAAAAGGATAATGCTAAAAACTGCTTTTGAAATGAAAGCAAGAACACTGATTAGTGGAATAGCCTTAAGAACTCCCAAATAAGCCCACAAAAATGTAGAAAATTAATTAATGACAAAGAAGCTAAGAACTTACAGAGGAGGAAGGAAGGTCTCTTCAATAACAAGTTTTGAAGAAACTAGGCAACTACACTAAAGAGCAAAACTAGACCTCTTCACCTTACACTAAAATAAACTCAAAATGGAGCAAAGACTTGAAAATAAAGTTCTGAAACCATAGCTGAATTCTAAGAAAACACAGAAAAAAATTTTTTTTCCCCACTTCAGTGTTATGACAGTACATTTCCACAAAATACATGTTAGTACATTTCAGTCTCCACCACATACTCTTGCTAACATAGAGTCCTACTACAGGGCTGGTCATCTGATAGGAGAGGAGCTTGCTTCTCCACGTCTAGAAAGAGCCCTTTTATGAGATTGTTATGCCATAGGAAGGAGTTTTCTCAAGAGTACTGAATCAATGGAGCTTAGTATTGGTAACATCAAGATAGAATCATTGACCAGTACCTTATCCCTAGGTCTCCCTAATAAATTAATCTATTCCCGGAGGTTTACATGACAGCCTTCTGATAAAAGTATATATGAGATGGCCTCATTCATAGGCAGATTTTTTTTTTGCTGTATCTAATTATTTTTTTAAAAAATTGATTTAATAGTGATCGAAAAGACCATAGGATAAGAGGGCTACAATCCCACAGTTCCCACCACTAGAGTTCTATATACCCTCCTCTCCATTGGAAGCTTTCCTATTTTTTATCCCTCTGGGAGTATGGACTCAGGATCATTATGGGTGCAGAAGGTGGGAGTTCTGGCATCTGTTATTGCTTCTCTGCTGAATATGGGTGTTCTCTGCTGAATATGGGTCTCCCAGCCTGTTTCTGTCTATCTCTAGTGGGGTAGGGCTCCAGAGAGACGTTCCAGGGTAGACTGGTGAGGTTGTCGGCCCAGGGAAGTCAGATCGGCATCATAGTAGTATCTGCAACCTGGTGACTAAAAAGCATTAAGGTATAAAACAGAACAAATTGTTTAATAATCAGGAACCTAAAGGTCAGAATAGAACAGATGAGATTTGGGGTCTCCACTTTGGAAAAATCTAGTAGGTCTATTTTAGGTATATTCCAAGGGACTCATGACTTTATCAATTTTTGCCTGAGCCTGATAATTAACATGCAGGTGGGCTAAAGGTATTGTCTGGGGAAGATGGTTTCAGAGTTGAGAACAGGACTAGAAAGCTGAATCAGGGCAGAGAGTAGCTCGCAAATATGGAAAAAGTATATACTATGAGAAGAATTTAAGAAGCAAGAACAGAAAGAAGAAACACAAAATAAAACTTGGACTAGTATTGCACCAAAGCAAAAGACTCTGGGGAAGGAGGATCTCTGGGGGTTTGTGAATAGGGGAAGAGTGTTTAGGTCCTGGTACATGATGATGGGAGGATCTAACTTGGGTTTGAATGTTTTTCAGACACCTATCATGGTGAGATGAGAAATTGTACCTATGTGCCAACAACTATCCTGTACACCATTAGCTTCTTAAAAAAATTTTTAAAAAAGTACACAGGAAAGTAAGATGTAAACTGCAATGCTTGCTCATATCTGGTTACATTAAGAATTGGTCATTTCTAACACTGCTTTTCAGGTTAATATATTTTAATAATTTCGAATGTCTTTCAGTAATAGATATCAACTGCCCATGAGTGCATATGGCACAAAATACTTGGCCTGTCAGCAATGTTATTGACAATAGTCTGGGTGGTGAGAAGAAAGGGAAGTACTTAGGATTTTTAATGACTAAGTCTGGGACTTGGGAGACAGAATAATGATTATGAGAGATACTTTCATGTCTGAGGTTCTTAGGCCCTAGGTTCAATCCCCAGCATCATCATCAACCAGGGCTAAGCAGTGTTCTGGTCTTTCTCTGTATTTTTTCTCTCTGTATCTCTTTCATTAAAAAAATAAATAAGTGAATAAATATTTGAAAGGGAAAGCTTTCAATCTGACAATGGGCAAAAGAAGAAGCAATGAGAAACAACCTTTGCTAGAATCAGAAAGCCCTGTCAATTTTTCCACTCATTTGTCCACATCTGATCTGATTCACATGGCTAATTAAAAGTAACTTATAATGACATTGCTTTTTCCATTGTAATGGAATAAATTCCTTGGTAAATCTATAGTCATTGGCTTGAATTACAGCATTAAACATAGCTCTAAACTATTTTGCAACTGAACTTCCTTTGATTATGTGAAGGAAAAAACTCATTATCACTAAATTAACCTGTGGAGGTAACTGGGAAGTTGATTGTATTCTGGCAGGCAGTGCTTACGCCATGGTGGAGAATATATGGTTTGGGGACAGTATAACTTAATTTTGAAGACTTACTCCAACATTTAGAACTCTGGTCTTCAGCAAGTCTTTTCTCTCTTTGTGAATCCTTATCAAAACTTGGAGAATCTTCGCCTCTGAATTTCTGTGAAGAGTGATATGATAAAATGTTAAATTTCTCAATCCTGTGATTCTGAGTCATAGGTATTACCTGCTTTCCTTTTGTTTTTCTCAATAGCAAATAAACTACCGGCGAACTATCTTATACTCTTGAATGCCTTTCTTTCTTTTTAAAAAATATTTTTATTTATGTATGATTATAAATAATAGAGACAGAGAGATAGAGACAGAAATAGGAAGGGGATGGGGAAGACAGAGGGAGAGAGACAGAGAGATATCTGCAGCTCTGCTTTACCACTAGTGAAGCTTTCCTCCTGCAAGTGGAGACTGGGGGCTTGAACCTGGGTTTTTGTGCATTGTAATGTGTGTGCCAGGTGTGCCACCACCTAGCTCCTTCCTTCCTCCCTCCCTCCCTCCTTCCCTTCCTTCCTCCCTCCCTCCCTTCTTTCCTTCTTTCCTTCCTTCCTTTCTTCCTTCCTTCCTTCCTTCCTTCCTTCCTTCCTTCCTTCCTTCCTTCTTTCTTTCCTTTGGCTATTCTTAAAGAATTCTTCACAGCTTTCTTGAATGAAGAAAAATTTAACATATAAATATCTGAAGAAGGCTGCGTTAACATACTGTACTGTGATTTCTGTTTCAGAGTGCTTAATTGTTACAGAATTGTAAATCAAGCACAAGGGGAGGCAATGAATGAAATGTGAGGAGGCATTAGCAACATCCTAATGGGACCTTTAGGGTATGATGTACAACTTCCTCTGGTTTGAGTTACTCACCTACTCTGTTGAGTTTATCTGTGCTGGTGTTTGAAAATCAAAGCTCTTCAACAGCCCTGCTTCTCACAACACTAAGGACAATTATCCTTCCCTTAAACGTCCCTCAGCTTAGCTACAAAACTCTAACTTAAGTGGCTCTAATAACATTTTAGGATAGAATTACCAATTTTTCAGAATCATGGAAATTTTATTTGAGAATGAACACCTTTATTTGCAGGTGATTTAGATATACATATATTTGAAAAGTAGAAGTACAAATTGAACACTATAGATAAGACTTTCCTTTTTAACTTCTTAGTGTTTTTTTATTAGTGATTTAATAATGATTGACAAGATTGTGGGATAAGAGGGGTACAAATCCACACAGTTGCCACCACCAGAGTTCCATATACCCTCCTCTCCATTGGAAGGTTCCCTATTCTTTATCCCTCTGGGAGTATGGACCAGAAATCTTTATGGGGAGCAGAAGATGGGAGGTCCAGCTGCTGTGATTGCTTCTCCACTGGACATGAGTATTGACAGGTCCATTCATACCCCCATCCTGTTTCTATCTTTCCCTAGTGGCATAGGGCTCTGGGAAGGTGGGGCTCCAGGACACATTGGTGAGGTTGTCTGCCCAAGGAAGTCAGGTTGGTGTTATGGTAGCATCTGTAGTTTAGTGGTTGAAAAAGCATTAAGATATAAAGCAGAACAAATGGCTTAATAATATGTAACCTAAAGGTAAGAGTATAGCAGGTGAAATTTGGGTCTTCGTGTTGGAAAGAGCTAGGAACTATATTTTAAGTATATTCCAAGGGGCCCATGACTTTATTAATTTTCGTCTGAGCCCAACAGCTAACATGCAGGTGGGTTAAGAGTACTGTTTGGGAAGATGGTGTCAGAGTTGATGATAGAACTAGAAAGCTGGATCAGAGCAGAGAAGAGAGAAGCTCCCAATTATGGGAAGAGTCTATAAATGTCATTAACTGTAAACCCCATCGATCAGTGTTTTGTTTTTTAACTTGAGTTTTATTTATCATTGGTTTATAACACTTTAACTTATTTTTCTCGCACTATGTTTTTTTTTCAAAAAATTTTTAAACAACTTTATTGAAGAAATGCTGATTAGCAAGATTATTATTATAGGAGTGCAGTTTCTAATCTACCCAAGGCAGATGTCAGCACACCATACCCTCTACCAAATTATACTCTCCTTCCATGATAGGACAATGGGCCTAAACTTCCTTCCTTCTATTTCCCACTTTTGAATCTGCTGAAATAGACCATAGTTTATTAGTGTTTTTGCCCTACATTTTCATTTGCTTCGATTCTTAGCTTCCATTTATGAGTGAGATCATCCCATATTTACCTTTCTCCTTTTGAATTATTTTAGTATTATTACCACTAGTTCCATCCACATTGTGGCAAGAGACCTTATCTTTTCTTACAGGTAAGATAGATATATAGACATGTCACAACTTCTTTATGTACTCATCTACTTTGGACACTTGAGTAGTTTCCAAATCTTGTCTATTACAGATAGTGTTGTGATGAATTTAGGCATGCATAAATATCTTGGATAAGTGAAAATAATATTTTTTCCCTTTTATTTGGATACTAATGGTTCACAGCACAATTGTCTACTTATGGGGTCTGCATCATGAATATCTGCAAAATAGTCTCACCTCCAGCCTACCAAGCCCCCCTTTTCGTTTCCTTCTTCGGAGTCCCTTACTTTGGTGCAGTACTCCATTCCCCAGTCCAAGTTTCACCATGTGTTCTCCCTTTCTGACTCTGTCTCCTGAGTTTCACCTATATGTGTAGTCAACTAGCATTCCTCCCTCCCTTCCTGACTCATCCTCTTGAGGTCAGAAAACTACAGGAGATTGGGTGGCGGGAATTGTGTGGAGTTGTACCCCCCGCCCCATGCTATGATTTTGTTAATGTCTCCTTTCTTAAATAAAAAAAAAAGAAAAGAAAAGAAAACTACAGGAAGTGCCTGGGAGAACAGAGACACAGCTGCACCACATCAGAACACATGATCCCCAGGGAAATGGGAGTGCTAACATGTATGAGTGTGGCTGAGGAAGAAGGTGAAGGTGAGCCTTGGATATTTGTATAAACCAGTGCTGTGGGCAAAGTCAGGTTCTCTCTCTCCCACTCTCTCTGCTGAGGTGGGCTTGCCAAATTGTGAGTAAATGGTTCTCACTCATTCTCTCTCTTTTCCTTTCTCCCTCTTTTATGACTTACATGTAATCCAGCAGATAGGTATTGTCAGTTTTTCAACATAAAATTTTAAATTCCTGGAAATCACACTTTTTTTTCTTTACAAAAAGGAAACATTGGGAGCCGGGCTGTAGCGCAGCGGGTTAAGCGCAGGTGGCGCAAAGCACAAGGACCGGCATAAGGATCGCGGTTCAAACCCCGGCTCCCCACCTGCAGGGGAGTCGCTTCACAGGCGGTGAAGCAGGTCTGCAGGTGTCTATCTTTCTCTCCTCCTCTCTGTCTTCCCCTCCCTCTCTCCATTTCTCTCTGTCCTATCCAACAACGACAACAACAATAATAACTACAACAATAAAACAACAAGGGCAACAAAAGGGAATAAATAAATAAAATAAATATTAAAAAAAAGGAAACATTAACAAAACCACAGGATAAGAGGGGTACAGCTCCACACCACCAGTACTCTGTATCCCATCACTTCCCTTGATGGCTTTCCTATTCTTTATCCCTCTGGGAGTATGGATCCAAGGTCATTGTGGGATGCAGAAGGTGGAAGGTCTGGCTTCTGTAATTGCTTCCTCGCTAAACATGGGCGTTGACAGGCTGATCCATACTCCCAGCCTGTCTCTCTCTT
The DNA here is from genome assembly GCF_950295315.1 of Erinaceus europaeus. Taxonomy (NCBI): domain Eukaryota; kingdom Metazoa; phylum Chordata; class Mammalia; order Eulipotyphla; family Erinaceidae; genus Erinaceus; species Erinaceus europaeus. The sequence goes on along the minus strand of NC_080163.1, from coordinate 194,247,943 downwards.
TCCCTAGTCGGGTGGGGCTCTGGGGAAGTGAGGCTCCAGGACACATTGGTGGGGTTGTCTGTCCAGAGAAGTCTGGTTGGCATCATGGTATCATCTGGAACCTGGTGGCTGAAAATAGAGTTAACATATAAAGCCAAAGAAAGTTGTTGACTAATCATGAACCTAAAGACTAGAATAGTGCAGATGAAGAGTTAGGGAGGGTCTCTATTTTGTAGATAGCCAGTAGGCATATTTTAGTTATATTCCAAAGGACCCATGACTATACTAGTTTTTTGGTTTTTTTTTTTTTCCCCTGAGCCTGAACTAATATGCTGGTGGATCCAAGTTATTGTCTGGGGAGATGATGTCATGGCTGGAAAAAGGACCAGAAAGCTGGATCAGGGAAGAGAGTAGCTCCCAAATATGGGAAAGGGGTATAAATATTACTGACTATAAACCCCATCAGTTTGATGTGATCTGGGTCCCTTATTCAGCTTAGGAGCCTATGTGACCTCTGCATCCCTGTAGATCTGAGCTCACATTCTGTGGTCATGAGTAGGAACATTCCAAGCTGCCCCAATTTCAGGGTGCATTTTCCTCAGGTGTACCATACATAGAGTATGTTGTCCAGCCTCCTTTCAGAGGATGAAACATTCTCTACTGTTGTTGATTTAAGTTGAGGGCAAGGTCCTATGGGGGCCCACAAAGGGGTCTATTGTGTTGTTCCTGATAGAGATGACCAGTAACAATGGAGAGAGGGATCTGTTTGAGGTCTAGGCCCATCATGTCTGTTTGGGAATCTCAGGACTCCCTGTCTGGGGCACCAGCTAATGGGGTAGCCTCATAGTGACTAAAGAGTCATGGTTAAAGTGTGCTAGTCTCTTGCCCTTATTCAGCTTTTGAATTTCTTACTTTGATAAGGATAGCTTAGGAGTGAGTGAAGGAAGTGTAATAGGAAGTAGGTGAGAAGGGTATCTGAATCTAAGTAGACACTGTTTCATTATGAACTTTATACTGACTCACTGAAGACTATTGTGTATTTTTGCTTTCAGGTATATATTTTGCCCTAATTTGTGGATATATGTGAACATATACTCTATCTCACAGGACCTGGTCTATATCTAGGTTTTGGGACTTGGTTAGGAAGTGAACCACTTGGAGTGGAATTAGAGAATCCTATGAAAGGAAAGGTCTCACCGGAGTAATAAGGCTGAAGGGTTGACATTCCATGCCTGATGTCTCTGGACACAGTCTGAAGTGAAGCACGTTGAGGTGGTACTCGTTGCACTGATTAGGTTGGGATCGGCAGCTGCAATATCATTTGGTATGAATTTAGAGAAGCATTCAGGAAAGTGAGCTCAGCCCTAGAGGTTCTTGGACTGAGGGAAATAGAAACTCCATAGAGGAAGTGGGAAATTCCTGCTGTATTAGGGTTTAAGAAGACAATAGATAGTCATTACTGTAATGAAATTATTTGGCAATTGGTTTAACTTTGAATAATCCCTTTGTTAGGATTTGCTGTATCATACACAACATCACCATAATTTATGTCCTTTCACATTATTTGTATAAAGTTGTACAACCAGTTGCTTCTGTTCTCCCTGGTCTAAGCTTTTTTTCCTTTTTTAAAAATTAAGAAAAAATTATTTCCTTTTGTTGCCTTTGTTGTTTTATTGCTGTAGTTATTATTGTTGTTGTTATTGATGTCATTGTTGTTGGATAGGACAGAGAGAAATGGAGAGAGGAGGGAAAGACAGAGAGGGAGAAAGAAAGATAGACACCTGCAGACCTGCTTCACCTCCTGTGAAGCGACTCCCCTGCAGGTGGGGAGCTGGGGGCTCGAACCGGGATCCTTACACCGGTCCTTGCACTTTGAGCCACCTGCGCTGTGCTACCACCCGACTCCCTGATCTAAGCTTTTAAGAGAGTCAACATATCAAAGACTCAGCCTATGGTCTGTGCATTAAAAATTTGAGACATTCAATCAATTTTCCCCTCTCATATTAATTAAATAGTGATTTATATGACTACAAATTAATAGAAGTGTACATAAACACCATTTCCACCACCAACCAAAGACTGTGTCCAATCCCATCCTACCCCCAGTGAAGCTGAACATCCACCCTCACCCTCAAGCCAGAAAGTTTTACTTTGGTGCCCTAGGAAATCACACTTTTTTGGTCAGGTTTATGTTTGTTGAAACTTTAAACATGAGGGAACAATCTCAGCCCAGTTCCCCCAGTAAAATCCCATTCAACCTTTTTTCTTCAGTTTCCAAGCAAGATGAGTTTGTGGTCTAATATGTGGCCTTTTAATATCTGGCCTTGGTTTACCCTCTTTGTTCATATCACTCTGCCCATTTTGTCTTCATTTTTTCCAATGTCTTAATGTAGATGTAAAAGTTAAACATATTTTACTCAGCTACAAACAAGATTGCATCATCTCTATTTTTGCCAATTGCCATAAAGATATAGAAGCTTTTAAAAGATTTTTAAAAACCTTGGGAGTTGGGCGGTAGCACAGCGGGTTAAATGCACGTGGAGCAAAGCACAAAGACTGGCGTGAGGATCCTGGTTCGAGCCCCCAGCTCCCCACCTGCAGGGGAGTCGCTTCACAGGCGGTGAAGCAGGTCTGCAGGTGTCTGTCTTTCTCTCCCCTCTCTGTCTTCCCCTCCTCTCTCCATTTCTCTCTGTCTTATCAAACAATGACAACATCAATAACAACAACAATAATAACTACAACAGCAATAAAAAGGGCAACAAAAAAGGAAATAAATAAATATTAAAAAAAGATTAAAAAACCTTACACTACAGATATGTTTTACTAAATTTGCATTTTTGTCTCAAATGCACTGACATAGAACACGTTATGCTATCTACAACTATAGAAAATGGGAAAAACAAAAATAGAAAAGGAGCATGAAGATTTATCTGAGTTTAGATCATTTTTACTGCTTAGCAATTCATAACATAGTCAAAGGGTAGGAGCAAACATGCAGTTAAATTGCAGAAATTATGACAGGAATACCCAATATCAGTCCATATCAAGGATGTGCAAATTAAAATCACAGTAAGCTATCACTCACCTCTACTAGGATGGCTGAAATTTCAAAATCTGACATCATATGTTAAAAAGACCCTGGGCAACTAGGTTTCTCTTCCACAGCTGAAGGTAGTATAAATGGCATTAGTTATATATGTCTGGCATACCTTTAAGCCAGCACTGTAAGCTAAGAGAACTGGTTTTATCCATTTATAGCTTATTAAAACTAGGACATGATCCTCCTTGTTTGTTTCTTTTCATCCAAAGTGCCAATTTCCTATTCTCAATAATTTTATTAATGGAGTAAAATCTTTTTGTTAAGAGGACGTAACACTTGAATGTGGATAATAATATTTAAGCATTTCCTCTCTGATATATAATACCTGCAAACTATTGGAGTCTTCATGAATCCAAATTGAGTATAATGAGTAAACAATCTTTTTCTAATCCCCTTTTTGTGGTAGAATAAATTCAGATGAAAAATATTTTCCAGCTATGGTCCCAGCAATCACTTTGAGACTGGAGCATTCTCAATTCCTAGCTTTCACCCTCAGGAAACAAAGGTTAAGGAGGCAGAAGAAGGTTCTGGGTAGGGGTGCATCAAATGCATAAAATGTATTTCCTATTTGCATCCATTAGGGTCTGGAGCTAACTGGACTATAATTTGCCAGCCTAGATTCTCACTGAATCTAGTTATAATATTTTTTCAGCTGATGACATCTGTTACCAGTTAATTTCATACAATGATTTGCTTGACTGAAACGTGAGTCTTTTTGTTAATTTACTCAAATTGAGAGGCTGGATTTGTAATCTTTAGTTCATGTCATTTAGCATCAATCAAAGAGGAACAATGTGTATATGTGGTATGCATTTCCAAGTATGTAAAATCATTCTTATTGCCTTGAAAGCCATAGACAGTTACCCAAAGAGGACTACTTTCAAGTCCCTGAACCAGATTTTTCAATTGAAAAGGACTTGATGATTGGACACAGCCAAAGTCTTACCTGCTTCTTGTTAGTCATTTCCTAGCCGTCTCAAAGAGCCTGGTGATTATGCCAAGTTATTGGAAATATGTGGTTTTGATTGATTGATTTCAATTATCTTTTAAAGCTAGTGGAATTCTCCAGAATTAGCAGAAAATGATGTCATTCTTAAAACATCAGTTATTTCCTTCAGATTCTTCAATTTTGAAAAACACAGAATTAAGTATGATCTGTCATTATCCCGCTCTTTCTGTTAGTACTTCTGCTAGTCTACAAGGCATTCCTGTCATGAGACTGGATCACCAAAATGGTGTTCACATAACCAAGTTAATCAGAAACAAGATAGAGTAACCTCTGGGAGACTAATAGTTCACCAGAAAGATTTGCTTTGGAAGAATATGCTGGTGGCTGCACTGCCTTTCACCCAATTATAATTTGATCATCTTTGCTGTGCAAAATCTGGGAATTTCTGTGCCTCCTCCCATTCTCTTCCTCCTCCTGCCCTCTTCCTTTTCTTTCTCAGTTTTGCTCAGATATTTCTTCTTTTTTTTTAAAAAAAATTTATTTGTAAAATAGAAATACTGACAAGACTATAGGATAGGAGGGGTATAATTCCACACATTTCCCAATCCCAGAACTCCGTATCCAATCCTCTCCCTTGATAGCTTCCCTATTCTTTATCCCTCTGGGAGTATGGACCCAGGGTCATTATTGGGTGCAGAGGTGGAAGGCCTGGCTTCTGTAATTGCATCCCCACTGAACACGGGCATTGGCAGGTCGCTCCCCTCCTGCAGGGAGGTCACCTCACAAGCGGTGAAGCAGGTCTTCAGGTGTCTATCTTTCTCTCCCCCCTCTGTCTTCCTCCTCTCTCCATTTTCTCTCTGTCCTATCCAACAACAATGACATCAATAACAACAACAATAATCACTACAACAACAAAAAATTGCAGACCTTCTGCACAGCAAAAGAAACCATCACCCAAATAGAGACCCCTCACAGAATGGGAGAAATTCTTCACATGCCATACATCAGACAAGAGACTAATAACCAAAAAATATAAAGAGCTCACCAAATTTTAGCAACAAAAACCCAGATATTTCTTCTAACAGATCTAGCATCTATCAAATCCTGTTCTGAAACTGCCTATTGGAGGACAAGGAAATAATACAGGACCCAAGTGCAAACTCTAGAGTATTCTTCTGTTAGTGAGCTAGGTATATGCCTCACCTCTCAGGATCCAGTTCATTATTCAGCCCTACATTGTACTTATCAGAGTCCAAAAAAAAAAAAAAAATCAACCAACATACCAAGAAAAGAACACACATGATATGCATTTTCTAAGAAATTGACACTTAGGATAATGAAGGCTTGGAAGGTTGGAAACTTAGGTTAGAGCTGGTGCTGCAGTTTGGAGGAAGAATATTTTCTTCATCAAAATGTCTTTTTGTCTTTAATAAAGATCACACACTAGAAAGGATAATTTCTTTTACATAAAGTCAACTAGCTACAAATGTTAATCACATGTGTGAAATAGCTTCATGTAAACACCTAGATTGGTGTTTAATTAACTAACTGAATCTTATAGCCTATCCAGGTTGACCCTCTACATTGACTTTGACCTTGTCTCTGAGACTTACTTTGGCCCAGAGGTCAGCAAAGATCAGATTATCGGATGTTTGATGATGACTTTGAGCATTAGCTTTTGTCCTCTTTTTCAAATATCTATTATTTGATAGGACAGAGGGGAGATGGGGAGTTACAGAGAAACACCCGAAGCACTGCTTCATGCATGAAACCTCCCCTTCAGGTGGAGATCAAAGGCTTGACCCAAGTCTTTGTGCATGGTAAATGTGTGCACTCAACTGGCTGTGCCATCGCCTCACCCTAGCTCTTGTCCTTGAGAGGGCAAGGAGATAGCATAGTGGACATGGAAAAGACTTTTATGTCTGTGACTCTGAGGTTTCATGTTCAGTTCCTAGCATTACCATAAGCCAGATGTGAGCAATGTTCTAGTAATAAATGAATAAATAGAAATAGTTGAATAAATACGAAAATAAATCACTCTCGGGCCTCAGCAGTGGCAAAAGTGATAGAATGCACATGTTACGGTGAGCAAGGACCCAATTCAAGCCTTTGGTTCTCACCTACAGGGTAGAAGCTTCACTATTAGTGAAGAAGGGCTGCAAGTCTTTCTACTCTCCCTCTCTCTCTTTCTCTCTCTCCTTATCTCCTTTCCCTCTCAATTTCTGTCTCTATCTGAAATAAATAAATGAATAATTTATTATTTTTTTTTTACAAAATCACTCTTAAAATACTAGCAACACCATATAAAGAAGTCTAGCCTTCTTGAAGTTTATAGAGAAACACAGACCCAGCTATTTTAACCAAGTCCAACCCTTAATAAACATATCAGCTTATTGTGGTCGAATGATAGAGGTCCCACAAGCTTACCAGCAGAACCACTTCAAACTAGGCAGGATATTGTGAGCAAATTGTTCTTACTGTTTTAATACAATGTATTTTCATTAGTGTGCTGTGTTGATATAGACAAGCAATACAATATCTCTATGACATAATTAAAAAGAACCAGGAATAAAAAGAAATAACAAATATCCAGTTCCCAAAAAGAGTTTATCCTCTTGTGAGTGGTTAAAAGCTTATCCTCTGCAAAATGTCCAAAGGTGAATCATTGTGGGGGTAGACAGCATAACAGTTATGTAAAGAGACTCTCCTATCTGAGGATCTGAAATCTCAGGTTCAATTCCCTGAACCACCATAAGCCAGAGCTGAGCAGTGCTGTGGTTAAAAAAAAACTACTCTTTTGGTAGATTTTCTAAGTTTGCATATGAGAGAGAGAGAGAGAGAGAGAGAGGAGAGACCTGAGCATATGTACATTTGGAACACTTTATACAGAAATGTCCTAAGAGAGTTTTAAGTAATTCTAATAATTCCCTGAGGTTACTGTTCCTGGAAAAATTATAATAGTCTCAACATGAATTTCATTTACTGTACTTCAGAAAGCCACAGATTTAGAAGTATGTTTAATCTAACTCTTAAGTTCCATCCTAAAGAATTGAGCTCAAATTAATTGTAATTTCTTTTCCATGTGTTTGTGAAAATTTGGGTAATGGGGATTTACCTTACAAAGTTGAAAAAGGGAAGTCCTCACCTGTTTCTCTCTAAGAAAATTTCAACTACTGAAGCAAAAAAAAAAAAAAAAAAAAGCTAAGATAGTATTTGATTAATGAAGAAAAGAACTCACCAAAGATTCATTGGTTTGCTATGTTGGGATTCCACAGGAGACACAATATTCTACATTGTAGAGAAACTGCAGTTAATGGAACCCATCTTACTTAATGGTTGTAGCACCATTTTGAAAAGACAACATTCAGCACATCATTATCCAGGATTTTCTTGTTGAGTCATCTGTATAAACTTTCATTTGGCAAGGTTTATACTTTAAGCAACAACCGATTATTTAGGGTTGAGTAATATTGAACATTATTTGTTAGCATTAAATGGATTGACTTTGTGGGGGATGCATTGTACTTATGAGAAGCCAGGAAATCCAAAATGATGTATGAATGCTGCAAGTTTTACATTTGTTAATAGAACTATGGTGTATGGTGTTGCAAGTCATTCCCACTTGAACTTGATATCTAATTGCAAAGTAGATTGTACTCATGAGTACTTATCATTCTCTTCCACCCTCCTCCCCCTCTCCCGCCTCCTCCCCCTCCCTGCCTCTTCCCCCTCCTCCCCTTCCCTCTCCCCTTCCTTCTCTTCCTCCTCCTCCACCTTCTCCTTTACTTTCTCCTCTCCCTCCTTCCCCTCCTCCTTCATCCCCTTCCTTCCTGTCCTCCACCCCCTCCTCCCACTCCTACTCTGACCCTTCCTCCCCTCCCCCTCCTACACCCCCTTCTCTCCCTTTTCTTCTTCCTCCTCCTTTAATTGCCACCAGGGTTATTCCTGGGGCTCAGTGCTAGCACTATGAATCCACTGCACCTGGTGGGCATTTTTTCCTTTTATGTTTTCCTTTCTCTTTTATTTTAACTTGACAGGACAGAGAGAAATTGAAAGGGAAGTGGAGGTAGAGAGGGAGAGAGAAAGACAGACATCCGAAGACCTGTTTCCCTGCTCCTTTTAAGTGTCCTACTTGCAGGTAGGGAGCCAGGGCTCAATCCGGGGTCTTGGAGCACAGTGATATGTGCACTTAATCATGTGTGCTACTGCCAGACCACCTTTATTATTGTTCTCTTTCTCTCTTTACCTGCATATGTCAAAGGCATGAATGTCACTGAAATACAAGATAAACTAGTTCCTTTTATTATGATCTAGCATATTAACTATTCTAGTGAAAATTAAATTTACCTGTTCAAACGTAAGTGCAAATGAACAGAAACATCATATTATTGAGGGGATAGATAGCATAATGGTTATGCAAAGAGTCTCTCATGCCTTAGGCTCTGAAGTCCCAGGTTCAATCCCCCACACCATCATAAACTACAGCTGAGTAGTGCTCTGATAAACAACAACAAAAAATCATTATTGATCCACTGTTAACTCAGAAATGTGAGTGAGAACAATGGTAGGCATCCAAAATAGTTCAAAAGACCTTACATTTTTCAATAGAATTTCTACCTTTAAATGAAATTGAGTTGCAGTGAATTTCAGTAGGCATGGAAAGGGCAAGAACAACCCATTTTCTAGGAAGTTGAGTAATAGTTATTCAGAGGGACAGTGCGGATACCTTTGCAATAGTTAGTTTATATCTTTCCAAGAGTCTGGAGGTAATTCCACTTGTCCTGTGGTGTAAGCTTCAGGCAGCATAAGTAGCATCAACATGATTGCAGATAGAAAAAGCCCAATTACAAGAATCCAGGAATAGATTGGAAGGCAATTGACATCATGGAATTGGGCTGAATGATGTATATGTTTCAGATAGTTGATGCTTCATTTCTCGAATCTCAGAACCATCAGTGCCAGCAAGTAGGATTGACACTGAAGGTGTATTATGGTAAGTTTAATATTAAAAAATCAATGTAATTCACCCTACTAAAAAGTTAAGAACATTTTATGGTCATCTTAATAGGTGCAGAAAAAGAATTTTGACAGAATTCAACACCAATATCTGATAAGCATCTTGACAAACTAAGAGTAGAAAGAAACTCTCTTAACCTGATAAATACCACAAGCTCAAATCTGTAGATTGCATCGTACTTCATGGTAATGTATGAGTAAAAGTGTAATGTGCGTGGCAATTTATTTACAGTGGTAAAGCTGTGAGGAATACTGTTCTCCTGAAATACATAGCAAAACAGGGTGTCTGTTCTTAGCGTGGCTCTGGAGGTTAAACATTACTTGTAGACAGCATGGCCATCGATGTAGAGAAACTGATGGAAGCTAGAAGCAGCAGCTCACTAGTAAGTTATTTTAGCAAAAGGTAGGATACACGATCACTATACAAAGTGATTTCATTTATTTTTTAAATGCAGAGAATTGTTTGTTTACTGGGTAGAGACAAAGTAAAATTGAGATGGAGAGAGAGGGAGAGACACCTACAGCCTTACTTCACTGTCAGTGAAGTTTTCTTCCCTGCAGGTGGAAACTGGGGATGTGAGCCTGAGTTCTTGCACAGTGTAGCACATGTGCTCAATGGGGTACACCACCACCAGGCCCTACAGTTTCATTCCTATATTAGTGTTAATGATCAGACATTGAAGCGAAACAACACAAATGTTTTAAAACTGCATCAAAAACATAAAGTACTTTGGGATTAATCCAGTGAAATATGCACAAGAAAACTGTAAAACACTGCTGAGAGAAAATTTAGCAAACTTAAATGGAATAAAATGTTTTGTTTGTGAATGAGAAGACTCAATATGGCTAAAATGACAAGTCTCCCCAAATCATCTGTAGATTCCTAAGTAAACCCATCCAAAGTTTGAAATGACTTTTCCCTGCTAGAAGGCAAGAAGCTAATTCAAAGTCAAAACTGAGTAAATGCCCCTGTAAGAAACCCTGTCCTTGACTGCTGGGAGACACCATTTCTTTGCTTCCCTAAAAGAGAGCACATTCCAGAATGAGGGGAACTTCATAACACTAACATGTAGAGCCTTACTGAACTTGGTGTATTCATTTTCATTGCAATTAGTTTGCTCACATGTAGTATGAGTTTACCCTCATTCTTTTCCTGCTACCAGCTCCTGGTCAGTTGTAATTTATTCAGCTGCCTGTTGCAGGAAGTCAGGCAGAATTATTAACAAACCTTGGCACATTTCAAACAAAATTTCCCCTTGAATATTAGCTGTATCAACTTACCCACTAACTACAATTAGATTTAAATTTATAAAAATTTCCTGAAAATTCTAGGAGGGTTAATTTCCCTGCCATTTCAGTTATATCTACCAAATATGATCAAACTAAATGCACAGTATTCCCAAAGAATAACAGTACGTTTGATAAATTTTAAGGAGGGGGTCACTACCAGTTCTGAAAACACCATAAGCACCTATCAGAACCCAAAGTCTTCCCACATCCATCAGTGCAAAGAGTGTGGGCGGGGTAGAAGGGCTCCAAATACATCTTTAGGTAACAGTAAACATTGATGCAGGGCTGCAAAGCATAACGTTTATTTTTTATAGGCTTTCTCTTACCCAGAAGGGATTTAAATGGCTTAGAAGGGATTTTACATGTAGAAATGTTTGATGGAAGTTAGTTGAGAATATTAAGAGACTAGAAATCTCAAAAAGCCCGAGATGAACAATAATTCTCCATGTGTCATCTGCTGGATAATGTGGGATTTTTCTATTTTGCAAAGATAAAAGCTTCCGCTGAATGAGCCTTCAGCTCAGAAATTGAGTTCCCATTATTATCTTCCATATATCACTGTTAATACCCAGTAATGTTTTGATATTATTTGATAGATCAACTGTTAGTTTCAGCTAGAGAAACATCAATCTGTGTGCTTTTGATTCTGGTCAGTAAAGATCTTAACTCCTCTGTATAAATTTGTCAGAACTAGAAGATCTTTACATGTTTCACATATTACTAAGGAGAACGGAGTTTAATTAGATCTCCCATTAATGTTTTGCAGATTGTCTCTGCACTAAATAGCTGTTTTTACCACTCATTCAAGTGTCATCTAGGATTTTCAGTATTTCACTCCAATCCACAGTGAGTCATTTACTCTAGCTTTGAAGAGGTACAGGAAGTGGAACTTGTTGGTCAACACTTGAGAAAGACAGATGGAGACACAGAGAAGTGTGTGACATACAACATGCAGAAATTTGGGTCTGTCCAATTAATCATGGCTCACAGCTGACAAAAAAAAATGTGACAATAATTGATGCGGCCCTTTGAGAAGCAATCTGGAACTTTAACACCCTGGGAAATCATGTTCATTTTGCTTAGTTACTACTGAACTAGTGTGTATTATAAATTGCTACTCAGACACTTCATAAAGTTAGAGTTTCTTTAACAAATCCAACACCAGGAGACATCCTAGACATCATCCATTTTTCTGACTTCTCACCATGTAACATTGTGTCACTTACTGTAACAAGCATCATCCCCAGAGGAAAGAGGAGAATGCCAATTTATCTGCAGTACATTTAACCAAAGTAGATGCCCTTCATAACTCAATCTAATTCTTAGGTTTATTTGTTAGTTTGGAATTTAGAAGGCATTCATCTGTTTTTTGGTTTTTTTTTCAAAATGCAATGGTATCTATATGCCCTTCACTGACAGCCCTGTAGGTCATGGATCCTCCTCTTTTAGACAAAGCTTCATTGTTCCCTCAAATAGATATATTAAACACTTAGTATACACCTCTCTTACTGTAAAGGGTGAGAGCCTACACAGAGACTATATGATTTGAAGTTTCACATCTGAATAACGCAGACCCCTGTATATTGCACTAATCTTTAACCTAAGAAACAAGACCCACTAGAGTCATAAGAAAATAATACAGGGGGGACACTTGGTTAAGCACACATATTATTATGTGCAAGATTCCAGGCTTGAGCCCATACTCCCCACCTGCAGGGAGGATACTTCATGAGCGATAAAGCTGGTCTATAGATCTCTCTCTCTCTGTCTCTGTCTCTCTCTCTCTGTCTCTCTCTCTTCCTCTTTCCAGTTCCCTCTTAACTTCTCTCTGTACTGTCAAATAAAAATAAAATGGGGGGGGGAAATAGCCACCAGGAGCAGTTGATTTATAGTGCCAGCACTAAGCCCCAGCAATAAACCCGGTGGCAATAAATAGATAAATAAGTAAATAGTACAACTTCAATTGGTAGTTTCTTATTTGTTTAATAGGTTAATAGGAGTATAGATGTATAGTTTCTTAACTGTAAAAAAGAATGAGCTTTATTACTTTTCAATTCAGAAGTGAACACTAGTCTTCTTGCACAATGCTAATATTAGGTAGCTACAAGTCTCATAAAATAAGTGAGAAAAAATTCTACAATACGAAGAGATTGATAACAGTATCTGTTGTAATAATATTGCTATTAAGCATCACAGTGAAGTGGGATGGATTATTGTCTAACTTGGATTGCTGTGCCTCATAAAACAAAAGACATACCTTAAACATCTCTATAGTTAAATCACTAATAATAATACCAGTTATGTGAGTGATAGCAACAAATCAGGAGCTAGTAAATGCTAGCACCCAATGCTAGTCTCAGATTTTTGTCAACACATGACAAGAAAAATGATCTTTTGAGATAATGGCCACAGCAACATGAAATGATTTTATTTTGAAAATATATTATATTTAAACTTATTCAAAAGACTGTTTGGAATCAGGATTTAATTATAGCACACTAGTAAAGCTATTTGAAATCTGGTTATTAGCAACAGTTAATAAGTTGAAGTTTAAAGTAGTTACAAATTTATTTTTAAATATTTGTATCTATTTATTATTGGATAAAGACAGAGAGAAATTGAGAGGGAGTATAGAGAGAGGGAGAGAGACAGAGAGACACTTGTAGCCCTGCTTCACCACTTGTGAAGCTTCACCATTTTTGTGGGTGGGAACCAAGGGCTTGAACCTGGGTCCTTGAGCACTTAACCTGGTATGCCACCACCTGACTGACAACTTATTTTATAACATTTACAATCTTATGTATTTTATTCTGAATATTATATATCAGAAAGGGAAGATATGTGTTCATTTTTTGAATGAATATGATTGCATATTTAAAAATTTAAGACAGGGGTCAACTGTGGTGCACCTGTTTGAGTGTTTGAGTGCACGTTACAATGCTCAAGGACCCAGGTGCGAGCCTCTGGTCCCCTGCAAGGGGAAAGCTTCACAAGTGGTGAAGCAGGGTTACAGGTGTCTTTCTGTCTCTTTCCCTCTTTATCTCCCCCTTTCTCTCAATTTCTGGCTGTCTCTATCCAATAAATAAAGATAATTTTAAAAAATAAAAAAATAAAATTTAAGAGGTAGAGGACACATTAAAATTGAAGTTTTTCATAATCAAAGTAAATAAAGTATTAAGAATTGGCGAAATTATGAGTCCTTTGGGTGTACAGACTCAGGATTGTATTTTTAGTTTTTTTTAAAATATTTTTTCTAAACTTTATGTATTTATTTATTATTGGATAGAGGCAGAGAGAAATTGAGGGGAAGGGGAGATACAGAATGGAGAAAGATAGAGAGACAACTACAACCCTTCCCACCACTTGTGAAACTTTCTCCCTGCAGGTGGGGACCCAAGGCTTGAACACAGGTCCTTGTGCATTGTAGTATGTGCACTTAATCAGGTGCACCACCGCCTGGCCCCAGGATTGTATTTTTAATAAAAATTAAATTAAAATTGAATGATATATACATATTTATTTATTTATTTATTTATTTCTTGGAAGACCAAGATGCTATAAGCAGAGTCTAAGAGTGTCACAGTGGAAATGACCAAAGATATTTGTACTAACTTAATTTTGTCTATTAGGGGAAGAACCCTAACTATTTCAAACTAAAAGCAAATCCCAAACTAATATAATAATAATAACCAATATACTAGCAGAAACAAGATTAATAGGACTATTTTTTATGAAATTGGATGTAAGTTCTGGAAATCAGTCGAGAACAGTTGCAAATTATGCACACTAGGTCTAGGTCTAACTATGACTATCAGAATGAAGAAATGGTAATGTTATCAGCAGTGAGCATGCCCTGGCTTGAAGGTGTGCAATGGCCTGTTGACTCTGTGTGCTAACACTCATTTTACCTTCTCATTAGATGATGGAGTGGATATTATTGTACGCCATAACTGTTATTGAGAACATTGAGGTTTAAGGAGTTTTCCTTTCCTTTCTTTTTTTTTTTGAAGTTTTTTAAATTTATTTTTCCCTTTTATTGCCCTTGTTGTTTTTTACTGTTGTTGTTATTGATGTTGTTGTTGTTGAATAGGACAGAGAGAAATGGAGAAAGGAGGGGAAGACAGGGAAAGAAAGACAGATACCTGCAGACCTGCTTCACTGCTTGTGAAGCGACTCCCCTGCAGGTGGGGAGCTGGGGCTCGAACCGGGATCCTTAGCTGGTCTTTGCACTTTGTGCCACTTGCGCTTAACCCGACTCCCAGGAATTTTATTTTCTTGTCTGTCAGTGTTCTACCACTCTGGACTGACTTTTTTTCAGATATAAAGGGATAGACAGAGACAGAAGGAGGGAGAAACATCACAGAGTCGAAGATTTCCCCAGTGATATTAAGACAAAGGTTCAAATCTGGATCCCATGCATGGCAGAGCAGGTGACTTTCCCTGTGAGCTGTCTCATCAGCCCGGATGAGTTTGATAAATTTCACCAATATGTAAATGATAATTCTCAGTTTGGGAATACTTGAGCCCGCATTATAAATTTGTGTGCACTAGACACAGGATAATATGTGAAATTCAGAGAAACAAATATTCCTTCAATGTGGAATATTTAGAGTAGAGTTAAAAAAAAATTGGTCTGCTAAGTGTTTGAATGGGGAGTTTCCCATCAATTGTCTATCTTTTCATAGAGATGGTAGAGGGACGGGGTAATTTCCCCTTAGTGATTTTGTGGATAGGAGTTTAGATATCTGATCGGGATTGGGAACGGATGTTGGCTTTTGCTGTCCTTACTCTGTTATACCATAATTTTATCCCACAAAAGGGTTTTTTTGTTTGTTTTTCTTTCCTACTAGGATTATCTATAGGGCACAATGCCTGCATATTGTCTTCATTGCTTCTGGTGGTCATTTCTCTTTCTCTATTTCCTTCTCTCTTTCTCTCTCTCTCTCTTCATATACATATATGGGGGGTATGGGAGAGAGAGACTTGCCACTCTGCTTCACCATTTATGAAGCTTACCCCCTGCAGGTGGGGACCAGGGACTTGAACCTGGGTCCTTATGATTGCTAAACATTGTTTTGGGATTTCAACATTTTCTGAAGTCAAAGGATGTCATGCTTATTATTATCATAACTCATATAAATATACTAAATCATTTTTATGATAAGTAAAATAAAAGCCCAGGACTTAAAGTTACAATACATCTTGTAGTGCATAATTTAAAGAAACATTAAATTTGTTATTTTGACAAGTAGGTCAATGCTTTTCTTCTCTTCAAAGCGTAAGAAATAGTCATTGCCATGCTGATTTGTAGTAAGTGTAGCTTTAAGAGTTAAAAACATTTTAAAGAGCATGAATATGATTCTGAATTTTGCCTTTATCAATAGTTCATGCAAAAGTAGGCATTTTTTAAACATACATAGTGCTACACATGATAATTTGAACTTATTCATACACAGAAGCTGGATGATGGCATGTATGTATGCATGTACACAGATGTCTTTATAAAATGATAAGGACCGAAAATGACCTAAAAGAACTTTGAAGTCTCTAAAATGTTACTCAACTTTCAAGGTAACATATTAGCTTACCAGCCTCATGGGTGATGGCAGAAGACTTGACACTCCTGGGACAGAAATACAGTTTATTACTCACAGCAATAGCAATAACTCAAGTATCCTGATTTTTGCACCAATTTCCGAGTTCCAGGTCATATGGGACAAATGTAAAGTAGGCCAGGTGACACCTGCGTTTACATGACATCGTGTCAGGAAAAAATAGCCTCAAACCAAGAACCTACAGCTCATATAATGGGCAGTAAGTCTGTTGGGATCGACTCCAGAGGGAAACATTATTTTTTATTATACTGGACAATCATCAAACCTGCCCTTTTCTCTAGGGGTAGCCTGATCTCTCTCCTCCAAGGATGTTTGCTAAACTAATATCCTTGAGAAGATATTGCTGAACAGAGGGAGTGGTTGCCTCTGTACGGCACAAAGAGATGCAAGTAATGCAGAGAGAATTGTCTCCCCCATCACCACCAGAAAATTTAACGCTAGCATTTGGTTTGGAAAGGGACACATAGCAAGGCTCTTGTGAAAATCATCTGGAGTTTCATCCAATAATGGCCAAACAGAACATTAAGACATGTTGAACATATGGACTCCTCCACATCGTGTCTTCTGGCAAAGCACATGTTTCCTATTCAGAGGTCACTCTGACATATTCGACGCTGGGGAGCATCACACAGGACTTGTGTCTGCATCATTTGTTTGCTGGGAACTGTTCTGCCAACCTGCCTCCTGGGCCCCCACAGAAGGGTGTGTAATGGAGCATTAAATACCAACAATCTGACTACTGCCAGGGCTTGATCTCCTTAAGCCCCGCAGGGATCTGGGTGAGCATCAAAATAAGCAAGCCAAATGCGACTTCTGTTGATTCCTTTTAGGCAGAACAGCCTGAAACACCAGTGAGACATCTGAGGATGGGGTTGTTTGTCTTGTAAATGGCATATTAAGATATCTTCTTTTAAGGCAGCAACATGGGGAAGCAGTGCCAGACTTCTCAGCAGCTTGCCAGTGAACAGGAGAGATAAGCGGAAATGGAGTTAAGAAAACCTAGATTCAGAATAATGGTTGCTATTTTAATTGTGAATTTTAGTTTGCCTTGTGCTATTAGGAGGTTTTATTAAAAATCCCCATTCTATCTTCAATCATGAATGGGTATAAGTGATGTGTCACTTAATTCTTTCTTTCTTTTTTTTTTTTTAGAATGTATTCTTTTTTTAATATTCTTTAATTTATTTATTGGATAGAGATATCCAGAAATTAAGAAGAATGGAGAGTTAAAGAGGGAGACAGACAGAGAGTCACTCACTGGCAGTGAAGCTTTACCCCCTGCAGGTTGGGACTAGGGGCTTGAACTCAGGTCCTTATGCATTGTAACATGTGTGCTCAATCAAGTGTGCCACTAACCAGCCCTTCTTTGCTCCTTTATCAGTCTTTTTTTTTTCTTCAGATAGAGTGACATAGAGAGACAGAGAGGGGAAGTAACCACACCACCAAAGTTTCCTTCATGATGGTGCAGGCTGGGCTCCCACCTGGGCAGTGCACATGACCACACATACATGGGAAAGTAACACATTATCCAAGTGGGAGTTCTCCTCCTCCTCCTCCTTATTTTAATCATTAAGGCCTGTGAATGGTTCCAGAGACCCGTGGAAAGTACACAAGTTCCCAATGATATGGAGTCTGAATTCTGATTCTTGGAAAGTCACCTACCATTCATAGATCAGGGTTTTACTATTCACAAATAAAGATAAGTACTTATTCATATCGGATTCCTGTGAAGGTTTAAAGGCCAAATGCATGTAACACTTCAGATAGGGGCTGGTCGATGTCCATGTCCAGTGGAGAAGCAATTACAGAAGCCAGAATTCCCACCTTCTGCATCCCAGAAAGAATTTTGGTCCATATTCCCAGAAGGGGAGAAAAGTTAGGGGAAGATGACTAAAGGGCTCTGAACTCCAATTCCATCAGGACCCAGAGAGAGAAGAGGAAAATAGGAAAGACATTCAGAAGTAGTCATAGGTATAAGTGTGACTTAGAAAGGAAGAGAAAGCAGGATCATAGAGAAAAAAGGGGCAAATATATATATATAATTATAGAAATAATAGTCAACCCATATCTGTGACCTTGGGGAACAACTGTAATTTCCAGTGGAGGGAATGGGAACACAGAACTCTGATGGTGGGAATAGTGTAGAATTATATCCCTGTTGGGAGTCAGGTGGTAGCACAGCGGGTTAAGCACATGTGGCGCAAAGCACAAGGACTGGTATAAGGATCCCGGTTCAAGCCCCTGGCTCCCCACCTGCAGGGGAGTCACTTCACAGGCGGTGAAGCAGGTCTGCAGGTGTCTATCTTTCTCTCCCCCTCTCTGTCTTCCCCTCCTCTCTCCATTTCTCTCTGTCCTATCCAACAACAACGGCATTAATAACAATAACAGTAATAATAACAACATCATTTGGCAACATCATGGGCAACAAAAATGGAGGGAAAATAGCCTCCAAGAGCAGTGGATTTGCAGTGCTAGCACCGGGTCCTAGCAATAACCCTGGAGGCTAAAAAAAAAAAAGTATTATTCCCCTGTTATCTTATAATTTTGGAAATCAATATTAAATCACCAAAAGAAAAAAAGAATAAAGGCTTGGTGACATAGTTGAATTAGGAGGGTGCCAACTTTGCCATGTGTGTGACCCAGGTTTGAGTCTACTCAATGAAGAAAATGAAGAAGTTGATTCAGAGGTGTAAAACCACACACACACACACACACACACACACGGAGAGAGAGAGAGGGAGAGAGAGAGAGAGAGAGAGAACAAAGAGTGCATTGTAGATACTTCAGATCACCACATAGGATGTCCCAACGCCCGAGACCTGCCTTTTGTTTGAGTTAGACCACTGAAACTGTGCAGCTATAGGATTTTATCTAGTTACATCCACAGATTGCTCACTTCAGGCTAGGTTTAGGTAGAACAATTAGTTGATAAGAACTGCCAGACTCACTTCCTCTCCTGAAACTGTAAACTTTGGTTCCAGTGCTTGTTTATGTTGTAATCTCCTGTGTAGTGAATGTGTGTGTGTAGAGGGGGGAGGGAGGGTGGAGAAGTCATTTGAGAAGAGCTGCAGCCACCCCTAAGTAGGATTTACACGGAGAGAAATGTGCTGATGAGCTCAAATCTGAGAGGGACCCTTGGTGTCAGATGGACCCCATCAGCAGGAAAGATGTGTGCGTGTGTGTGATTAGCAAAAGGGCTTTAATGTGGATATAATTACCGTATGCCCTGTGGATGAAAATAATGTCTCTAACCCACATTATCTGCCCACATTTACAGTATAAACTAAACAGCGTTAAGTAATGTGGTTTAGTTCATCAGCACAGATTCTCCTTTTCTCTTCCAACAAAGAACCACTTCCGGCTCATTTCTGGGGTGAGTCGAGTTTGCAAACTCTTCTGGCTCCTCAAGCCCATGAAAAATGGGACTATATTCACACAATTACTATTCTTTGCATTTTATTCAGAATCCCCATGTGGAAAGCATATGTTTAGATACAGTTTATTGGACATGTTGTCTAAAGTTGAATTAATAAGGGAAATGTGATTCAAATGTGTCAGTTCAAGCTTACTTAGAAGATGATTTCACTCAACATCAGTACATCATCTTACATATATTCTCTGACATGAAAATGAATTCCATCACTTCATGCTGAATGTTTTGACATTTGATTTATTTTTGTTAAATCATGAATGCAAAAGATCAAATATTTTTAAATGAAAGTTAAACATCACTTAATGTGTAATACTGATATTTCTTCAGTAATCATATCTGAAGATATCCTTTAAAAGTATATTATCTGGGCCAGGCAGTAGCACACCTGGTTAAGCCCACACATTATAGTGTGCAAGGACCTGGGTTCAAGCTTCTGCTCCCCACCTGCAGGGGAAAAGCTTCACAAGTAGTAAAGTAGGTGTCTCTCTCTGTCTCTTCTTTCTGTCTCCCTCATCTCAATTTCTCTGTATTTATTCAATAATAAATAAATAAAATTAAACAAAACTGAAAAAAGTATATTGCCAAAGAACCACTTCCGGCTCATTTCTGGGGTGAGTCGAGTTTGCAAACTCTTCTGGCTCCTCAAGCCCATGAAAAACGGGACTGTATTCACACAATTACTATTCTTTGCATTTTATTCAGAATCCCCATGTGGAAAGCATATGTTTAGATACAGTTTATTGGACATGTTGAACTTATTGAACTGTTACCTAACAGTGAATCAAAATAGAAAATATTTTCTCCATTGTCTAGCTTTATGTTTCAGTGCTTTGTAGTAAGTATATTTTCAAGAGATGAATAAATGAATCTAGACTGATACTGCTACCACTCATTCATCTACTGATATATTTATATTTTATAATGCACCAAAATATGTACCATTTTTTTGGAGCTTCCTGTAATTTTTGCTGTTGAACGTGTAACTAAATCTTTACAACAATCCTAAATCATCTTGCCTCCTCTTCTGCCTTTACTCTTGATTTCTTCACTTATGTTTTCTCTCATCATTCTATCCCTCTCTGACCGCACTCTTTCCTCCCTCTCCATGTGTCTTTATTTTCTCAGTTCTTTCCTCTTCGATTTCTCTGCTTTATTTGTTTACAAATTCTCTGAAGGCAAGGACACAGAATTATGTGTATCCCCAAACCTGATCTTTGCATTTCACTAGTAGAAGCTACATGTTGAGTGTAGTGGTTTTGCACATGTTTATTAATTCTCATTATTTTTTTTAAAAATTTTTTTATTTTCCATTTTGTTGCCCTTGTTGTCTTTTTTTATTGTTGTTGTAGTTATTATTGTTGTTGTTATTGATGTGGTTGTTATTGGATAGGACAGAGAGAAATGAAGAGAGGAGGGGAAGACAGAGGGGGGAGAGAAAGATAGACACCTGCAGACCTGCTTCACCGCCTGTGAAGAGACTCCCCTGCAGGTGGGGAGCCGGGGGCTGGAACCCGGATCCTTACGCTGGTCCTTGCGCTTTGCGCCACCTGCGCTTAACCCACTTCACAACCGCCCGACTCCCCTAATTCTCATTATTCTAAGGAATAAAAAGTCAACTCAAGCAACTGTGGAATTGAATCTTTCTTAGGACATATTAGGAAAATAGGTTACAAAGTTAGGCATTTTAATATTTATGTTTCACTAGTGGATCTGAGGAATTACGAAGCCTCTTTGCAGTAACAAACCCATCAAGAATGCCCTCTCTGGGTTGAAATATAAAACTCTCCAAGGTCTGGAGTTCTGAGCTCCTTGGGCTGAAGCCTTACTATTTAATATGAGTAATGAATATTTTTTGCATATATGCTCTTGCAAGAGGACCTTGCCTTGGATGTTTCTTTGAACATGAAAAGAGATAAGCTACTCAGCAATAATAACATCAACTGGAAATCATCTCTAAAGAAGGGAAGGCTGTCTCCTGCCACCACCCCCACCAGAGCTCTTATATGTTCCTTTCATGATCAGTTTTATGGTGTGTATTTGGCAGTAATATTCTGGCTCTAGTATGAATTTCCTTTACTTAGTCCTTTTGGACACCAAGATTATTGTTGAGGCTCGATATCTGCCTCAACATCTCGGTATCCTGGTTGCCACATGTTTTTTCTTTATTTTTAAAAATATTTGTAGACTGTGAGAGACAGAATGAGATAGAGGGGGTGAGGAGGAGAGATAACATACTTCCAATGCTTGTGAAACTTCCCTTTGACCCCCACCCAGTTATGAACTGGGGGCTTGAACTGGGTATTCCTGTATGGTAATCTGTGTCTTCCACTGAATGAGCCATCACCCAGTCCCCTACGTAGGTTTTTTCCCCCTTTTTTTGCCCTTTTTTAAAATTATTATTGTTGTTGTTATTGATGTCATTGTTGAATAGGACAGAAAGAAATGGAGAGAGAAGGGGGAGACATAGAGGGGGAGAGAAAGATAGACACCTGCAGACCTGCTTCACTGATTGTGAAGCGACTCCCCTGGAGGTGGGGAGCTGGGGGCTTGAACTGGGATCCTTAAGCCTGTCCTTTGCACTTGACGCCATGTGCGTTTAACTCACTGTGCTATGTCCCCACCCCCTACTTAGTTTTTTAAAAAAATGTCTTTTATAGTTTTTAATTCACTGTATCAGTGAAAGTATAATTTACAATATATTGCCACCTATGTACAGTGTCTTGTCTCCCCATGATAGATGCCTGCACTCAAACCCACCTCTAACAACTTCCTCCATCACAGTTCACTGGGACTCAACACTCTTTCAGCCCTCTCCTGCCTACCCTGCTTAGAGTCTATGGATGCACTGTGATAAGTGTCTTTAAGACAAGGGCCACCAAGGCAATTCAGCAAAATTTACTCAATAATAAATTCATAGAGTATGTTTGTAGAGGTTGTAAGAGTGACACAGTCTGCAAGAAAATGATGAAAGGTGCTTCAGACATGACTTCTTCCTCTGCAAAACTGAACTAATGACAATACATGGACCAGAATACATTTAAGAGAATGCTAGAGACTGGTAGAGAAGTTACAGCATGCGAGAAGAGGCTGACTCCCATCAAGGTGATGCTGACTCCCATCTTGATCTTGTGGATTCTTAGTTGAGAGGAGAGCAGTCACCTTTTCAGGATGGTTGGCAAATCCTAATTTGTTATGATTTGAGAAGTGAACTTTCTTTTCTTTTCTTTTTATTAAAATAAATAACAAGAGTACAATTCTACACCATTCCCACCACCAGAGTTCTGTGTCCCCATTCCTTCCATTGGAAACTGCAGTGATTCTCTCAAGGTCACAGATATGGGTTGACTATTATTTAACTGTCTATCTAACTATATATATTACCTCCTCATTTTTTTGATGGTCCTGCCTTCTCTTCATTTCTAAGTCACAACTACACCTATTACTACTTCTGAATGTCTTTTCTTTTTTCCTCTACTGTCTGGGACCTGATGGAATTGGAGTTCAGATCCCTCTGGTCATCTACCCGTAACAATCCCCTCCCCCTGGAAATATGGGCCAAAATTCTTTGAGGTGCAGAAGGTGGGTTCTGGCTTCTGTAACTGCTTCTCTGCTGGACATAGATGTTGGCAGGCCGATCCATATCCCTAGCCTACTTCTGTCTTTCCCTAGTGAGGAGAAGTGAACTTTCTCATTTGTCTTCATTAAAAATAAACTAAGAAATAGCTAAGAGGAAATATATTCTGAATGCTAGCTAAAGGCTCAATAGTGGGACTGGGACATAATGTAGAATCCTGTTGTGATTACAGTGAGTGTACTAAAATATATATCATTTGGCTTATAATCACTTAAGTATACAACTTTAGCATTTTGATTTCCTATTCACCTTTCTGTTAACTCAGACACATCCTCCTCTTTGCTTTCCCTTTTACTTCTTGGTATGCTTCTGCACTGTATAAATCTTTTAGACAGTGAGATTGCGTGTATAGGTATGTAAAATATTTAGTGAGCTGTTATATGTGTGTATAGTGAATTGCTGAGAAAGGTAGATTTTTACTTCACTAACATACTTTAAGTTACCATTCTACTCCAAGCTGCAACTACATGACATTTTACTATGGGTCATAAGTTATTTTGTGTCAGATGTGTGTTGCGATTTAATATGGTTTTTGAGAAGACTGAAGTCTAGTATTCTGAATCTTAAAGGATACAGAAAGCTTAAACAATACAGCTTCATTGGAGCATGCTGGGGGCAAATTTAAGGATATTATATGTCCTATATTATTCCTTAATAAACAAACTGTCTGGATAATAGCTATAACATTTGACTCTGTTGTCTATCATATTAAGACTAAGCAACTGAGGGTGAAAGAGCTTGACCCTGGAAATAGCTGAGCCAAATTAGGCTGAACAGAGTGATTTCTGATTTAACAGATGGTCACCTGATGAAACTGTTTGTATTTGTGGAAAATGATACCAAAATATTTTATTTTTTAGAAGTGTGTTTTAACAGCCCAGCTATTAGATTAATCAAGTTTTTAAAAATTAATTCTTATTTTTTATTCAAAGAAAATATTAATTATTTGAAGCTGGCTGGTCTAGTTCACTTGTTCAGGTCTAAAACTTCTAATAAAGCAGAGAGATTATGTTTGGAAAATAAAAAAGAATTCAGAATGGTAGGACCATAACAACCCTCAGCCTCAGAAGAGTAAATATAATGGCATTCAGTCTTTTCACCTCTTCATTACTGGATTTAACTATAAAACATCAGCATCTTGGGAGTCGGGTGGTAGCGTCGCGGGTTAAGCGCAAGTGGCGCAAAGTGCAAGGACTGGCATAAGGATCCCGGTTCGAGCCCCCGGCTCCCCACCTGCATGGGAGTCACTTAACAAGTTGTGAAGTAGGTCTGCAGGTGTCTATCTTTTCCTCCCCTCTCTGTTTCCCTTCCGCTCTCCATTTCTCTCTGTCCTATCCAACAATAGCAACAACAACAACAATAATAATAACCACAACAATGATAAAACAACAAGGGCAACAGAAGGGGAAAAAATGGTCTCTAGGAGCAGTGGATTCATGGTGCAGGCACCGAGCCCCCGAAATAACCCTGAAGGCAAAAAAAAAAAGAAAGAAAGAAAAAAAATAGTTAAAAAAGTCAGTATCTTTTAAAAGATAATAAATTTGTTAAAATTTACCAGTTTTAAGGAATAGGTATTCTTATTTTTCAAGGGAAAATTATAAATTCAAATCTCCCACAAACACATATTATTATTTTAAACTGCAGTCTATAATTTTTTGATTGTATAGCACTTATTGAACAAAGAAAAATGTATCTCCACATTGAACATGGCCTGTGATCTGCCACTTTATAGTTATTATTTTAAGTGACATTTATGCTTACACTATGTTAATTACTCTAGAATTTAGAAATGTTTACTCTGATGAATTTGGAATCTCTTCAGAGTTGCATGTAGATAGCTTTTATTTATGTTCACTTAAAATGTCCATTTAAAAATACCTCAAAGTAAAAACTGAACAGAAATGGAAATGTATTTTTTCATGAATATTTTGATACACATTTCATCGAGTTCGAGTCACCAATTTCTTCCACTGGTGGTAGTTAGTATTTAATTTAAAGAGAGAAGCATTCATTACTCACATACTATGTGGTATTTTGTCATGCCATGCTTTATAAAATATATATTATCAAAATTGGGACCATCATATATATATATATATCTTTATTGGGGGATTAATGGTTTGCAGTCGACAGTAAAATACAATAGTTTGTTCATGCGTAACATTTCCCCAGAATTATATTTTTATCATGGAAAACTATTTTGATTCTTCTCAAGTCATAATGTTGAAAATATTTGGAGTATTTTCTTTAGAATTATTTGAAAAGTCAAATGGGAGTGTATTATAGAACGCTTGTATTTTCTTTTCTCTCTCTGGACCCAGTTTTTTGCTGGAAGCTATTATATTAAATCTGTAGTATATTTTAACTATAAAAATTTTAAATGAATAACTAAGTCATACACACTCATTTCTAGTCAGTTAGGCTCTTACTGAATACTAAAAGTATACCTTCGACATTTTTGAGATCATATACAAAGACAATGGTGATACATCCTATTGCTAATTTATTGTTAGCCTAACACATCAGCTACAGAGAAAGTTAGTGCAAGGATATAACCCGTTTTGCAGCTCAGCTGTGTGATCTAGGGAAGGTCACTTTAGGAAAGGAAAACACTGAGAAACTTCTTTGAGGAATAGATTAATATCACTTATAAAGTCCAGTACCCCTGGTTAAGCACACATAGTACTAAGAAGGAGGACCTACAGAAGGATCGGGTCTGAGGCCCCACTTCCCATCTGCAGCAGGGGCACTTCATGAGTAGTGAAACGGGGCTGCAGGTGTCTGTCTTCCCTTTCCTCTCTATGTACCCTTTCCCTCTCAGTTTCTCTCTGTCCTAGCCAATAAAATAGCAGAAGAAGAGGGAGGAGGAGGAAGAAGAGAAGTGGAAGAGAAGGAGGAGGAGAAGGAGAAAAAAAAGGTCTTCAGGTGCGGTGAATTTGTAGTGCTGGTACTGAATCCTAGCCATAACCCTGGAGGCAAATAAATAAGTAAGCTGCCACTTAGTATGTTAGTGATTTTAGTTATCAAACCCATTACAAATAAAAATTCTCCTCTTATAGAAGTCTTGCAGAAAAAAAACATTTAAATTTGCAAGTTACATTTTTGAAGTCAACATTTCAAAATTTGGAGCAAGCCATTTTCTGCTCTTTTCCTTGTCACATGTAGTATTTTTAACTACTACAAGAATTTCTAAATAACTAGGACAAGCTTAGAAACTCAAGTCAACTCTTGACACAGAGTTGCAGCTGACAAGCTATTTGGTGTGATGGAAGTTGATGGATTACTGTGATTGATGAAGTGGTAAATGAGTTATCTGAGAGTAGGAGCAACATGCTGCCAGGACAGCGATCTTCAACACCAAGAGTACTGTACAAGACTTAACTGTGTCAGTGGATGAGAAACGGATGGACTCTTTTGCTCTCCTGTGAAGGTCACACACCATTATTTCTCATCTTAAACTAGATTCCACACACACTGGCATTTGAAACATGATGACTTGGTTTTTCTCAGTTATCTGCTAAAAATTCAACAAACAACCCAAGATAAAGTAAAACATGAATGATCCCCTTTGACTGTTTCTTACAGTTTTAGAAATAAAAACAGCAACAATGATAACGGAAACTTAACTGGTAGATACAAGGAAGAGGAGATAATGTTTGATACAGAGTTAATAATGTGCATTCTCAAAATATGTCGAAAAAACCATCTTGATAATACTGGCCACTCTGTGTAAGGAATTTAGGTTTTATCTACCCTATCACATGTGTCAAAAGCACCAAAGTATTTTCTTTGATATTCATCGTGAAGAGTTGGTGGAGTCATGGGATGGAAAAGCTCATAAAAACATGGGTTCCCCTGTAACTTGGTCCCCCTGGAGTGCTAACTCTCATACTCATTCACACAGAGCCTCTAGCAATTTATCAATAATACTTTTAAGTTCCCTATTCCAATACTCGCTCCCAAAGAGATTTCTGCTCTGATAAATTGTGGTTCTCTCTACCTGCTGTTTCTTCAATTTGGGGGGAAATGGTTTGTCCTGTAACCACACTTCTCTGGTGAATGTAAAAATAATCGTTGGCTTTTCAGTTAGTTCAACTTTGGGTTGTCATTAGCATTGAGTGGTAATATCGAAACTTCCATATGGCACCAGAAAACAGAACTTTTTTTTAAAATAACATATGTGAAGGACTCCTAGTTTGTCAGTGTTTAAAATAATTTTGGAATCTCTAGTGAGCATTTTTAGAAAAACAGGAACTCACTGTACATATGTAGAAGTAAATCAGGGACTGGGTGGTGGCTCATCTGGTTGAGTGCACATGTTACAGTGCACAAGGACCCAGGTTCAAGCCCCTGGTCCCCACCTGCTGGGGGAAAGCTTTGTAAGTGGTGAAACAGTGTTGCAGGTGTCTCTCTGTCTCTCTTCCTCTCTATCTCCCATTTCCCTCTCAATTACTGGCTGTCTCTATCCAATAAAAGTATAAAGAAAATATTTTTTTTAAAAAAGAATCAGAAGGGAGTCAGGCGGCAGCACAGTGGGTTAAGCACAGGTGGAGCAAAGCACAAGAACCAGTAGAAGGATCCCATTTGAGCCCTCGGCTCCCTACCTGCAGGGGAGTCGCTTCACGGGCGGTGAAGCAGGTCTGCAGGTGTCTATCGTTCTCTCCCCTCTCTGTCTTCCCCTCTCTCTCCATTTCTCTCTGTCCAACAACAACAACATCAATAATAACTACAACAATAAAACAACAAGGGCAACAAAAGGGAATAAATAAATAAATTTTTTTAAAAGAATGAGAATACTATGAAAGGAAAGGTCTCACCCGAGTAATGAAGCTGAAGGGTTGTCATTCCACACCTGAAGTCTCTGGACACAGTCTGAGCCCCTCCTATCCTATGGTTTTGTTAATTTATCCTTTCTTAAATAAAAAATAAATTAAAAAAAAAGAATGAGAATTTTTTTTTTTTTTAGTTAGGTAACAGAATCACAGTCCATTTTATGATGTTGTTCCTGATGGAGATGACCAGTGATGGCAGGGAGAGGGATCTGTTAGAGGTCCAGTATATCTGTGTGAAAATTCCAAGATTCCCTGACTAGGGCCCAGGATGATGGGGTGGCATGGTAGTGACCAAAAGAGACAGCATTAGAATGTGCCTATCTCTTGCCCTTATCCAGCTTTTGTAGTCCTTACTTGATCTGACAGGGTGGAACTTAAAGTGATTGAAAGAGGTGAAATCGGAAGTAGGTGAGGAGAATATCTAGGTCTAAGTAGAAAATGTTTCTTCTCCACTGAACATGGGCATTGACAGGTTGATCCATACCCCCAGCCTATTTGCTCTGGTAGTTCTACAGGCTAATATATTTCCTTGCCTTTCCTACCTTCTAGGATTATCTATATTCCTTTGCTCATGGCCCCTGCCTCTATTTCAAAGCTCTAATCTCTGCTTACCTCATCCCAAGCCTTCTTCTATGATTGACTCCATCCTTCTTCATAAGAACCTGATTATATTGAGCACCTGCCTAAGGGTTAAGCCTGTCTAATTTTCCACAATGTAGGGTAACACTGTGCTGTTAGTGTTTTTAGAGACCACAGAGGGGAACATAACTGTCTGATTATTCACATATTACCTCTAGGTAATACTGAATTTGGCTGAAGGTGGAGCCCTATTAGTTTGGTTTTCAGCCCCATTTGCTATCTAGCCCTGTATCCAGACCCTCAAACACTCAGAAAGAACACCTTTGTTCATTTGGTGTGAGTGAATGACTCACCAGTTTTTAGTCAACTTGTTGCTGAAGGAAATGACAGAGTCTTTGGAAAAACCTACCAAAGTTTCCATGACTTTATTTAAAGGTTCTAGTGAATCTGCTAAAGGGAATATGGCATTTACTGGATAGAGTAAGCATTGGGATATTTTTAAGTTCTGGCATTGTTTTGTTTTGTTTTGTTTTTAATGCCAGTTTCCATCCCAGTGCCAATATTTCACTCTCCATTACCCTCTAGTCATTACATCTGGGACAGCATCTGTGAATTAATTAACTATTACAGAGTATCAGAGCTAAACTGAAAACCTGCACTCACTTCTCTGTTGGAGCTATGCAGTTGTGTTTTTCCTTAATAACTTTTACAAACACTTAATATAAGGGTCAACTAATCAAATTACAAAGCCCATCTTAGAGAAAGCCTTCATTATTCTCTTGACTGTGAGGTTTCAGGTCATTTTTTTTATTAGTTATTTAGTACTGATTTACAAGATTATGAGCTAAGGGGCTGGATGGGGGTATACCCGGTTGAGCGCAGATTTTACAGTGCACAAGGACCCAGGTTCAAGCCAGAAGGGGAAAGGAGTGGTGAAGCAGAGCTGCAGGTGTCTCTTTGTCTTTCTTCCTCTTTATCTCCCCTTCCCTCTTGATTTATGACTGTCTCTAGCCAATAAATAAATAAATAAAAATAATAAAACAAAATTATGGGGTAGCAGGAGTATAATTCCACACTATGCCCACCACCAGAGTTCTGTGTCCCCATCCCCTCCACTGGAAACTGCAATGTTTGAGCTCCAGTGCTGCAGTCAGTCAGCCTGAGGCACTTATATAGAAACCACAGTAGTTCTCCCAGGGTCACAGATATGGGCTGACTACTGTATATATTTGTATATCTTTGCCCACTTTTTCTATGGTCCTGCCTTCTCTTACTTTCTATGTCACACTTACACCTTATTACTATTTCCAAATGTCCTTCCTTTTCCCCCTCTTCTTGCTCCAGATCCTGATGGAATTGGGAGTGCAGAGCCCTCTCTAGCATCTTCCCCCAACACTTCTTTCCCTCTGGGGGTATGGACCAAAATTCTTTATGTGGTGCAGAAGGTGGAACCTTCAGCTTCTGTAATTGTTTCTCTGTTGGACATGGATGTTAGGTGGATCTATACCTCTACTCTGTTTCTATCTTTCCCTAGTGGGATAGTATGATGGAGAGGCGAGGGGCCCTGGGACACACTGCTGAGGTCCTCTGTCCAGGGAGATCAGGGTAGAATCACAGTGGCATTTGTAACTTGATGGCTGTAGCTTAGTGAGATTCTGAAGAAATCTGGCTGTCTTTTGTTGAGTCTTCAGGTGATTTTTCATTATTTCTTTTTAGTTTTACAGGAGAACAGTCTAAAATTGCTCCTACTCTGTAGCCATGCCTCTAGAAGTCTGGGATGATTTGTTTTTAACTAAAAGGACACTCAAAATGTGAGAGAGAAGATCCTAGAGAGAGGGGAAATACTGAAGAATTGCACTCAATGTAACAATTCAAAGAATATCTATATAAATAACCATGTTATTGAGAACTTTTTTCTTCTTTTTTATATTTATTTATTATTTTTTTATTTAAGAAAGGATAAATTAACAAAACCATAGGGTAGGAGGGGTACAACTCCACACAACTCCCAGAACTTTATATCTATTCTATCTAGTAAGAAAATTGAAGTCTTCTCAGAATCTAGTTTTAAAGAGATATTGTAAGGTATGTAACTTTTCAGACCTCACTCTGTGATCTATCATGTTCCTATAAAAGTACATTACAATATAGAAATTTAGAAATGATTATGTAATAAGCATTCCCACCATTACCATAAAGGATAAGAAATATAAGTTTTTCACTTTTATCACGTTATATATATATATGGCCTCACAGGTAGAAACTGCATAGGAATCTATTTATCTATCTTATCTACCTATCTATCTATTTACTTATTTATTCATTTATTTTTACCAGAGCACCACTCAGCTCTGACTTATGATATTGCAGGGGACTGAAACTTGGGCTTTAGAGCATCAGGCATCAGAGTCTCTTTGCATAACCATCACATTACCTCCCTTGCCGGATACGACATAGAATTTATTGGTGATAATTTTTTTTTCTTTAAGAGCAGCTATACCCATCATGTTTAGTTTGTCCCTTTTTGAACAGTATGTTAGTAGGATGATACTGCAGGCTTTACTTTGCACATTCTCTTTTCTCAAAATTATGTTTGTGAAATAGATCTGTATTATTATATGAAGCTGAGGTTCTTTTATTCATTTTAAGTAACTACTCATTTATGTGACGATGCCACTATCTATTGCCCATCTGACTGTTGATGAAATCCAAGTTGTTTCTGGTCTGTCTCTTTTGAATACTAATGCTAGGAACATTTTTGAGCATGCATCTGGGGAAACAAATGTCTTTGTCTAGACCTGTGGTTTTCAAATTTTAGCATCAGAATCACTTCAGATCGATTATTTGGACACAAATTGCTAGGCTTGTTCCCAAGATGTTCTGGGGGTGGGACCCGAGATGATGTATTTCTCACCAGATCACAGGGGAATGAGAGGACTATCAATTTTCAAAATCATAGCAGAACTCCTTCATCCAAGGTGTATCACGAGGACTATAATTGCTTTGACAGAGAGCAAAAGTAGCTATGATCTTATATAATGATGCTGGGGTTTGGAGGTAGCACACATGGTAGAGCATGTGTGAGACCCTGGCCTTGAACCTTAGTTCCATACTGGAGTACTGTGAACATTATTACCCAGGGAGCTCCATGAATGAGGGAGTACTGTTGTAGTGTCACTTCTCTTTGTTTTTAGGTCTTTCTCTTTCTGTTCTTCCTCTCTCTCTCTCTCTCTCTCTCTCTCTCTTTTTGGGGGGGTTTTCGTTGGGGCTCGGTGCCTGCAGTAAAAATCCACTGCTCCTGGAAGACAATTTTCCTTGTTGTGCCCTTGTTGTGCCCTTGCTGTTATTGCTCTTGTTGTTGGATAGGAAAGAGAGAAGTGAAAAGAGGAGGGGAAGACAGAGAGGGAGAGAGAAAGATAGACACCTGCAGATCTGTTTCACCACTTGTGAAGCGACCCCCCCTGCAGTTGGGGAGCCAGGGGCTTAACCCACTGCGCTACCACCTGGCCCCAATCTATCTTTCTTTCTTTTTATTTATTTTTAAAATTTTATTTAATTATTGTGTACATAGATTGCTTATTTCTATGATTCAAAGATTGGTGGGGCTTATTCTGTAAAATCTGTAAAGTTATTCGTTTAAGCTTTAGGGACTTTGTAGGTTAGGAACCTTCACATTTTCTTTAACAGCTCTTTAAAAATACAAAAAAAATCATTATTGTGTCATGGACTATAGTATTTATGAAAACAGGCAATGTGCCAGGCTTGACCTATAGTCACTGTTTGCTAAATATTTGTTTCAAATTTTCATATCTGTATTCACTCACCACTATCATGAAAATCACTTAAATACACAATGACTTAAAGAATTAAGCTTGTTTTTCCTCATAAATCTCTGTATAAGAAGGGAGGTTGTACAGGAAGTTATATAGGCAGCTCTGGTGTATACAGGCAGTTCTGTTGTGTTAATGCATTCTTTTGATTAAAAGAGAAAGATGCCACAGCTTCATTCCATGGTTTATTATGTTAAATATTTATCTTTCCACTTTATCTAGTGTTGGGAATCAAAACCAGGGTCTTACATATACAGGTCATGTGCTCTACAGCCGCCTTGAATGACCTTAACTGATAAAGTTTCACTCATGCAGGTTATAACTGAGCTTGTTCAAGGACAAAAGTATGTTTTAGAACAGGGTGGCTCGGGGCTGGCTGGTGGAGTATTTGCTTGAGTGCACAAGCACACCAGTGTTAAGCATCCAGATTAAAATCCCAACCCCCTGCCGTCCCCACCTGCAGGGGGAAAGTTTCATGAGTGGTGAAGTAGGGTTGCAGGTGTCTCTCCATCTCTCTCTCTCTCCCTTCTCTCAGTTTCTGGATGTCTCTAATTGATAAGTAAAGATAATTGAAAATAAAATAAGTAAAAAAGAACAGGGTGGATCATATAAGTTTTTAAAGTCTATGCTCAGAGCTAACAGTTGGCCATTTTCATTGGGTCTGACTAAAGCAAGTCTCCTATTTGGGGATGAGTGCAGAGAGACTGTTCCTTGAGGAGAAAATAAACAGTTATATTACAAAAACTGAGCATATACATTCATATAATTTAGCTAACAAAGCATCTGAAACATCTGTTAAGGAAATTTCTTCCATTTTGTTATTTATTTTTAACAACACAGGTTGAGTCTTAAACTATGAGAAAGAGCCTGTCATACAGAGAAGACAAGGAAAACCTTTGAATAATTGGAAAAACACTCAGCTTTCAAAGGACCTCTAATATACAAGGAAAGGCAGGCAGTTCTGTGGGTTAGGTCAAAAGTTCAAGGATCTTAGAGGTCAAAGATGAAGCAAGTGTCACAGATATAGTTCAGTATAACAAAGTGTATGCTTCACTGGCATAAAAATAAAAGTAAATTTGGAAAGGTATTTTAGGGCTAATTTTAAGGTGTTTGGTATGATAAGAAATTGGCACTGGTAATTTTAAAATCAAAAGATGTAATCACATTTTTATTTCAGAAAGTTCTCCAGGGGATATATTGATTAGTTGAATTTCTTATGGCCAGGTTAGATGAAGAATAATGGAGGGCTCAACTAAATAAAATAGCAGGAAGGGTGAGAGGTACATGGAAGAGTGAGGGAAAGTCATTCTGAAAGTATAGAAAGTGAAAATAGTCAATCATCAGATAGGGAAACTAGGGAGAAGAAAGATTCCGGGATACATCTGAAGTTTACTGGCTAAGATTCTGTTTGTGGTAAAGTCATTCACCAAGATAGAGGACATAAATGGACCCTCCCCCAAAAATGGTAGCACTAGGGTAACAAGCTTTTTTTTTTTTTTTAATATAAAGCTGAACTTGACAAGAGGTACCTAAATTGTATAGAAGTTTGAAAAAAACCCTGCTTTTTGAATAAATGGATTTGGGTCATTGGAGTTGACATCATTTCGATCAATAAACTGGGGACACTTACCAAACATCAGATCATTGAATCATGGTAGCCTATCAATTTATACTTTCTCCATATATGCCTTCTATTTTAGAATCTTAAATATTTACTTCTATCATTTACGTGGTCCACGTGGAAGTGTTTTAGAGACAGAAGAATGCCTCTCAGATTTAAAAAAAAAAAATTGTCTACATATAACCTGGAAACCTTGAAAAAAAATGCAGATTCCATTAGTCTGGGTTGGGGGGGAGCTAGAATCATACCTTTTTCAGTGAGGTCCTAGACAATTTTGATACTGCTGGTCTATGGACCACATTTTGAGTTGCAAGTTATAGTCAACATTCTTTGTTCATGCTGGTTTTAATTAAGTGACACTTATTATTGTCCAGAACGGGCAGTAGCTGACTAAGTCTAAGGAAACCACACAAATAAAAAAGACTCTTTTGAAAAGCTTCCTTATCTTAATGACATCCAGGTTATAAATCCTATGATAAGGATGAACAAAGAAATAAATCCTGACCATGCTTGACCCTTGCTTCCTGTCTAAAAGCCAAAATATAAAGAGCATGAATTCTCCCAGACAGGCTAAGGTGTATGTGTCCACATGTGTTAGGTGCCTTTGACCCAACTGCTGTCACTAAGTACGCCCCATGCTCAGGAAACAGAGGGCTAAGTGGTTGAATAGTCAACAAGGCTAAAAGTCAAGAGTAGATACAGAAATTGATGCAGAGTGATTTCTGCCACTGGAACTTGAACTGGCTGTGTATTCCTCCTCTCTAATCAGAAGCAGCTTCCCTTCCAGCTGTACCGGATATTCTGTTTATTCACTTTGTACTTTAGTAGCAAGTGTCCTTCAGTGAAAACTTCATTTCCCAGCACATCTACAGGGATCTCCATTAGACCAGTAACAGATTATCACCATCTGTTGGTGATTATTTCCACTATATAAAGCCTGATCTAAAAGACGTGTCCTCTTTCACCAGCAGAGCAACACCTTGAGAGAAATAGGTCAGTCCCAAGAGGAGTTACAAGAATTGCAGCTGGGGGTTGATAATCGATATTCAAACAGCCAGAGGGCTTTTAGTTCTATTCCACACATACTTTATTATTTTTTTTGTAAATTGCGAACTCTTAAGTTATTTTTCTTTTCTTCTTTTTTTTTAATCTAAAACAAGCTGAGGAACAAGAAAAACAAAATTGATGTTTTCTGCAAGAATTAACAACAACCTCATTTATTGTGTCTCCATGTAATTACTATCAGAGTTTGAAATTATGTATTTGATGCTTCAACAAAATTATAATTTGTGGGAAATCACAAAAGAAATATAAATTGTTTTTACATTATCATAAGGCATTTAGTGGTTATATAAAATTGAGATAAGTTTTGAAATATGATTTTATGTTAAGTAAGAAAGATAACTTGATTTAACATCCTAATAATGGCACTAGCCCCACTCCTCTATCTTCACTCATTCAAACTACACTCATTGAAGGCCCACTTGATCTAGGAAGGAAGATACGCTAGGTATAAAAAAAATAATGGAAACATTTTGCCTTCCTATACCTTATGTTTTAATTATTCAGTGTATTTGATTACAAGCTGTCAAATAAAACATACAGAATGCTGATTTTAAGAACCATAGGAAAAATGAAGGATAAGAGTTAAGAAATGTTGACTGGAAGGGAAGACAATTTAAATAGGAGACTGTGTATAGTTGGATAATCATTCTTTAATCAAATTTTAGGGTTTTATTTAATACAAGTGACAATGGAAATATCTTGGTTTCTGGCACAAAAATGTAAACAAATAGGATTTTCCGTCCCTGAGAAAAGTGTCCATGTACACAATCGTGTGGACTACGTGCAACAACTTAGAGAGATGTCCAAAGTACTGAGCTCTTGGAAAGTTCTGGAAGTAGCCTCTTTGCCAATCCAGCAGTGAAATGGCCTAAAGTCATTCAGCTACATCATCTCTTTTAATGTTTCATATTTACATTTTTAAACTAGACTGGAGTTTATAATGGTATATTTCTACATGTTTTAACAGTGTCAATCCTAAGTTCTCACTAAAATAATTATGAAGATAATTTTTTGATGATAAAAGCGCTTATAATACAAAAGAACTAGCAATAAGTTCATTGGCCAGGATCTGAAAATGTTCATTGACGACCAATTTAATGGAAGTAGATTGCACAGGGTAATATGTATCCCACATAGAGCTCATACTTTCAGAAACTGAGGATTTGACTTGAAGATTTTTAAGAACTCTGTTATGTTCTCAATGTCTGGCTATTGGTTCAGAAATACAAAGATCATACCAACCAGGAAAGTTGAGAAGTACCTGTGTAATGGATGAGAACTCCTTCCCTGAGGCAACCAGAGTGTGTTTCTTTTATCTTGCTCCAGCATTTCACAGTCAATGACACTTCTTGATAGGATATTTGTATAAGGATACGTGGAGGTGAGCTAAGCGAAAGAAGAGGAACTGCTGGTGAAGCTTTTTATACCTGAAATGTGAAGCTCTTTTAGGAAGTATCCTTGAAGAAGTTTAGACCTAGGGATGTGTGTTTTTAGTCTGGTCTCTTGACAGTCTGCTTTTTTTTTTTAATTTATTTTTTATTTAAGAAAGGAAAAATTGACAAAACCATAGGGTAGAAGGGGTACAACTCCACACAATTCCCCCCACCCAATCTCCATATCCCATCCCCTCCCCTGATAGCTTTCCCATTCTCTGTCCCTCTGGGAGCATGGATCCAGGGTCATTGCGGGTTGCAGAAGGTGGAAGGTCTGGCTTCTGTAATTGCTTCCCCGCTGAACATGGACGTTGACTGGTCGGTCCATATTCCCAGTCTGCCTCTCAGTCTGCTTTTACAGATTCTTCTTCTCCTTTTTTTCCCCTCTACTGGGGATTAATGTTTTACAGTTGACAGTAAATACAATAGTTTGTACAGTTTTCCACATAACAGTCCAACCCCTACTAGGTCCTCTGGCAT
This sequence comes from Erinaceus europaeus, assembly GCF_950295315.1. Lineage (NCBI taxonomy): Eukaryota > Metazoa > Chordata > Mammalia > Eulipotyphla > Erinaceidae > Erinaceus > Erinaceus europaeus. Next base: position 194,211,087 of record NC_080163.1, on the reverse strand, counting down.
CCTTTTCCAGGACCTGAACTCTCTCCAATCCCCCACCCCCACCAGAGTCTTTTACTTTGGTGCAGCACACCAACTCCAGTCCAGGTTCTGCTTAGTGTTTTCTCTTCTGATCTTGTTTTTTCTTGTTTTTCAACTTGAGATTCTTCTCCTTCTCCTCCTTCTCCTTCTCCTTCTCCTCCTTCTTCTTCTCCCCCTCCCTTTTCCTTTCCCTCTCCTTCTTTCCTTCTTTTTCTTTGTTTTTCTTCTCCATTTCTCTACAATTAAGCAGTAGGGAAAGGAATTTGATGAGGACAACATAGATAAAAGGTGGTAGAATCCAGTGAGCTAGCTATGAGCTATGAAAAATAACCTGCAGAAAGGAAATAGAGTGCTTTCCTGAGAATTAAGAACAAATTCGTATCTCAGAAGAAAATGTTGCCAAACCATTTAGCGTACTTTTTACATGAACATGGCAAGGCATATGTAGGGGCCTATAGGACTGCAACCTATAGAAATTCAAAGTAATGGGCTGGGATGTAGTGCACCTGGGTGAGCGCACATGTTACAATGCCCAGTGACCTGGTTTCAAGCTCCCAGTCCCCACTTGCAGAGGAAAGCTTCAGGAGTGGTGAAGTAGGGCTACAGGTATCTCTCTGTCTCTCTGCCTCCCTCTATCTCCCCTTTCTCTCTCAATTTCTGGCTGTCTCTATCCAATGAATAAATAAAGATAATTAATTTTTTAAAAACGAATGAAAATGTTTTGTATACAAAGGCACAAAGGGAAAAACAAAAGGTGAGGATGTTGTATATGATCAATGGCAGAAACATGTATTCTTCACTAACTGCCAAAAAGACAAATATTTTCTTAGTGATTGGGTCAAAACTCAGACCTCTAAAGTCACAATAGAAAAATGTCTTTTAAACCCAATGTGAGTTTGGAAGGTGGTTTGTTTGTTTTATCAGAGCTCAGCTCTGGTTTATGGTGATGCCATGGATTGAACCTGGGATTTCATATGCCCAGGCATGAAAGTCTTTTTGCATAGCCACTATTCTGTGCCCAGCCTCCCCAGCACTGGGAATTATCCTAACCAAGATATGCTATACCCCAATTAAAGGGCTCTCAACATCTTGGTTTTCTTATCTAAGTAGTAGGCACAATAATATCTTCTCCTATGTTTAATATGAACCTGATGAATTAAGCATGATAAGCCACTCAGAGAGATGATCTTATGTCTAACACAGCAAACACTCCATTATATATTATTATTTATTATTTTTAGATTGTCTCTCAATTTTTTTCCATATAGATTTGTTTGACATTTGTAACTAATTATGAAAATATGACCAATGAAACTAACCTCTGAGATTTTAACTGGTTTCCTGTTATAATCTAATCTAACTCCAAAGAAACCAGGTACACTTTTACCCTTTGGTAAGACCAGCTGTACAGTCTTTAAGTATATTAATAACAGAAGAAACCTTTTCTTTCTACTCCCATTATTTCTTTCTTTTAAAACGAGAGATAACAGATCCTAGATTCAGTTTAATGTGGTATGATAGTAATTTAAAGTGTTTTCATGATTCTGCTTCTCACATTCAACTTACTGCTTTTCTTATTTCTTTTCTCTCTTCATGTTCACTTGGATAAGAGATTAATTCTTAATTTGGTCATAGGTACAATTTCCAGGTGTAGAAATTTGTAACTTTTATTGTAAATTAGACTAAAAGCTGCTTTCGTCTATTAATCTCATCTTCAGCCTACTTATAACCCCAGATTCATATTCTTTAATCTGTGTGGGGAAATATTTCATATGGTGGGATGTCTTTTTGTAATTCTTTGATTGGGTCTGACATGTTTGATATTTATTTTGATTATGATTATTAATCAGATGTTATCATGAATCAATTTGAGATTAATCACACACTGAAACATTTCATAGGATTTTCCCATCAATAATTCAGAATTATCACTTGCAGAGTATCACTAGAGATGTATAAATAAGCGTTTTAGAAATATTTTATTTGCTATGTATGAGCAATAATTTTTTTCTCTTTTTCTTTTGTGTGTGTGTGTGTGGTCACTGGGGGTAACCTTCCAGGATGACCTTTCTAGATAGAGACAGAGACAGAGGTGGAGATTGCTCAAACCTGTGTAGCATGCAGGGCAGAGCAAGCCCCCTCCCAGGTGAGCTATTTAGTTGAGAGAGTTTCCTATGAGACAGAGAGAAAGAGAAAGACAAGCCAGAGCATCACTCTGGAACACACAATGCCTGCTACCAAAACAGGAATCTTGGGTGTGCAAGTCTGATCCTCTATTGACTGAGCGATTTTCCTAGTTACTATAACCATTGCTTTTCAAAGACATTTAAAGTGAAAAAAGAGGCCCAGAGACACATGTCTGATACTCCAAGGTCCTGGGTTCAAACTCTGGTTGCACCATAAACCAGAGTTAATCAGTGCTCTTGTTCAAATAAATTTAAAAAAGAGAGAGGGAGGAGGAGGAAGAAAGAGATAAAAAAGAGAGAGGCTGAGAGTAGAGCACTTCTCTGACCATATATGATACAAGGGGTTAAATATGGGCTCTTAGGTTTGCAAAACATGTGCTCTATCTCATGTCTCCAGTGTTAAGCATAGTTTTTAATGATAAGTTTTTCAAATTAGTTCTTCTGTTAGGGAATTTTTTTAACACAAGCAAACATCTGTACTATGACCGAAATGGCTAGTCCAAATTCAATAGAAGTACTGACAGCTATGAATAGGAATATTTAGTTGTTGCACTATGCAACCTTTCAGTAATGGGACACATGAAATTATACAGCTTGAAGCTTTCTTTGAGGCTTTATTTTTCTGTACAATAATCTTGTTTAGAAAATGTGTTTCCCTCCTATTTCTATAATTTAATCACATTTGACTACTTTGAGGATAGTTTTAAAATAGTCATGTGGAATAAGAAAAAATGTGAATAGTAGAATTTCTCCTTGCAAGTAAGAAATAATAGTGCTGCTGTTATTTAAATTAAATAAATTTGAAATAAGCTTTAGTTTTTTGCTAATGGGTGCCTATAAGAGTGAGAAATGGTGAAATTTCCCAGAATGGAAACCTGTTTCTCTGTAGAGAAGTACTGTACTGTGGATTGTCAGTTGGTGGGAGGAGAGAACTAGCTTGAGAAGCCAGAAGCTCTCAGTACTTACTGAACATTCCTTCAGATGAAAGATATGGCAGTACAGTAGCAGGTCAATGTTGCTTTTACAGTAGCATTAATGTATGAAAATATAACCTCCAACTCAAGAATGGTAATTATTTTTTAAATCTCCTCACATTTTGGATTCAGTTCAATTCATTTTTTGTTAGATGAGGTCCTGGCTAGTTTGCACTTCTTCCTGAAGCTTTTTATTCTGGAAATTAAAAAAAAAAAGAGTAATGACCCTCACAGACATATAATTTCTGGGCTTCAGAATACTTAATGAGTTGGCTAAGTGTCTCTGTGGCCCAGTTACCTATCAGGTGTCTTTAAAGGGAACCACAGTTACCAGAAGTTATCTAGTTAAGGATATTAGAGGAACTGAGGCATTTAATTAGGGCATTATTAGCCAGCAGGTGTAGCTCATCATTGCAAACAGTTGCTTGATCAATGGAGTGGTAAATTGTCATTGACTTGTAATTGTTGGATTAGTTCTAGAAATGACTCAACAATTCTGAAACAGGGATGGCAAAATAACTCACTTGGACATTATGCTGTTTTCCCATGTATGGGTGCCAGGTTCAAGGTCAGTCACCCACTGCACTGAAGAAAGTTCTGGTGCGAAGGAACGAAGAGAGGGGCGGGGGAGAGAGGAGGGAAGGGAAAGGAGGGAGGAAGAAAGAAAGGAATGAAGGAAGAAAGAGAAGGAAGGGAGGGAATAGAGAGGGAGGAAGGAAGGGGAAAAAGAGAGAGAGAGAATATGGATGGCAGTAGGCACCCAAGGTAAATTAAATGTATGAATAAGTTACTCTAGGAGTTGAATAGTAATAGATTAATGTGTTTTGAGTATATAGGCAAATTCATGACCAAAAATGGGTATTAGTATTCTATTCTTATTACTCAGACATTGATATGGAACTCAGACAAAGAAATTCCATTTAAAGTGCTTTATGCAATTAAATGTCAGAGGTTTTTTTATCATAAATTTTGATTTTGAGAATAATTTGTATGTTTTTATACATGAAGGGAAATCAAAATAACTAAAGCTCCATGAGAAGAACCAAATATTTAAAAAATAGAATAATAGGGCAGCACCAGAAGGTAGAAACAAGTAGGTAATTGTTCTTTGCCTCCAAACTTAATCATTGGAACAAATGAAAATCTCACATCCCTTTAGATTTCACAGGCCCAAGGAAATGTGAAATATTTGACATTTTCACCTTGGTGTTTTCACACATAAAGAGACACCTTTCAAGGGTAGGTAGCGATTTTTTTCCTGTCAAAGTTAGTTTTGCAACTCAAAGGGCAGAGAAAGAAAAATGTTAACTTAGAATTGTAAAAACTTACGACTCCTGCAATAAATTTCAGCTTCAGGCTGTATCTGCACATGGTCCCAACACAGAATCTTAGTTATTGACTTGCTTGGAAATTAGAAATTAGCCCTTTGAACCAGACTGCCATGTCTGTGAAAATCAGAAGAGGTGTAACAATTTTGCACTGACAGTTTAGTTCTTTTAGTCTTGCACATCTCTTGTCACCTAAGTTGTGATTGGCTAAAGTTAGGTCCCTTTATTTTCAATAAAACTGCAAAATGTTAATTATGCAGCATGGCTTCATTCACCTTGGTTGTGATTCCTGGGAAATGAAAGTTAAAAAGATTTTAAAAAATACATGTGTTATTGAAAAAAAAGTTAATTCGGAGACAAGGTGAGAGTGAGAGTTGTGGTTTGTAATAGCTTAAAGATAAAATCTGTGTTGCATTTGCGATCAAGAAAGAGGTCCTAGGGCCAGAAACAGAGCTCAGCAGCAGAGAATAGTGTCTGTATGTGGGAGGTGCCTGACTTAATCCCTAAATAGTTACCTGAGCTCCCTTTCCTTCATAAAAACAATAAAAGTGAGAAAAAGAAAATTATTCTATGAGAACTTAAGAGATGCAGATAAAAGATGACAAGAATATAGGAAACAGATAAGAGCTAGAAACTCTAGAGGTCTGAGTATATACTTAAAACATTAGTCAAGAGGCTGCAGGCAGGTGCTGGTGCAGCTGACTGAGCACAACACTTTTTATGCACAAGGACCTGGGTTCAGTCCTCTCTCCCCACCTGTGGGAGGGGGCAAGCTTCACAAGCAGTGAAGCAGATCTACAGGTTTTCTTGTCTGTCTGCCTATCTATCTATCTATCTATCTATCTATCTATCTATCTATCTATCTATCTATCTACCTGTCTGTCTGTCTGTCTGTCTGTCTGTCTGTCTGTCTGTCTGTCTGTCTGTCTGTCTATCTAGTCTATCTCCCATTTCTCTCTATCTCTGTCCTAGCAAATAAAAAAAATAGAAGGAAAAAAAAAAGAAAATATGGCTGCCAGTAGTGGTGGATTTGTAGTGGCAACATAGAGCCTCAGCAATAACTCTGATGGCAATTTAAAAAAAAATAGTCAAAAGGGAATCATTAAAAGAATTTCAGGGGAGTCGGGCTGTGGTGCACCAGGTTTAGTGCACTTGGCTTGAGGCGCAAGGACGGGTGTAAGGATCCTGGTTCGAGCCCCCAGCTCCCCACCTGCAGGGGAGTCGCTTCACAGGCAGTGAAGCAGGTCTGCAGGTGTCTGTCTTTCTCTCCCCCTCTCTGTCTTCCCCTCCTCTCTCCATTTCTCTCTGTCCTATTCAACAACAATATTAACAGCAACAACAAAAATGGAAAAAATGGCCACCAAGAGCAGTGAATTTGTAGTGCAGGCACCGAGCCCTGGCAATAAACCTGGAGGCAGGAACCAAAAAAAAAGGAATTTCAGGAAGGCTCTGGTGTGATTAATGTGCTGCTATTAGGAAAAGAATTTCAGCAGCAGTGTGTAGAATTGAATGTGAAAGGCACAAATGATTGGGAACTGTGGGGCAAAATAGGACTTGAACAACAGGCGTGGGTTTCTGACACAAGTTTGAAGCCCAAGTTAAGTAAGAATGAGTTCCATCCCCCCACTCCCTATTGAATTGGAGCACCAGTGCCATTCTACCCCCAGAGAAGTACCACCAGCAGCTGGGTGATGTTTGTTCCCAAGGACTCTGCACTCCATGGGACACCACATCTCTGTTCCGTGGTTGCCAATTGCAGCCAGGTGGAAGCATATCCTTAGAGATCTTCCACCAATTCTGTGGATTTCCCCTAAATGTCCTTGGGTTTTATAATCCCAGTCTCCACTGTATTATTCACTTAGCCCTACAGGAAATGATTCCTACCGAAGGAATTTCTGGGTTAATCCAATACTTTTTCTTTTCTTTCATATCTTCGGAGCTTTGAAAATTGGTCTCTATACTAAACAATCCCTCCATTGCAGTATCTAGAACTCACATTTTCCTGGTTGATAAAATGAGGTAGACAATGTAACAGGGACACTAAATTATATTTTTAAAATGTGAACAGAGCTAGGGGAGATAAGCAGTTGTACGTAACTAGACTACATAGCTAGCTGAGCATGATATGACCTGAAAATTAAGTAGGGGGAAGTTAGGATGGGATTTTAATGGCATATTAGATTTTTTTTTTTTGCCTCCAGGGTTATTGCTGGGGTTCAGTACTTGCATTATGAATCCACTGCTCCTAGAGGCCATTTTTTCATTTTGTTGCCCTTGTTGCTGTTGTTATTGTTTCCATTGCTGTTGCTGTTGTTGGATAGAACAGAGAGAGAATGAGAGAGGAGGGGAAGACAGAGAGAAGAAGAGAACCCATGAAGCAATCCCCTGCAGGTGGGGAGCTAGGGGCTCGAACTGGGATCCTTATGCCTGTCCTTGAGTTTCACACTATGTGCACTTAACCTGCTCTGCTACAGCCTGGCCTTCATTAAATGTCTTTTTAAGAGCAAGCACCCCTTCTGTAACTCACATTACCCTCTAGAATACACTGATCTAGGCAATTTCTTAAAATGTGATTGTCTTTAACAAGCATGTATGGAGACTCTTAATGCTTGCTCACCAGGTTAAGTGGCCTGCAGAGGAATCCAGTGAGAATGCTAGTAGGCAGATGGATATATGGTTCAGAGCCTCACGAGAGCAATTTAAAGGAGAGTGGGGTATTTGGAAATCATTAGTATACAGATGACAACTGAATTTACGGTGGGTCATTGAGGTCACTCTGAAAGAGGGCAAAGAATGTATATCATCAGGCACAAGGAGCAAGTGACCTTGCTATTTTCAATAGGGTCCTTGTGCTTTAAACAAATCAATTTGATTTGTCTCTCACACATCCCATACTAATTCCTCCAATATCCTCATAGTAAGTTATCTACTAATTTCAGGAATCCTTGCTGAGAGAACACAACATGGGAGAGTAGAACAAGCATGGACTTCAGCTCTTAAAGTTAAGGGTTTGACTTGAGATTTTTCTGCAGTCATAGTTGTGCTTGTGAAGAGGTGGGGGGGATTCACTAAACTCTGGGACTCTCTGTTTTCCCTCTGTAATATTTATAATGATAGTTGGATAGTTGTTTTCTTTCAGAGTTTTTGTGTGCATTGAGTCATACAGCAGACGTTTGTTGGTCAGTTACTAAATCCCATTTCTGCTAGGTTGTCCCAGTGGGTGAGAGGGGAGGAAAGAAGGGTTCCCAAAAGGAAGACAGGTGCAATATGAGGTGACTACAGTACAGTATGTAAAGGGAGGCAATGGAGAATGGATAAGGCACGGGATGGGTGGCTTTGTGGGAGGAAAAAATGTGAGGGGGCCAGGTGGTGGTGCACCTGCTTGAGCCACACATGTTACAATGCTCAAGGACCCAGGTTCAAGCCCCTGGTTCCCACCTGCAGGGGGAGAGCTTTGTGAGTGGCAAAAAAAAGGGGAGGTTGCAGGTATCTCTCTGTTTTCTCCCTATCACCCCCTTCCCTCTCAATTTCTGGATAACTCTATCCAATAAATAAATAATATAATAATGGATTTTTGAAAAAAAACATGTGAGGTGAATTTCATGGAAAGCTAATAGAATACTATTTGGAATTTATTTATTTTTGTACAGCTGGAACCTATTACAGGCATTATTTCGCTGCTTCTAGGATAGAGAGAGAGAGAGAGAGAGAGAGAGAGAGAGAGAGAGAGACTGAGACCACAGCATTGGAGCTTCCCATTACCATGATGTCTCCTCTGTTATGCTTGTGTATCCTACCTGGTGAGCTGTTTTTTCAGCCCGTCTGGTATTTGATTAGTGTTGAGTGAAGGAGTCAGATTTTTCCTTTTAACTGCCTCCTCCCAACCTGACTTCAAATTTAACTTTTTAAGAAAGATTTCCTGAGATTACCAGCTTTTGCCACCCTGCCCTTTCAGCCCTATATTCTAACACTCTTGAGCACAAATTGTTTCATTTTCATCATTTTGCTCCTGCAGTAATGGCCCTAGTAGAGTCTAGTAGGTCCCTGTTTTACCTTCTTAAACCAGAGGAAAACTTACTTGGGGAAATGATTTCTAATTGCCTTAAAAAGAATCTGCTGTGTTTAGTATAAACAATGTTTTTTTTTTTTTTTTTTTTTAGTGATTTTTTTCAAGCATGTAAATAGTAGGCTTAGTGAATCCATGGAAAATATGTTGACAGAATAGTTCTTAATACATATTCACTTTGCTGTTACATAAATCACAGAAGAAGATCAAAGTAGGTGGTTGCAACATGAAGATGACAGAGGATGTGACAAGAGCAGACTGTAGTGTGGTATCAAATGAATTCAGGATGAGGGAGGAAGGGAGAGAACGAGAGAGAGAGAGAGAGAGAGAGAGAGAGAGAGAGAGAGAGAGACACTCCTTGGGATGAAAATGTCACAACAGCCTTTCTAGACAATGCTTTCCAGAGGAGTTGCTGCTAATATTGAAGTACTTATGAGGAAGTAGAAGGGATGGTGGAGCTGTATTTTTTTTTTTTTTAGTGATATGAAGATCAGGAAATATGTTTGCATATTCTTAAGAACATTTTAGTAAAAATGGAGGCACTGAGGACATAAGAGTAAGTCCTGGCAAACATCTTTTCTCTTTCTCTATGAAATGTGAGATTAGGGGGTCTGGCAGTAGTGCAGCGGGTTAAGCGCACTAAGAGCAAGGACCTGCATAAAGATCCTGATTTGAGCCCCAGGTTCCCCACCTGCCGGGGAGTTGCTTCACAAGCAGTGAAGCAGGTCTGCAGGTGTCTATCTTTCTCTCCCCCTCTCTGTCTTCCTCTCCGCTCTCCATTTCTCTCTGTTCTATACAACAATAACAACAACAATAGTAACTACAACAATAATAAAAAACAAGGGCAAAAAGGGGAAATAAATAATAAAAAATGAAAAAAATAAAATAATAAAATGTGAGATAAAAAATTATAGTGCTCCAAACTTTTTACAATGTTAAAATCCTGCAGTCTTCTGACAGTCTGATGTTTTCCTAGGGGGAGGGGTCAGTGATATGACTGCATAATATTATATAGCAAAAGTTAGCATTTAAATATAATTGTATATCTAAAAACATGAAGTAAATACAGAATTTTACTCTGACTTTATATTAGTGACTGACAGTATCTGTCTCAAATCATTAAAAATGAGATTCTTCTGCTCAGTAAAATCACTGGATGTACAAAACATTACCTCTGAGAATGGGTAAATCAAGAATCCAAGAGGATTCCAAAAGGAAAATACTTTCAGTGCACTAGACCTGATAACCAGCAGTGGGCTATCTTTATGGTGGAAGCAGTTCAGGTCTGAAAGAACCAGTCACCGGATTTTCTTCTCACTCACATTTTTCAGGAATGCATTCCAGAGTTTGTGAAAGGGGTAAGTCCTTTGACTAAATTTAAATATATATATTAAAAATTTAGTCAAATATATATTTTAAATATATATTTTCAACTCATGCAAGGGCAGGTTGGCTGTAGACTCTCCCTCTCCACTGATGGTCAGTGTTTTGTCTACAGATGTTTTTGTCTGGAGGATTCCAACTCTTTCAGCACCTAAGGGAGGACTTAATATGAACATCTTAGACACAAAAAGATCCGCTTGATCTGTGAAGAGAGCGAGAAGAGCTTTGTTTGTTTAGTCCCTTTGACTTTCTGTTCTGTTTTGGAAACTCGGATTGTTGCAAGGTGTTGTTCTCCAAACCATACTCACCTTCAGCCCTGAGTTAGCCTTAACCTCAGAGACTAGTGCAGAAGAATCTCTCTGAAAATGTCTTCATGTGATCACAGGTTTCAGTTTAGAATCTGGTGCTGCTGTATGGAAGAGATGAGAAGGGAATGTTTCCTGCCCTGGGGAGTTTGTATATTTTTCTGTTTCTTGGATTTTTTCCCCCTTAAAACGTGATTGTGGAAAGCAGATGTTTGGTAAAGCTGAAAATCTTGGAAATATTCATTATTGCATAGTAACTTGATATCTCAGAGTAAGCACTCTCTGTAGGAACAAAATGGATCTTTTCTTTGTGTGTCTACCAAGGAATTGTACTTATTGAACTGATGCAGACTATGCCCTCTAAATTTAGCCTACATCTAAACACACTTAATGTTCAAAGAAATCATGCAATGTCAAAGGGTTTTTTTTTATCTTCTATAGATCAAGAGACAAGAGTCAGATAAAGACACCCCAAATTGTGGTCTGGGAGGTGGCGCAATGGTTGAACTATTGGACTCTGAAGCATGAGTCCAATTTCAGTCTCCGGCAGCACATATGCCAGAGTGATGTCTCGTTCTTTCTCTCTCCTTCTATCCTTCTCATTAGTAAATAAATTAATAAAATATTTTTTAAAAAACACCCCAAATTAAACTTTTCCCTAAATATCACAAAATGAAAAAGGTCCTCTTTCTGAAATTTTAACTTTGTCTCTAATAGTGCACAATGTCTGGCATTTGGCAATGCACAGAGAAAAATCATTGTAACCACTGCTTTGCTGTGGTGTCCTAGCAAACTAGAAAAACTCAGAACATCATTTATATCTCAGGGTTATATTATCCTGGATTTCAATAAAAGAGTTGAACAATTTATACTTCATGTGGACAGTGTACCCCACTTTTTCTTTCCCCACCAGAAATACTCAAAACAAGGAGAGTTTGTTCAAGTCATTATTCTAGTGACAAAAATGTACTGGAACCATTTTTATCTCCTGACACTTGTCTGTGTGAGTCATATCCATTTCATTGTTTTTATATTAAAGAAATAAATTGAAACAAAGATTTTGTTGCAATAGAGGCTGACATTCATATCTAGATTTTTGAATACCAAATAACTCATCTGTCATGGATATATTTTCAACTTGTTCATATTTTTCTTGTTTCCACTGTGAAGTAAATAAAAAAGAGGCCCTTTGGCTAGGATTTTCTGAGATATTATAATGATACAGTGCAGGTAATTTCTGCTGGAGAAACATAGTACCAAACTTTACACTCACTAAAGTAGTAAATAAGCAATTTTTCCAGCTTGTATACAATCTTTCAAGTTTGTTACTTTCCATAAATTGCTTTGAGAGTTAATTAAGATGTACAAAATAGAGTAAGTATACCATTGCCTTAGAAACAGACATGATTAGGAAGCACTTTATAAAATAACAAAACAAAACAAAACAAAACAAAAAACAGAATGTTTCCTTCAATGGTTAGATTTAGCACTGAACTCCTGTGACTTCAGCTCAATCTCTCTCTCTTTGTTTTTAATTAGTGATTTAATAATGATTAATAAGACTATAAGATAACAGGGGTACAACTCCATACAGTTCCCACTACCAGAGTTTCATGTCCCATTCCCTCCATTGGAAGCTTCCCTTTTTTTTTTTTTTTTTTTGCCTGTAGGATTATTACTGGGGCTTAGTGCCTGCACTATGAATCCGCTGCTCCTGGAGGCCATTTTTCCCATTTTGTTGCCCTGTTGTGGTTGTTATTGTTATTGTTGTTATAGATGTTGTTGTTGTTGTTAGGACAGATAGAAATGGAGAGAGGAGGGGAAGATGAAAGAGAGGAGGAAGGAAAGACACCTGCAGACCTGCAGGTGGCTTGAACCGGTATCCTTACGCAGGTGGTCCTTGTGCTTTGCCCCATGTGTGCTTAACCTGCTGCGCTACCACTCAGCCCCCTTCCCTATTCTTTATCCACCTCTGGGAGTTTGGACCAAAATTCTTGGTGAGGTGCAGAAGGTAGGAGGTCTGGCTTCTATAATTGCTTCTCTATTGGGCAAGGACACCGGAAAGTCAGCCTATACCCCCCAGCTTGTTTCTATCTTTCCTTAGTGGGGCAACCCAGTCTCTTGTGTGTAACTCAGCCTCAGCTCCTTCACTCTCTGCCACCCCCATTTAGATTCATGTAGTGTGCATTGTGGTTGTATATGCATTAATGTGTCTTTGAGAGCTGTTTCAGGTCTCTAACATTAGCAGCATTGGTTGACAAATTTGCCTAAATGCGGTATTAGCAAGGTAGTGTCTTCTCCCAGTATCTGTTCAGTCTGTTATCCACTTTGCTTTTCATGTTTTATGTCGATATGAGTAGACAGCAGAGAATGGAGGGGACTCTAATAAACAGTGGCAGAAGGAACTAAAAGAGATTTGGGTTTGAGCCTCTGGCTTTCCACCTGCAGGTGGAGAAGCAGGTCTGCAGGTGTCTCTCTTTCTGTCTCCCTCCCTCTCAATCTCTCTCTGTCCTATCCAGTAAAATGAGAAAAAAATGGCTATTAGGAGCAGTGGATTCGTAGTGCCAGCACTGAGCCTCCAGCAATTTCCCTGGAGGCAATAAAATAAAATAAAATAGCCACAGAAGCAACATGTGAGTGGATTAAATGTATCTGATGTGATAGGAACAGATAGTCTTTGTTTTTACAAATGTCAGTCATTTTGTGCTTCATTGTTTAGATAAAGATAAACATGTATGTAAGTAAAAATTTTGCAAAACAGTTCTAGCAGCTTTTAGGTCTTCGGAAGTCACAGGCTAAGAAAGTAAGAAGATAGTAATGATGGGGGAAAGCAAGGCAGTTCAGGAAAATACAAAACAAGAAGACTGAAACGATAATGACAAGATTTAATGAGAAACAGACCTGTGGAGAAATTATCTGGAAGATTTGTTAGGGGGAATTACACTGTTGGGAATTTTGTCCAGAAGAACTGGGAATTTTTCAGAACTTTCTCTGAGGGAGACACAATTATGAGAGATCGTGAGGGTTCTTGGCAGACTGTGACATAATTCTCCAAGCTGCTAGAGATGTTGACTCGATCAGAATATCAGGGCTGACGCTCATCTTGCCAAGATAGAGTTCACAGAGGAAAGAGACATTTCATGTTACTTTGGCTTTGGGAGTCTACTGAGGTGGGAAAGCAGAGTCTTAAATACAAGGAAATTTTGCAGACCACAGATGAAAACTAGTTTCAAGCATCCTTCAGCTAATCAATATATAAGTGACTGGAAGATAGTAATGGGAATGGGAGTTGGAAGAGTTCAGTTGAACTGAGACTGGGACGTGTTTTGTAGAGAGTTACTGAATTTGAGACACAAGAATCAAGTAAAGTACGTCCTATCTCTGTATTGCCCTGAGCTAACTTTGTACATTTGAGTCATTATCTTACCATGTTGAAGCTTATTTTCTTGTTCAGAGTAAGGTTTGCATCAGGCCTAAGTGACCTTGAAGATCCCTCCAATTCTAGAAGTCTATGGTTACTGCAGATAATGGAAATCAGTGAGAAAAAGAATTACAAGGCATCAACAATACTTTGCTTTTTTTTTTTTTTTTAAAGGTCTTTCTGTTTTATGACTGTTCAGATATTTTAGGTGTGTGGATTAATGACTTGAAATAGATTCACATTGTTGATTTCAGAAATAGAACAGTAGCATTTCTCCCAGGGAAAATCTGGACAAGTGTGCATTTCTTTTTTTTTTTTAATATTTATTCATTTATTCCCTTTTGTTGCCCTTGTTTTATTGTTGTAATTATTGTTGTTGCTGTTATTGATGTTGTTGCTGTTGGATAGGACAGAGTAAATGGAGAGAGGAGGGGAAGACAGAGAGGGGGAGAGAAAGATAGATACCTGCAAACCTGCTTCACCGCCTGTGAAGCAGCTCCCCTGCAGTTGGGGAGCCGGGGGCTCGAACCGGGATCCTTAAGCTGGTCCTTGGGCTTTGTGCCACCAGCGCTTAATCCGCTGTGCTACCACCTGACTCCCTAAGTTTCCATTTCTACCAGCAGTTGTAAATCAGTGATGTCAGTTAACTTCTTTAAAATTAAATGCTGTATCTGTTTATTCTGTTTGTTGTGTGGAAACGTATCTCTGCCAGCCTTAGCCACAGAACATTCTGTAAGCAGCAGTTGTGGTCTCCAGATGAGGACAAGTGGATAGAATTTTCAAGACTGCTTTGGGAACATCTAAGATATTTGAGCAGATTTCCATCCTGGAACCGTGAAGTGGTTATTAATTTTATATGCCTGACTGTTTTTCTCCTACCCTATTACCCTCTTACTTTGGCAATCCAGAACAATTGGGTACTTGTGTGGGATTAAAGAGTGCTCTCCCATTGGGTAGGTTTTTACAGAAGGAGCATGGAACTACTTAGAGGATCTAATTCTACCCTCTGCATTAAGCAAAAATACAACTCTATGTATTCAACTGGCATCTGGCCTTCCATAATGCCGCTGATTATCATTTTTTATTAAGTGGAATGAAGATTGTGCCAACAGCAAGTAAACAAGGCTTACCGCTTATCTTTTAAGTTGACATGTACTTTGGATGTTACATCTCATAGGACATTGCTCAAGTCATATTTCAGTTATGCAAACCTATCAGGTCTTGGGTCTTGGTTAAAACTTCCCAGATAATTGTCTTATAACATTTTTAAACAGGAAGTGGCTACTTGTCATGATTGTTGAAGCCTGCTTGGGGGCAGGATGGTGGCATAATTCCATACATCACTTTGGTGAGTGAAGTGTGTGTTGAATAAACACTAAAAATGTTATGAATTCAGACATATATGACAGCTGTGAGTTCATTGTATTCTACACTGGTCAGATGCCATTCAGCACAGAGCCCAGTCTGGGTGACTGGGTATTTGGGGGAGCTGGAGCCGCAGTTATTTAACACTGTTACTCAGTATTTTCTTTTCTTTCTTTTTTTAAATTTATTTTATTTATAAAATAAAAAATAGAAAATATCGACAAAAACCATAGGATGAGAGTGGTAAAATTCCACACATTTCCCATGACCAGAATTTGGTATTCCATCCCCTCCACTGGAAGCTTTCCTATTCTTCATCTTTCTGGGAGTATGGACCCAGGATCATTATGGGATGCAGAAGGTGGGAGGTCTTGCTTCTGTAATTGTTTCTCTGCTGGATATGGGCATTGGCAGGTTGACCCATACTCCCAGCCTGTTTCTGTCTTTTTTTTTTTTTTTTTTTGAGACAGAGAGAGGGTCAGAGAGCAGAGCACTAATCAGCTCTGCATATATGACATGAGGTTGAAACCTGGGGCTTCTGGCTTGCATGTACTTTAATCTAACACTAAGCTACCTGCCAGTCCTGCATAATAAGTATTGTTTCTAGTCTGATTGAATGTATGCATCACTTTTGTTTTTTAAAAGTGTTGTTAGTGATTTAATGTTTATTTACAAAATTACAATATAGCAGGGGTACAACTTTGCACTAATCCCACCACCAGAGTTCTGAATCCCTAACCCATAAGCTACAGCAGTTCTGCATCAGTTTTCTAATGTGGAAGATCTGTATGATTATTTATTTACTATTGAGCAGATGTTGGTTTACAGGACTGTTTTTGTTAAGAGTATGTTTCACAGCTCCCCAATGGGTGTCAGTGTACCTCACCCACTTTTTTTCTTTTTCTTCTTCTTTTTTTTTTTTTTTTTTTTTACCAGAGCACTGCTCAGCTCTAGTTTATAGTGGTGCAGGGGATTGAACCAGGGACCTCGGAGCCTCAGGCATGAGAATATCTTCGCATAACCATTAGGCTATCTACCCCCACCAAGTGTTAGCAAACCTGACTCACCACCATAATGCCATTTCCCTTTATTGTGGGATAGTGGGCTCTCAACCCCCTGCCAACCCCTTCCTGCCTACTCTGTACAATTCTTTTAAAGGATTTCCTCATACTCCTAAAATTGTTAGTTCCAGTTGCCTTATTTCAAATGTCTTGCAATATAAATAAACAGGACATATGGAAGACAATAACCAAATTGTGCCTAGAGAACATATATTCTGGCAGGCTGTGTGCCAGAATATTTGCATCCTGATTTCAGCTTTGTGTGTATGGACATGAAGAACTTACTTTATTTCTGTTTTTATTTTATCATCACCAAGGTTATCACCGGGGCTTGGTGCCAGCACTGTGAATCACTGCTCCTTGTGGCCATATTTGCTGTGACACAAAGAGAAATTGAGAGGGGAGGGGGAAATAGAGAAGTAGAAAGACACCTTCAGATCTGCTTCACTGCTCGTGAAAAGTTTCCCCTCTGCAGACTGGGCACAGGGGCTCCAACCTGACTTCTTGTGCATGGTAACGTCTGCACTCTAGCCTGTGCACTACCGCCTGTTCTATTTCTGCATATTTTTGAGAATGGATAGCCTAGTATTAGAGGCAAAATTGTAACATGTCCCCATGATTCTCATTCTCTGGCATGGATACTTTCCATCTTTGGAATTGGGGTAGCACTTGTGAATCTGAGAAAATACTACTTCTGTAATATTTATATGGCATAGTGAAAATATGAAGAATGTGTGATGAGGAAGGTTTGATGGTGTGATAATGATTAATTTTGGAGAAAAGGGATGAAATCTGAAGAAACCACTGTGACTCCTGGTACAGGCCCATTTTCTTGGTTTGGATGCTGGCTATTTATATGATAACCTATATAAACCCATAGGGCTATATTATGGCGTGCTTTCTGGAAACTTGTGTTTAAGTAAAATATTGAAGCAGTCACATGTATTTAAGAAGTTACTATTCCTTTAAATTGTTAAAAAATTATCTAAGTGTAATACAAAAACATAGTTAAAATTATTCAGATACAGCTGGCATTAATTTTTTGTATTTTAAATTTTTATTTATCATATTTTAATGAGAAAAAGATACAGAGAGAGATTCCTTAGCACTGCTCAGGTCTGGTTTATGGTGGCACTGGGAATTGAACCTGGAACCTTAGAGCCTCAGGCATGAAAGTCTTTTGTATAACATTTATGCTGTCTCCCCAGCAATGTGTTTCAGACCTTTATTTAATGAGAGATAGAACCAGGAACCACTCTGGCACATGAGATGAAAGTGTTGAATTCAGTACCTCATACATGAAAATTCAAGGGTTCTTCCTCTGCTCTGTTGTCCAGGGCATAGACTTTTATTTCAGTTGTATTCAATGTTTTGATTAAAATAGTATTGTACAGAATGTTAACTTTCATGTAATCTGTCTATTTTTTTCTAGTTGTCTATTAAATGAGTGATTTTATGCTTCATGTAGTTTACATTTTGTTCCATATATATTTAGATTTAAGAGTAATACAATTTATGGAGTACTGAAAACTGGTTTTCAGCCATCAGCAAAGAGTGTCACCACTGTGTTAATTCACAAGTACCACTGAGTCACCAGTTGAAACACAGAAATAAGCAAGAACACAGATGCTTGGCACTCCTAGGAGATACTTCAGTATGCAAGAATTGGATGCATTCATACTATGTAGGATGAAGAATGAATTAATTACCTTGTCTCTTAAGCCCCAAGGGACTTTTGAAACATTTGGACATATCAAAAAGGAGGTTTTCATAATGTCATTCAGTGCTATAGTAGGAGAAAGAAATGTGATTTACTGTATGAAATAGTATATGTTTTGTATAGTAAGTCCTAAGAAGTATCAATCAACATCATCGTATTTATGCTTTGAATCCTACAATCTCCCTAGCAGTTTTTTTTTTCAAGCTGTTTACACTAGGTCTTTTCCAATGTGTGTCACATTGATACCTGAAACTAAGGTTAATAGGGCCTTCAGGGGGGAAATTGTTATTATAGCTTAAAGAATGTAGATTACTGGGGGTCAGGCGGTAATGCAGTGGGTTAAGTGCATGTGGTGCAAAGTGCAAGGACAGGAGTAAGGATCCCGGTTCGATCCCCCCCTACCTCCCCACCTGCAGGGGAATCACTTCACAGGTGGTGAAGCAGGTCTGCAGGTATCTATCTTTCTCTCCCCTTCTCTGTCTTCCCATCCTCTCTCCATTTCTCTCTGTCCTATCCAACAACAATGACATCAATAAAATGATAATAATAACCACAACAATGGTAAAACAAACAGGGTAACAAAAAGGAAAAAATGGCCTCCAGGAGCAGTGGATTCATGGTGCAGGCACTGAGCCCTGGCAATAACCCTTGAGGCAAAAAAAAAATGTAGATTACCTAGGTTTAGGGATATCTCCAGAAACAACCATTTTGTTGGAGAAACGCTTCCTCTGACATCTTAAGGACATACCTTCAAACTCCATCCAAGATAAAATGAAGTGCCAACAACTATACTGTAAACCATTAACCTCCCTCCCCACCCCCCCCCAAAATAAGACAGGGTATACATCCAGAGTAGTTTTTATTTTATTACTTACTTACTTGTTTATTTATTTTTGTCTCCAGGGTTATCGTTGGAGCTTGGTGCCTGCATTACAAATACACTGCTCCTGTGGCCATTTTTTCTATTTTTATTTTTTTGGATAGGACAAAGAAAAATTGAGAGAGGAGGGGAAGACAGAGAGGGGGAGAGAAAGACACCTGCAGACCTGCTGCACTACTTGTGAAGTGACCCCCCTGAAAATGGGTAGCTGGGGGCTCGAATCGGAATCCTTGCAACAACCCTTGCTCATCATACTTTGTGCACTTACTGACCTGGTGCGCCACTGCCCAGACCCCCAGTGTCTATTTATCTTTATAGATTAGCATGAAGTTATATCAGTACTGAGATAATATTTATCTGAGAGCTAAACAGTCCTACTAATTATTTCTCTCTGTGTGTTTACTTTTTTATGATAGTTGCACTATAAATGTTAAAAGTGCCAGTAAGTTAAAATTTTATTTTTCACATTAGAATATCTTTGAAACTCTAATGGTAGTTTTTCCGGGTATAAATTAAAATGGAAAAAGTTCAATGAGTTTTTCCCATTTTAAGTCATCATGGAGTCTTGCTATTTATATAGATTTGTACTCATGCATTATGAGACATGAATACAGAGTCAGAAGAACATAGGAGGTTCTCAATGACAGGAGTTTTGGACTTTTTTCTTAAGCTAAAATAATGCACTCTTCCTGTTTCTTAAGGGCAATTTCATTTCCAATGCTCAGCAGAGAATATGGTATACTTTATAACCTTAAATTCTGCTAAAGGGAAAGAACTATGATTTTGTAATGGAAGTTCATGGCCACCCTGTAGCTTTCCCATTATAAAACTGTTGAAAAGCTATTTTAACTGTGGTTGAGCATCTTAATAGTTACAATAAAGAAAGTCATAAGAGTGTTCATTGCCTCTGCATAATCTCAATAGATCCCTCCAGAATTTAGAGAAAATATTATAAATTTCTCTTTGTGCTTTTTTGGTATGTTAAGTTTACTCTAAAAGTGCATCCATAGCTTTTGAATAAATATTATAACTGACAAAGAAATATTAAGAGCAAAGAGGCATTTACTTAATTTTTCCAAAATGAATGGAAGTAGTTTTTTCTCCCCCTAAATGAGCTATTGAGTTAAATGGGAACTTTTTTTTTTTTTTTACAATTGTAACATTATTTTGAGAGAAAAATAATATTTTACAATACTGAATGAATGATTGTGTTAGAGTCTCACTTCAATGAACAGCATCAGAATAGCCATTTTATCACAGGGTTATTTTCTATCTAAACTCCTATAAAGGTGCCATATTATTGATACAGGATAAAATGCTTCCTGTGTTAAAGATAATATAGACAGACGTATTTCTTTTTCACAATTAGTCTTCACACAAAGCAGTTTTATAGGGGGCCAGGAAGTGGCACACCCAATTGAGTGTGCACGTTAACGTGTACAAGGATCTGGGTTTGAGCCCCCACTCTTGCGTGGGGGGGATGCTTCACAAGTTGTGAGGCAGGTCTGCAGATGTCTATTTTTCATTCTCTCTTTTTTTAAAAAATAATATTTATTTATTTATTTATTCCCTTTTGTTGTCCTTGTTGTTTTATTGTTGAAGTTATTATTGTTGTCTGTCTTTGTTGTTGGATAGGACAGAGAGAAATGGAGAGAGGAGGGGAGGATAGAGAAGGGGAGAGAAAGATAGACACCTGCAGACCTGCTTCACCGCCTGTGAATCGACTCCCCTGCAGGTGGGGAGTCAAGGGCTCGAACCGGGATCCTTACGTTGGTTCTTGTGCTTTGCGCCATGTGCACTTAACCTGCTATGCTACCGCCGGTCTCATTCTCTCTTTCTATCTACCCCATTATTTTCTGTCTGTCGTATCAAATAAAATAGAAGAAAAAGAAAAAGAAAAGAAAAATAATAAGGAAAAAAATGGCTGCTGAAAGCAGTGCCAGCATTGAGCCTCAGAAATAACCCTGGTGGCAATAAAAAAAATAAAATAAAAATAAAGAAATTGCATGAAAATAGAAACCTCTAGGGAGTTGGGCTGTAGCGCAGCGGGTTAAGTGCAGGTGGCGCAAAGCACAAGGACCGGCATAAGGATCCCGGTTCGAACCCCGGCTCCCCACCTGCAGGGGAGTCGCTTCACAGGCGGTGAAGCAGGTCTGCAGGTGTCTATCTTTCTCTCCTCCTCTCTGTCTTCCCCTCCTCTCTCCATTTCTCTCTGTCCTATCCAACAATAATAACTACAACAATAAAACAACAAGGGCAACAATAGGGAATAAATAAATAAAATAAATATTTATTAAAAAAAAAAGAAAATAGAAACCTCTGGAGTCCTTTATTTGTACATGATATTATAAAGATAAGGAGTTGATCAGGTAGCATAATTAACACTTTGTTACTTTGTTGTTATGTGTTGAATGGATTGTCTTAGGCCCAGAGATTTTTCCTGAGTTCCATGAAACTTGTGTGTCAATGGCTAATTTGAATTTTTGCTGAGGAAATCAAATTCAGACAACTCTGATTTCTAATAGAGAAATATTTCATTAATTTATGAGAAAGGTAACTAATGTCAAGCATGGCTAAGTTACTATATTATCTGCCTATTCTCTGAGATACTTAATGAAAAGAGGTTATTCAGATAGTGCAGAATCAGAATAAATTCAACAAGCTGTGGATATTTGAGTAAACCATTTTTATTATAGGGAAGGATTTGCCAAGGGCATTGAAAACAGCTGGTTTCCATTGACAAAAGTGGAACCAGGATGTTACTGTATGAATCTGATATATCCTGACACTCTTTTCTAGTCTCCTTTTCTAGAAGTTGCAGATGCTTTAATAGAATATCTTTCCTTTTGTTACAACTCAGACAAAATGGAAAGAGGTCATGCTAACTGAAATCAGACTACTTTTCATTATCTATATTGTATTTGCCCTAGTGTAAGCCACCATCTTCTGCCCCATTTTGTTCCGTGTGGTCTATTCTCAACATTACAGTCAGAAAATCCTTCATGAATATCACATCACCACAGTCAAAACTGTACCATTTCACCTCACTCAGAAGAGAACCTTTCAAATGACCTGTCAAGTTCTCCATGGCTTTGCTTCTGTCACTTCTCCATCGCTTTGCCTCTGTCACTTCTCTGTGAGAGGGTTGTCCCATCTCACTACTGCTTGTCCACCTACCTCTCCCATTGCTAGTCCACTTAGGTTTAGTGTTGTAGTTCTATTTCTTCCCTCTGCCTAGAACTGTCTTCCTCAAGAAACAACTTTGGCAACTTTCCTCATCATCTTCAAGTCTTTCTTTAAAGTTCTCCATGGGTGGGCAGATAGCATAATGGTTATGCAAAAAAACTCTCATGCTTGAGGCTCCAAAGTCTCAGGTTTAATCCCTTGCACCACTATCAGCCAGAGCTGAGCAGGGCTCTGGTAAAAATAAATAAGTAATAATTTAAAAATGTATTTAGGGCCAGGTGGTGGTGTACCTGGTTAAGTGCACACATTACAGTGGGCAAGGACCCAGGTTCAAGACCTTGATCACCACCTGCAGGGTGAAAGCTTCACAAATGATGAAGCAGTGTTGCAGGTATCTCTCTTTCTCTTTCTCTATCCCCTCTCTCAATTTCTCTGTGTTCTGTCAAATTAAATAACAAAGGTAAAAAATAAATAAATAGTTCTTCTTATCGAGTCTCTATTATGAATGTATTTGATATTGCAAACTCCCCACTTCATCAGGCCTGTGGTGTTCTTGATTCCACGAACCTGAGTTAGTCATCTTTTAAAATAGCGTTTAACAATGAATAACATTTTTCCGAACATTTTTGTCATGCGTTTATTTTTATTGTGCATCTTTCTTAATTGGAATGACGGCAGAGATGTTTATGCTCATTTCTGCACTGAGAAGTCTCTGAGGGGGGTCAGATAGTGCCTGGCACATAAGTGTTTTGTATGGTTTTGTTGGCTATTGTCATTTGTGTAATACAGCTGAAACAACACTCAACAAGCCAATTATAGCCTTCATGCTTATTTTAGAGAAGAGAGGAAATAAACAAGCTAAGTATGTAGCTCAGTGTGTTTCAGTTTACATACTGACCTGATTTTCCTAGTCATTTTTACTTAAACATTCTTCCACCTTCTGTACCCCCCTAAAGAATTTGGTCCATACTCCCAAGAATAGGGAAGTTTCCAATGGAAGGGGACAGGACATGGGACTCTGGTGGTGGGAATTGTATGGAATTGTACCCTTGTTATCTTACAATCTTGTTAATCATTATTAAACCACTAATAAAAATTAATGTATATATATTCTTTCAATCATCTAAACTCAGAAGGCCAGAGAGATAGCTATCTTGACTACAACATAAAGTAATCCATTCTCTACCTAGTAGCTACTCTGTGCTAAATTATGTCCTGATCAGAGTCTAAGAAGGTCTAAAAAGCAGTCTCATTTGGACATAGTGTCCTTGCATAGGCAGTTAAGTCAAAATAAGGTAATTAGAGTGGACCTTAGTCCAGTTTGACTAGTGTCTTTAAAAGACAGTGAAATATGGATACAGAGCTCACACAGGTAATATGTTGTGAAAGATACAGGGAGCCAGTGTATGTTTACAAGATAAGGAGACAGCCCTGCAGGTGTCTCTCTTTCTCCCTCTTTATCTTTCACTCCCCTCTCAATTTCTGTATATCCTATCTAATAAGAAGGGAGAGAGAGAAAGAGAGAAGGAGATAGATAGATAGATAGATAGATAGATAGATAGATAGATAGATAGAGAGAGATATCTCTGCAGTAGATATTTTCTTCACAGTTTTCAGAAGGAGATAATTTTGCCAACATCCCTGGTTTTCACTTCCAGCCTCCAGAGTTATGGGATAATAAATGTGAATTTTTATGCGTGATATTTTATGACAGCAGACCAGGAAAACTGATACAATGGTCAACAACTATCTTAAAATGCATTTTGACTATATAAAAATTATTTAATAGCTGCCTCTATAAAAATGGAAAAATTGTGCCCTTGATGTGGTTTTCAGCGTACCCTTGGCTCATTTTAACTTTCTCCTTCCCTTACTTTTCTGCTCAATTTTTTAAAATTTTATTTATAAAAAGGAAACACTGACAAAACTATAGGATAGGAAGGGTACAATTCTACACAATTATCACCACAAGAACTCCCATCCTCTTCCCTCATAGCTTTCCTATTCTTTAACCCTCTGGGAGCATGGACCCAGGGTCATTATGGGGTGCAGAAGGTGGGAGATCAGGCTTCTGTAATTGCTTCCCCACTGAACATGGGTGTTGGCAGGTTGATCCATACTCCCCGCCTGTCTCTCTTTTTCCTAGTGGGGCAGGACTCTGGGGAAGCAGGGCTCCAGGACACATAATGGGATCGTCTGCCCAGGGAAGTCTGGTTGGCATTGTGGTAGCATCTGGGAGCCTGGTGGCTAAAAAAATAATTAGGATATAAAGCCAAACAAATTGTTGACTAATCATGAACCTAAAGGCTAGAATACTACAGATGAAGATTTGGGGGGGGGGTCTCCGTTTTGGATATAGCTAGTGGACCTATTTTAGTTTTTTTTTCCCAAAGGGCCCATGACTGTACTAGTTTTTTTTCTGAGCCTGACATCTGATATGCAGGTGGACCCAAGTTATTATCTGGGGATATGATGTCATGGCTAGAAAAAGGGCTGAATCAGGAAAGAGTGTAGCTCTCAAATATGGGCAAAGTGTATAAATATTGTTGACTGACTGTCAACCCCATTGATTTGATCTGGGGCCCATATTCAGCTTAGGAGTCTATGTGACCTCTGCATCCCTATAGATCTGAGCTCGCATTCTGTGGTCACGAGGAGGAATGTTTCAAGCTGCCCCAATTTCAGGCAATTTATGTTCAATTTTTTCCCATCTCCTTGCTCCTAGAACTTTTGATACTAAGACTTGCCTATTATGTCCAGACATATAGGGCAAAAAAAAATTTGCTGCAAATTTCTACCATTTTAGCACAAATTTCTACTCTCCTAAGCAAAATATCAAATCACATGAGTACCTGGACATTTTATCTCAAACCATAATCTAAATGATAAACATTTTCACAGCAGAAAGATGTCTTTTTACAATGTGATTGCAAGATCCTTAGGCAGGCTGTCAAGAGCTTGTTTACAAACCGTGGAGAACTTTACAGAAGAAAGTAAAAATCAAAGTGAGCTAAGACATTGCTGATCTAGTGTCAGCTGGAAATTCAATTTAGTAAGACAAGTTATCATAAGAGTAAATAATCCTAGTCTCTGAAAATGATTATTTTAGTTCACCTTCTCCTGGAAAGTTTTAGTCTAGCTAGAATTGCTCCTAAGACCAATTGTCCTATTTATGTATTGAATTCTCCATTCCAAGAAACTCTCTACAGTTTGCAATAACCAAGTGAAGTGATCACTCACTCTTATTTCCACAGATGTGAGATGATATTAGATGGGAAGGAAAAAGTGATACCAAGTGTTATCTTGAAATAGATAAGCTTTTTTTTTTTGTAAGCACATAAAGCACAACATGTGTTTAATACTCCTTTTGCCCTGAGTTCATTTTTTTTTCAACTTAAACTCACATATGTGTTCAAGAGTTAGATGATGTTATTGACCTAGAGCGCAAAGTGAAAGGGGTATTCACTGGCATTAGAAAGCTGTAAAATGATTTTTAAAAATTTATTTTTATTATTTATTTTCCCTTTTGTTGCCCTTGTTTTATTGTTATTGTAGTTATTGTTGTTTTTGATGTCGGCTTCGTTAGATAGGACAGAGAGAAATTGAGAGAGGAGGGGAAGACAGAGAGTGGGAGAGAAAGATAGACACCTGCAGACCTGCTTTACTGCCTGTGAAGCAACTCTCCTGCAGGTGGGGAGCCAGGAGCTTGAACCGAGATCCTTAGTCCTTGTGCTTTGCACCACATGTGCTTAACCCGCTGTGCTACCGCCCGACTCCCAATGATTTTTTTTTTTTTGAAGAAAGTAATTAGACTTACTTAACTTCTATCTTTTGGAAACTATGCATCAGAACAAACAAGGGATTAAAATAAGATATTTTGCATCATTGCCTATTATTTTACCCAGGAGATATCTTAGCATTCATTTTGAAGTGAATGCTTACTTCTTCTAGACAAGGAAACATTAAGAAGCATAGCATTTTACCATAGAGAGTTCAACTGTGTTTTCATTGTGGTTTGGAGGTAAATCTACAGTGTCAGAAGCAGAAAACACTGGTGACTTCTCTTAGCAATAGTGAATCGTAAAAGATGGTTTCTGTATGATGTGGCCAAAGTCCTTACGGCAGTGTGGAAGACGTTATTCTTTTAGATTAATGATGGCATTGTACTGGATGTGACTCTCATCCAAATACTATTATAATGGGAGAAAAATGTGGAGTCTATAGAATTAATAGAGGGATATTCATCAAGAATAAGTGATGCCACCGGTGTTAATGACCGTGTCCTTGGGTTAATAATGTCTAAGTGTGAATCTTACATTTACAAACTGTTTTGGAGATGATATGTTCTTCTTAACTACTTCAACACTAGGCAAATGGAATGTAAAGCATAAATTCAGATCTCACATATGTAACCAGTGGAGCAGCCCTCACTGCTCAGCAGCCTTTCTCAATAGCGATCATAACTCTACAGGTGCCATTAGACTTTCTGTCCTTTTTTACGAACTTCAATTCTAGTTTGAATTTTATTTGTGGCCTTGGCTGCTTCTCGGTATTCTCTAAGTTATACAATGATTCAGGAAAACTGACCTGGTCTGCAAGGGTAGGAAGTTGTCTTATAAAAATACTGTGGATAGGACTGAGAAAAATGGTGTGTCTGTTTTGCCAGGCTTGACCCAGGTTCAAGTTCAGAGCCTACCACATTGGAGGAAGCTTCAGTGTTGTGGTAATTCCCCCTCTCTCCCTCTATATCTTCCCACTCCTACTCAGAGCCATAAAAACCTTGACATTAACAATATTAACAACAATAACAATAACAAAATACTGCAGGTGGAAGTAAAATAGTAATCTTTTAAAGACAGATAAAGCAAGAAACATGTTGGAATATTATGGTGTGTTTTCCCAGAGAGGTAACTCTTAGGGTTCTATGCAAAATTTGTCTAGTGCAAATACACTCTGGGGCTAGGTGGCAGAGCACCTGGTTGAATTCACATATTGCAATGCTCAAGGACCTGGGTTCAAGCCCTTAGTCTTCACCTGCAGGGAGAAAGCTTCACGAGTGGTGAAGCATGGTTGCAGGTGTCTCTCTGTCTCTCCTCTCTTTATCTCCCCCTATCCTCTCAATTTCTGGCACCAATAAATAAAGGTAATTAAATTTTTTAAAATACACTCTGTACCTCATCACACCCACACAAAGAAATGAGTTGTGCAGCACATAAGGAGGCTTGTGAGTTACCACTTCCTAAGCATAGATTGACATAGTCTGGTTCTTTCTGACTAGATACAGTAAAAATGAAGTTGCATTTAAAAAAATTATATTTATTTATTTATTTATTTATTTTCCCTTTTGTTGCCCTAGTTGTTTTAACATTGTTGTGGTTATTGATGTTGTTGTTGTTGGACAGGACAGAGAGAAATGGAGAGAGGAGGGGAAGAAAGAGAGGGGGAGAGAAAGATAGACACCTGCAGACCTGCTATAACTTTTAGCCTGTGAAGCAACTCCCTGCAGGTGGGGAGCCAGGGCTCAAACTGGGATCCTTATGCCAGTCCTTGCACTTTGTACCACCTGTGCTTAACCTGCTGTGCCACCGCACGACTCCCATGAAGTACATTTGTTCATAATCTATCTGCAGTGGTTTGTAATCCTCATTTTCAATCAAAACAACAAACATACTTGAATTATCTGGACTATTTCCAAATGTAATTCTTCCTTTTTGGATTACTGCTTGGAAGGCAGAAACCAAAATTTAGGAATGGGGGGTTTTGTGGTGTAATGCTAGGGTATAAATGTTAAATCCACTCTGTCTTAGATGTCAAGATCCCAAGCCTATTATATTTTCAAATTATCTAGAATAAATTCTGTGCTGTTCATTTTTATTATCACTGTTTGATTCAGATCATCATCATTTTTGATTTGGAAGAGGACAAGTTCATTTCCACCTTATCTGCCTCGATCCCGATCCCTGTGTTCACAGAGCCAACACAGGGAGAAATGCCTATCTGGTTATGTTATCTCCTGCCCTCAAACATGCAGTAACTTTTACTCTTTGTTTTCTAAGAAAGCCAACACCCCTAGCTGGTCTTGGCACAGAAGATGCCCCCTGTCAACCTCCTCATCAGATCTTGCCAATCACTCTTATCTGCTTATGCTCCACCTGCTGTGAAATACTCGCCATTCCCTGAATACGTTTACCTTGTCCCGGATGGTTTTGATTTGTTCATCGAAAGGATATTCCCAATGAAATGACCTGTGAGTCTTAGTCAAATCTTCTTACCTCAATCCTATTTTTTCCTGACTCACCTCAGTTCCTATTGCCCCATCTCCTTGGAACAACTAGGCATCCTCCTAGGGTGTAGAAGATAGGTCTGAAATCTGACAGGTAGAACTTGTAGCACCCACTTCACCGTTTTCTAGCTATATGATCTACACCAAGGTCCCAGATTCTATAACCCCCATTTCTGGGCATTGACAGGTCGATCCATATTCCCAATCTGTCTCTCTTTTTCCCTAGTGGGGCAGGAATATGGGAAAATGGGGCTCCAGGACACAGTGGTGGGGTCATCTGCCTAAGGAAGTCAGGTTGGCATCATGGTGGCATCTGGAACCTGGTGGCTGAAAAAGTTAAGATAGAAAGCAGATAATACTTTTAACCCACCTGTATGTTAGCTCATAGGGGTTCAGGCAAAAATCAGTAAATTCATGGGCCCCTTGGAATACACCTAAAATAGACTTTCTAGCTTCTTCCAACATAAAGACTCCCAAATCTTATCTGCTATATTCTTACCTTTAGGTTCCTGATTATTAAACAATTTGTAATGCTTTTCAGCCACCAAGTTTCAGATGTTATCATGACACCACCCTGACTTCCCTGGGAAGATGACCTCGCCAATGCGTCCTAGAGCCCTACCTCCCCAGAGCCCTGCCCCACTAGGGAAAGATAGAAATATCCCGGGAGCATGGGTCGACCTGCCAACCCCCATGTCCAGCAGAGAAGCAATTACAGAAGCCAGGCCTCCTACCTTCTGCACCCCATAATGATCCTGGGTCCATACTCCCAGAGGGATAAAGAACAGGGAAGCTTCCAGTGGAGGGATGGGATACAGAGCTCTGGTGGTGGGAATTGTATGGAATTATCCCATAATCTTGTTGACCATTATTAAATCACTAATATTAATTTTTAAAAAAAGAGAGAAGAGAAAAAAAAAGTGAGTGGCAGAAGAGAGAATGGATTGAGGAGACCCTTGGAGGTAACAGAAGTTGCTGCTGAGGAAAATAAAGGAAAGGGAAACAAGCTGGAGCTGCATGTAGTCGGGTTCGTGACACCACTTACGGAGGCTGAGGAGATGACCTTGCAGGAGGTCTGCAGGACGTTGACCTGGACAGTTGTGCTTTAGTGGCATGTGTCAAATGCAGGGATCATTCCAGTGAATATACAAGTGGGCTGTTCAAACTATAACATCAGCACTTAAAAGAACTTCTAGTTCTAGGCTGGAGATCTGAACATGTGTCTCGTTATATTTGGCTTTTGAAGAACAGTCTGGAAACATTAAGGGATTTGGAGCTGTAGGCAGCTCATGTGAGGTGGTGGGAGAGGAGCTAAGCAACCTTTGGATGTTTCCTACTGTGTGTGACCAGGATGCAGAAAAAACGGGAGGTGTCATTTCATTTTTAGAAAGAATCTCAGTGAAGAGTAGATGTTAGAGCAGAAAAGACATTTCTAAATATGTACACTCCTAAATAGAGCAGAAAAGATGACTCTAAATTTTTGTCATAACATTAATAATGTTGAATTAAGTGCATAAATAACAACACTAGTATTAGAGCTTTTTTTTCTTTTTTTTTTTTTTTTCTGATTAGCGTCTTCTGTTACACCATTAGAAATTTAGAAATTTAGTCTTTGGTCAGAACTTTTCTGTGTCTGTGGGGTGATTCTAATCCCCCCAGCCAGCCATTTCAAATAACACAGTCTTGCTAACAGGCAATTCCATATAAAGAGTTACTGGAGCTAACTAACTTCTGAAACTATTAAACCTTTGGCCAAAGCCTTTACTTCTGGCAGTACCTGTGCTTGCGTGAGAGCCTAAGGCTAAATTTCTGGAACATGAGATGCAAAGGCAGCAGAAAGACAAACAGTATCAAACTACCCAACACCTCAGCATTCAAGATGTCAATTCTCAAATCCCAATTTTGATGATAATTAAGCTCAAGCATTCCCTGGCAAGTGACTTGCCTGAGGTTACATAGACAGATTCCAAGCCAAGGTGGATCCTGTGACTCCTGATTCCTCCTCTTATACTATAAACACCCCATCAGTTTTATTATTAAAATACAATTGCTACCACATGGAAGAAAAGTATAGGGCTCTCAGAGATCCTCAGCCTGGGTAGTTAACTCTTTTATTTCTGTTGTATAAGTCCCCACAACATATAAAGTGCTTTTGTTTTTAATAACTTTGAACTTAAAAAAATTAACCGACCTCCACAAGCTTGCTAAAAATAAGTTATTTTTAATAGGCAAGAACTTTCTCAGATAAGAAGTAAAATATTTGTCGGTACACTTTGGCAACAATGCCCAAGATTAGTTAAAAGTTTTCCACACAAGGCAAGAAGCGTTGACATGAAAGATTGGTTTCCTCACTTGCCAGCAGTTATTTCACTGCAGAATTTCACTGATGTATAAGAACAGTAAAATATGCAATGAAAATCTTTAATCTAAATTCAACCCTAAAATTCTGAATGGGGCCAAATTTCTCCTCTGGGATAAAGAAAGAGCTGGTTGTTGTAAAGCTATTGAAGACAGCCTCAGAAAAGTGAGCTGTGAAAGGGGAGTGTGTGTGTGTATGTGTGTGTGTGTGTGTGTCCCAACTTCCCCACAACAGACAACTTAGAAACCTTTGTGCAGAGTAACATAGGCTTGATTGTGCAGCCAGGCCAAGCTTTAGCCCCAGGACCAGGAAATTTCCAGGATTCCAGGTGGATGGTGTTGAGGAAGAAGTAAATCTCCTTCTCCCCTTCTCAGGCAACAGACTGGAAAACAATTAAGTTGATGAGATGAGATATCTGTGAGAAAAAAAAAAAAAGGCAAAAAAAAAAAACTTTAAGAACATACAAGTGAAGACCATAGTCTATGGACCCAACTTCTGGTCCAACCAATGAGTTATATAGTCTTTTAATACTTTATTTATTTGTTTGTTTATTGGATAATGACTGAGAGAAATTGAGAGGGATGTAGAAGTAGTGAGGGAGAGACTGAAAGATACCTGAAGCTCGGTTTGCCACTTGTGAAGCTTGCCCCCTGCAGGTGGGGACTGGATGCTTGAAACTGGGTCCTTGTGCCTGTGTATTCAACCAGGTGCACCACCACCCAGCTCCTGAGTTATATAGTCTTTATAGAAGGGAATAAATCAATGTAGAAGGAAAAGACGGAACAAAGAACTTTGTAATTTGAAGCAAATGAAACTTTCTTCAAAGAGTTTCTCAGACAAATGTTTGCAAAAGGAATTGTGTTTTCATTTTGTTTATTATGAGAGAGACCAGAGCACAGCTCTATCATATATAATGCTGGGACTTGAACTAGGGACTTTACACAAACAAGGCATGTATTATAGCTACTGAACCACCTCTTTGGTCCTTCAGACAAACTTTTGGATGATTGATGAATCTGTAAACTCAAATATGATTCAGAACCTGTATAAAACTTGAATGTTCACATTTCTTCCACTTCTAGTTTGGGTACATTAAGCATAATTATTAAAGAGCAAAATATACTTCTCCTGGAATACAGCAGCTTAAAAAATCGATGGCAAGTTAAAATCTTGGAATATGAATAAGATCACTTGTGCATCAGCAAAAGAAACCACTACCCAAACCAAAGACCCCTCACAGAATGGGAGAAGATCTTTACATGCCATACATCAGACAAGAGGCTAATAACCAAAATATATAAAGAGCTTGCCAAACTCAACCACAAGAAAACAAATAACCCCATCCAAAAATGTGGAGGATGGACATGGACAGAATATTCACCACAGAAGAGATCCAAAATGCCAAGAAAAACATGGAAAAATGCTCCAAGTCTTTGTCAAATAAATGCAAATAAAGACAACAATGAGATACCACTTCACTCCTGTGAGAATGTCATATATCAGAAAAGGTAACAGCAGCAAATGCTGGAGAAGGTGTGGGATCAAAGGAACTCTCCTGCCCTGCTGGTGGGAATGTCAATTGGTCCAACCTCTGTGGAGAACAGTCTGGAGAACTCTCAGAAGGCTAGAAATGGACCTACCTATAATCCTGCAATTCCTCTCCTGGGGAATATATCCTAAGGAACCCAACACACCCATCCAAAAAGATCTGTGTACACACATGTTCTTAGCAGCACAATTTGTCATAGCCCAAACCTGGAAGCAACCCAGGTATCCAACAACAGATGAGTGGCTGAGCAAGTTGTGGTATATATACACAATGGAATACTACTCAGCTATGAACAATAGTGAATTCTCCATTTTCAGCCGATCTTGGATGGACCTTGAAAAATTCATGTTATGTGAAATAAGTCAGAAACAGAAGCATGAATATGGGATTATCTCACTTTCAGGCAGAGGTTGAAAAACAAGATGAGAAGAGAAAACACAAGTAGAACTTGAACTGGAATTGGCATATTGCACCAAAGTAAAAGGCTCTGGGGTGGGTGGTGGAGAGAATACAGATCCAAAAAGGATGACAGAGGACCTAGTGGGGGTTGTATTGTTATATGGAAAACTGGGAAATGTTATGCATGTACAAACGATTGTATTTACTGTCGAATGTAAAACATTAATTCCCCAATAAAGAAATTAAAAAAGATCACTTGTACATAAAATTATTTCAAAGATATTATACTAATCCCTCATTTATGGGGAAACTTTACAGATCAGAAATATGGACAGTTAGTGGCTGTGACTACATAAAAAGAAAATCAAATATAGACTTCAATTTGTAATTGTGTATCTGCTTCCCTATGTTAATGCTCTCAATCTAATGTATTGGACACACAATATTGAGATTTTCCATTGTGGAAGGACTTCAAGTATTTCATTTAAGTGTTCTACTAGGTCTGTATTCTGTAGGAGATGAAAGACCTAGATCTTTCAAGCATGGAGTGATGTCACTGAGTCACAAGTAAGAAAATCCATGCCAAAAAACAAACAAAAAAAAAAAAGGAAAAAAAACGTTTGCTTAATGCTATTCTGGTTAAGGGAAAGGAGGAGGAAAATGCTACATCGAACAGGCAGGAATAGAATGCACCTGGCCTCAAGTGTGACTGGAACCAAGGATAAGAAGTCTGTAAATTACTTTCAACTCACCTCCTCCTTCTCCCTTGACCAGTTTTTTCTTCTCTTCTGATAGACTGGCAGGCGTCAGATACAAGGTGATGAGGTCTATCTTCCGAATGCTGTGGCCTCACATTTCCACACGTTCACCAGCAGAGAGGAGCATTTTCCTGGAGTTTCCTTGTGAACAGCCCCTTTACAGGTGGCAGGTGGCTGCCTGCCTCCTTTGCTGCTAGGAGGAGCAGCTAAGAGACTAAACAGAAAGGTGGTGAGCCTGCAGCTAGCATCCTCTGCACCTCAGAGATCAACACAGAGACAGGGACAGGGAGGTGATCCACTCAGCCCAGTGTGACCCAAGGTAGATGGAGGGGGATGCTGGGAGGTTGTAGTCTTGGAGCACTGGGATGAAGAGGATGGAGACAGAGTGTATAGACATACACATCCTTAGCATGGGTGAAACCCAAAGCAGAGAAGCTGGGGAAATGGAGGAAGAAGGGGGGGGGGGCTGAGGGGCCATGGCAAGGTGGGCAATTAGAAGTCACTTAGAGAATCCATCCCAGCCCTCCCTAACCCTTCTGGGGCAGCACTGCAGATGCCTGGTAGCCACTCTAAGTGTATCTGCTTCAGCTCAGCTTCTGTGTGATTTACCCAGTGAAACTGAAAAGTGAAGAATAGCAGAGGCAGAGATGATTTCTTCCCCGAAAAGGCAATTCTGATACTGTAATAATGAGAGAAGACACAGAAATCAGCCATTGTAGCTATCCTCTGAACTTGTAAGATGAAAGAGACAGAGGAACCGAAAGATGGCTTCTGTTTGGTAGCTCCAAGGTAACAGAAAAACCGGAGGTACCTATAGCCCAGGTACACGGGAGGAGAAAAGCATTATTAAGAAAGATGATGTTGCTTTACTGTGGAACTTGTTGAATGTGAATGCTGAAAGGACAGAGAGAGCAACAAGTATCTGGACTTCAGAAACAGTATATATTTAGAGGCAAGAAAATGTTGTAAAACTAGACAAGATCATCTTAAATAGAAAATGTATGTGAGGAAAGAAATGTGCTTATAGGAAAAGGAATCATGGCCGGTGGGCAAGCGGTACCACTCCCGGTTAAGCGCACATAGTATGAAGCACAAGGACCCACACAAGGATCTGGGTTCAAGCCCTCGCTCCCCACCTGCAGGAGGATGCTTCACAAGCGGTGAAGCAGGTCTGCAGGTGTCTATCTTTCTCTCCTCTCTGTCTCCCCGCCTCTCAATTTCTCTCCTTTCTATATAATGGGGAAAATGGTGGCTCTAGGAGCAGTGAATTTCAGCCCAAGTGATAACCCTGGAGGAAAAAAAAAAAGGAGGGAGGGAGGGAGGGAGGGAGGGAGGCAGAGAAGAAGGGGGGGAGGAAAAGGAAGGGAGAGAGAAGAAAAAAAAAAAGTAATCATGGTTACAAACAAGAAAGTATCATGGCTACCAAAGCACTCCAAAAAGCAGGAGAATTCAAATAGCCCAGTGTCTTGAGAAAACTTGCTTAACACAAATAAATGCAGCAGAAACTGGGGAGAATTAGAATTGTAAAAGGTCAATACAAATTCAGTGACTAAGGATAGAGTAGTTTCATCAATATAATAAGTAAGAGGATTTCAGGTAGATTCTTGGTTACTGATTTGAGAAAAGACTGCAAACCTAGTATATTCTTTCAAGATACTTATCACAGTTTATACTTGTTTTTTTTTTTTTTCTTGATGATAAATAGCATGAGGTATACCTCAGATGTGGTCTAGTTATTCCAAAAATTAAAAAGTAAAAATAATACTAGATCTAGCATACCTTTTTTAAGTCTAAAGAATTAAATAACACCCAAATTAAACAATTTAAGTCAGAACTACTTATAAATTTAAACCATCAGATGTATTATTTATATTTTTGAAATATCAGGTAAATAAGAACTAATTGTTTTTCCCCCGTGTTCTTAAGAATCTACTTCATGTGTAAACTCTATATTTAGAGAATTTGCTTCTGTTAGGGTTTAGTCTAAAACTTAGCCTAAGACATGATTTACACTATCGTAGCAAAGTACATGAACTGGCTAACTTAAATCACAGAGGGTATTGTTTAATGTTCTGCAGGCTAGAATAAAGAGTTAGCAAGGTTGTTTCCTTCTAGGGTCAGTAAGGACTTTAACGTATTCCTTTCCTCTAGTTTCTACTAGTTTACAGGTAATCCTTGGAATTCCTTGCTTGTAGACTGTACAATCTGCTTTTTTGAATAGGTGTTTCTCCCTCTGCCTTCTGTCTCCCAATTTTCTCTTATTTATAACTATTTTCAAATAAGGTCACACTTGAAAGTACTGGTAATGAATATTTCTTCATTTGAAATTGAGGGGAAACTCATTTAAGTCATAATCCTTTAGAGCTATACTTGACGATGTGTGGCTGGTCACCCAAATCCATACAAAGTATCTTCTTTTTGGGACTTTGAGTTTGAACAAAGTAATTCCAAGGAGTTA
Source organism: Erinaceus europaeus (assembly GCF_950295315.1). Classification (NCBI taxonomy): domain Eukaryota; kingdom Metazoa; phylum Chordata; class Mammalia; order Eulipotyphla; family Erinaceidae; genus Erinaceus; species Erinaceus europaeus. The sequence continues at coordinate 194,175,388 of NC_080163.1, read as the reverse complement.
ATTTAGAGACAATGTAGCTGATGCTGTTCCCAGGAGCAGAGGCAACAGGGTTAGGGGTTTGGGGAGGGGCAGTGTCAGTGGTACCTTTTGGCCATCTGTGTTTTTTTTTTTAATTGATTTAATAATGATCGTTAAAGACAGTAGGATGAGAGGGGTATACTTCCAGACAATTCCCACCACTAGAGTTCCACATCCTGTCCCCACTGTGAAGCTTCCTATTTTTTTATCCCTCTGGGAGTATGCACCCAGAATCACTGTGGGGTGCAGAAGGAAGGTGGCTTCTGTAATTGTTTCTCAGCTGGACATGGGCGTTAGCGACCACCTCTGTTTTTTTTTTTTTTTTTTTTTGCCTACATGGCTCCAAACATGTGACATCTGTTGTCAATATCCCATTTGACTCTAGTTCTAGCCAGACTTGGTATGTGTTACTCATAACCTAGGAAGTTACCAAGTACACCTACTTTGTCCTATTTTGTATCTTTGATGTTCACTCTTTATTATAAAGTAAGAGAATAATATAAAAGCATAATATATAGAAACTCTTCGGTTAGCTTTTTAGCTTTAAGCATCCATTTCAACAAATAGATTATCATTGTGCCAGGACTAGTATGGTTTAACTTCTAAATGAATTTCAGGCAAAGTAACTCTTATTTGAGCAAATGAGTCCACATATTATTTAATTTAATCCCAACTGATTTCAATTCCATGTAGAGAGCTATTGGATTAGTATGATTTAGTTACATTTTTCTTGTTAGCGTTTAAGAGTAGTTTCTTTTTGCTTAAAAAGTCATGTATCCAAAAAATGACATATATCTTCTAAATTCTAGATCTTAAAAATTGACATGCTCCTAGCAAATAGTAATTGTTGTGATTTTATGTTTTTCCATATTAAGAAAAAAATGTCAACTCTTGTAATTTATAAAACTTAAAAAGTGGGCAAGTGAGATTTCTATACCATTTAAAAATAATAGCTTCTATTTATTTATTTTATTTTTCAAAGAACATTTTAAATTGTAAAGCAGTCATTAAAAATCGACTTTTGAAACAGGTTTTCCTCCAATGCATAAAGTTCCCTATTGAAGAAGTATGTTATTATCCCTTGCTGAGATGAATAAGGGAAGGAAAAATATTCTCATTAACTCTGTTTTTTTTTCAATTTTCAATTTGAATTATAAGATAAAGGGTTTATAAAAGGAAACAGCAATTGAGACATTTCATGTCAATTCTGTGATTTAAATCTCTTGCATTTATAAATCCAAAGTCAAGCTTGAGGGGAAAAAAGTCTCAAAAGCTAAGAGGCTGATGGCCCAATAAACTGTAAAATGTGTTAACAGCAATAAATTCTGCTTCCTTGGTTCAGAGGGCATTTGATTATATTTGGCACTGCCTGGGCCCCTCACATCAGAGCTCATACCAGAATGATAAACAAGGCAAATATGTAATATATGCCAGAGAGTGACAAGACAAACTATCACTACAAGTTTGAGACAAAGCAGTAGGCTCTTGCAGATGGCTGTGTCTTCCATGAGTGAGTGCATGAGAAGCTCAGAGAGAGAGAGATTCTCTGATCAGATCACAGTGTGTGTGCAGTGTGGCATCTTTGATTTTACTGAGGTCATTTGGAATTGAAGACTGGTCGCTTAAGTCTATATTAAGGAATATCCTTAAGTAATTATGGAGAGTTGTTGAACTCAAATGGTTTTTATCTGTGTGCGCAGCATACCAATACATTGGTTTGTTGGAAAAGTCACGATTTATCTTTCTGATTATCTATGCAAAAATGAATCATGATTTTTTCCCAACAACTCAGTGTTTTTGATAAGTGGCATATAAATGTCAATATCTAAATTAACAGAAAATGTCAGTTATAGTATACCAATACTTCAATATCATGTCACATTTTGATGAGTATGACTTTGAATGTTTTAAAAATGTGATTTATGTATTTTTAAGTAGGAAGACCTCAATTGAAAATATTCCAACTTAGAATGTTTTGTTCATGTCATGCATGTGTATGCATAAATCTTGTAAAGAGCCACCACAATAATGCTTAATGTCCCTCAAATTTTATTTCAAGGTGATTGAAATACATTTTTCTTAAATTGAGAATCTTATTTTAACACATGGTACTTGAGCTGTTTGTGACTCAAGGAGTAGTTATTGAACATTTGGTACTACTTATTATTTGGAGTTTATAGGAAATGGTTTTTTCCCCTATCATTATATTCTAAGGAAAACCTTTTTGATTTTCTTTAAAGAATGTGATGTGTGCTGGTTTATGCATGTCTGTCTTATTCTAAAATTAGTTTGAGACTTATTTGATATTTTTAAAGTAAAATAGATATTCTTGAAGAGCCTTTATAATTTTGGTCTATTTTCAAAGACTCAGAGAAATATGGTCACAATGTTATTTCATAATCAGGTTTAATTTTTTATTTGGACAAATTTCTTTTAACTTATAAGTTTCAAGCTTTACATTGCAGCAAACTTAATTTTAAGCTTGTAATTTTTATCAAATATACCCATTTGAGATAATTATTTAATGAAAACAACTTATATCTACAGTTTGTAATTAGATCAATTACTGGGCAATTCAATAATCTGATATCTTTTGTGATAGATGGTATTGAGTTTGATTTTAAATATTTTATGTGGTAGTTGATAAAGGAAGGATTTTGTATCATGAGGTGAATTTAATCAGTTGCAATGGTGTTGAGGAAATCTGAACAAAGTTATTAAATATTTTTATTATAAGTTTTTGTTTATTATTTGATAGATACAGAGAGAAATTGAAAGGGGAAGAGTAGAGAGGGAAAGAGATAGAGAGACACCTACAGCCCTGCTTTACCACTCATGAAGCTTTCCCCCTGCAGTTGGGGGCTGGGGAATTGAAGCCAGGTCCTTATAGTAATGTGTGCACTTAGCCAGGTGTGCCACTACCTGGCCCCTATTAAATATTTTAAGGTCTTAAATAAAATAAAATGAATATAACTTATTTGTTATCAAGCATTACATAATGATAAAATAGAATAAAGCTAAAAGTTATGAGAATCCTTATTATTTCTATATTTATTTTGACAAAACTAGATATTTATTTACTGTTACAAATTCTCTTTTGATCAAAATTATCATTAACAACAATCATGGCAAAATATGTTAGGATTTATACATTTTTCTAAATCTCGTATTCCTTAAAGAAGACTTAGACTTTACCCTGTAGTCTAGACCAACTTGTTAAAAGCTACTTGTTGGATTTTTTTCTTCTAGTAAAGAATATACAAATTGAGGTACCTTCCAAATACCTCCATTATAGCCCAAGAAAAAATAGAGTCTCTTTCAGTTTATAGACTTTATTTGTGATTTCTCACTGATTTCCCAGCTGGTACTGCAAAACTTGTGTTTGGTATTTAGTATTGAATTTGATATTTTAATGTACTTTTGTTCCTTGTCAGCACCTTTTCAATAACCAGACCATTATGTTGCTTTGGTAGACTTAGAAGGAGGGCAGTTGTCATCTATGGCAAATCACTGGGCAATATTAACTTTGCCAGGTGACAATAATTACAAACGTGTGTGTCAGATCAGTGTAGGAAATGTGGAGTCAGTGTGTGTGTGGATCACATTCTTGTGCTCTCACAGATACTCACTGACTTTGTCTCATGTAAATGGTGCATTCACTGGGCCATGTTCCTGCATTCAATGGACACTGAAATAATAGTAAAAGAGGAGCTTTTTTTTTTCTGTTTGAAAGTAGCAGCATTTTCTAGTCTAGTTAGAATAGATTTAACCAATATATTTTTTGGTAAGATTTTCAAAGGACTGTCTTGAATCTCAACAAATATCCCTTTAAATTTCATAAAATAAATGACTTTTTCTGCTTGGATTTTGTAAATATAACAATCGTACACACACGCACACACAGGGTTATGTGGCTTGAGCTATACAGCTGTGGTCTACAGATGCATTTCTCATCATGTTCTGTCATAGTAGGTGTAAAAAACCCAATTTGGGGCAATTTGTCACTGGAGAAAGTGAGAATAGTTTATGTTAATAAAAGAAACCATGAGGTACTTCCCATATGTTTTGCAGACCACAGAGTTGTATGGATTTCTTATAAAAGCAGCATGAGTGTATCCAGATATAGTTCGATGGGGCAGTCAGACCACAGCCATCAATTATTTAAAGAAAGCCTGTCTGGAGACAGTCATGCCAAGCACCTGAATTCACTTTAATCGTGGAAGTGGACACATATGTCTAGGGAATTCATATCCTTTATGACTAACACTCACTTGTGATATGTAGAGAGAATGCAAAACGATGCTTTTTTTTTTTTTTTTTTTTTTAGCAATGTGGTTGTTCTGAAGGACATACCTTACACATCCTTTTGAATAGAGTAACAGTTTGACTACGATTTAGAAATGCTTAACATCTGCTTTCCAGAGAGGTGTTGAACACCAGAAGAATTGATACTTTCACAGTATCTGCTAGTTATACATGTGACAGGTATAAATGTCTCTGTGATATGTTTAACTAAAACTTTAGGAGCATAAACTGATTCGATATTCAATACTAAGAAAATGTTTCTCTTGTCAAAATTGGCTGGACGACTTTTGTCACTTAAGGTCCTACTCATTCACAGGAGCACCTGTACTGTCAGTTTTCTTTCTCTTTATTAAAAAAAAGTACACATGGAGAGAGAATGATACTTGGTGGTAGAATAATGTCATTTCATTTGTTACTAAATTAAAATTGGATGGACTTATTAACCTTGTCATATAGAACTGTGGAAATTGGTTGATAACCCAATATTCTTAGATTCAAGAAATCACTGGACATAAACATGTTCATATTATATTATATTATATTATATTATATTATATTATATTATATTATATTATATATTATATTATATTATATTATACTGTTCATATTATCCTTTTCTTCACATTAGAAATAGGTTTAAAATTGCTCTAAGTTACAATGAAAGAGACAACACAATGCACTGTAAAGAATAAAAATATCATTTATTTATTTTTTAACATTTTAAATTTATTTATAAAATGGAAATATTGATAAGACCATAGGATAAGAGGGGTACATTTACACACAGTTCCCACCACCATAACTTCACATCCCATCCCCTCCCTTGAAAGCTTTCCTGTTCTTTATCCCTCTGGGAATATGGACCCAGGGTCATTATGGAGTGCAGAATGTGGAAGGTCTGGCTCTATAATTTCTTGGATATGAGCATTGACAGGTCGATCCACACTCCAAGCCTGTCTCTCTCATTCCCTAGTGTTTTCCCTAGTGGGGCAGGCTTCTGGGGAGGCAAGGTTCCAGGACACATTGGTAGGGTCTTCTGCCCAGGGAAGTCAGCTTGGCATTATGGTAGCATTTGGAACCAGGTGGCTGAAAAAGAGTTAAGATATAAAGCAGAATAAATTGTTGACTAATCATGAACCTAAAGGCAAGAATATTGCAGATGAAGATTTAGGGGACTCCATTTTGGCATTTACTTCTGAAAAGATTTTTTTTCCAGAAGTTAGATAGTGGTTAAATAACATTTTTTTAATTCAAATTTTGCCAAATTCATCACACGCACGTTCCTAGAACATAAACATATGATGTATATTTTTGGATATATACATATATATATTTATAAATTAAAATAATATATATAACTTTTGAGTGTTAAGTATACTCATCATAATAAGAATATAATACTGATGTTAAATCTCAAACTGTCTTATATAGAGTAAACAAAACACATTATTAAAGTAGACTCACATTTCTTTTTATTTCTTTTATTTAAGAAAGGATTAATTAACAAAACCATAGGGTAGGAGGGGTACAACTCCACACAATTCCCACCACCCAATCTCCATATATCCCACCCCCTCCCCTGAGAGCTTTCCCACTCTCTATCCCTCTGGGAGCATGGACGGAGGGTCATTGTGGGTTGTAGAAGGTGGAACGTCTAGCTTCTGTAATTGCTTTCCCGCTTAACATGGGCATTGACTGGTTGGTCCATACTCCCAGTCTGCCTCTCTCTTTCCCTAGTAGGGTGGGTCTCTGGGGAAGCAGAGCTCCAGGACACATTGGTTAGGGTCATCAGTCCAGGGAAGCCTGGCTGGCATCCTGATGACATCTGGAACCTGGTGACTGAAAAGAGAGTTAACATACAAAGCCAAAAAAAATTGTTGAGCAATCATGGACCCAAAGCTTGGAATAGTGGAGAGGAAGTCTTGGCGGGGGGGTGGGGGGGGGAGACTACTCACTGCAAACTCTAGTGTACTTCTGCTTTCAGGTATATATTTTGCAGTAGTTTACGGATACATGTGAACATATGCTGTCTCTCACAGAAACTGGGACTTTGTTAGAAATTGAACCACCTGAGATGGAATTAGAGTATACTAAGAAAGGAAAGGTCTCACCTGAGTAATGAAGCTGAAGAGTTGTCATTCCACACGTGAAGTCTCTGGACACAGTCTAAAGTGAAGCATGTTGAGGTGGCAATCGTGTTGGTTAGGTTGTGATTGGCAGATGCAATATTATTTGATATGGATTGGGAGAGGCATACGCAGAAGTGGGCCCTATCCAAGGGTTCCAGGACTAGGGGAAGTAGAGGCTCTATAGTGGAGATGTGAGGTTCCTGCTGTCTTAGGGTTCCAAAAGACAATCGATAGTTAATGTTATCATCACATTATTTGGTAATTGGGTTAACTTTGAAAAGTCCTTTTGTTAGGGTTTGCTATACAGTACCCAGTATCTTGTATATAGCTGTGCTATTGGTTGCTTCTGATCTACTTGGTCTAGGCTTTTGAGAGCGTCTGCATATCAATTACACAGCCTATATATTAAAAAGATTCAGTCTGTGTTTTGAAAAACTTCGAGACATACAATTAATTTCCCCCCTCTCATATTAATTAACTAGTGATTTATATGACTACATTTTACTAGGAGTGTACATAAACACCATTCCCACCAACAAAAGACTGTGACCCATCCCTCCCACCCACTCCCACCCCCCACTGGCCCAGGAAGCTGCATGTCTACCCCTCACCACAGGGTTTTTACTTTGGTGCCCTACTTACAATTTGGTCAGGTCCTGCTTTTAGTTTCCCTTTCAGATCTTCTTACTCAACTTCTGTTGATGCGTGGGATCATCCCATACTCATCTTTATCTTTCTGACTCAGCTCACTTAACATAATTCCTTCTAGCTCTGTCCAAGATGGGTCAGAGAAGGTGGGTTCATTGTTCTTGATAGCTGCATAGTATTCCATTGTGTATATATACCACAGCTTTCTCAGCCACTCATCTGTTGTTGGGCACCTGGGTTGCTTCCAGGTTTTAGCTATTATGAATTGTGCTGCTATGAACATAGGAGTACACACCTCTTTTTGGTTGGGTGTGATGGAGTCCTTGGGGTAGAACCCCAGGAGAGGAAATACTGGATCCTATGGAAGGTCCATGTCTAGCCTTATGAGAGTTTTCCAGACTGCTCTCCACAGAGGCTGGACCAATTTACATTCCCACCAGCAATGTAAAAGGGTTCCTCTGTCCCCACAACCTCTCCAGCATTTGTTGCTGCTGTCCTTTTTGATGTATACCATTCTTACAGGAGTGAGGTGGTATCTTAGTGTTGTCTTAATTTGCATTTCTCTGACAATCAGTGACCTAGAGCAGTTTTTCATATGTTTGTTAGCCTTTTGGATCTCCTCTGAGGTGAATGTTTTGTTCATATCCTCTGCCCATTTTTGGATGGGGTCATTTGCTTTTTTGGTGCTAAGTTTGCTGAGCTCTTTATATATTTTGGTGATTAGTTTCTTGTCTGATGTATGGCATGTGAAGATCCTCTCCCATTCTGTGAGGGGTCTCTTTGTTTGTTTAATAGTTTCTTTGGATGTGCAGAAGCTTTTCAATTTGATGTAGTCCCATTGGTTTGTTTCTGCTTTAGTCTTCCATGCAATTGGGTTTGATTCGTCAAAGATGTCCTTGAGATGTAGGTGGGAAAGTGTTTTACCAATGTTTTCCTCTATTTGATTGTTTCTGGTCTAACATCTAGGTCTTTGATCCATTTGGAGTTGATTTTTGTTTCTTGTGAGATAAAGTGGTTCAATTTCATTCTTCTGCATGTTACAACCCAGTTTTCCCAGCACCATTTATTGAAGAGAGCCTCCTTTTTCCATTTAATCCTTTGGGCCCCCTTATCAAAGATTAGATGCCCATAGGTGTGGGGATTTAATTTCTGGGCTTTCAATTCTGTTCCACTGGTCTGTGTGCCTATTTTTGTTCCAGTACCATGCTGTTTTGATGATGATGGCTTTATAATATAGTTTAAGATCTGGGAGTGTGATGCCTCCATTTCTGTTTCTTTTCCTCAAGATGGTTTTAGCAATTCTAGGTGTTTTCAGGTTCCAGATAAATGATTGTAGTGTTTAAGAGAATAGTGTTCTATTCTCTTAAAGAAGCTTGGTGGAACTTTGATGGATATTGCCTGAAATTTGTATAAGGCTCTGGGGAGAATATTCATTTTGATGATATTTATTCTTCCAATCCATGAGCATGGGATATCTTTCCATTTCTTGGTATCAGTTTCTATTTTCTTGAGTAGCGACTCATAGTTTTCAGTATACAAGTCTTTCACTTCTTTGGTCAACTTTATTCCTAGGTATTTGATTGATTTTGCTGAAACAGTAAATGGGAGTGATTTCTAGATGTCTTCTTCTTCAGATTTAGTGTTTGCAGAAAGAAATGCCACTGATTTTTGTACATTGATTTTGTAGCCTGATACCTTGCTATATTGCCTCATAACTTCCAGTAGTTTTCTGCTGGATTGTCTAGGTTTTTCTATGTATACTATCATATCATCTGCAAATAGTGAGAGCTTGACTTCTTCCCTTCCAATCTGTATTCCTTTGATTTCTTTCTCTTGCCTGATTGCTATGACAAGAACTTCCAATACTATGTTGAAGAGTAATGGTGACAGTGGACAGCCCTGTCTAATCCCTGATCTGAGGGGGAATGCTGCTTTCAGCTTCTGTCCATTGAGTATGATGTTGGCTGTAGGTTTGCTATATATAGACTTCACTATCTTGAGGAATTTCCCATCTATTCCCATTTTTTGTAGAGTTTTGAGCATGAATGGGTGTTGGATTTTGTCAAAGGCTTTCTCTATATCTATTGAGATAATCATGTGGTTTTTGGCTTTGCTTTTATTGATGTGGTGAATGACATTGATTGACTTACGGATGTTGAACCAGCCTTGCATTCCTGGGATGAATCCCACTTGGTCGTGATGAACAATCTTTTTGATATGTTGCTGTTTCCGGTTGGCCAAGGTCTTGTTTAATATTTTGGCATCTATGTTCATCAGAGATATTGGTCTGTAGTTTTCCTTTTTTGTTCTGTCCCTATCAGCTTTTGGTATCAGGGTGATGTTGGCTTCATAGAAGGTGGAAGGGAGTAGTCCTGTTTCTTCAATCTTATGGAAAAGCTTAAGAAGTATGGGTACTAACTGTTTCCTGTAAGTTTTGTAGAATTCGTTTGTGAAGCCATCTGGTCCAGGACTTTTGTTGTTGGGGAGGTTCTTAATAACTGTTTCAATTTCTTTGTCTGTGATTGGTGCATTTAGATTTTTTAGTTGTTGATTCTGTTTGGTACTCTCTGGGCCTCTTGAATCTTGATGTCCTTTCTGTTATTCAGGTCTGGGAAGTTTTCTTCTATTATTTCCTCTAGAATTTTTACTTCCCCTTCCTTTCTTTCTTCCTCTGGCAGGCCAATTATGCGAATGTTATTTATTTATTTATTTTTAATTATTTAATTAGCTATGCGGGGTGGGGTTGGGGGGGTTGGCTACTTAGAAAGAAAAAAGGCCAGAGGTTTCAGAAGAGAATAGACTTAGAATGAATGATACTCCCTGTTGGGACAGGAATCTTGGTAAAGAAAGAAGCTCAGCAGGGGAGGCTGCTAGGAGCCGGTCCTCTGGGACTGGTTATGGGGGGTGGGGGGTTAAGGGGAAGGAGGTGCACTTTGGGATTAATAATTTAAAAGAAAAAAATTTTTTTTCCCTTTTTTTTTCTACTCTATTTTTTAACCCAAATTAAGTTATAGTCACCTCCTTGGTGTCACCACTAGGACCCCTTATTGACTGGCCTACCAAAGGCAGAAATCCTACTGTTTCCAGAAGATGTGGTCAGAGTTCAAGCCACTAGCAGCTTCTCAGTCCGCCATCTTCCGGGAACCCCTAGGCTCATATTTCTAGAAATCTCAATTCCTTAAATTTTCTTCATTCTCATTAACCCATCATCATCTTGAAAGACTTTTAATTTAATATTTTTCGTTTTTTGCAAATGTTTTAAACAGATAATTTCTATCTTTTTTTTTTTTTTTACTTTTATTACTTCTGTTTTTGGCAATGAAACAACTTAATGAAAACCTGGAAACACAGAAATTAGACCAATGGGATTTCTGAAATCTAATAAAGTCTCACTGCAGGGGCTTTCAATGTGTAAATTCCCAGCGCAAGAAGGCAGTCACAAGTGGACTTCCTAAAGGTCAACTTCTGCATGGTTTTCTATTTTAATACTGAGAACCCATCTACAAATGTCTGGGCAGCACCATGGTTCTGGGCAGGCAGCACCATATTCTAGGTGTGGAGACAGAGAACCTGAAAATAAAAAAGCCAAACATATAATGTGTGTTCAACTTACACAATTATAGATGTTTTCTTTTTTGGCCAGTTTGGCATTTTACAGAGTTATTGTTGAAGGCTTACTCATAAGAAAAACATAATGGCTTACCTCCAGAAAAACATAATGGCTCTTTGGATTTGAAACTTGATTCAGCATGTTTAGGTAGCACCCAGCATACAAGTCTGGATGACTTTGCCTTTGTGTTCATGCAGTGATCTGTTTCACTTGTACAAGTGTCACAAAGCACTACCAGCCTGTGCACGTGGTTTCCTAAGGCCTTCTTGGGCACACTGTGGTCTACTGCTGTCTCTAGGTACTCACCACGATGACTCTGTTGTTCCTGAGGAACCTCTCGGCCTCTTTCTGTGCTGTTGGATTCATAGTATGCCTTCTCTCCCCACTTTGTTCTTTTGATCCCACTTTTGTTCTCAAGTTTTCCTGAAATTAACATCCAAAGAAATCTTGAGATGTATGAGGAAAGAAAATTACAATGTATACTATCTTAAAAAGCAGTGAAACTGTTTGCAATGATGTGATTATGAGTATGAAAAGTGTTAAAGAAGCAAGATGAAATTGAACCTATTTTGGTTGTTTCTAACAGTACTATACAGAAAGAAAAATTACCTTGTAGGAGTGCTACACTAAGATTATAACCAATTGAAAATGATAGGATCCAATTACTCAAGTCAGTGGAAACCAGAAAAATTTAGGGAGGATGTGGGTAAGAGAACTGGATAGTGATTTTATAATTTTGTCATTTGTACATCATAAGATGCCATCAACTTTAGTTGTTTTTTTTTTAAATCAGGGCTGGTAAAATAGCTTGTTGGGCAGTGGGCCCCTTTGTCATTCACACAGCCCATATTTGAATTTGGTTCCTACCTCACTGGGGGAAAAAGCTTCAAGGGTATGGTATCTTACTCCCACCCTTCTACCTCTCCATCATTCTGTCTCTATCTGTCTTAAAAAAAAAAAGCCTTGAGCCATGAAGCCCCCAGAGATAACAAAAATAAATAGATAAAAAAGAGCTAATCAGAAAAAACACTATAGGAAATGTTCAAATTGCCAGTCTTTTTAAATTTCAGAACAGAAATCACCTTTGCAGCATTAGTTAAGTCTCTTCTCATTGTTAGTCTAAATAACTACCTACAGAGTGTGAACTAAATTTAAGGAAAAGGGATTATTTTTGCCATCTATTCCATCACTTTCTTTTTGTGGTTTCACTTTGAATGTGAAGCAAGGTCTGTAAATCACTTTAATGTCTATATTTATGGCTAGCAATACATAGGCCATGTGGGACAGGGCAGAGGGCCAGAGCCTTAATGTTTAACTCTCACAATGATTCATGAAGGAATGTTTCATCTTTGGTATAACTTAGAGATCTGGGGACAAGTAGAGCCTCAGCAGGAAGGGTTCCAAGCAGATCAGTGTTGCATGAAGGTTACGATGGTGAAGATTAAAATAGTGACAGGGAAAGTCTGGAATTAAAAATTGAAGAAAATTGTATGACAGACTCAGATTTGCAAAAAATAGTGCTAGATAGCTCTGCATCTAGTAAGTAAGGATGAAGGAATAAGTGATCATCTAATTAAATATCTACTTATAGGAAAAGTTTTATTGACATCACTGCTTCTGTATGAATAATAGTTTATTTTATAAATGGAACCATTTAGTAGGATTATAAAATGATTGTAAGCACATTGGGTGACAGTTTAGCAGATCCAAAAAAGATGGTGGCATAGTACAATATTATAGCATAGTAATTCCACCATTTCTTGGAATAGTCTCTCAAGAATCTTTATAGCAGAATTACCCATCGTGGCAAAACGTGGAAACATCTCAAATGTCCATCAACTGAAGAACAGAAAAATGTGACATATAGTTACAGTGGACTGTAACTGAGTCATAAAAAGGAATCAAGTACAAAATGCAATCTATAATACAAATGGACCTTGAAAACATTTTAAGTAAAAGAAACGCTTTACAGTATGAAGCAGTTGTTATATGACTTCGTTTGTATGGAAGACCAGACAAGGTGATTTTCATAGCAATGGATATGATTGTTGGTTACCAAGGACTGGAGAGGCTGTTGCCAGTGATTCTCATCAGCCTTGAACTTCTTTGGGGCAGGGCTAATGAAAAAATCCTTGAAAATGATGATATTTGCAAAACTCTATGAGTTAGGTGTCACTAAAATACACCCTTGAAAAGCACAACAAGGGAGTCGGGAGGTACTTCAGCAGGTTAAGCGCAGGTAGTGCAAAGTGCAAGGACCAGAGGAAAGATCCTGGTTTGAGCCCCCCACCCCCAGGTCCCCACCTTCAGGGGAGTGGCTTTACAGGCAGTGAAGCAGGTCTGCAGGTGTCTGTCTTTCTCTCCCCCTCTCTGTCTTCCCTTCCTCTCTCCATTTCTCTCTATTCTGTCCAACAACGAGGACATCAATAACACCAGTAATAACTATGACAACAATAAAACAAGGGCAACAAAAGGGAAAATAAATAAATATTTTTTAAAAATTTAAAAAAGGAAAGAAAAGCACAACAAATACATATCATTCAATGTAATTTATTCCTTTATAAGGAAAGTATATATTTAACTTTATTAAAACTGTCAAATATTTTTCTAAAGTGATTTGTCACTTTACCTTCTGAGCAGAAATATCTTGTAGTATTTGAGTATCTTATATCTTAATATATAATATATTTTAATATCTTAATATATATCTTAAATACTATAAGATATCTTAAATATCTTATAGTATTTTAGGGGAAATGACAGATCTCTGCATAGGAGTCTTTCATTTTTTTTCTTTTCTATGTCAGTAGTGCCCAGTGCCTGCAGTAACCCAAGTACACAACTCCAAGCAGACTGTTAAGATTTTTTTTAATTGGATAGTACAGAGAGAAATTGAGAGGGCAGGAAAAGATAGAGAGGGAGAGAAAAATAAACACCTGCAGATCTACTTGCTGCTTGTGAAGCTTCCCCACCCCTGCAAGTGGAGAGCTGGGGACTCGAACCTGAGTCCTTCTTCTGATCCTTGCACTGGTACTGTGTGCACTTAACCAGATGCACCACTGCCTTGTCCCAACTCTTACAATCTTTTTAGATAGGTAGTTCGAGAGACATAGAAGAGAGAAAGAGGAAAGACACCACAGCACTGCTCCACTGCTAGTGAAGTGCCCCTTTTGCAGGTGCTACTATGTTATAGTTTAGCAGATCGGACCCCAATTCTTGTTCATGTTAATGTATAAACACTACCAGGTGAACTATCCCTTAGCCTCTAGTTCTTCCACTTTTAAAACAAGAACTCCAAATAAGTTGTAAATATACCTCTGCTTCTGCAATCTCATCATTCTATGTTGCATGTAGATATATATCAAAGTAAAACATGCTGTTATGTTATGTGCAATTGGAAATAGCTTGCCTGTGAGGAGAAATGGGAAAAGAAAAAGCTGTTAGGCATAATATATCAATAAACTAAAATCCACTGTGAAAATCTCCTTACTTTCAATTTCACAAATATAAGTTATTTATTGAGTCATGTGGTAATGCCAGTGAGTTGAAATTACAATAATTTTGTGCCAGGTGGTGGTGCACCTGGTTAATTTCATGCAATTCAGTGCTCAAGGACCTGGTTTCAAGCCCCTGGTCCTCACCTGCAGGGGGAAAGCTTCATGAGTGGTGAAGCAGAGCTGCAAGTGTCTCTCTGTGTCTTTCCCTTACTATATCCCTCTCCCTTATCAGTTTCTTTCTGTCTCTATCCAATAATAAATAAATAAAAATATTAAAAAATCATTTAAAAATTGAAATTCATCATTTGGGGAAGTAAAAAACGCTAGATAATGAACATGATGTCATTAAATAATCCAGAAATGCCATGAGACTTTATATCTTTGAGCTTCATATAAATGGAGTATTACTGTATTACAGTTATATATTTGTCTTCCTTCATTTATGTGTTGTTTTTTTATATTTTATTTATTTTCTCTTTTGTTGTCCTTGTTGTTTTCCGTCAGTTGTAGTAGTTATTATTGTTATTGATGTTGTTGTTGGATAGGACAGAGAGAAATGGAGAGAGATGGGGAAGACAGAGAGGGGGAGAGAAAGATAGACACTTGCAGATCTGCTTCACCACCTGTGGAGCAAACCCCCTGCAGGTGGGGAGCCAGGGGCTCGAACCAGGATCCTTGCTGGTCCTTGCATTTTTCTCCACATGCGTTTAACCTGCTGCGCTACTGCCCGACTCCATGCTGCTGTCTACCTCAGTTTTTCTCTTTCATCTTCTTTTGCTAAGTAGGAGTCTATTATATGCATCCAACACTATTTATCCAGGTGGTATTGGATTAGAGTTTTTACTAAAATATCCTCTATGTCCATATTATGCAAGTCATTTTTATGGGTACATTTTCATTTTTCTTGGACTAATATCTAGGAAGATAATTTATTCCTTACAGGGAAGGCATATATTTAACTTTATAAAAACTATCAAATGTTTTTCTAACGTGGTTTGTTATTTATTTTACTTTCTGACCAGAAATATCTTGTATTTCTGTTACTCTAGTTGCTCCCTATATTTAAGTTTCCTTTTTCTAGTTGTAAGTTGCAGCCATTTTTATGAGTATAATGTGAAGTTATTATGTTTGTTAATTAATGAGAAACAAATGCTTATTAGACATTTGTGTCCTTTTGATGAGTGTCTTCTTAAGTATTTTCCCATACATTTTTTGCCCACAATTTTATGGGTTGTCGTCTTTACATTATAGACATATTGGTTCATTTTGTAGTTCTTGATATGAGAATTGTTTATTTACATAGATCTTTTTTTTTTATTTCTTTGTTTGTTTTGGTCTCCTGGGTTATTGCTGGGGCTTAGTGCCAGCACTATGACTCCACTGCCCTTGGTGGCCATTTTTCCCCTTCATTTTATTGGACAGAGACAGATAGAAATTGAGAGGGATAGAGAAGATAGAGAGGGAGAAAGAAAGATAGACACTTGCAGACCTGCTTCACCACTTGTGAAGCGTCCTCCCTGTAAGTGGGGAGCTGGGGGATCAAACCCGGATCCTTGTGCTGATCCTTGCACTTAGTACTATATGCACTTAACTGGGTGCACCATTGCCTGCCCCCCAATAACTGAATGTCCTTGTGCATAGGAATGTTTGCTCTCTACCAGGTACACCACCACCCAACCCCAACCTGTTGTTTTATTTTAAAATAGAATTTTAGACACAATTGGAATTGAAATATTAATCCTTCCACTCTGTGAGCATGATTTACTTGTGTTTCATTTAATTTCTCTCAGACTTTTTAAAAAATTTATGTGACAAGTTTTAGTATGTCTTAGAACTATTCCTGTGTTGTTATACAAAGAAAAAGTTTGAGAGATGGTTCAGATCTTTGTGCAAGATTATTTTACAGACACTAATTTGCTTTCTCCACCCAAACAAACATGATTTCTAGTTGTCTTTCTTTTTTGTAACATTAGCAGCTGTGTTGAATTTTGTCTTGTCAGCTTGGCAGTGTCACTATACTTTTCTAAAGCTGGGAACTCTCCAGAACTTCATTCTCTAATGATTCCTCCCAGGATTTTCAAATAAGGAAAACTTACACATGATATAGAAGATGAAAGTAAAGCAAAATGTTACCCCCAGGGATTTTGGCAGCCAGGTGTGGAGGCATCCACACTGGTCTTAGTAATTTTACCATCCAGACATAGCACAATTAAAGATCTCTCATGAACTTGTACTTCATGTTCATGCCAGATGCAGCAGAAGAAAATTCAGTTTCTTTTACATCTGTGCTTTAGGCTGATTCTAATGTACACTTCTCTCACTCACTCTCTAGTGCAACCTCCAAACCCTTACTTTCCTTGCTTACATTTACATCTATATAATTGTGTCTGGGCAGGGTGGTGTTGGTGTGTGTGTGTGTTCATATGTGATTTCAGTATTCTGGACTGCTTATTTATTGAGACAGAATGACAGAGCAAGTGACAAGTGAGTAAGCAAGCAAGAGAGAGAGAGAGAGAGAGAGAGAGAGAAACACCTCAGTATCAGAGCTTCCCCTGGTGACATAGAGCCTCTCATGTGGTCCTAGGGTTCAATCATGGGTCATATGCATGTTAAAGACAGGTATCCTATTCAGTCTGCTACCCGTATGGCCCCATTTATTTAAATACTAATTCATCTTATTTCTACAATACCTAATTAAATCTACTTTCCTAGATTCAATATTGATTTATTTATTAGAGATTCAATAATGAGCAATAAGACTGTGGGATAAGAGGGGTACAATTCCTACCACAAGGGTTCCTTTTCCTATTGCCTCCATTGGAAGCTTTTTAATTTTTTAAAAATTTTTTTATTATCTTTATTTATTTATTGAATAGAGATCGTCAGAAATTGAGAGGGAAGGGATGGATAGAGAGGGTGAGAGACAGAGAGACACTTGCAGCACTGCTTCACCACTTGTGAAGCTTTCCCCCTGCAGGTGGTGGAGACTGGGGCTCCAACCTGGGTCCTTGTGCATTGTAACATGTGCACTCAGCCAGGTGCGCCACCACCTGGCCCCGGAAGCTTTCCTATTCTTTATCTTTCTGGTTATATGGACCCAGGATCATGATGGAGTGCAAAAGGTAGAAGGTCTGACTTCTACAATTGCTTCTCCGCTGGACATGGGTGTTGGCAAGTCAACCCATACTCCCAGCCAGTTTCATTCTTTCTCTAGTGGGACAGGGATCTGGGGAGGTGGGAATTGTACCCCTCTTATCCCACAATCGTGTCGATCATTATTAAATCATAAATAAATAAATATTGTGTACAGGATACATTGGTGAGGTCATCTGCCCAGGGAAGTCAGGTTGGCATTGTGGTAATTTCAGCGACTTGGTGGCTGAAAGGCAGTAAGATATAAAGCAGAACAAATAGTCTTATAATCAAGAACCTAAAGGTAAGAATAAATCAGGTGAGATTTGGGATCTTCATGCTGGAAGAAGCTAGTATGTCTATTTTAGGTATATTCCAAGGGGCCCATGACTTTACTGATTTTTACCTGAGCTTCACAGCTAACATGCAGGTGAGCTGAATGTATTGTCTGGGGAGATGGTGTCAGAGTTGGGAATAAGACTAGAAAGCTGGATTAGAAATTGAAAGATTTATTTTTCATGCATTAAATATAAAGCATCTATAAAGATTTTTTTCCTTTTGTGTTATCTGGAGGTGTTACTTTTTTGTTTTCACTGGGGTTCACTGCTCTGAGCTTATTTTTTCAGGTAGAAAGGGAGAGACAGAGACAGAAGGAAAAAGACACCATAGCAGTGAAGTTCCTACTGGTGCAGTGAGGGTCTAGCTTGAATCTGGGTCACATCCATGCAAAGCAGACACCATCTCAGGTGAACTGTCTTTTAAACCCTGAGATGTTATTTTTATTGGGGGGGGGGGATTAATGGCTTACATTATTTTTACATTATTTTATTATATATTTACATTATTTTACATTATTTTATTTATATTACATTAATACAGTTTTTGGTACATGTGCAAAATTTCTCAGTTTTCTGCAAAAGACTCTCACTTCCAGCCTGGGTGAGAATGAGGATTCACCATCCCATACTGGGAGCTGAAAAAGCCCCCACCCCCCTGCTAGAGATTTTTTTAATTTCTTTATTGGGGGATTAATGGTTTAAAGTCTACAGTAAAATACAATAGTTTGTACATGTGTAACGTTTCCCAGTTTTCCACATAACAATTCAACCCCCACTAGGTCCTCCTCTGTCATCCTGTCCAGGACCTGAACCCTACCTGCCCCCAACAACGCCAGTCCAGGTTCTGCTTATTATTTTCCCTTCTGACCTTGTTTTACAACTTCTGCCTATGAGTGAGATCATCCCATATTCATCCTGACATCTCACTTAACATTATTCCTTTGAGCTCCATCCAAGATGAGGTGAAGAAGGTGAATTCGCCATTTTAATAGCTGAGTAGTATTCCGTTGTGTATATAGACCACAACTTACTCAGCCACTCATCTGTTGTTGGACACCTGGGTTGCTTCCAGGTTTTGGCTATTACAAATTGTGCTGCCAAGAACATATGTGTACACAGATCTTTTTGGATGGGTATGTTTGGTTCCTTAGGATATATCCTCAGAAGAGGAATGTGTCATAGGGTAGGTCTACTTCTATCCTTCTGCGAGTTCTCCAGACTGCTCTCCACAGGGGTTGGACCAATTTACATTACCACCTGCAGTCTTGCTAGAGTTCTTTACTTTGGTGCAATACAACAAAACCAGTCCAAATTCTGCTTTGCACTTTCCCTTTCTGTTCTTCTTTCTCAACTTCTGTCCATGAGTGAGACCATCCCATATTCATCCCTCTCTTTCTGGCATATCTCACTTAATATGCTTCCTCCAAACTCCATCCAAGATGAGGTAAAGAAGGTAACTTCATCAGGAGTCGGGCGGTAGCACAACGGGTTAAGCACACATGGTGCAAAGTACAAGGACCGGCCTAAGGATCCAAGTTTGATTCCCAAGCTCCCCACTGGCAGGGGGGTCGCTTCACAGGTGGTGAAGCAGGTCTGCAGGTGTCTTTCTCTCCCCATCTCTGTCTTCCCCTCCTCTCTCCTTTTCTGTCTGTCCTATCCAACAACGACGGCATCAATAACAATAATAATAACTACAACAATAAAAAAAAAACAAAGGCAACAAAAAAGGGATTAAATAAACAAACATAAAAAAAGGAAGGTAACTTCATCATCCTTGATAACTGAGTACTATTCCATTGTTTAGATAGACTAAAACTTTCTCAGCCACTCATCTGTTGTTGGACACTTGGGTTGATTCCAGGTTTAGGCTATTACAACTGTGCTGCTAATGAACATAGTTGTACAAAGATTTCTTTGGATGGGTGTATTTAGTTTTTTAGGATATATCCCCAGGAGAAGAATTGTCAGGTCATAGGGTAGGTCCATATCTAGCCTTTTGAGAGTTCTCCAGACTGCTCTCCACAGAGTATGTGTCATTATGAGTGTGGGGAGCTAGGCATACCTAGTGAAAATATTTTCATTTTTTTACCTGACTGACTTGATGATTACAACAAGTTGTGTGACCTTTAGAAGAGGCAGTTGGTTTCCCAGACATTGGCTTATGACATTGAAGAGCTTTCTAATAAATCAAAGACCATTTCATAGGAAATGTGTTAAATTGTAACACTTCGAGGGAAATCTAGTTCAAGAGAAAAATACACCTTTTAATAAACATACAACGAAATAAAAATAAAGCTACCTTCTTTTCAAGTATAGGGGAAAAACAACTCTCCACTACTGATTTTGTATCTTCTGAGAAGCACATTTCTTGAGTTGGGTTCCTTTGTAGCAGAGTTTAAGATATGCATTTGTGTACATGTCACTTACCGAGAGAACATTTGGAGGAAATGGGATGGGGGTGTGGGGGAGTAAACCGGCAGAAGTTAGGGGATGAAGATGTGCAAAGATGCCATCTCAAGGACCTCTGTAATTGCACAGCAGAACTGATTCCATCTTGATGACAGAGAGAATCATCTTTTGTAACTCATTATCACTTTGTTGTTAGCTGGCTTCAAGCTCCCTTAGCATATGGGAAAAACTTAAGTTCCCTAATGAGGTTTCAGTAACTTTGCCCTTCACCAAATGGCCTTTCTCCACCATTGAGCCCTGGACGCTCAACTTCCTTTCATTCCTCTCCCAATTCTTCACCTTAAATCTGTTGAAATAAACCACAGTTGATTAATGTTTCTCTGTACGCTCTCCCTTATCTTCTTTCAAGTCCCACCTGTAAGTGAGATCATCCACTGCTCATCCTTCTCTTGGCTGACTTAGTTCACTCAGAATGAGTCCCTCCCATTCTATGTACATTGTAGCAAAAGAGAAAATCTCATCTTTGCTTACAGCTAGGTAGTATGCAATCATGTACATACATCACAACTTTAACCACTCATCTCATGTTGCACACTTGGGTTGCTTCACAATTCTGCTGTTGCAAGTGGTGCTGCTGTAGATATAGTCATGTATAAATCTCTACAGATGAGTGGGTCTGTCGTCTGTCTTTGCTAAATACTTAGGAAAGGAATTCCCGAATCGTGTGGCTGGTCTATTTTTAACATTTTGAAGAATCTCCAGACTTTATTCTAAAGAGGCCAGGGATCTATTTACATTTCTTCATCATGGTGTTTCTGTCCTTTTCAGTGTATAACATTCTCATAGATATGAGATATATCACTCTCATTTTAATTTTAATTTTTCTGACGGTTATAGTGTTGAACATTTTTCATATTCCCATTGACCATTTGAATATCCTCTTGACCACCCAAGAATTTTAAACCAGAGAGTCATACAAACAAATCTGTGTGTTGGGGTTGAAAAGCATTTGCTTTGTTTGTGTGTTCTCTAGCTCAATGTTTTGGACATCGGGTATTAAAAAATTAGTCAATTCCCTAAATTTTACCCCTTTAGAGGATTACATATACTTTCTGTAAGATGTCACATACTTTATTCTTTATTATTCTACTTCTGACAGAAAGAGAAAAACTTAACAGTTTCAGGCTGGGTGGTGACACACACACAATTGAGTGCACATGTTACAATATGCACAGGCCTGGGTTCAAGCCCCTGGTTCCCACATGCAAGGGGAAAGCTTTAGGAGTAATGAAATCATTCTTCAGGTCTGTATGTGTCTGTCTCTCACTCTTTTTTTCCCAGTTCCCTCTTGGTTTCTCTCTGTCTCTATCCAATGAATAATACATAAAATATTTTTTGAAGTATTGTTTCCAGAAAAGAATATTATCCAATGTCCCTTTAGAGGAGAATAATATCCCCTAAGGTTCATATCAATATATATAATTTTTATTCTTTTAAAAAAATATTTATTTATTCCCTTTTGTTGCCCTTATTGTTTTATTTTTGTTGTTGTAGTAGTAGTAGTTGTTGTTGATATTGTCGTTATTGCATAGGACAGAGAGAAACGGAGAGAGGAGGGGAAGACAGATGGGGAGAAAAAGACAGACACCTATAGACCTGCTTCACCGCCTGTGAAGCGACTCCCCAGCAGGTGGGGAGCTGGGGGCTCAAAACAGGATCCTTCCACTGATACTTGCGCTTCACGCCACATTCACTTACACTTCAGTATATATATAAATATTTTTAAATTATGGCCATGAAATCATAAAGTTAATTTAAAGTGGAATTGGCAAACGTCTATTTAATGAAGATACAATGGGATAAGTATTACCAGGACATGCACTGTGAGCTTAGCCTTGTCTCTTGAAACTAGTTTCGGTACAATAGAAGGTTTGTGTGCATGCAGGTATGTGTGTACTTAGTCAAAGTGTGAATTGAACTTGATGATATAGATCATGATAAGAAAATTTAAAGGTCACTGTGAGAGTGCAGAATGAAAAAAAATCATTTTTAAAGTACCCTATACTAAAAATTTTATTGTATGAATCAATTTTTATAATTTACCCCTGCTTTTAGTTCCCTTTCTCTCTGCAAATAAACTTATTTAGACATATGTGTCACCACTGAGAACTCTGCGGGTAACTCAGTTATTACTGATCATTTCCTGAGAGTTCTTTCTACTTCTCTGAAGGCATTGTGTAGGCATTGAAGAGTAAGAAATTATCAGTGTCTTCCCACAAGCAAGCTTTTGTCTTTGAGCATAAATGAGTCTCAGCCCCATTATGAGTTAAATTTTGTTTCTTGTACAGGTTTCTTGGTCTCCTAATTTATGCAATGGGGGTATTAAAGTGAAACAGTGAAATAAATTCAGCTCTTTAAAATGATAATTTAAATGAGGTACTTAGCATAGCACTTGGTAGTAGTAGTAATCAGTAAGTGGTAACTGTTGTGATGATTTCTTTTCTTTTTTATATATTTATTTATTTATTTTAATTTAATTAATTTTTTTTACCGCAGCACTGATCAGCTCTGGCTTATGGTGGTGATTTTTGTTATTTTAAATGAAATGTTTAAACTACTTACATGTGAAAATAATAATTTCCTTGGATTCCCTTGATTAGCTGGGGGTGGTGGTTTGTAGATTAAAATAAAAGTGCCTGACACTTCTGAAAGCTTTAATGAAACAGATCAGAAAACATGATGGTGTACTGAACTTGCCACTGTAAACCTCACTACACTTTCCTCACCATCTACTTCTTCCCACATCAGTAGGTAACAAGTTGAAGTCCAGGTATACTAATGTGTCCATATACTTCTTGCCAGAATTGAAACTAGAAGTAAATTAAGTGAACCCTCATTTTCTATACCAGTCATCTGGTTGCATGAAAAAGAAAAAAAATCATCTGTGAAAACAATGCATAAGGGAATTTATGAATTCATGTATTTGCCTATGGATATTTCTGGGAAAATATTCACCCAGACCATTTAATATAGTGAAAGCTGTATTGAGCATCGTTAACAGGTGACACTAACGACACATCTTTGCTGAACACTTACAGATACTCATAGTAACACTGTGGCTTCTGGGAAGAGTAAATAAAGTTTACTTCTGTACCTGGAGAACAATATTTCTGGAGAGGTTATAAACTCTTGGTCTACCTTTCCCATGTCTTAATTATGTCCCGTAATCAAAACACAATAGATCACTTGAAACATGTCTCAGGTAATTTTGTGTGTTTAGGGCATGCCTCAGGTAATTTTGTGTGTTTATGTCTAAATGATAAGTTTGTGTGCAGAGAGAAAGGGCACTAAAAGCTGGGGTAAACTGTGAAAATTGATCCACACAAGAACATTTTTAGTATGTGGTGCTTTCAAAACTTTTTTTTTCATTCTGCACATTACTTTTTGTTTCCTTATTTCAGTTTTTTGTGTGAGAAGTTCAGGGACTAGGGAAGAACTCTGTAAAATACCTCACATAAATTGCTAACACTCAGCAAATGACCTCCTGCTGACCTCTGTAAAAAAAAAAAAAGCTGAACAAGCAACCCAAAAATGCACATGCAAGAAGGATGTTTGTAGCTCATCTAGGAGAAGAAAAAGGTGCTTACTTGCCCTTTTTTCCTCCCATTCCCCCACAACAGATCACAATGTACTCCTACTTAAAAAGAACGAAAAACACCATCAACAAAAAGCTTAGCCATCTGTTAGCGTTTTTCTTCTTCAAATGCCCTTTGAGAATAACTGTGTGGGTGGAACCAGGGCATCATGCACTGTCTGGGGTGGTAAAGGAGGGCATTTTTTTCCAAGTAGCTTTTATATTTTAATCAGTACATAAGACCTTATTGTGTGATGTATTCATTTCATGTGTGGAAGGGGTGGACATAGCTACCGATTCTTAGAAAATAAGTAGCCCCCGTGTGCATGACTGAGGAGGCGATGCATAGTTAATAAGGCATCACAAAGGGGAGATGTGTGTGCTGACTCTGGTCTGTGAAAATAAAACCCATATAAGGGTTGTCATCAAGCTTTCCAACCATGAGCTGCTCAAAACCCACCAACTTGCTGGCTTAAATGACTCACAAAAACACAAGCTTGGAAAAATTAAGATCACACAGAAGGAAAAAAAAATGTTTGGACTTGAAATAAATTGTAAGGCTGGTCTATTTAAGTACATTGTAGATGACTTCTTAGAAAAGTCTGATTTTCTTGTCTTTAACTGACCAGTCTCTATTTCAAAGAATCAATATCCTAAACAGAATTTCAAATGGAATTAGTTGGTTGAGAAAGTTCCATGGTAGGATATTATGTCGAGCAGTTGGAGAATGAAAGAAAGCATTAGTATATCGCAGCTTCTCCGTCAGAGATCCATCTTCTGGGACTGAAAGGAGTTACTCCTTTCTTTATTGTATGTGTGAATGTTTATGAGGTTTCTAACTGGCAAGCTTGGATGGGGCTGCTAGCACCATGCCTCTCATAGAATCTACATCTTTCTCAACAAGAAAGGAGTCACAGAAGACACCCCTGGTCTGTATAGGGGATCAGTCAGTAAAAAATGAAAGACACTGGACCCCAAGGAATTCTGAACCTTCACTGTGTGTGTTATTGTTTTGCTACTTTTCAGCCAAATCGGACCTAACTCTTTCTTACTAAATGAAAAATAGTTGTTGAAATTAAATAGGACTCTGAAATCCATTTTACAAAACTGATGAGTGTTTCATAGAATATTTCCTAGATAAGAAAATGAAGAGTACATGGGAGAGTAGTTAGTCTTTAGCTCAGTAGATACACTTTTCAAGTGGAATTTAAGATGAGGGCTGGATCTGACACTTTGCTATTGGTCTCAGTTGCTTTCTCCCTCCAATACCACCCTACTATGCAGATTTTGTTGTATACAACAGTGTCTAATTTTAATACGTGAGCTTTTGTTCAAGGTTATGGCTAAATTTGCAATAAATAGACTAACTTGTTAATACAAATTCTCTATGACCACTTTAATTAGATAAACATACAATTTTTAAATGAATAAAAATGCCCCTTGTTGGTTATATGTCCAATTTATGCTTATTTGATACACTGGTATGAAATTGCTCAATAAAGCTTTAGAACTGTTTAAGCAAACAAATAAATGAAAATGAAGAACTGAAAGTAGGAGTGACCTTAGTTATGATTCTGTGGTAGAATGTCCAGATAGGAGATTAAATCAGTTTTAAAACACTATTGAAATAAAAACAAATCCACCCCAAGCCTTGCGATACATTTTCATTCACCCTCATCCCTTCCATTGGAATCCCCTTCAGATGGGCCAGTAGGATGACAAATTGGAGTGATTGCCCTGGGTCTTGCTCTTTGCTTCCCATTCTCAAGCTGCTTAAAAGGGCTAGGCATCTGGGGCTAGTATGGAATTACTGGATTGGATGAGGGAGGAAGAGGCAGAAAAGCTATTGTCACCAGCCAGCACTGAAAAATTATCCTGAGAGACACAAAGTCCTCCAATAACACAAGCAGTTTGCAAACTGGCTACTTTGCCACTGTATCACCACCCTTTATTCCTAGAATATTTGAGGAATTATTGCTGATAGCTTCCTTTCATTTTTCTTTAGTGTTACTAATATAGATTTTTAATTTAATCTGCATGAAAACAGAGAGCTATGATATCCACCTCTCCCCAAGATCTCCACTTTCTGACAGATGACAGGGTCACCTCAGTTGTCCTCATTGATCGTAAAGTAACCGAAAGTATGGTAGGTTGGCTTTTTCTTGTGGATTTGCCTACTGGGTTATTTTAGGTAATTATATTTGGTTAAACCAAAAATGATTATTCCAGCACCCTCTATATACCCAAATCTTTTTTTAAATTTTATTTCTTTTATTATATATTTTTTCTTTTTTTTATTATTGAATTAATTATGAACGACAAGTCCATTGGATAAGAGCGGTACAATTCCACACAATTCCTACCACCAGAGTTCTGCATCCCATCCCCTCCACTGGAAGCTTTCCTACTCTTTATCCTTCTGGGAGTATGAACCAAAAGATCTTTCTGGGGAGCAGAAGGTGGAAGGTTTAGTTTCTGTAGTTACTTCTCCACTGTACATGGGCATTGGCAGGTCGATCCATACTCCTAGCCTGTTTCTCTCTTTCCCTAGTGGGGCAGGCTCTGGATTGGTGGGGTTTCAGGACACATTGTATATACTAAATTCCTGGGTTGGAAAGGGGTAATGTCAAATAGAATGCATATTTTGTTGAACCAGGAAGATTGCACAGCAGTTCTGCACCAGACTTACATGTGTGAGACCCTGAAATTACCAAGTTCAATCCCTGATATCAACTACCATATACTATAGTTGAACAGTACTCTGGTCTCTCTCTCATTAAAATAAAACAAATGGTATTTTTAAAACAGATGAATATATTTTCCTCAACCTAGGAGACACTTCTATGGAGAGACTTACTAGTTTGTTTGAAAAGAATATGTAATTAATATAATTAATGTATAGAAACTTGGGAAAGTGATAACTAAACATTATGAATCTAGAAGGATTAGAAGCCAATGATAGGGTTGCAACTGAGTTTTAAAATAAATAATGTAACAAATTTCAGGTTTCTTCAGTATGTGGAGGCTATTCTATTTTTCACTATTGTTGTTACTATTGTCTGTACTTTTATTAAATATCTAAAAATATTTCAGATGTGTAATTTCATCATAGAAAAGTTTGGGAAAGGGGACTGGACACTAACGCATGGGGTTAAGCACACTTAGTTCAAAGCACGAAGACCCATGCAAGGGTGCTGGTTGGGGCTCCTGACCTGCAGGGAGGTTGCATCACAACTGGTGAAGCAGGTCTGCAGGTGTTTTATGCTTCTCTCTCTCTCTCTCTCTCTCTCTCTCTCTCTCTCTCTCTCGCCTCTCTCAGTTTCTCTATATCCTATTCTTTAAAAAAGAAAAAAGATAAAAAAGGTCCTCCTGAGCTGCTGGAGGTGGGAATGTAAATTGGTCCAACCCCTATGGAGAGCAGTCTGGAGAACTCTCAGAAGGCTAGCAGTGGATCTACCCTATGACCCTGTAATTCCTCTCCTGGGGATATAGCCTAAGGAGCCCAACACACCCATCCAAAAATATTTGTGTTGATGTTCATAGCAGCACAATTTGTAATAGCCAAAACCTGGAAGCAACAGAGGTGTCTAACAACAGATGAGTGGCTGAATAAGTTGTGGTCTATATACATAATGGAATACTACTCAGCTATTAAAAATGGTGATTTCACCTTTTTCACCCATCATGGATGGAACTTGAAAGAATCATGTTAAATGAAATAAGTCAGAAAAAGAAGGATGAATATGGGATAATCTCATTCATAGGCAGAAGTTGAAAAACAAGATCAGAAGGGGAAACATAAACACTAAGCAGAACTTGGACAGGATTGGTGTACTGCACCAAAGTATAAGACTCTGGGGTAGGGGGAAAGGTTCAAGTCCTGGAATATGATGGCAGAGGAGGACCTTGAGGGTTGTATTGTTATGTGGAAAACTGGGAAATGTTACACATGTACAAACTATTTTATTTTACTGTCGACTTTAAACCATTAATCCCCCAATAAAGAAAGCTAACAAAAAAAAAAAAAAGAGGAAAAAATTGGGTTTTAGGAGCAGGCACTGAGCCCTGGAGATGAGAGAGAGAGAGAGAGAGAGAGAGAGAGAGAGAGAGAGAGATTAAGGAAAAACTCATTGAAAGTACAAGAAAGTATGCCAGACTAAAAGAAATAGACAAAAATGAGGTAGCTGTTCAAAAGATGAAGTTGGCATTCTTTTTATTTCCTCTGAGAGAAGTTTTATAAGATTCTCCTTTCCAAGTCACTACAGTGAAATAATAATTTCTTTCTAAATTATAAGGTGAGAACTTGGATGAAATGGCAGTATTTGTATGATCTGTGTAATAAACAATAAAATGATATTGGTGAGGGATTTAGCACAGTGGTTGAACATATGCCTTAAATGTGTGAGCCAGGGCTTTGATACCTAGCAGTACCCTTCACTCCTCCCCCCCCCCCAATAGCATCAGCCAAGTGCTCTTCCTTCTAGTTTCCAGAATGTATACTAAGGTAGTACATACTCTCAAATTATTTTCTTTTTAATTATTATTATATTAATTAATTGGATAGAGACAGCCATAAATGGAGAGGGAAAGGGTAGGTAGAGAGAGAAGCAGAGAGATACCTGCAGCACTGTTTCACCACTTGTGAAGCTTTCCCCCTGCAGGCGGGGGACCAGGGGCTTGAACTTGGGTCCTTGAGCATTGTAACATGTGCGCTCAACCAGGTGTGCCACCACCTCACCCCCTCAAATTATTTTCTTTTAAGCAACATCATGTTGATAGTAAATTTGCACCTGGCTGAATTCTCTTAAATCTTAAATTCTTAAATAATCCTCTTAAATAATTATCATACCCATATACACTTATTACCCAAGGTTCTTACAAATGATCTTTACCATTTGTAGGAATTCATCATAGTTTTCCTGTTCTGTTGCATCTGAGATGGTCTGTCACAGCCTTTGAGAGGCTACTATGAACAAGATGTAGATTGGTTTAGAAATGATTAAGAGTGTGAAATGACATTAGGGGAATCCATAGGTTCATTCTGGTAGTGGTCCAGGTAGTGTTGATATGCAGAATCACACTTGAATGGAGATCTCCCATAAATGTGACAATGGCCCTGCTTTGATGAGATGCTAAGAAAGCTTGACTGGCAAGATAACAGACATTGAGGGGGTAATATTGTAATGCCTTTGTAATTCTTTGGTGCTCATTCAAAGCTAGATTTTAGAGAGGTGTTTGAATTGTATTGCTCAAAGCACTTAATAAGTGAGAATAGATACTTGCTGCCAAGTTATCCTGCTAACATAATTTTCACTTTGTCTTCTTCAATATCTATCAGGTCTTTATTCTGTCAAAAACAAGGAATCAGAGTTTATTTAAAATTATCTGTCAATTTGATCTCTAGATTAGTTATTTACTGAGTGCTAAACTATTGTGAATCATTGAAAAACTGTCCACACCATTAAGATTAACTCCATCTTTGGTGTGGAAATAAAATTATACGTAAAAAATACTGAAACAATTTAATGATTCTATAGCCTAATGAATACTATTTTATGCATACCAACATGTTAAAAGAGTGAAGCAACTAGACGGATAAGATTATACTGTTGAAGGGGGGCCAGGCGGTGGCATACCTGGTTAAACACACACATTGCACTGTGCAAGGATCCGAGTTCATGTCCCTGGTCCCCACCTGTAGGGGGAAAGCTTCATGAGTGGTGAAGCAGGTCTGCAGGTGTCTCTCTGTCTCTCTCTCGCTCTATTTTCCCCTTCCCTCACAATTTCTCTCTGTCTGTATCCAAAATAAATTAAATAAATAAAAAAAGATTAAATTTTTTTAAAAGATTATATTGTTGAATAGATACTGGAAACTATATACTAAGTAAAGACAAATTTATCCATGCCTGGATTTTTCTATTCACTGCAGTGAGTAATTTTATTTCTGCAAATATTTATTTATAAAACGAATTATTTCTATCATTTATTTTCATCATCAATTATTTTTTATTAGTTTTTTTCTTTACATCACTAAGGCCTCACCATTTACATCTTTTTCAGGGGGGAGGGGAGACACAGAGACAGAGAGATAGAAAAACAGCAGTACTGTGATTCTGGAGGTGGCATAGTGGATAAAGCACTGAACTCTCAAGCTTGAGGTCCCGAGTTCAATCCCTGGCAGCATATGTACCAGAGTGGTGTCTGATTCTTTCTCTCCTCCTATATTTCTCATAAATAAATAAATTAATTAATTAATTAATTAATTATTTTTTAAAAGAAAAAGAAAAAAACAGCAGTACCAAAACCTTCCTTGGTGTATTGACAACAGGGCTTGAACCTGGGTCATAAGGCAAAGCAGCTGCCTTTTCCAGTGACTTTCCCAGCCCAGCTACTATTCTTCAGTAGGAGCCACAGTCTTAATCATAAAGAGTTTACCAGAATTTTTTAATACTCTGTATTTATTTTGGATAGAGACAGAGAGAAATTAGCCTCCAAGAGTTTACTAGGATTTCAAATATAAAAATTCCTAATGCACACAAATCTTAAGTGTTTTTGGAAATAATATGTTCTTGAGCCCAAAGGGCATGAGTGTATATCAAAATCTCTAGAAACAAAGAATGTACTATGGCAGTTTCACCATCTTTCACAAGTGTAAAATATAATAATCTGGTATTGAAATTTAAGTATCATCCTGAAAATCCATGACCTGGTATTGGAACTCAGAAATCATCCTAAAAGCCTGTGAATAGAAAGCCCATTTTATGGGATGAGGACTTCTTTTTTTTTTTTTTGAGTGAGACAGTTGAGATAACCAAATATTTTAAACTCATAAGAAAGTTATCATTCATCTACATTTTTCCAGATAGCAACTAATCCATTTTAAGATGGATTTCACATTATTTTTGTGGGCTGGACTTCATCAGTGTACTGGCAGTAATGGGAATTTATTAATTTTATGCCAAGTTCTACTAGGGTATGATTTCAAAGAAGATCATTTGTCATCAATGTGGAGGTTCCATATTTCTAAACATGTATGTATTTAAATGGAAGAGTTAAATATATGGAGCAACATTTTTCTGTTGCTGAAACCATATTGAAGTACGTGTACTTCTATTGCTGCTGCATCATAGTCTGTGTGAGAAGACCAACCCAGAGCAACACTTAGTTGTTGTTGTTGCTGCTGCTGCCGCCTTATGGTTAATAATATAATCTCCAGTCTCGCTGTCTCACATCTAAATGTAAATAGAAGTATCATTTTCTATCCCAAGGATATTATTGGCCTGACTTAAGCATAACTGATTCCCTGAAATGCCATGTCAAGTAGGAAAATAAGTATTAGTATTCTGATCACATCCTGACTTGATTTTTTGCTATTTTCTTACATGAGACTTTTGAAGGAAAAAGCAGAAGTTGAAAATGTGGGAAATAGAATGGCCTAATGTGAAGGACACTGGCAAAAGATTCTAGAACCTTCTGTTTAAAGCCTCAAAGACGTAGGCACATTATTTAGTCTTTCATGGTCTTAGTTTTCCCATCTAAAAAAGACATGAGGATTAAACTATGGATACTTAGCAGCTCTGATTGTCCTTGAGTTTCTAAAGGCACACAAGAGTGACCCCACCCTCCCCCACCTCACATACATACTTGCCCATCCCTTTCAGAGAACATGCAAAGCTTGCTCAAAAAGCTTGCTTTTCTCTGAGCTTCTTATCTTTGAGTTACCCTGAAGGTTATTATATCTTACTCATCTAGTAAACTAGTGTTATCTCACCAAAGGAGAATGTGTTTCCGATTTTGGTCACATCTGAAAGGAATTTTTCCTGGGAAAAAGATTATGTCTACATTCTGTAAAACATTATGTTTCTCTCTGTATTCCAAATCTTGTATCATCTTATTTATATCTGAAAATTTAGGATTTTTTCTTTTGACATGAAGAAAAACCCCTTGTGATTATAAGGGGGAAAGAATTTGAATTATCAAAAGCCAGCCAAGGGAGAAAAAAAAACATACTAACATACAAAAATAATAAAGTGGACAGAGAAATCACACTGACATTTGATTGCAATGGAGGCCTCCATCTCTAAGATTTGTGTGTAGCCAAAAACAAGTCTCAGAAAGTAAAACTTTAAGACCCAAAATCTGAAGCCACATATCACTTAAGAGAAAGAAGTAAAGCCAAGCCATGAATTGGTACAATATTTCAGATGTTCATTCCCATTCCAGGATTTGTGCAGTCATACATGCTTAGAGTTCAACATATGGTGATTACACTTTTTCCCCCACTTTAGAATTATAATTAAAACTGAGAAACCAGTTTGGACTCACAGTATATGACAGTGAGCAAGAAGAGATCATGCATTTGACACAGTCTTTCTCAGAACAAAGTAACATTTTTCCATCGAACTTTGACAGATATTTATGAAGTTATATGGTTTTAGTTTATTCATAACTCCACTAATTTACATGATTCACTATATCCCATACAAAATAATTAAATTGGGCATTTGTTGGAACAGAGAAAAATTAGCATAATTTGTCCAACCCACATGTTTAACTCTTGAATTCAGGTGGCTTTTACAGTTCTTATAACTCCTTAGCTTGAAAATGCAGAGAATCAGAGTTTTCCAGTAAATTAGTACTATCGTTTCTGCTTTGCTGAGTTAGAGTGTTAAAAGTAATAAGATTTTAAAGCTTCATATTGGCTGTTCTCTGATTAGTGTTGTCATTGTGTAATATTGTGAGGGGTGTGTGTGTGTGTGTGTGTGTGTGTGTGTGTGTGTGTGTGTGTGTGCCCATTTTGGTAGGTTGTTTTGTTTCATCCATGGTTTTTATAGTTTTTGATGATTTCCTACTTTACTTCTAGCGATATTAGTATCTTTTTTTTTTTATTTAAGAAAGGATTAATTAACAAAACCATAAGGTAGGAGGGGTACAACTCCACACAATTCCCACCACCCAATCTCCATAACCCACCCCCTCCCCTGATAGCTTTCCCATTCTCTATCCCTCTTTGTAAAATATATCAGCAGAATTAACTTATTGAATCTTTTCCCCCTTTTGTTGGAGGTAGGGGATTGATGGTTTACATGCATAGTAAAATACAGTAGTTGGTACACGTGTAACATTTCTCAGTTTTCCACATAATTCTCTAGCCCCCAGTGAATCTTTTAAAATTTATTTTGCTTCTGTAGTATATCAGGACTAGGAAAGGACCTATAATTAATTCAGATAATTCTGGTCCTTTCATAATGGTTCCCTGAGAATCTTTTTCCTTATATGTTTCCTTGAAACATATATAAATTATCAGGATGTTTATGTTTGTCTTTTTGTGGCAGTCTAATAATACATTACAGTAAGTACTTTTATCAAAATAATTAGAAATACTGATTTGTGTTTTTTAAATGTTCAGTTTTCTTTTTTTTTTTTAATTTAAGAAAGGGTTAATTAACAAAACCATAAGGTAGGAGGGGTACAATTCCACACAATTCCCACCACCCAATCTCCATATCCCACCCCCTCCCCTGATAGCTTTCCCATTCTCTATCCCTCTGGGAGCATGGACCCAGGGTCATTGTGGGTTGCAGAAAGTCTGGCTTCTGTAATTGCTTCCGCACTGAACATGGGCGTTGACTGGTCGGTCCATACTCCCAGTCTGCCTCTCTCTTTCCCTAGTAGGGTGGGTCTCTGGGGAAGCAGAGCTCCAGGACACATTGGTGGGGTCTTCAGTACAGGGAAGCCTGGCCGGCATCGTGATGACATCTGGAACCTGGTGACTGAAAAGAGAGTTAATGTACGAAGCCAAACAAATTGTTGAGCAATCATGGACCCAAAGCTTGGAATAGTGGAGAGGAAGTGTTAGGGGGGTACTCACTGCAAACTCTAGTGTACTTCTGCTTTCAGGTATATATTTTGCAGTAGTTTACGGATACGTGTGAACATATGCTCTCTCTCACAGAAACTGGTGTATATCTAGGTTTTGGGACTTTGTTAGAAAGTGAACCACCTGAGATGGAATTAGAGTATACTATGAAAGGAAAGGTCTCACCCGAGTAATGAAGCTGAAGGGTTGTCATTCCACATGTGAAGTCTCTGGACACAGTCTGAAGTGAAGCATGTTGAGGTGGCAATCGTTCTGTTGGTTAGGTTGTGATCGGCATATGCAATATTATTTGATATGGATTGGGAGAGGCATACGCGGAAGTGGGCCCTATCCAAGGGTTCCAGGACTGGAGGAAGTAGAGGCTCTATAGTGGAAATGTGAGGTTCCTGCTGTCTTAGGGTTCCAAAAGACAATCGATAGTTAATGTTATCATCACATTATTTGGTAATTGGGTTAACTTTGAAAAGTCCTTTTGTTAGGGTTTGCTGTACAGTACCCAGTATCTTGTATATAGCTGTGCTATTGGTTGCTTCTGATCTACTTGGTCTAGGCTTTTGAGAGCGTCTGCATATCAATTACACAGCCTATATATTAAAAAGATTCAGTCTGTGTTTTGAAAAACTTCGAGACATACAATTAATTTCCCCCCTCTCATATTAATTAACTAGTGATTTATATGACTACATTTTACTAGGAGTGTACATAAACACCATTCCCACCAACAAAAGACTGTGACCCATCCCTCCCACCCACTCCCACCCCCCACTGGCCCAGGAAGCTGCATGTCTACCCCTCACCACAGGGTTTTTACTTTGGTGCCCTACTTACAATTTGGTCAGGTCCTGCTTTTAGTTTCCCTTTCAGATCTTCTTACTCAACTTCTGTTAATGAGTGGGATCATCCCATACTCATCTTTATCTTTCTGACTCAGCTCACTTAACATAATTCCTTCTAGCTCTGTCCAAGATGGGTCAGAGAAGGTGGGTTCATTGTTCTTGATAGCTGCATAGTATTCCATTGTGTATATATACCACAGCTTTCTCAGCCACTCATCTGTTGTTGGGCACCTGGGTTGCTTCCAGGTTTTAGCTATTATGAATTGTGCTGCTATGAACATAGGAGTACACACCTCTTTTTGGTTGGGTGTGATGGAGTCCTTGGGGTAGAACCCCAGGAGAGGAATTACTGGATCCTATGGAAGGTCCATGTCTAGCCTTATGAGAGTTTTCCAGACTGCTCTCCACAGAGGCTGGACCAATTTACATTCCCACCAGCAATGTAAAAGGGTTCCTCTGTCCCCACAACCTCTCCAGCATTTGTTGCTGCTGTCTTTTTTGATGTATGCCATTCTTACAGGAGTGAGGTGGTATCTTAGTGTTGTCTTAATTTGCATTTCTCTGACAATCAGTGACCTAGAGCAGTTTTCATATGTTTGTTAGCCTTTTGGATCTCCTCTGAGGTGAATGTTTTGTTCATATCCTTTGCCCATTTTTGGATGGGGTCATTTGCTTTTTTGGTGCTAAGTTTGCTGAGCTCTTTATATATTTTGGTAATTAGTTTCTTGTCTGATGTATGGCATGTGAAGATCTTCTCCCATTCTGTGAGGGGTCTCTTTGTTTGTTTAATAGTTTCTTTGGATGTGCAGAAGCTTTTCAATTTGATGTAGTCCCATTGGTTTGTTTCTGCTTTAGTCTTCCTTGCAATTGGGTTTGATTCATCAAAGATGTCCTTGAGGTGTAGGTAGGAAACTGTTTTACCAATGTTTTCCTCTAAGTATTTCATTGTTTCTGGTCTGACATCTAGGTCTTTGATCCATTTGGAGTTGATTTTTGTTTCTTGTGAGATAAAGTGGTTCAATTTCATTCTTCTGCATGTTACAACCCAGTTTTCCCAGCACCATTTATTGAAGAGAGCCTCCTTTTTCCATTTAATCCTTTGGGCCCCCTTATCAAAGATTAGATGTCCATAGGTGTGGGGAAAATGTTCAGTTTTCTATAAGAGTAAGCTAGGTATCCCTGGTCATCTCTGCCCAAATGCCCATAAAATTATTCATTAAAATACATAAAATATTAAAGGTAAGATGTGATAATGAAATGAATTCTATAATCAATTCCCACTATGTACATTACTAACAGTGGAAGATGAGAAACATGCTGTAGAATTATGTGCTATAAGGTGAACAGACAGTCTCTCTTATTCCTTGAAAGTAAAAAGAAGAAGAAGAAAAATATCAAGTAATAATGTACTGGCTCACCTGCATTGTTATATGTACATCAAGAAAATGTAGACTAAAACTCTCCATAAAAATAATTGTTGACTAACTGCAAAGTAGTGATGGTCTGTCAGTCCTGGAACATTGCCTAAAACGCTTGAATGCACATGTGAATCACCTGTGGTTATGGTTAAATGCAGATTCTCACTCAGTCTTCCTGGGTTTGGAGTCAAGATTCTGTGTCTAATAGTCCATTCTGAGTCTTGAATGCAGGAAGATAGCATACAGATGTAAACATTTAGAAAGAAGATACTCAGAAGTTTTGCAGAGATGTGAGTAGATGCATCAGATATCCAAGAAGAAAAATGAGGAAGAAACACCATTCTCTTGGCCTGAGATTTTATGACACGAGGTTTTACCTTGAAGAGAAACATTCCTGACTTTCTCTGTCCCATATAGTCTGAGTATTCTTACACATAGACTCTCCTCAGACTGCTTTTTATATCTATCACTTTATACCTATTCCTTTCCCTCTTTGTGTCTGACTTTTTTCCTTTTCATTATTGAGTTTCTTTATGATTTTACCTTATCTGTTGGATCATTTGTTCCTTCTAATTTTATCTGATTTCTGACATTATTTCTACTTTATTTTGGATCCATTCCCTGAATTCTGTTAGTACCACTTCATATTTCCTGTTGCCCTGATACTTCTGTTTTTTTTTTCTATTTTAACAGCTGTTAATAAGTTCTGCTGATTTTTTGTTTCTTTATTTACTCTTTTTTAATTTTTATTTATAAAAAGGAAACACTGAGAAAAACAATAGGATAAAAGGGGTAAGGTAGAAAGACCTAAAAAGACACCATAAAGTTCATAATGAAATAGTGTCTACTTAGACTTAGATACCCTTCTCACCTACTTCCTATTACACTTCCCTCACTCACTCCAAAGCTAACCTTATCAAAGTAAGGACTGCAAAAGCTGAATAACGGCAAGAGACTGGCATACTTCTTTATTTACTTTTTCCATTCATTTGAAATACTTAATTTAAGTTTATTGTCGTTTTCAAATATTTTAGCATGTTTTAATGCCAGTCTCAGAAAAGGAAACTAGAAGAAAGAACATGAGTATTTCGGAAGGCTCTCATATATTACTTATAATCATATAAACGGGGTGTCTAAAGTGTATCAACATCTTTACTAAAGAAAACCTAAGTGCAGATCATGAAGCTTTGTTATCTACTTTGTTCTGCCTTAGGATTATGTATGTGTTGTGTGCTTGTACCCACCTTTCCAGAAAGAAAAAAGAATGCAGAAAAGAAGGCTGTAGCTCTGAAAGTCATATGTGGGAAAGACTGAAGCTTCCAAGGTCATTAGCCTTACACACTGAGTAGAGTCTCACCTTCCACAAGGTGAAAATTCAGCCACTTGTCCCACACCTCAGTCTTGACCTGGATATACCCAGTTGCCAGCAGTGTGGGAAGGATCTTGGTCCCTTGGCTGTGTCTGACTTTTCTTGCAAGGTGACATGGTGACAAATGTTGTTTGACTCACTGCGTACTATAGCATATTTTACTTCCAAACAGATTTGCTTGAAGACTATGGATGATTTGAAAAGAAAAAAAATGTCCAAAGAGAATGTGCCATTCCCCCCATGTCCCTCCAGTGGTGCTATTACTCAAGCTTTCTGTCTTAATTACAAGTTGTTCCACTTGGAGCCACACAGTGTCTCACTGAAATGCTATATAATGGGCACTGATTTTCATATGAAACTTCATTTGAGTCATATAAAATGATCAGAGACTACAACCAATGCCTAATTGTTAATAAAATAGGACCTAAAGGAGATATCAACAAATGGGACCAACAACACAAGAGTCAAACACATTAACTCATTTTGATTTGATGTAGAACTACATTTGATATGTGATTAGCCTGTTGAGATGGATTTAAGGGCCACAGTAAAATTCACATCACTGTAAAATCACGTCTCCATAGAGTTAGGAGAGGAGACTGTGGTGTAAACTGGAGGGAGAGAGTGAGAAGAATGGAGCCGTGACACCATCCCTTCGACTTTGGCTACCTCTGAATTAATGGGAGATGCTGATTAAGAACATTTTATTGAAACCTCTGTCCACCCTGCCACTCTCTCCAAGTTCATTTCTTCCTGCTTACTATAGACACATGCCTATAGTAAGCAGGAAGATCTTCACAACAGTTCAGAACTGAACTGAACAATTTGTATGATGCTAAGCTATTAAATTTGTCATACTTTGTTACAAGAGCACTAAATATCAACCACAGGAGGACATTATTCTCAAGTGCTATATGTTCCATGCATTATGTTTACTCAGTCATATATCTTCCTTCCTTCCTTCCTTCCTTCCTTCCTTCCTTCCTTCCTTCCTTCAGCCCTCTCTCCCCCCTCACCCTTTCTTTCTTTCTTTCTTTCTTTCTTTCTTTCTTTCTTTCTTTCTTTCTTTCTTTCTTTCTTTCTTCCTTCCTTCCTTCCTTCCTTCCTTCCTTCTTTCCTTCCTTCCTTCCTTCCTCCCTTTCCCTCCCCCCCCCCTCTCTCTCTCTCTCTTTCTTTCTTTCTTCTACTCCCAGGGTTATTGCTAGGGCTTGGTGCCTGCACTACAAATCCACTGCTCCTGGTGGCTATTTTTTTTCCTTTTATTGCCCTTGTTTATCGTTGTTGTTTTTATTAGTGTTGTTATTGCTGTCGTTGTTGTTGGGTTGGACAGAGAGAAACCAAGAGAGGAGGGGAAGATAAAGAGGGGGAGAGAAAGACAGACAACTGCAGACTTGATTCACTGCTTGTGAAGCGGCCCCCCTGCAGCCGGGGGCTCAAGCCGGGATACTTGCATTGGTCCTTGTGCTTTGTGCCCTGTGCACTTAATCCACTGCACTACCACCCGGACCACCATATCTTTTATTTCTAATAACCCTATTTTATGTATGAAGCATTAGATATTTAAATAAGTTAAGTTACTTTCCCCAGATCACATAGAGAAAAATGGTAGCAGGTGCATTCAGATCCGTCATTTGTTTGAGAAGCTCGGTTAATGATTTTAAAAGTGTAATTTTAAAAGTGTAATTGTGGGTTTTTTTGTTTGTTTGTTTATAAAAACTGGGGGGGGGGGAGTAGCATTACTTTGCCATCTTCCTGGACAGGGATTGAACTCAGGACTTGGCACCAGGGCTAAAAAAGCCTGAACACTTAAGTACCTTTCCCTCCAGACTCTCAATTTCTTTCCAGGAAGTTCCATATATGTAAATAGTGTTTCCTGGGGTCTTAATAATTCTTTTTTTAAATTTCCTTATTGGGGGATTAATGGTTTACAGTCAACAGTAAAATACAATAGTTTTTACATGCGTAACATTGCCCAGTTTTCCACATAACAATTCAACCCCCACTAGGACCTCCTCTACTATGATGTTCCAGGACCAGAACCCTCCCCCCAATCCCAGATGGAGTCTTAATATTTCTTAAACCTTTCTAATAACAATTCAGGGAAATAGTGTAATGCTGTTTTGTCTCAAAATTG
Organism: Erinaceus europaeus; assembly: GCF_950295315.1. Lineage (NCBI taxonomy): Eukaryota > Metazoa > Chordata > Mammalia > Eulipotyphla > Erinaceidae > Erinaceus > Erinaceus europaeus. The sequence goes on along the minus strand of NC_080163.1, from coordinate 194,136,031 downwards.
TCATTGTTCTGGGTAGACATGAAAATATCTTATTTCTTTTTTTATTTTTTTAATATTTATTTATTTTCCCCTTGGTTTTTTTTTCATTGTTGTAGTTATTACTGTTGTTATTGATGCTGCCGTTGTTGGATAGGACAGAGAGAAATGGAAAGAGGAGGGGAAGACAGGGGGAGATAAAGATAGACACCTGTAGACCTGCTTCACCGCCTGTGAAGCGACTCCCCTGCAGGTGGGGAGCTGGGATCCTTACTCTGGTCCTTGTGCTTTGCACCACGTGCACTTAACCCGCTGCACTACCGCCCAACTCCCAAAATATTTTATTTCTTAATTGAATCTTTATTGAAAAGAATTATTGTACTGAGGAGAAGAAGATTGCTGCAACAGAAAAATTCAAGTCACAAGATCTACAAGTATATCCAGAAATATTTATTTTTCATTAAGTGAAACCGATGACATATTGTATCAATTACTTAACAACAAATGTTATATGAGTCTGGAAATTTGGCAGGTGGCTTTTCTGCGGAAAATAATTATAACTTCTAGATAGATTTTAATTATTTTTCTTAAAAAATAGGAAATATGATAATACTGAAAGGCCTGATCAAAATCTCAATGTAAGTAGAATCCAGACTTAAGTGAGACTCTTGAATCTGCTTTGTTCTGTGGCTGGTCTCTTTGTTGGATGAACTTGTAGGAATCATGGGGTTCTGGAGATGGAATTTATAAAGTCTCGGACCAAATTGGAATTCCACCTAAATCTGGGATCCCAAATACTACACCCTTGAGGTGAGATTGAGTTAACACAGTAATGGGAACAATGTCTTTTCCATCTACTGGGGACTACAAGGCTGGTTGCTTTGTGGCTGGGGAGTACAAGAAGGGAAAAATCAACTTCTCCTGAGCAGGCATAAGCAGAATCCACTCTGACACCCATGTAAACCTGTAATGCAAATCCATATCATCAGAAAGTTGGCTTAAATGATCTTGAACTTCTCACTGGGGGAATTTATCTTCATTTTTCACCTTCAGCTTATTCATAGTCTGAGTCTTTCAATTACTTCAATCTTGGAGAAGTCTTAGAATCATTCTGTTTTGCACATCCCTCCATCCAGTCTATTTTCAGTGCCTATTTATGCTGAGAATCTTCTCCATTTCTGTCTTATAATTTTACAGTCCTGCCCTTAGTAATACCCTTGCTTCTTGTCTTTGTCTCCTTAGGAATTATTTTCAGTATAATAGAGAAATAGCCCCGTGAAAGTATAAGTCATGTCCTTCCTATGCTCAAAACACTTTAAATAATTCTTACCTCACCCAGAGGAAATGCCTATGTCTTCATAAGGACCTTCATGGCCCCACTGTCTGCCCATTGCTTCCCTGCCCTCATTTCTTGTGAATCTTCCATGCATTCAGGTTAGATCAGCATCATGCCCAGAACCTCTCACTTTACACTTTGAAAACAAACTGAACCAAGCCCACAAGCCAGTCCTTGCAGTTCTTTGGCTGAGGTCTTTCTCTTACCAATGGAACCCAGTTGTTTACAGTGAGGCTGGGAGGAAATGCCTCAGGAAGCAGCCTCAGTTTACCATGTCTCTCAGAAATGTCCCTTTTGTGATCTGTGTACATGATATTGGCTTGAAAACATGCCCTTTCTCAGATGCTTTAATTCTGCTTAATTCCTGTCTTCATCCTGGTATCCTTTTACACCCAACTAATCTACAAAGCTCAGAATGTTTATGTCAATTCCATCTAAAACCTTCAACCATTACTCTCCTTGCTTTTGCTGGAGCACACAGTCATCAGTATCACCAGCCTCCAATGTGGTGGCAGGCATATGCAGAATTGTTAAGAATAGCGTTTCTTATAATGAGGAAAGAAGTACACTGTTGAAATAGCTAACAGAAAGTTAAATAACTTATGGTTCTATGTGATTTCTGCAACCATTCCTCAGTATAATTACTCCCAAACATAAAGTCAATTTGCATATGTCCCAAAAGAGCCAATAGAGCCTTGCTTCTCCTAGTCTGTGGCACTGTGAATTCCATTAAAGTTGCCAAACTTAGAGCAAACAGTTTAAATTGACTCACAAACTACCTAGTATAGCTGCCACCATTTTTTGCCTTGAAGTAGTTGCTGAGGTGTGTGCATTAATTATTGGGTTGTCAGAAAGGTGGTGACATAGAAGAACATGTCATCACTTTTCTGATAAGCCAATAAATCACCTTTATGTGACTCAGAGTTTGATGGTGTTCTCCTGTTTTGTCTAGTAATGTTTGTAGAATAAGATAGAAGAAGAAGATAGAAGAATAAGGGGCTGGGTGGTAGTGCACTTGGTTGAGCAGACATGTTATAATGCCCAGGGACCTGGGTTCAAGCCCCCAGTCTCCACCTGGAGGGGGAAAACATTATAAGTGGTGAAGCAGGGTTGCAGGTGTCTCTCTGTCTGTCTTCCTCTCTGTTTTCCCACTTCCCTTTCAATTTCTCTCTGTGTCTATCTAAATAAATAAACAATAAAAAAAAGAAAAGCTGATCACACACAAAATGTATTTACTTCCTATCAGATAATTAGAATATTTCTGTTGTTGTAAGTATACAATCATTTCTCAAGATGAGCAGAATTTTCTGAAGAGGTGACTTAGAGTTAACTTCTCTAATAGGACAACACTTAGAGAACTTTGAGAACCTAGTAAAAAGGGGAAATAAGGAATGGGTGGTGGCACACATGGATAAGTATACAAGTTACCATGCAGAAGGACCCAACTTCAAACCCCCAGTCCTCATGTGCAGGGAAGTTTCACGAGTGGTGAAGCAGTGCTCCAGGTGTCTCTCTGTCTCTCCTTCCCTACCTTGCCCTTCCTATCAATTTCTCTCTGTTCTAGCAAATAAAATAAAGCTTTAAAAATAGAGATAAAATAAAAAGAGTTTTCCTTTTCAACTTGACAGAGAAAATTGGAATGAAAATGTTGTCATGGAGGAGGCTGGGTGGTGGCACACTGGGTTAAGTGCACATGGTATGAAGCACAAGGACCTGCGTAAGGATCCTGGTTCAATGTATTCTCAACATTTTTTGAATGCTATGTATAATATGTTTACATAACGTTATGCATAAAAGCAAACACATTGACTGCCAGGAAAATGGCTCCATGGGTGGAACACAAGATATGTATATACAAGGCCCCCAATTTTTAAATTTATTTATAAAAAGGAAACATTGACAAAACCATAGCATAAGAGAGATACAACTCCACACAGTTCCCACCACCAGAACTCAATATCCCATCCCCTCCCCTGATAGCTTTCCTATTCTTTAACCCTCTGAGAGTATGGACCCAAGGTCATTGTAGGATGCAGAAAGTTAAAGGTCTGGCTTCTGTAATTGCTTCTACATTGAACATGGGAGTTGACAGGTCAATTCATACTCCCAGACTGCCTCTCTCTTTCCCTAGTAGAGTGGGGCTCTAGAGAAGCAGAGCTCCAGGACACATTGGGGGGGTTGTCTGTCCAAGGAAGTCTGGTCGGCATCCTGCTAGCATCTGGAACATGATGGCTGAAAAGAGAGTTAACATACAAGACCAAAATGTTGATTAATCATGAACTTAAAGGCTGGAATAGTACAGATGAAGAGTTGAGGGGTCCTCCATTTTGTAGATAGCTAGTAGGCATATTTTAGTTATATTCCAAAGGGCCTGTGACTATATTAGTTTTTTTTTTTTTTTCCTGAGCCTGAAATCTGATATACAGGTGGATCCAAGTTATTGTCTGGGGAGATGATGTCATGGCTGGAAAAGGACCAGAAAGCTGGATCAGGGAAGACAGTAGCTCCCTAATATGGAATATTGTTGACTGTAAACCCCATTGATTTGATTTGGTTTGGGGCCCATATTCAGCCTAGGAGCCTATGTGACCTCTGCATCCCTGTAGATCTGAGCTCACATTCTGTGGTCATAAGTAGGAACATTCCAGGCTGCCCCAATATCAGGACCCATCTTCCTCAGGTGTAGCATAGAGTATGTTGTCCATCCTCCCTTTGGAGAATGGAACATTTTCTACCATTGTTGATCCAAGTTGAGGGCATGGTCCTATAGGGGCCCAACAGAGGGGTCTATTGTGCTGTTCCTGATAGAGATAACCAGTGACAAGGTGAGAGGGATTTATTTGAGGTCTAGGCCCATCATGTCTGTTTGGGAATCTCAGGACTCTCTTAATAGGGCCCCAGCTAATGGGGTAAGGCCCCAAAATTTGTCCCGGCACTTAATACCTGCATATACCAAATGATGCTCTGTCTCTCTTTCCTTTCCCTTCACTCCCTCCCTCTTTACCAATTGTAAATACTAAATTTTAAAATAACAGCCAACATACCATTAATGTATGGGTCGCTACGTACTTTCTCAGAAGCCATATACAACTAGAAAGTAGACCAGAAAGTTGCTCGGAGGGATTGGCCAGTTCTAAGAATTTGAGTGACTGATGCTGGCTGGAAGTGTACCTGGTTGAGCACATGGTACAGTGTACAAGGACCTGGGTTCAAGCCCCTGGTCCTCAACTGTAGGGAGGAAGCTTCATGAGCAATGAAGCTGTGCTGCAGGTGTCTCTCCTCTCAATTTCTCTCTGTCTCTACCCAGTAAATAAATAAGTAAATGTATTAAAATAAAGAATTTGAGTGACTTGAATAATCAGATTAATTCATTTTTCTGTTTTTCTCTTGAGGAATGTAACCGTTCATCTTTATTCAGATATTAGGGAGTGATGTCCCATGGGACTCCCCAGCCTCTGATGGGAATCTCAGTCCATGTCAGATCCCCACCCCCACCAATGGAGATCACATTTAGAGAATATCCTTCCCTCTCTGACATGTGTAAATTTTCTAACTGGCAAATCCAGAAGGGGTTTTGACATTTTGGAGAATATTAAAGCAAAGCAGAAGTACAAAAAAGATGTCTGTGACTGATTGAAAATATCAGTGTAGATGCAAAACTAATTAGCAAGCCAAATCAAGAAATGTATAAAAGAGACAAAATCATTGTCACCATGGTTTGTTTGAGGTATACCTAAGAGTGGTGTTGTTGGATCATAAAGTAATTCCATATTTATTTATTAACGGAATTTCCAGTTTTCCAAAGAGGCTGCACTAGTTTGCATTCCCACCAGCAGTGTAGCAGAGTTCCCTTTTCCTCCACATCACCAACACCTGCTATTTCCTATTTTACTGATGGAAGCCATTCTCTCAGCTGTGAGGTGGCTTCTGAGTGTAGTCTTATTTTTTATTTTTTGTTATCTTTATTTTTTGGATAGAAACAGGCAGAAATCGAGAAGGATGGGGGGAGATTGAGAGGGAGAGAGACGGAGAGACACCTGCAGCCCTGCTCCACCACTTGTGAAGCTTTTCCCCTGCAGTTGGGGACTGGGGACTTGAACCCAGGGCCATGCGCAATGTAACATGTGCACTCAACCAGGAGCACCACCACCAGGCCCCTCAGTATAGTCTTAATTTGCATTTCTCTAGCAAGTGAAATGGAGCATTGCTTCACATGTCAGTGGGCCATGTATGTGTATTTCTTCATTAGAAAACTGTCTCTGTGGTGAGAATCTTATCACAGACATGTACTACATTTTTATTGAATTTATTTTCTTTTGTTGAGATACATTATTTCTTTATAGATGTGTGACATCCATCAGATGCTTATCCAGATGTGTGATGTAAAAATATCTCCTCCCCGTTACTGGATTTCTTGTTTACCCATGTGCAGTTTCCTTTTTTCTGTGTAGAACCTTTTTAACTTGATGTAATCCCATCATGTTAATCTTGTTTTCATTTCTCATGCCCATGGGGTTGAGCTCCACAGATAGTTTTGATTTTAAGGTCCTGTAGTTTTTTGTTTTTTTTTTAACCAATGTCTTCTTCTATGTACTTTGTAGTTCCAGGCATATGACCTAATCCTGGGTAGAATTTGAATAGAAATGATGTAAGTAACCTCTGAGTCTTCTCCCCCTTTTTTACTGAGATGTCATTGATGTATATTACTTGTCTGTGATTTGACATTTGTATGTATTTAAGAAGATGACCACAGTAAGTCTAATTGAGAATCTTGGTTTTTGTAATGAACTGAACTTCCTCTCTTTCCTAACTTCTCCTCTACCCCTCTACCCAGTACCAAATTCCCAGTCTTGCTCTTAGCTCACCATCAAATCACACCACTCAAGTTTACCTCTCCATTCTCTGTTTTCTAGTTTCACTGTGGGTGCTCATTATCTGTTAGTAAGTTTGAAGCTAATGAAGACAGAGTTTTACTTCTTCATCTTTATATTCTTTTAGAGCCTCACTTAAAACTTAGTGCACAGAGTGTGTTTGTAAAGATAGCTTTAATTGCCCTTGACTTTATGTTCTTGTTCCTGCTGTTAGATAATGTGTTGCTATTTAATAATGGGCAAACTCTTACCAAGCTAAAAAAAAAAATGAAGGTACAATTTTGAAAATTTGAGTCCATTTAATAAAACCTCATGTTACACTTAATTGCAGAGATTTAATAACCATTTGTCTCCTGACTGGAAAAAAAATAGCCTGAAGCCCTTGGAAGCCAAAGCTAGAATGTCAGCAAATGAGAAGGATTTCTTTCTTTCTTTCTTTCTTTCTTTCTTTCTTTCTTTCTTTCTTTCTTTCTTTCTTTCTTTAATTTTCCTGTATTCAACTTAAACTCTTACAACATATTAGTCAGGTTAATATAAATTATTTACTTTTTTGGTATTTTAAACTAAATTTTAAATAAATCTTCTATTATTGTAGGTAGTTTTTCATAGGAACCATCAGGTGGTTCATTCAGTAGAGGCCACACATTATCATGTGCTGGGACTCAGGTTCAAACCTCGGTCATCGCATGAGAGGAGCTGGCAAATGTGTGTGTGTGTGGGGCGGGAGGGGGTGTCTTGGAAAATATTTGTAGATGGGTCTTTTTAATGAATGAATTAATTTTTGCCACCAAGTTTTTCTCACAGGATTTATGACTGTGAGATTCCACTTCTTGCTCCTAGCACATCTCTAGGTGTTTTGTTTGTTTTATTATGGTAGAAGGTGAGAGACTGAAAGAAATAGGAGAGATACCACAGGACTTCACCACCGCTCTCAAAATGCCTCATGCAGTATTCCCATGTGACCAGAGCATGAACCTAAGTCCTTTCACCTGATAAAGTGGGTTTTCCACTGGGTATCTGCTGACCCTCATGACTGATCCCTTTAAATATTATTATAGAGACACTAAAGCCAGAAATACTTAACAGAGCAAAGGCACATGTCTAAGTCAGCTCTGAGGGACTTAGCCATAAGGTAACGTGTTAGGCACTGACAGATGGGAAGGTGAAAATGCAATGTAAAGAGAGGGAGAGATGAAAATTAGTTTGCAAAGATAGCAATAAGAATGAGAAAAAATACAGGGAGCTGGGCAATGGCACACTTGGTTAAACATACACATTACAGTGTGTAAGGACCCAGGTTCAAGCCCCCAATCCTCACCTGTAGAGGAGAAGGTTCACAAGCAGTGAGGCAGGGCTGCAGGTGTTATCCTCTCCCTCTCTTTCTCCCCATTCCCTCTCAATTTCTGTATCTATCTTAAATAAATGTATTTTTAACAGAATTAAGAAGTATGGGCTAGGGAGACAGTATAATCATTATGCAAAAGACTGTCATGGCTGAGGCCCTGAGATCCCAGGTACAATCCCCAGTTTTACCATCAGCCAGATCTTATCAGTGCTCTAGAGTGCGCCTCTCTCTCTCTCTCTCTCTCTCTCTCTCTCTCTCATCTTTCTGTATCACTCATAAATGAATAAATCATTTTTAAAAGAATAAAAATACATATAGTTAACAATAAGGCAGCAAGTTCTTTTTATCAACCCCCTACAACATGTTATGCACAACAAATAAAACAAAGAGCCCTGATAAAGCTACTTGACAACAGGTGACATTTTTACTGTTTGGAAAATCTTGGACAGATGGATGAGTCAGACGAGAAAGGTGAAGTGGTAGCAGGTACCTGAAATGAGGAGTTGGCTGAATTTGTCAGAGCAGGACAGACATTTGTGAAAGAAATGACAGAGCTTTATTGAGGACAAGAGCTGGGTAAACAGTCACATGAAATGGTATGATCATACGTTGTGTGCTTACCTGGAATCTTGATGAGCATGCCTTCTGGCATGATCAGAGATGTGCAATGTCAGAAAACAGAAAAGTGTGCAGTGCTGGGCATAATGATCCCATTATCTCTTCATCCTCACTAATAAACAGCTCTTTTGGGCAATCTCTGAAGCCAGTTTGGCATCGCTTCTCATCCATCTCATGTGCTGCATCTGAGAGACAGCAGGGAATCTTTTGACATGGCCCATACTTTGTGCTGGGACACTTTTATAGGGAAATCTGTCAATACATGGTGGGTTCCTCAAGTCCCTCGTGAGTCACAAAGATGCTTCCTTGCAATCTGCCTCCTACACAGAGATGTGGACCTGTTTCAACCTTTCCTATTTCCAGCTGCATGAAAGCTGGAGCCCACTTCCTTGGCATGCTCCTCAGTACCTGACAGTGCTACCACGAATTGGCTCAGAATCATATCCTGTATTATTCTGTCTCTTTCCTCTGTGCAGAGACAGGTTCAATAGGTTATTTTCCACATGGCACTAGTCAGTATCATATAGCCATCTAGTGTTTCAATCCAAAGGCATCCAGAGATATACATGAGGAAATATATCGTCTAGGAATTATGTAAACGAAACTTAGAAAGATTTTAGTTCTGGCATAAGGTACTTTGGGAGTTTCAATACATCTTAGTTCATGCTCTCTTAATGTCTCTATACAATCCATTTATGGAAAAAAGAGATTTTCCCCCTAACATATTGCTTGAGTCATCTTACACAAAGTGGTGTTTAGTCTCTCTTGTTTTCTTGAGTGACTGTTGGTGGATTGCTCATGGTACAGAAACAGTTTACTATCAAGAAATATACTAATGTTATAAGGTGACACACAGAGAGAGAGAGAGAGAGAGAGAGAGAGAGAGAGAGAGAATATGTTTGAATAGGGGAAAGTCCAACTCTGTCTCAAATAGTGGAAAAATGCATACCTGCATTTTTTTTCTAATTCCCTTATAGTACATCCTGGTATGGAAAGCCTGTGAGATTTCTCAATTAAGTGTAGTTTGAGGCCCTTCCTAGTCTAGAATTGCCATATTTTGTTGTCTGACACATCTATGAACCTGAATGGAGCCAAAAAATTAGGGTTTGAAAGCAGCGTCCAGTGGAAAGTACTGGCTCAGACCAAGCTGGCCAGGAGGCCAAGTGGCACAATCATAGACCCCCCTCCTATAGGCCAGGGGCTGACTTTTGCTAGTGCATAAAATCCCCTAGAGATGCAAGCTCAAAAAAGTCTACTGTAAGCATACATTTTACATGGAAAATGCCCAAATATTATTTTTCTTTATTGGAGGGATTAATGGTGTACAGTCAACAATAAAATACAGTAGTTTGTACATGAGGAACATTTCTCAGTTTTCCACATAACAATTCAAACCCCTTTAGGACCTCCTTCCAACTATTTTTTATAACCAAAGATGAATAAGAGCAATGATAATGTCTGACACTTATATAGCACTTGGTATCTTTTTTTTTTTTTTTTTAGCACTTGGCATCTTTCAAATGTTTCTATATACCTTTCTTCATACTGCTAGGATAGCTGCATATCACGTACTTGTACTATGTAGGGTCATGTCTAATTTTGGTTCATAGAATCTGTGCACAGAAAATACTGGAAGCTTACTTGCTTCCATTTGTTTTTTATGCAAGAAACATGAGAAGTTAAACTCAAGTTGAATATATTCAAGACAAGTGATCTTCTATATGCAATGATGTAGATACTGGTAAGACTCAGAAAGCATGGGATCATTACTGTCATTATCATTATTGCTTTATTCATTTTGTTTTGTTTATTTATTTATTGCTACCAGGCTTATCCTTGGGCCTGGCACCTGCAGGACTCCACCATTGTGGCCTATCATTTTTTTCTTCTTTCTTTTAGTTAGAGGATGAAAGACAACAATATAAGTGAGAGAGAGAGAGAGAGAGAGACAGACAGACAGACAGACAGACATTGCAGCACTGCTCCACTGCTTGTGAAGTGGCCCCACCCCCAAGCAAATGCTTCCATGTGGTGACCTGAAAATGAAACCAGGTCCTCAGGCATTGTTAACAGATGGGCTCTGCCAGATGAACCACCTCTTGACACCTCCATCATCCTTATTTTTAAAGACTTTTACTTAGAGAATGTGCCTCTACATGTCAACACTATACCTGTCTGATCAAGCCCATTTGAGTCACAAGGAAACACACTGTCATTAGTTAAGAAGCCTAACTATGGTAAAAAGGGTGTTGTGCAGTTGTGCAATTTGTGTTGCCAGTAACTCTCAGGGGGAGTTAGTCACATTTAAAAAAAAATTTAATATCTTTATTTATTAGAAAGAAAAAGCCAGAAATCAAGAAGGTAGGGGGAGATACAGAGGGAGAGAGACAGAGAGACACCTGCAGCACTGCTTCACTACTTGCAAAGCTTTCCATATGCAGGTGGGGACTGAGGGCTTGAACCCTGGTCTTTGCACATTGTAATATGTGTGCTCAACCAGGTGCATCACCACCCAGCCTTTGTTAGTCACATTTGGGGTTTTTATTTTTGTTGTTGTTGATGATGATGATGTTTTTAAATTAAAAAAAAATTTTTTTACTATATTTATTGGATAGAGACAGCCAGAAATTGAAAGGACAGGGGTGACACAGATGAGAGAGACAGAAAGACACCTGCAGCAATGCTTCACCTCTTGCAAAGCTTTCCCCCTGCAATTGGGGTCCTCAGACTTGAACCTGGGCTTTTTGCGCACTGAATATGTGCACTCATTCAGGTGCGCCACCAACAGGCCTCTGGCATCTGTGAGCAGGTAGATCTGAGACTGGGGTGGGGGCAGACTGTAGACTCTGCTTAGCTGAACTCACTCAGCCTCTTTTTCCATTCTTCAGAAGTAAATAAGAGGGCATGGAAAATCTCAGTGGACTCCTTATACATTTTATGCTGAAATTGGAAAATTAAACAGAATTGGGAAACATAGGTTAGGCGAGGATGATAGCATAATGGGAATTATTTAAGTAAGCTACATTGTGTTGAGATTAGTCAACTTCAATAATTTTGTTTGATTTGATGTCATATAAGGAACTCCAGTTCAGTTGCTGTTTTGCAAAAATATTATCAAATCACAGAGTAGCTATAAGATACAGCAGCACAGTAGGCCATTCAGTATATCTTAGAATCCTATTATTCACACATATATATGTATATGGAAGTATATATGTAGATATATATATATTTATTTTGCCTAGGAAATTTATTTTCATATGTTAATGACCATTGCAACCCTAGAAAGTGGGTCTTAATGCAATATTTCCTAGTTTATTTCTCTAATGTCTCGATAAGCCAAAGTTTACTAGAATGATATTCTATTTCATATAGCACATTGTTTTCTTTAAAAAAAAAAAACACCACACTATGAATCAGACCTTGTCTTATAGGCTCACAAGTTATTCTTCCACCTAATTACCATTAAATAGCATATAAGTTTAAGAAAACAAAGCATGTATATATAATTGATTAAAACTTAAGAAAACAAAATGTATATGCATAGTTAGGTAAAACCTACTGCAACACTGTTATTAGGGCATAAAAATAATACTTTATGATAGATTTTTTTTAAATATTGCAATGCATCTTAAAAAGTTTTTAAGATTGTAATGTATCTTTTTGTTATATATAAACAATATGACATTGAATCAGATGATACATATATATATATATATATATATATATATGAATGTGCTAAAAATCAGGAAAGACTATAGCTATACTATTTTTAGTATAGCCTCAGATTTTTTCCTAATTAAAGTTGTTTTCCCAAGTAAGCACATGCAACCATTTATTAACATGATACCATGATGTAATGTCTGTTATTTTCTATGTACCATTCAGCACACTTACATTTTTGATGTGTTACTTTTATTACTATGAGTAAGAGGCAAAGTTTATTGAATTTCTAGGCAGACTCCAGGTTTTTCCCTCCCTCAGTGTTTTTTCATAGATGTTATTCATAAAAACAAGGGAAGTTTGAATCATTATGTACTAGAAATATTCTTAATAAATTGTATCTGACTGCCAAGTTTCTGTAGCTTTTCTCTGATGGTGGATTATGGATGTGAGAGGAATAGCTGGAAAAGACTGGTCTCAAATATGCTAACTTTGGACCTTGCTAAAGCATGAAACCTAATCTCAGAGAAATGGTGAGTGTTTTTAGAGTTGAAGTCAAGGTTATTTACATTAACTCAGGAGATTCTTATTGACTATAGATGTAATTAAAACATGTTTACAGCTAAAAGACAACTACTAATATCTAAAACTACACACTATTCTAATACTTTCCAGGTGTTTATCTATTTGGTTTGCATGACAACACTTTAAAGTAACATTAATTAACTCCATTTTATTGATAAAAGATACAGGGATTCCAAGAAATCAAGTCCATTCCCTGGGCTCACTGAGTATCTGGTAAATATATCATTAAAACACAATCAGTGTAAAGAAGAGAAAGGAAAAGAAACTGAAGTTATGGGGCAGGGGTAGATAGCATAATGGTTACGCAAACAGGTCATGCCTGAGGCTTCGAAGTCCCACGTTCAATCCCCTGCACCATTGTAAACCAGAGCTGATCAGTACTCTAGTAAAAAAAAAAGAAAAGAAAGAAAGAAAGAAAATTAAGTCATGCAGGATAGGAAGAAGGGAAAAAAAAATTTATTTGCAGTTGGTGTTCTTTGATCAGTGAAATGCCTACAGAATCTCTCTCTCTCTTGTCTCTCACATACACACATACACACACCACTAACTGTACAGATATGTACTTCTAACAAGATTACAGGACAGGTGATCTAAACAAAGACTTATTTTATTTCTACTTTCTAGTAATTAAAAGTTAAAAAAAGTTTAATTAAATAATTCTGATGACAACAGCATCAACAAAAATTTAAGAATACATTCCACAAAATAAATGTAGCATCTTTATCATATATAAAGCATTGCCGTGGTAAATTAATTAAGACCTAAGTTCATAGGACAATAATAGTCAGGGATTGAAATAGTCACCATTGTCAAAATGTTCTACCAAAATGAATATAAAAACTTTGCATAATACCTATCCAAAATCTAACAAGGTTTTTTTTCTTGTCAAAATGAACATATAGATTTTAATATACCTGGAAATATGAAGGGAATAGATGAGTAAAAATAATTGTTTTTCTTAATTAATAGTCCTGGAATATTACTGTGGTAGGAACTTACCACTAAAGGGCCAGGGAGGTGTCACAGTGGTATATTTCCTGACTTGTATGAGTGTGTCCCTGAGTTCAATTCTTGACACCTTGTGAGAGCAATAAAGGCAAAAACAAGTGGAACTTCCCAGATGGTGCAGCTAGGCTTTGAGCTTTCTCTCTTTAGAAAGTTTTCTCTCTGTATACTCTTTTTAAGAGTCACAGAACCTTACCTCTCCAGAGCCCTGCCCTGCTAGGGAAAGATAGAACTAGTCTGGGGGTATGGATAGATCTGCCAACGTCCATGTCCAGCAGAAATGCAATTACAGGAGCCAGAACTCCCACCTTCTGTACACCATAAAGATCTTTGGTCCATACTCCCAGAGGGGGAGATATGTTAGGGGCAGATGAACAGAGGACTCAGAACTCCAATTCCATAAGGACCCAGAGAGAGCAGAGGAAAAAAGGAAGAACATTAGGAAGTAGAATAGGTTTAGGTGTGACTCAGAAAGGAAGAGAAGGTAGGGCCATAGACAAAATGGGCAAATATATAAAAATAGTTACAGAAACAATAGTCAACCCGTATCTGTGATCTTGGGAGAACCACTGTAGTTTCCAGTGAAGGGAATGGGGACACAGAACTCTGGTGGTGGGAATAGAGTGGAATTATACCCCTGTCATCTCATTCTTCTTCTAGCGTTTGCCCTTCTTCCGTAGTCAGTTAAATGGCTTTGAAAGTGACTGGGATCCATGTGGATTCAGTCGGCTAGGAAGGATCGTCAGTTTCCCCAATGAATGGGTACTCACGGGATGCACCACGAGAAGGTCGATCCAATGCACCCTGTCATCTCATAATTTTATAAATCAGTACTAAATCACTAATAAAATAAAAAATATATAACTAAAATTAAAAAGAAGTGGTATCTGGGACCAAACCAAATTAGTTGTGTTATGTTATTTTCTAAAAACATATTCAGAGAAATACTCCAATCTGCATTGCATTTTCTTTTTTTTGCCTCCAGGGTTATTGCTGAGGCTTGTGCCTGTACTATAAAGCCACTGCTCCTGGAGGCCATTTTCCCATTTTGTTGCCTTTATTGTTGTTGTTGCTATTGTTGCCATTGATGATGGTGTTGGATAGGACAGAGAGAAATGGAGAGAGGAGGGGAAGACAGAGAGAGGGGGAGAGAAAGACAGACACCTGCAGACCTGCTTCATCATTTGTGAGGTGACCACCCTGCAGGTGGGGAGCCAGGGACTCGAACCGGGATCCTTACACTGGTCCTTGCGCTTTACGCCAACGTGCGCTTAACCCACTGCACTACGGTCCGACCCCCTGCATTGCATTTTATAGGAAAAAATAATTGAATGATGATTGCTTATACCTTTAGCAATCTCTTAACCTTAATCATATTTAATGGCTTTTCTCTTCAGTCTAACAGGAGGGGGTGGGGGAAGGTTCCTGCTCTGCTGAGTGCTGAGCTCTAGTGCTGTAGCCAGTTCTTGGGCAGCTCTGTTAATTCCTCCTCTTGGAATTAATTGTCGGTTTAGAACAATTATTCTGCATGGTGTTATTTTATCATGTATTAAATAAATGAGATGTTGAACTAATAAAATAGTTCTCTTTCTATGATAAGAAAACTTATCAAAAAGTCACGGCAATTAAGATAACAGAATATTGGTGTATAAGTCAGCAGCATAACGAAAAATCTACAATAGCATCTTACATTTATTATCAATAGGTTTTTTAATAAAGGCATCAGGTGTTAGGGGAAGATGACCAGAGGATTCTGAACTCCAATTTCATCAGGATCTGGAGGGAGAAGAGGGAAAAAAGAAAAGATATCCAGTAGTAGTAGATGTCGGTGTCACTTAGAAAGGAAGGTAATGCCAAAGGGGAAAAAAGGGGGGGCAAATATATATGGATATCAGTAGATAGATATAGGAATACTAGTCAACCCATAACTGTGGCCTTGGGAGAACTACTGTAGTTCCCAGTGGAAGGAATGGGGGTACAGAACTCTGATGGTGCGGAATTATACCCACTATCTCATAATTTTGTAAATCAATGTTAAATCACTAATTTAAAAGGGCACAAGGTTAACTTAATGTGTAAAGGACTAACAAATTCATTTAAAATGATTTTGTAGTACATATATCTAGTAACCCCAGCTCCATTTGCTGAACAGTTTTTCTTTATATAAGCCTATACTTTTCAAAAAGAATTAAGAAGAGATGTTAAGTTTTTCAGATCTTGTTTTTCTCTACTGTCCACACACTATATGGTATGTTCAAATCTCAATATATCCACTGACCCATGACCTTCACTTCACGATGTTAAGTTAAAAAGTTGTTGTTGTAACATTAAACAGAGAAGTAGCATTAGTTCCCTGCGGAAAGGGGAGAAGGGAGTCTCAACAGCGTGAGAATGGAGGTGTTTGCAGACCCTGAATACGTAGCGGTGATGGGATCCAAAGAACACAGCTTCGGTTGTTATTAGATATGAGAACCCACAGTTCCATGTGCATCTATAAGGCAGTAGGAATATTAAAAAAGCACCCCCATGGTGGTGCACCCAGTTAAGTGCTCATAGTACTAAGTGCAAGAGCCCACACAGGATCTAGGTTTGAGCCCCTGGTTCCCCACCTGCAAGGGGGATGCTTCACAAGTGGCAAAGCATGTCTACAGCTATCTTTCTCTTTCCCTTTCCCTTACAATCTTTCCTTCCTCTCTCAATTTCTCTCTTTCTATTGAATAAAATGGGGGGGGGGTGGCCGCCAAGAGCAGTGGATTTGTAGCACTGAAGCCCAAGGGAGGCAAAAAATAATATTAATATTAAAATACTATTAAAAGATACTGGAACACCAGGAAATTGGATGCTGGAAGGGATAAGTTGTTGTTATTATTATTGTTATTATTCTTCTATCTTTTAATTTAGAAAAATAAGAGGGAAGGAAGGTCATTATTATTTCTACATGCATTGATGATTTAAGGGAAAAGATGTGAGACCGTGTCTTCCTGGACAGTGGAACCAGGCAGTTGACTGTAGAAATGTAGAAAGATCACTCAGTCCTGGTGAATCACTTAAGTTTTGCTGTCATAAATCTGAAGCGCACCTAGTCAGCACAATTGTATATAAATATGGAGCTCACAAAACAGAAGGGGGCTGGGAACTAGATCTTTAGAGAGAAAAGGGAGCAAAAGAATTGAAGGTATATGCAAGGGGTGACTGACCATTTGAGGGGTTTAGTGGCCTGACTTCAGGAACAGGAAATGAAAAAGAGGTAACTCTTGAAAACTTTGTTGAGTCAGGCAGTATGAGATTTAAAGCTTTAAAAGTCATCTTAGTATATCCCTCTAGAGTCCTAGAGGACAGAAAACAAACTTTCTTGTCTTGTATCTTTATTCAAACCCTAGTTGGAGTTAGAGGACCACTTTGGAGCACTGTGGCACTAGGGAAAGCTCCACGAATGATGGGGGAGGTGCTATGGTGTCTTTGTCTCTCGATTTCTCCCCTTTTTCTGTTGCTGTTTATCTCCATCTTTATTTCTGTCCCAGTCTTTCTGCTCTTCCCTCCCTTCTTCCCTCCCTCCCTCCCTCCCTCCTTGCCCCTTCATATATATAATTAAAATGGCCAGAAAATAGCAAAATAACACATATGAGAGACTGCAGCAACTTGAAAAAAAACAGATACATTCAAAAAAGATGACTGAATTAAACCTGGTTTTTTTTTAGACACAGGTAGAAGTAGTGACTAAATTTAGACTTTAGTAAATTAAGTTTCTTGTTAAAATTTCAGTAGACCAAGTAAAGTATATGGAATTGAAAAGAGTAGAGACAAAAATGTATTTGAAAGAAAGTAAGGAAAGATAAATAAGATGTATCATGAAATAGAGATAACTCCCAAGGTCTGGTGAGGTCCAGGTTCAAATCCTGGCATCACATGTGAAATGCTGTGGCTTCAGGAGAAACTCTGATGCTGTGGCATCTTGCTCTCTTCTTGTGTCTGCTTCCCTGCTAATGCAAAAGGACATGGGGTGCAGGCCTATATAATGGGGAGATATGAAACTGTATATATACTTCCTGTTGACAACAGCAATCTTGTGAATCAATATTTCCCCAATAAAATTAAATAAAAATAAAAGAAAGAAAACTGGCCCAGGAGCTATAAAATAGCATATTCACAAGGCCCAGCTCATTGATAGGAAGGAAGAAAGGGAGGGAGGAAAGGAGAAAGGGGGTAAGAAGGGAGGGAGAAAGGAAGGAGGGAGGGAGTAAGGAATGAAGGAAAAGAGGGAGGAAGGAAGGGAAGGGAGGGTGGGAGGAAGGGAGGGTGGGAGGAAGGAAGGGAAGGCAGGGAGAATAGGAGGAAGGGAGGAAGGAGGGAAAGCAGGGAGGAAGGGAAGGAGGGAGGGAGAAAGGGAGAAAAGAAGAGAGAGGAAGGAAGGGTTACGAAAGCAGTATAGAGATAACTCCTAATATGAGAGTAATAACAATAAATGTAAACAAGTCAAGCTAGATAGGTAAAATTCAGATATGCACAAGGAAAATAGAATCCTCTCAGACCCAGCTTGGGTCCTTCTCCACCATCATGCACCAGGACCCTCCATCCAGGTCCCCTGACACCTCTCTCCTTTCCATACTTATACCCAGTCCAAGTTTTAATTTGTGTTTTCTTTTTCTGTCTTGGCTTCTTGTTCACATCTGTGAACCCCAGGCCCGTGTGTGCACTAACCAGGTGTACCACTACCCAGACCCTTCAACTCACTTTATATTGACACATAACCCTTAACATACCAAACCAGTTATAGACATTACAAATAAAAGAATTACAAGCCAATACAGCTCATAAACAAAGATGCAGAATTCCTTAACACATTAGTCACAAATGAAATCAAGCAATGCATGAAAAGACAAAATGGATCACTTCTAGGCAGGACTCCCTCACATCATACAAGGTTGATGTAGCACTGAAATGTCAATCACTGAAATCTACCTTAACAGAATCTAGAACAGTGTGCTTGTTCAAGAAATGGTCTTAGGCCAGACAGTGGTGCACCTAGCTAAGCATTCATATTACCATGCATAAGCCTGTGCTCCCCACCTGAAGGGGGAACGCTTTACAAGTGGTGAAGCAGGTCTGCAAGTGCCTCTCGTTTCTCTCCTTTATCTTCTTCCCCACCCCTTTCGATTTCTTTCTGTCCTATCAAATTAAAAGGGGGAGAGAGAGAAAGAACATGGCTACAGGGAGCAGTGGATTCCTAGTGTAGACGAAAGCCCCAGCAGTAACCCTGGAGACAAAAAATAAAAAACAAACAAACAAAAAAAACAACCAGAAATGATCCTAGGTTGCTTGTAGCTGTGTGCCCTGACAGTTAAAAGGATAGACAGCTTCTTAGTATTGTGGAGGCTTCCCATGTGGATCAAAGCAGAAGAATGGTTCTCAAACTCACATATTAGAATTGAAGCAGCAGAATGAAATGGATGAGCTACTCCATGTGGGAAGTCATGCAGACAGGGATTAGGAACTACAATATTGGGAATCTTTGTGGACAGAAGAGCAAGCATGGATGAATAACCTAAACAGCAAATGATAACCTCTGGTAGCTTGATGTGTTGTGAGGCCGCAGGAAATTAAACTCTACTCCAGCCAAAGTTGGCATGAAATCTCAAGTTTTGTGAGATTTAACATTCCCTCTCTTGGGTGAGTGTAGAAGAAAAGAGTAGCTTAGAGTTATGAAAGTTATTTTTTTCTTGACTGGGAGGATTAATGGTTTATAGTCAACGGTAAAATACAGTCATTTGTACACGTGTAACATTTCTCAGTTTTCCACATAAAAATCCAACCCCCTCTAGGTCCTCCTCTGCCATCATGTTCCAGGGCCTGAACCTTCCCCCCACTCCAATGTATTTTGCTTTAGTGCAATACACCAAACCCAGTCCAAGTTCTGCTTTGTGTTTTCTTATTTTTCAACTTCTTTTTTTTTATTATTAGTGATTTAGTAATGATCAACAAGATTGTGGGGTAAGAGGGGTACAATTCATATAGTTCCCATCACCAGAGTGCCATATCCCATCCCCTCCATTGGAAGCTTCCCTCTTGTTTACCCCTTGGGCGTATGGATCAAAATTCTTTATGGGGTGCAGAAGGCAGGAGGTCTGGCTTCTGTAATTGCTTCTCCTCTGGACCTGGGTGTTGATAGGTCGATCCATAACCTCCAATCTGTCTCTGTCTTTCCCTAGTGGTGCAGGGTTCTGGGGAGGTGGAGTTCCAGGGTACATTGGTGAGGTCATCTGCCCAGGGAAGTCAGGTTGGCATCGTGGTAGTATTTTTTAACTTCTGTTTGTGAGTGAGATTATCCCATACTCATCCTTCTTAGAGTTTTATCATAGTTATTTTGATAATAAATCAGTGACGGGAACATGGAAAGTATGCAAGTGGAAATTCAAGTGTTTTTTCCCCCTTATAGTGAAAGGAACAACAAAATTGGGCAAGATAGGGAACCTATATAGTGCCCTACATGATTCAATGGCAACCAAGACTGTAATGAGATAATACTAAAAGGATATCTAGAGTAGATACACATTTGTGTTTGAGTGCATATAGCTTATAGTTTTAATCTCTTCACTAGAAGTTATATCAGTGGGAAATCAATAAGTACCTATGCTTAATTGAACACATTGGAAACACTTTCTAAAAGTGTATGTGTATAGCTGACAAAATTTTTCTATTATTTCTTCTAGAATGTTTGCTTCCCCTTCCTCTCTTTCTTCCTCTGGCAGGCCAATTATACAAATGTTACTTCTTTTGAGATCATCCCATATGTCTCTGTTGTTGTTTTCAGTGTCTCTCAATCTCTTTTTGAGCTCTTTCACCTCTTTCTTAGTTTTCTCTAACTCATCCTCTGTCTGACTAATTCTGTTTTCTGCTTCTGTTAGTCTGCTTTCCCTTCCCTCAGCTTCTTTCTTCATTACAGCTATTTCAGCTTTCAGTTCTCTAATTGCCTCAAGATAATCAGTATTTTCCTTGGGGGTCTCATCTTTTGTTTCCCTAATACTGCCATTCCTTTCCTCCAATGTTGCTTTCATTTCTGTGATTAATAAGTTTATTATTGCTTGCATACTTTTCTTATCTATGGTTACTTCTGGCTGATTTGTAGTTTCTTCTGGGCTCTTGTCTTCATTCATTGGAGTAGCAGTTTTATTTGTTTTTGATCTACCCATTTTTTTTGATTTATGTGTTTCTTTTTTTTATGCTCTGTTGTTCCTCAGTTGTTGTGTCTTCAGTACAAGCGACACTGTACTAAATGCATTTATGACAATTGCACTCACCAGCCTCAGGAATTACAATAGCAACTGAAGCAAGTATTGAAGCAGTTTAATCACTACCAGTTAGCCAAACAATGTCTCCAGTTCGTGAAAAAATAGTAACCAAATCCTAGTGAAGAAGAAAGAGAAAAGAAAGGACAGAAAGAATAGACAGTTATGCAAATCTACTATCCACTGTATATTCTAGGGGTAACAAGAGGGGAAAGGGAAGTAGAGCAGAGATACACACATAGAGAGTCCACTCTGAGTCAGATTTCTTCCCCAAAATAATTCACAAATTCAGAAAGGCAAAGAAGAAGGAAGAAGTGTATGACAAGATAAAAAAAAAAAAGAAACAAGAGAGAGAAAAGAGAAAAGATAAGAAAAAGAGCTGTAATTAAAGAGCAGTGAAAGGAAAGGTTTTTTGGATTACTTTATTTTTAATTTAATTTAATTTAATTTTTTTAATTAGCTAGGAGGAGGAGGAAGGAGAGAGTCTGTAGAGGAGGTAGGAGTAATGAGACAAGTTCCTCCCACATAGATAAGATGCCCACTACCCTAGCAATGAAAGATACCCTAAGAGTTAATTCTGATCAACTTAAAGGGGGGGAAAGATATATACCTTTATATAATATTAATAATAAAAAAGAGCAGGGTAAAAAAACCCTGTCCCAGATTACCTCAAACCTCGTGGGCAGAGGCAGCTGATTGTTAAGAAAGAAAGAAAAAAAACAACAAAAAGACAAAAAAAAAAAACCTCAGGACTAGACAAGGATAGCAGGAATAGACAGTTATGAAAATCTACTATCCACTGTATATTCTAGGGGTCGCTAAAGAAGGAAGGGAAGTTGAGCATAGATACTGGCAGTGAGAGTCCACTCTGAGTCAGATTTCTTCCCCAAAATGATTCCCAAACGTGTATCAGTGAATTCAGAAAGCTGTAGGATTAAGGAAGAAAGGATGACAAGAATGAGAAAAAGAAAGAAAAAGGAAAGAGAGAGAGAAAAAAGAAAAAGATAAGAAAAAGAACAGTAATAAAAGAGTGGTGAAAGGAAAGAGTTTTTTATTTATTTATTTTTTATTATTTAATTAGCTATGGGGGGGGGTTGGCTACTTAGAAAGAAGAAAGGCCAGAGGTTTCAGAAGGGAATAGACTTAGAATGAATGATATTCCCTGGTGGGACAGGAATCTTGGTAAAGAAAGAGGCTCAGCAGGGGAGCCTGCTAGGAGCTGGTCTCCAGGGACTGGTTATGGGGGGGGGGTGCACTTTGGGAATAATAATTTAAAAGAAAAAAATTTTTCCCTTTTTTTCTACTCTATTTTTTAACCCAAATTAAGTTATAGTCACCTCCTGGGTGTCACTGCTAGGACCCCTTATTGACTGGCCTACTAAAGGCAGAAAATCCTACCATTTCCAGACGATGTGGTCAGATGTGGTCAGAGCTCAAGCCACTAGCAGCTTCTCAGTCCACCATCTTCCGGGAACCCAACAACAAAATTTCGTAGTAATAAATAAGTATGATATACAACTTATACTTTTACTTGCATAACTCTGAAAGAGTACTGTCTGACATATAAAAATAGATGATTGCACATACATGATTGTTTAAATAATATACCAGAATAATGTTAAATTTTAACTGTGCATTAAAATTTAACTGTGCTATCATTGGGCTGTTTCCCTTCTCGTTTTTGGTAGCTTTCATATTATTTATTTTGTTTTTATTTTCTTTACTGGGGGAAATTAATGGTTTATATTCATCAGTGATTTGTACATGTGTGACATTTCTCAGTTTTCCACATAACAATTCAAACCCTCTAGGTCCTCCTCTGCCATCATGTTCCAGACCTGAACCTTACCTGCTACCCCAGAGTCTTTTACTTTGGTGAGCTTTCAGATTTTTTAAATGGTTCCTTTTTTTTCTTTTTCTTTTCTGTAATGGGGGAACACCTTTTAATTTTAAAAAACACAAATAAAATCCATACAAATAGCAATGAAGACAAATTATATTAACAGGAAAGAAGGCCTTTTATTGGAACTTAACACTTTTCTAAATATCTCACATATGCACAGACACACAGCCTTCTGGCTCAGGATCAATTTCTATCTACAGGAAACAAACATTACCAAGTATTTCTTAGTGGAACTACAAAAAAAAAGTTTAATGTTAAAAGGATTGAGTCAGATCTCTGAGGAAAAACAGTCTTCTTGTCTCCCTGACATGATCCCATGTGGAAGAACCTCAGGAACTTCCCTCAGACTGGGACTAAATAGAGACACCTGAGAAAGGAGTGGAACTCAAAATACTTTGACAACTTATAGTTCACCCTCCTGTTCATTAGGCACTGAAAACTCTGTGTGAACTATAAAAGCAGAATCACTGTATTAGGATTCCTTGTTATCAGAAGCCATCTTTATGCTCACACATGGGGATCTCAGAAAACCAAGAATAAGTGACTCTAGATTGGCTGGAGTGAGTCTAGTTTAGAGTCTGCATTCTAGCACAAGTTCCACTGACGTCCAAATGTAAATGTTTTTATATGCATAAATAACTGAGGAACAGTAAAGGTGCCAAAGCCTCCTGTGACTACAAGTGTTAGTTATCATAATTACCTTTTGTTACTATTATCCCCACACACAACCTACCCCACTCCTCAGAGACCCAAAGCTGTAAGATTATGTATAGCTGCATATGTCTCCAAGAGAGAAAAGAAAATAAGGTGTCAGGAAACCTGAGAGGAGAGAGGGGGAAGACTTTACAAACTATGGGATTAAGAGAGTCTGAAGACACTTAAGCCATTGTTAGGAACCATCTTCTTTTCTCCCATAAATCTATTGTCCTTTGGAAGTCTGTTTTAAAAGCACCTCTGTTCTCAAAAGTCTTTCTGATAATCTTTTTATGTCTTTGACACCAAATAAAAATTACTTTTTTTTCCCCCTGTAACTAAAGCTGAGTAAGGCTTTCAGTGATGGGAACTAAAAACATCCTCCTTTTCCTTTGCTTCCTGGGAAGATGTGATTCCAAAGGGAGAGCTAGAAATTGGTTCTTGTCTAATGTTCATAAAACATTTTCTATTGAGTAAAATTAACTCAAAGGGATGTTGAACAGCAACACTGACTTAAATGAATTTGTTGTCTGCTTGACATCTAACACCAAATTCCACCAGTCCTCACACCATTCTCCATTTAAAAAGACAACAACTGACTGTTTTTTGGAATGATGGCAAATTCCATTCAGACACCTGCTTGCCAGATGTGTGTTGCTACACATGCACCCTACTATTCTGCCTGCATTATTTACCACAAACTCTTTCACTCTTTGGCTGAATTGAGAAGTAGATTCATTGGGACACACCACAGCTCTTATAACATTTCCCCCCCACCCTTACTCTTTTATCTTGTCATTCACATGTTTCTAGTTTTTCTCCTAACTCTATTTTTACATAACCACTCATGACTCCAAATCCATAGGTCATGTATTTTCCCCCCTTGTTTAAAAAAGATTCCAATAACTGGGGATTAATTGTGACATTTAAAATTTGTTCTATTTTCAAAATGTAGGCTGGGACAAAAAGAAGATCACTGTACTTCTCTTTTCTATTGGGTCAGTCAGAAGCAAGAGAACAAATAGGTTTTTGGAGTGCTATTGAATTTACTCCAAACCTATTGAAAGTATTAGACCATGTCTATTTTTGAACATTATATAATAGCAATGACCCATTTTTCATGTTAAATGAAGGGTGGCATTCTCTCCAAGGTCTGTGCTTTAGGCTAGAGGGGAAAATTCACACAACACATGGATATTACTAGTGGATGGTCAAAGGGTGACATCACTGGAACTCAAGGTCTAGCCATGGAAAACCAGGTGGACACCAAAAGGATGATGTTAATATGTTAGTTTCTGCTACTAACAGTCGGGGAGACCAGAACAAATACAGCTCCATGTGCAGCCATTATCTATAAGCTGTCGGTAATTAATTGGATTATTCCAAATGGCTTGCTTAAATCCATCTCCTATAATATAACCATGCAAATCCCTGGTAGTCTTTGTACCAAACACGCATTAAGTTTTAAAATGTGCTGTAAAGCACATGCCAAAGGGATTTAGATAATACTGTTAGCACACGTCTATTAGAGGTGGCACAGAATTAACGTTAGCAGTAATTCTACTGGTATCACTTTAACTATGAAATATTTACATTATTACAAACCAAAATGTTAATGGAGCACACTGTCAGTCACTTTAAATATGTAATATTCAAATTATTACTAACAAAAACAGACATTAACTGAGCACAGTATCAGCCACTTGTCTGAACACTTCATCTGTCTTATTTAAGCTAACAGTCACGACAGATCAAGAAAGCAATAGAGGACCTTCCTCCCTTGCTGTGCTTGCAAGAGAAACATGTGACAGTTGCCCAGGTAGGGGCCACCACTGAGAGAATGCCACAGCTTTGCGGTGAGGATGGAGATCCCCTTGCATCTCATACCTGCACCAATGGCTGGTCTCCTGACTAAGAAAGGAGGAGGAAGGGGAAGCAGAGTGCTGGAAGGGAAGCATTTTAAAGTGAAGAACTTTGCTGCTTCTCTAGTAACATATACATCTGTTCAAATAAAGGGCAAATGCATGTGACTGGGTAAACCAGCAATCTCAGCCACATCATTTATATATACCTTCGTGTATTTTATGGTTTTCAGATACTTAAGTCAGACAAATCCCTTCAGGCCACATTTATCACACTCAAAAGTGGAGCTTCTGTAGTAGAAGCAAACCAAATGAAGTCAAGTCCCTCCATGATTCCCACAGAGTCCCTTGCTATACAGAACCTCTAAACAGCATCTCTGTATACAGGGAGACCAGAGCAAATACAGCTCCATATGCAGCCATTCTCTATAAACTGTTGGTAAATGCTTGGATTATTCCAAATAATTCAGCTGTATTCCTGGTCTTTCCAAAACCAAGTACTGGAAGTCTTGGTTGACACACATTCTGGACTAGACCTGGAGATTTGGGCCACCTGACTATGAGTTCTCGCAAGCCTGAGTCACCCTGAAGAAACAAACTCCAGCACATGTGTTGACTCATTGACGTGAAGCCAAGACTGTGCATACTTTTGAATAGGCATTAAAAATAACATCCAAAAGAATTATGCAGAATTTGGAAAAGGTGGATGTCAGGGAAAATATATCCCAGTGTTAGGATGACAAGCAGAATATCCAGGTGCAAGGTTTTCTTGGTTTACACTTCTTTTCTTTTGTCTACATTTGCTTAAGCAGAAACATGTTTATTTATAGTGTGTTTGAGTAAAGAACCAAAACTGTTTCATAGCTCTGTTCCTTCCCATCCCATCCAACCCAATTCTCTGAAGTTTCATTATTGAATTGGCAGTAACCCAGTAAATAAGTCCTTTGAATCTTTGTATTGAATCATTCCGGTGGTGACTACCAAAAATTAACAAAGTTAGATGCTTAATCATTTACATGATTTTGATTAACATGTGACTTTTAATGCTCCCGTTATTAGGTTATAGTGGGAGGCAACTTAATTTAGTGTGGAATAACAGCTTTTGGAGAGAGACATCTGAATTAAAAAATCTGAAATTTTCACTATGACACTTTCTTTGTAATGTGGAGATTGGTTCAAACTCCAAATTTTGATGCAGTGAAATGAGTAATTGAATGTCAAGTGTGTGGCTATGTATATGTCTTGTAGTGAGTAGTTACTAAAGAGATTTGTCATTATCACTACTGTTGCTCTTCCACAGTTTGATGTGTTATTAAACATCATGTCTCTGTTAATATCAGACTTGTAGAGTTTAAATGTCATCTTCACTCTCATTCTCTCAAGAAACACATTTATTTCTTTATTTTATTTACTTATTTATTTTTTATTTATAAAAAGGAAACACTGACAAAACAATAGGATAAGAGGGGTACAACTCCACACAATTCCCATCACCAGATCTCCGTATCCCATCCCCTCCCCTGATAGCTTTCCTATTCTTTTATTTTTGAAATATTTATTTTATTTATTCCCTTTTGTTGCCCTTGTTGTAGTTATTATTGTTGATATCATTGTTGGTTAGGACAGAGAGAAATGGAGAGAGAAGGGGAAGACAGGGGGAGAGAAAGACAGACACCTGCAGACCTGCTTCACGGCCTGTGAAGCGACTCCCCTGCAGGTGGGGAGCCGGGGGCTAGAACCAGGATCCTTACGCCAGTCCTTGTGCTTCGCGCCACCTGCGCTTAACCCACTGCGCTACCGCCCACTCCCAGCTTTCCTATTCTTTATCCCTCTGCGAGTATGGACCCAAGGTCATTGTGGGATGCAGAAAGTGGAAGGTCTGACTTCTGTAATTACTTCCGCGCTGAACATGGGTGTTGACACGTCAATCCATACTCCCAGCCTGCCTCTCTCTTTCCCTAGTAGGCTGGGTCTCTGGGGAAGTGGAGCTCCAGGACACATTGGTGAGGTCATCTGTCCAGGGAAGTCTGGTCAGCATCATGCTGGCATCTGGAACCTGGTGGCTGAAAAGAGAATTAACATACAAAGCCAAACAAACTGTTGCCTAATCATGAACCTAAAGGCTGGAATAGTGCAGATGAAGAGTTGGGAGGGTCTCCATTTTGTAGATAGCTAATAGGCCTATTTTAGTTATATTCCAAAGGGCCTGTGACTATACTAGTTTTTTTCTGTTTGTTTGTTTGTTTTCCCTGAGCCTGAAATATGATATGCAGGTGGATCTAAGTTATTGTCTGGGACATGATGTCACAGCTGGAAGAAAGACCAGAAAGCTGGATCAGGGAAGAGAGTAGCTTCCAAATATGGGAACGGTGTATAAATATTGTTGACTGTAAACCCCACCAATTTGATCTGATCTGTGGCCCATATTCAGCTTAGGAGCCTTATTAGTGAAATCATCTAGCATGTCTCCTTCTCTTTGGTCTTGTCTAACTTAGCATGGTTTCCTTTGAGATTCGTACAAGATGAAGCAAAGGATAAAACATCATTTTTAACAGTTGAACAGTATTCCATTGTGTATATATACCACAGCTTTCTTAGCTACTCATCTGTCATTGGATGTCTGGGTTGCTTCTAATCTGGGGCTATTACATACTGCGCTGCAGTAAACATAAGTGTACTTAGGTCTCTTCAGGTAGGTGTTTTTCAAAAGAGGAATTTCTGGGTCACAGGGTAAACCTATTTCTAATGATCTGAGAAATCCCCAGACAGATTCCACAGGGACTGGACCAATTTACATCTTATGTGATTTCCATAGCCAGCCTAGGAAATAAGTATAATTTGCTGTAACTTCCAGCAATATATATGTATATATCATATAAGTTGTCTAAATTTATGTGGTTAGTAAATGTTGAAGATAAGATTTAAATGTCTACCCTGCTTAAATTAAATACTGCTGACTTCCGTGAAACACTAGCATTCCCTTCTTTCAAAGGCTAATAATACAGGGATAACATGGAGTCAAACTGATAATAAAGTGGGATAAATTATTTTGTCATTCATTTAAAATAGTAGATTGTGTGTGTGTGTATGTGTGTGTGTGTGTGTGTGTGAGAGAGAGAGAGAGAGAGAGAGAGAATCCACTTTGACATACCGAAAAGCCTCTGGAGAAATCTTCCTGTGAATTTAACCAATTCATATGAAACAGGAAGATTTCCTTCACTTAGGGCATGTGAACTCTGAGACAGTACAATGCTTGTGTAAGTTCTGCTCTCACATCTGAAAGTAATATTCAGATTTTTTTACAACATTTTGGAATTATAACCTTGTCTCTTCTCTTCAAAATTTCCTAAGAATGTTAATTTTTTTGGTTTACCTAAAGTGTCTTTTTTTTTCCTGAAAGCTTCCCATGTAGGTAGAACTGATACATTTATAACAATAAAAGCATAAACTTGCCAGTTAAATTTGAATATTTGATAAACTAGAACTATTTCTGTAACAGAGTGTTGTCATACAACATTTGAGACATACTTACGCTAAAGGCCACGTTTTATCTAGACTTTATCATCCATGACTAGTCATCCTGTGTATTTTCAACCCTGACACCCTAAAAACTTGTGTTAAGCAGAAATAATATTGTGAAATGGAAAAAAAAAGCATCCCTACCAAGAAAAGCAAAAGAAAGATATAACTTTTAAATGCAGGCCAATTAGAGCTCGTTTTGTATTTGCTATCTACAATGGTAAATCAGTTGTCTCTCAGAGCGGGCTGGGCATGGAAAACGATGTATAATACCTTTGTTCACACTTGAGAAGAAGACTGGTGTGAGGAAGAGACTAGAAAGTTGTGGTATTTCAAACTGAATTGTTTAGAGAATCTCTGAGGTGACCATGAAAATAGTCTGTAGGGCAGGATGTTCCAAAACATGATATATAAAATATAGCTTCATACTTAAAAAACAACAATTTGAAATCCATTACTCCAGGCATTTTTCTTTTATGTGAACCTATCATTTCACTGTTGATGTGTTCTACATATGGGTTAGTATTTTGTGGATGTTTCTTGCTTCTGTAACTCAACTATAGTAGAATCTATGGGAAGTTCAATGTGGCAAAGTGTGCCTCTTCTTTTTCTGTCATAGAGCAATTATGATCAAGTATTGAAAAAAAATAAGGAGGAGGAAAGTGTGTGGAAAAAGCAATCCCATACATTTGTATGTTTGCTTGGAAATAATGAGCTGTAGAGAAAATGTTCTGTAAATATTAGCTTAGCCCTTAAAACCCTCAGGTAGCTTCTCAGATTAGTAGAAATCAACCTGCCCTACGACCCAGTAACTTCTCTACTGGGAATTTACCCAAAGGAAACAGAAACACTTATCAGATCTATGTACACCTGTGTTCATAGCAGCCCAATTTGTAATAACCAAAACTCAGAAGCAACCCAGGTTTGCAACAACAGATTAGTAGCTAAAAATATTGTGGTATGTAAGTGTACATATTCATGAAAGAATACTACTTGGTTGTTAAAAATAGTAAAGTTTGGGAGGCTGGGTGTTAGCGCAACTGGTTAAGCGCACATGGCACAAAACACAAGGACCGGGAGCAAGTATCTGGAGCCCCAGGCTCCCCACCTGTGTGTGTTGGGGGGAGTCGCCTCATAAGCAGTGAAGCAGGTCTGCAGGTGTCTTTCTTTCTCTCCCCCTCTCTTCCCTTCCTCTCTCCATTTCTCTCTGTCCTATCCAACAACAACAACAACAATAGTAATGGCAACTATGAACAACAAGGACAACAAAAGGGAAAAAGTTGCCTCCAGGAGCAGTGGATTTGTAGTGCAGGCATGAGCCCCAGAGATAACCCTGGTGGCAAATACTACTACTACTACTATTACTACTACTACTACTAATAATAATAACGTCATCTCCTTTGTGTCATCTTGGATGGAACCTGAAGACATAATGCTAAGTGAGATAAGCAGAAAAGAGAAAGACAACTACCAAATGATCTCACTTATAAGCAGGACTTAATAAATAGGGACAGGAGGGGAAAAGACAAAGTGAAATGTGTACCGGGCATGGTATATTACATCAAAGCAAAGGACTCTGGACCACAGGACCAAAGCTTCCTTCAGTATTGTGGGAGATTGACTCAACCTAAGCTCCCAAACCTTAACAGAAAATTTGAGAGACATGGGTTACAAAACAAATCAAAACAAAACAAACAACAACAAAATCCTTACCAAATAGATTGCTCTGTTTTTAATGTTTTCTAGAAAGAATATCATTAAACAATTACACACATACACACATGAGAGACAGAAAGAGAGAAGCATGTGCTGACATTTCTGAATTCCTTGAATATTTCAAGATAATAGTACAGTGCTGTTTCCTTAAAAACTGATGGAGTACTCTAGGACTGTACTTGTTGGTGTTGGTGGGGATAAAACAAATTTACTATCTAGAGTAATCAATACATTTTACATAGTACCTAGTTCATTGTGGAATCTAAAATTACCCCAGTATTAGGTTTAAAATGTTAGGTAGAGGGTTGGAAAAAATAACTTATCTGGATAGTGTGCTTGCTTTACCATAACTGTAACTTGCATATAACCCAGATTCTAGTATAGTTCCCATTTCATTAGAGGACATCTTATGCTGCAGTTTCTCTCTCTCTCTCTCTCTCTCTCTCACACACACACACACACACACACACACACATACACTTTTCCACACTTTCTAGCTATAAAAAGTCAGCTCAAAATGACAACTACAAAAAAAAAAAAATCAGGCAGAAAATGATGACAAAATACTCTGATCTGTCCACTTTCAAAGTCTTCTTCTTTTTTTTTTTTTTTTATACTGCAGCACACTCAGAAAAGTACACTTCCACACTTCTTGCCTCCTGCCATGGTTTTACAGCTCACCTATTGCGTCTGTAACATGAACAGCTAAGGAATAGTTTTTTGTTCTCTGAACTTGTTACTTAGAGGTCTTAGGACGAGAGCTTATAGAAAGAAAAACTTTTCAAAAATAAGCAAAGCAAACAAACAAATGGAGGGAAAGACAACAGGCACAAACAATGGCTCTTTGCCTTTCTTCATTCTTTAATAGAGTTCAGAAATAATTAAGGCCAGAGGTACTGTGGAAAAACTGAGATCAGAGAAGGGCCCATGTTGAATGAAGTCCCTTCATTAGCATGTTTGCGTCTCCGGACCCTCTGTTCTTTCTCACAGTCACATAGTAGACCTCTCCAAGTGCTGGACTGACAGCTTTATTTTTCAGTATTTATTTTTAGTGCGTGGGACTTCAAGCCTCCATTGTCTTCCCATGTTACTCCAGAGGTTCTGGCCTGCCTTGGTGGTCTAGGAGTCCAAGTGAGTTTAGTTTGCGTGTGTCACTGGCCCTTTTCTGAGTCTGTGTAAGTTCTGGGGATCTGGAAGGTAGCAGTGGAGTCTGCTTTGTGGGTGGATGGGTGGGGAGGGAAGACTGAGAGAAAGGACACAGAGAGTATCCAGTCCTAAGGAAAGACAGTGTCATTGACTGATGAGCGTTTTCAATATCCTCTTAGGTTAGAGGACTTGGGGCTGCTCAAAATGCTGATCCCCACCAAATCTTCCCTTTAAGAGAAAAAATAAAATAAAAAAGAAAGAAAGGAAACAGTAGTTTCAACAGATTTTATCAGGTTGGTTGTTATCAATTAGATTTCAAACTGGAAATTTCATTCTGATTACAAATCACCTTGTTTCTCACATTTTATTCTTGGATGGAACAAACTGTGCTATAGAAATTTTAATCCAGTGGCCCGGAAGTGGCACACTCGGTTAAGCGCTCATAGTACTAAGGTCAAGGACCCACATAAGGATCTAGATTCGAGCCCCTGCTCCCCACCTGCAGGAGGGGGTGCTTCACAAGGAGTGAAGCAGGTCTTCGGGTGTCTATCTCGACCTCTCTCTCTATCTCCCCTCCTCTCTCAATTTCTCTCTGTCTTATCCAATAAAAATGGCTGCCAGGAGCAGTGGATTTGTAATGCTGGCACTGAGCCTCAGCGATAACCCTGGAGGCAAAAGAAAGAAAGGAAGGAAGGAGAGAAAGAAAGAAAGAAAGAAAGAAAGAAAGAAAGAAAGAGAGGGAGAGAGAGAGAGAAAGAAAGAAAGAAAGAGAGAAAGAAAGAGAGAGAGAAATAGAAAGAAGGAAGGAAGGAAACTTTAATTTATTGACAGCTATGGGGTCACCCATGTGCCAGACATAATGCTAACCATTTCCCAGGGGCAAATAATAGACATTGCTCCTGCCCTCATGAGGCTGGCATCTCATGAGTTAAATGCACAGGATCAAAATGATGGGCCAAGGCTAATAGACACATAA
This sequence comes from Erinaceus europaeus, assembly GCF_950295315.1. Taxonomy (NCBI): domain Eukaryota; kingdom Metazoa; phylum Chordata; class Mammalia; order Eulipotyphla; family Erinaceidae; genus Erinaceus; species Erinaceus europaeus. The sequence goes on along the minus strand of NC_080163.1, from coordinate 194,103,534 downwards.
ACTTTTCCCCATGTAGCAACAGACCGGCTGCCAAAACACATTTAAGTTAAGGAAAGAGAATGGATGATCCACGTGTCTCCTATGTGAATTCATAAATTCACTCAAAACGTTTTTGAATTGACTGTGCACTACCTCGTATTGCAGAGCCATATAGTGGTACCAAACAGGTGTTACTAATAGCGTGGCTTTGCATATGGCATTCCAGTAATGTGCTCAGGCCACTAAGACTCAGACACGAAAGAGCTGTGACTCTATGTGCGCCCTCATGCCATATCCTCGCTCTGCCTTTCATAAACTTAGCCCCTTTGAAAGTGACAGCATGGTCCTTTTGACATGAGGAAAAGAAAAGGCTGTAAGTCCTGCTTTTGCATGGTCTGTCAAAGCAAAGAATTTCACAGTCACAGAAATGAGTGTTTCCTTTCCTTGGATTTGGCAATAACATAAGGGACATAGGAGAGCATAGAACAACCTAGATATACACCAGTTTCTGTGTGAGAGAGCATATATTCACACGTATCCGTAAACTACTGCAAAATATATACCTGAAAGCAGAAGTACACTAGAGTTTGCAGTGAGTACCCCCCTAACACTTCCTCTCCACTATTCCAAGCTTTGGGTCCATGATTGCTCAACAATTTGTTTGGCTTCGTACGTTAACTCTCTTTTCAGTCACCAGGTTCCAGATGTCATCAGGATGCCGGCCAGGCTTCCCTAGACTGAAGACCCCACCAATGTGTCCTGGAGCTCTGCTTCCCCAGAGACCCACCCTACTAGGGAAAGAGAGAGGCAGACTGGGAGTATGGACCGACCAGTCAACGCCCATGTTCAGCGGGGAAGCAATTACAGAAGCCAGACCTTCCACCTTCTGCAACCCACAATGACCCTGGGTCCATGCTCCCAGAGGGATAGAGAATGGGAAAGCTATCAGGGGAGGGGGTTGGAAATGGAGATTGGGTGGTGGGAATTGTGTGGAATTGTACCCCTCCTACCGTATGGTTTTGTTAATTAATCATTTCTTAAATTAAAAGAAAGAAAGAAAGAAACATAAAAAAAAAGAAATACATAGAACAGACTGATTGACTTCACAAGGTACAGCCTTTTAGAAGAGAATCCTGAGATCCACGATGAGCTGTGCGTCGAGACAAAAGGAAGGGGCTGCGTTTCTATAAGAACAGCATTTATGAAACGACAAGCCATAGGAGTGTGGGGAAACACTTGTTTTTCCTCACAGAAGTTTCAGTGATTGACTGAGGCCAAACAGCAAATCTCAGCATGCCGCTACCACTTTCTAATTACTGAAGTGTAGTTAAGACAACAGAGAAAGACCTGAAAATTCTCAGGAGCATCATTAAGTAAGCAGGGACTTTGTTTTAAAGCCAGGTGCTGAGTTCTGTCTGTTAGTTTCCAGTTGTTTCTCTCTGTAATTACTATGTAGTCAGCCTTTTTTTTTTTCCAAAAGGAATGATATGATTGATTTTTATTCTATTTATCTTTTTTCTTTTTACAGCCTTACCACTAAAGATTAGTTGACCAATTGAAATATAGGTATCACCTGACTGGCTTAAAATGTATCATTGCAAGGAACAGTGAAATAGCTCACTTGGAAAGTATGTGACTTTGTCATTGCATGACCCAGATTCCAGTCCAGGCCCCACTGAAGGAAACCTCAAGGATGTGGTCTCTCTTCCCCCCCTCTCTTTTTTTCTATCTCCTTCCTCTTTCTCTTCTTCTCTCTTCCCTCCCTCTGGCTAAAAAAGAACTCATTATACCAGGCCTTAGTGAGACCATCTGAACCATAATTTATGTTTTAATAATATCTCTGTATGAGGCTGGGGATACAGCATAATGGTGATGCAAAGAAACTTTCATGTCTGAGACTCTGAAGTTCAATCCTCAGCACCACCATAAGTTAGAGCTGCACAGTGCTCTGGTCTCTCCTCCCTCTCATTCTCTCTCACACTTAATAAATAAACATTTTTAAAAAAAGATCTTTGTGTGCTCACAAAACAATAAATAGATAAAGTGTGACCAAAAAAATCTCTCCAACCATAAGGGCAATTATGTGACAATTAGTTATATGTGAAAGCTAAGAATACTTACACATCTATCAGTGTAAATGACTTGGGTCTTTCACAAATATTTTCAGGTGATCAATAAATGACACTTTATTTATTATTGGATAGAAACAGAGAGAAATTGAGAGGGTAGGGGGAGATAGGGAGAGAGACAGAGAGACACCTGCAGCCCTGCTGCACCACTCATGAAGCTTTACCCCTTCAAGTGGGGTCCAGGGCCTTGAACCCAGGTCCTTGCACACTGTAGCATGTGCACTTAACCAGCTGCACCACTGTCTGGCCCCATGACTACTTACCTTTAATGCTCCCATTATATCCCAGGTGAGGCAAAGAGGGCAGATACTACAGTGTACTGTATAGACTAGCATGCTTTCTTTTGAATGTATTTTGTGACTTCTGTTTTCCTCTTAAGTCTCAGATATGTCAAATCCTACTAGGGAGAGGATGGCTAAGCTTTAAGTTGAGCAGTTTCCGGGGAAGCAGACATATTTGCAGACATGACCTTAACTTAAACTGATCGTGAATAGGTTCTTTAACATAAAGTAAAAAGCTCTAGCATTGGTGCTTCAAGTGGTTGTCCTTCCTGAACCAGACACCCTGTGGAGCTCTGTTGTATGAGTGTGTCTACTTCCATTGTCATTTCTGACCCAGTGGATTTTGTGGTAGCAACAAAGATGGCTCCAGACCTTAAGTGATGCTATGCTATTGTGTAGCATTCCTCCCTGTTTATCTCCCCATGTTGGTGTCCTGGTTTCAACACTGACATCTCTGCTTCCAAGTAGGTTTTCTCCTTGCTCTTTTTTTTAAACCCCCAGCCTTAATGCTTCTTGTATTTTTCATTCACAGCTCTGGGTAATAATACTCAAGACTGGGAAAGAGAGGGAACTCCTCCTCTCTGTCGCTGAAATTGCCGGCATCAGTCAAGCACACAGCGTCTCCATCTACCCCCGTGAAGGGCCAGAAGGGTAAGTGATGTCTGTTTTCATTTCTAAGCAGCAGTGGAAAAGTTCAGTGAATTTGTTGCGTCAGATGAAGACTTTTAATGTTGCCGATGATACTGTCCTCCCCATCTGAATGGAAACATATGGGGCCAGTGTAATTTAAGTACATCCAGAATAACAGCTGCACAAAGGGCTTTTCAGATATGGATGTGGAGCCCTGATTCTCAGCTCAGGCCACACATTAAAGTCACCTGGGGAGCTGTCACCAGGCTCTAGTGCAGCAGCCCCAACCCCTGCATATTCGAAGTTGGGAATTATTATGGCATAGGGACCTGGCATTGGCATTCAGCAGATGTGGACATATATGTATGTGAATGTGCATGCATGTGGATCTTCATAGTTATGCAATACATAGCATCACATCTGTGCTTTCTCCAGAGGGAGTGGACATTCTGGCCTTGTGTTGTACTGGTACATCTGTGTATAAATACTTGTGTGTAGAGACAAGGCAGCTACTTATGTAAATCAGAACTCCAAATCATTCACGCAGTTTTCCATGGAAACTGCCATGCTTTAAAGATTGCATTTCGTCTTTGTATGTGGTAACTCGTCTTCTAGGTTTGGAGGCTATAAGATGCAGTGTGCAAGGAGTTTCTCCATCTGGACATCCATCATGTTAGCAACCATTTGAAAACTATCAGACATCGATGGGGAAGCACCATCTATGACTGAGCAGTATTCTGGTCTATGAAACATAGCAATAAACACAGATTTTTAAGAAGAATGATGGAATTTAAAGTAGCAGAAGTATGACTATTTTGCATGTAAAATAGTGAGATGTGTTAGACAATCCAGATTATTGATTCAATTTTTCATTTTTATTTGAATTCTTGACATTAGACTAGACATAAAATTCAGTCAAGAAATTGAAATCAATTCATTAACAATGACTTAATAGATTGACTGGCTAGAGGGAGAGGAAATCAGCACAAAGTATTTATAGCCAAGGAACAATAGGCTTATAACCCTTATAAGATGTTTTTTTTTTTTTCCTAGATGGCAATTTTTTGTTCATTATCTCACTTGTTCCTAATTAAATCCACTGAGATCAGCCATATTTTGAGCTCACTGTTGGAATGGTTCCAGTTGTGAGGTGCTGTCAGTAACCTGGGAGTAACTAGCTGGCTAAGAGTTAGGATTTGTGTCAAGATCCTCTGGCTGAAAGCTTGGTGCCTCTGCTTTTACCCACAGAGTTTCAGATGCATCTCCATAGTCAGGGACACAAAATAAAATCCACGGCTTCCCCCATCTGATATAACTTAAACTGGCCAGTGATAACACTTACTAGACATTAGAAGCGGGGGAGGGGAGACAACAACAACAACAAAACCCAACATTAGGGATTTTGTTGGAGAAACAAAATCCATATGGCACAACTTTCACATTTGGTAAGGAACAGCTTGAGTTCCTTCCATGTGCCCCAGTGATTTTCTTCACACTTTTTGCAAACCCATAAAGCTAGCCCAGCCCAGAGCAGATGAAATATGGAAACAAGCGGCATGAAGAGAACAGGTCAAAAGGGCCTCCATGACTCAGAGATTAGCTGCTGGCATCTTACTTCTGGGTTCTGGGATGTCATGAAAAGTCCCCTGTGGCAGCTCATAAGCCCACCAAAGATTTAGTGCCCCCTGTCAACATTCACAGCAGTACCTCAAGGAGGCTGAGCCATGACTGAGCTCCAATATGAAATACACCATTGCTTTTTATATTCCTCTGGCTTACATGCTGAGGGACTAAGAGTAGATTTGTGTTCAAAGCCATGTTGCACAGACTTGTTTCCTTGAGGTAATGCAGTGTTCTTTCATATCATAAATTCTGGCCTGTCCTGTAAAACAATTCTCGGAGAAACACTCTTTGTTCAAAGAAAATCATGAAGAGTGTGGGGGTTGGGTTGGAATTTTGAACTTTAAGTATCTGAGAATCTAGATACACTTTAAGCTATGCGGTGATAATTCCTATTTAATCAGCTTTAGGTCAGCTTCCCTTTGAAAAAATATACACATATCTATTTCCAGAATCTTTTTATTGATTTAATAATGATCAACAAGACCATGATATAAAAGCAATACAATTCCATGCAGTTATCACCACCAGAGTTCTGCATCCCATCCCCTCCATTGGAAGCTTTCCTATTCTTTATCCCTCTGGGAGTATGGACCTAGGATCATTATGGAGTGCAGAAGATGGAAGGTCTGGCTTCTATAATTGCTTCTTTGCTGGATATGGGCATTGACAGGTTGATCCATACCCACAGTCTGTTCTATCTTTCCCTAGAGAGGCAGGGCTCTGGGGAGGTGGGGTTCCAGGACACAACCTGGTAAAGTTGTCTGCCCAGGGAACTCAAGTTGGTGTCATGGTAGCATCTGCAACTTGGTGGCTGAAAAAGCATTAAGACATGAAGCAGAAGAAATTGTTTAAGAATGAGAAATCTAAAGATAAGACTATAGCAGTTGAGATTTCGGTCTCCATATATTTCCAGAAATTTTTCTTAACTCAGAAACAACTTGACCTAGGTATTGTGAGTTTTCAACTATCTGTTTATGTTTTTATAAATTTTGCTGACATAGAAAAAGGAACACTTTTAGGAAATGCATATCCTTTATATAGTTTGGGACAGTGCTAACTGTACACAAGCTGGATGAGAAGCTATATTAAAAACATACTTTAAAAATATTTATTTATTCCCTTTTCTTGTCATTGTTGTTTTATTGTTGTAGTTATTATTGTTGTTGTCATTGTTGGATAGGACATAGAGAAATGGAGGGAGGAGGGGAAGACAGAGGGGGGGGAGAAAGATAGACACCTGCAGACATGCTTCACTGCTTGTGAAGTGACTCCCTTTCAGGTAGGGAGTTGGGGGCTCGAACCTGGATCCTTAAGCTGGTCCTTGCACTTTGTGCCACCTGTGCTTAACCCACTGCGCTATGGCCCGACTCCCTATTAAAAACATCTTATTTAAATTTATCTTTGTTTTAATGTGTGTGTGTGTGTGTGTGTGTGTGTGTGTGTGTGTGTGTGTGTGTGTGAGAGAGAAAGAGAGAGATGGAGACAGATACAGAGAGAGATTAAAGAAAGATACAAAGAAATAAATCAGATATTTCTCAACTCTTACGGAGGTGCTGGAAATTAAACTTGGTTTTTCAGAGCCTCAGGCATGAGATTCTTCTTTTGAAAAACCATCATGCTATCTCCCCAGCTTAAAAAAAAAACTTTTAAAAGGGTTAATGCAGTCAGCAATCCATTGACTTTTGAAATTCTCCATCATTCCTCATGTGTCATTCTCTCTAGTGGCGCTGAAGTTTTCTAGTAAGTAATAATGTTTTGTTTGTTAACTTGATTTCAACCACTGTGTCAATGATTTTCTGATCTCTCTCTATATAAAAACAAATAGTTTCTTTTTTCAAATTTTTTATTTATGAAAAGGAAACATTGACAAAAGCATAGGATAAGAGGGGTACAACTTCGTACAATTCCCACCACCAGATCTCCATATCCCATCCCCTTCCCTGATAGCTTTCCTATTCTTTAATCCTCTGGGAGTGTAGACCCAAGGTCATTGTGGGATGCAGAAGATTGAAGGTCTGGCTTCTGTAATTGCTTCCTCACTGAACATGGGCGTTGAAAGGTCAATCCATACTCCCAGCCAGACAAATAGTTTCTTATGTGGAGAGATTCTTCTTCTTGTTCTTTTTATTTATTTACTTATTTATTTATTTATTTATTTATTTATTTATTTTTTGCCTCCAGGCTTATCACTGGGGTTCAGTGCCAGCACTATGAATCCACTGCTCCTGGTGACCATTTTTTCCCTTTTATTGGATAGAGCAGAGAGAAATTGAGCAGGGGTGGGGGAGATAGAGAGAAAGATAGACACCTGTAGACCTGATTCACTACTTATGAAGCAACTCCCCCTGCAGGTGGGGAGCTAGGGGCTGGAACCTGGATCCTTGTATTGGTCCTTGAACTTAATACTATGTGCACTTGACCTGGTGCGCTACTACCCACCCCCAGGAGATTTTTTATGTTGAAAGAGCTTAAATTATTAATATTTAAGCAGAATGGAGATAGTTGACTTTGAGGGCACAACCCCAGTTCAAGCCTAGCTCCCACCACATTGAGGTAAATTTTGGTGTCACAATGTCTTTTCTCTCTGTCTCTTTATCATTGTCTCTATTTTTTTCCTGTCTGAAAAAAACTGGTCTACATCAATAAATTTTTGTTCAAAGATTGAAATACAACATAAGAAGTCACTGTAGTTCTAGAAGACAATAAAATGTTTTCCATAAACTGTTCAGGTATTAAAAACAAAGCAAAAATGAAGAAATGTGTAATGCTTGTAACTTGACACGACAAAAATGAAGCTGTCCAAAAACATAGATTAATTTTAACCAGATAGACTTAAAATCTCAGGGCTCACCCACTAGCGCACACACTTGACCAGGTGCAACAACGTAGGTTTGAGTCCTGAGCCACTATGTGGGAGCACCAAGCAATGAGAACATTTCATGAATATTAGGGTGTCAATGTGATGCCTCTCTCCTCTCTTCTTCTCTTTCTTGTTCTTTCTCTGTCTCTTCCATTCTTGATTTGCTGAAACAACAAAATTGTGAAGGAATGAGCCCCATTGAAGCCCTTATGGCAGAAAAAAAGTATTTTCATAGTTTATAGACTTGACATTTCATTAACTGACACTACACATATAACTGTATGACACTTCATGTGGACAATTTCTGCTTGTACCACTAACATGATTAAAACTACTATAGGAAAACTTTCAAATGAAGGAAAAAATAATTGAATTAACTGAAGGGGGGAACATTGATATACATCATTTATTGGAAAAGAAAAAGACAGTAATGGAAAACACAAGGTGAAAGTTGGACTGGAAGTGGCATATTACACCAAAGCAAAGGACACTGGGCAAGGAGGAAAAGGGACAGTATGAAGGGACATTGGGGTCCTGGTGTGTCTCTTAGATTCAATCAAGGAGAGAAGAGAGGTTGTCCCTATGTGTTAGACTATACTACAAATCATTGACTCGCCAATAAAATTTAAACCATAAAAATAAAAAAATATATATGGGTTATGTTCTCAAATTTGTCTGAGATGACACACAGTGAACTACTACAAAAGAGCATGGCTAATGCTTTAATGTAAGAATCAAGAAATGTACCCAGATAGATCCTGTATAAACCATACACATGGATTTTTTAGAATTGAGCAGCAAAATTTTATATGGTAGTGGATCCCAAGGAACTACCAAGACTCACTTCCTTTCTTTCCAGAAGGAAATCTACACTCCCTGAGAAGCTTGAGGTTCTAGGCACAGCCCATGAAGCCTGAGTGGCCAAACCGAGACTAGTTTCCAAGTGAGGAAGTGAGGAATATCAAGTTCTGATCCACACCTTGTTCTAATTTTCCAGTGAACTCTATAACAGTAATAGAAAGAAAAAAATAATACAAAAGTGCATATGAAAATGGCTACTCTGTAGGGATAGTTAGTCATATCACTTTAGTTTACTTTGTGGAGTCACTGAAAGAAGATGCAGAGCCCAGGTCAGGCTCATCTTTGTTTCCATGGACTTGTAACAAGGAAGTGGTTAACCACACACTTGTTCAGTGGGCATCCTCTCACAGCTATGTCCTCTGAATAGAGAATGCATGCATCCTGTGTAGCAAGAACTTGAACCTCATGAATATGGAGTGAAGCTATAATCAGCACAACGACGTGTGATAACACAGGCTGCTCTGTCACACCGTAGAGTCACTTTGACTGCTGATACACTGTGACTTGCCTAAGGACTACTTCCTGTGTGAGGGGTCTGCCTCCTTTTTTTTTTTTTATCTTCTTATTAATTTTAAACACTTGCACGTATTAACAAAAGAAAAAAAAGTGTCATGGTCAGGTTGGGAATCACTCTCTAGTGAATACAGTTGTACAGAATGAGAGGAGATATTAAGCATCAAAGGATTAGGTCAACTCTTCCCATCCATGAGAGAAAAAATGCCCACAGGGAGTAGTGGATTCATAGTGCCGGCACTGAGCCACAGCGATAACCCTGGTGGCAACAACAACAGTGTTTTGTTTTGTTTTTTTTTTGAAATTTGTAGTCAGAGTTATTGCCAAGGTGCTATTAAGCTTAGTTGTTGACAATAAGCTTTTCCTGATACCCCTAATAGCCTCATCATTCAGTGCTGCCCCAGGCCACAGCAGCTCATTATAGACCCATTAAAGGGAAACCCCACCACTAAAAAGCCTCTCAGAAGGCTGGTGCTGCTCGATAAATTCCCTACAATTGTGTTTCTCTGTCAAATGTCAGAGGACTCCTTTTGCATTAAGTTTTTTTGAAGTAGAATGGTTCTGATGAGCATGCAGAGATTCATCACCTGTACTTCTGGTCCTGTACAAATTATTTATTCATTACAGCATGGGAATTCAGACCCTTATTAGAAGAGAACTTCTGTTAAGATAAGACTTATGTGCTGATGTCTTCTTTTTATCTATATCTTAGTGCTCTGCACCACTTTATTTAGACATTATGCTATCAAACCCCTCAATAAATAAACCATGGATTTGACAGAGAGAAACGTGAGAAGGAAATGCTGTGTTTCTCACCAGGTGAGCTAGTCATGTAGACAGGTGGATGATGACCTACTTTGCATTTTTCCTGGATGAGAACATTTTATTTTTCTTGTCTCAGGGATTTGTATTCCCAAAATTGAAAACAATTTAAAATAGGAAAAGTGTGAGCTTATTAGCACAGTAATACCCTCTAAACTCTCACTCCCTGGTGAAGGTAGAAAAGTGCTAATTAATCAATTGCTCAATTAAGAGACACTCTGAAGAGCACATTTGTCCTGGGAAAATATAAGCAGTTGATGATCTGCCTTAAGAAATGAGCATCTTAGAGGAATTGTGTTTAAAATGGCAGATGGGGAGGGGGGACAATCCTCCAGATAGAACTGTATTTATGACTGAGAGATTTACTCACTTGAAGTCTTCAGTCTTGAAGGTGAATTTTCTCCAATTAGACACTATTTCATATAGGCAAAGAGAGAGAGAGAGAGAGAGAGAGAGAGAGTTTGGTTATTGATTTATTCATATGTCTTGGGAAATATATATGGAATAACTGTGTACCTTCAGGGCAATTTGTGAGGATTTTAGAATACATGCAAAGTGCTTAGAGTTTGTGATGGAAAAGGAACAGAGAAATGTCTGGAAAAGTAATGTGTTCTGAGACATACAGAGCACTCACCCCACAAATGTGATCATAGAAAGAATCACATCTACCAACAATGGTAGAGAATGTTCCATTCTCCAAAGAGAAGTTGGACAATATACTCCACCTACTACCCAAGGAAGATGGGTCCTGAAATTAGTGCAACCTGGAATGTTCCTAGCCGTGACCACAGAATGCGAGCTTAGAACTACAGGGAAGCAGAGGTTACATAGTCTCCTGTGTGGAATATGGGCCCCAGATCAAATTGATGGGGTTTACAGTAACAGTATTTATATACTTTCCCTATATTTGGGAGCTACTGTCTTCCCTGATCCAGCTTTCTAGTCCTTTTTCCAACTATGACACCTTCTCCCTGTACAATAACCTGGGTCCACCTGCGTATCAGCTATCAGGCTCAGGCATAAACTAGTAAAGTCATGTGGGGCAGGGCTCTGAGGAGGTGGAGTTCCAGGGCACATCAGGACACCAAGCCTCTGGAGTCCTTTGCTTTGGTGCAGTACACCAACTATTGACAAATTATGGATTGATGTGATAGCCTTGGCTTTTAGAATAAGCCTAAGGCCAGTGTGTAGAAATCAGAAGAGTTAAAGCCAAAGGTATAGCAATAAGTCAGACAAATTATAGAGAAATTTCCCAGAAGAAAATCTAAACATCAAGTTAGAATCCTAGAACTTACTTTTTCTAGCTCTGTAATCTCATGAGTAAGTAAATCCCTACAAACTGCAGTCTTCTAATTTGTAAAAGGCTAGTCCATGGATATAAACTTCAAACTACAAATATATGTATATATGTGTATTCATATATATTCCAAATTTATATTTTAAATGTTATATTCTGTCCCATGACTAAATTAGGAAGGTCCTTGATATAAATCAGACCCTAAAGTCTAGATAAGCTGTCACTCCTTTTTTTTTTTTCGGTCAAGTGTCACCAGACTCACTGAAAAAGGATATCTTTACTATGTGTTCTGAATAGGTTAGTTCTATGAACATGCAGATAATCACTGCATGTGCTATTGGCCCTGTACAAATTGTTTGTTAGTAGGAGCACATGGATTTAAAGCTGCAATTAGAAGAAAATGTCCAAATATGTAAAAAAAAAAAAAAAAAACTTACAGAAGTACTTAAAAGAACATGCCTTGTTGCCTCTGTTCTCTTCTGTCTCATTCATATTTTCACCAACGGGATACCAGATCATATCCCTCTTTTTGGCTATTTTGCAAAAGAAGCTGATTATACTGCATATTGGCTTTTAATTTAGTTTTTCTTCTGTTTGAATCATCTTCCATCTCATAGCTGGTAACCACCTCGATCTGCTCCAAGAACCAGCTCATTTCTCAAGAGTCCCTGCCTTACCCAATTTTTCTTGGAGTCTAGAAGCAATGAAAACTACAACAATAATATTTACATTTCATTTTTAAATTAAAGTTAGAGTACAATATCCAGATGAAGAAAGGAAAAGACATTTTTCTCTGAATTCATTAAAGTGATGCTAATAAATGTGACCAATATCAAATATCCAAATGAATTATACAACATACCATGGCCTAATAATGAATCTTTCACAATTACTGCGTTTGTGTGCTACCCCTTAGAGCTTTCTTAGAAATAACTAAGTAGAGTCTCAAGAATCGCACTCACCATCCTCTTTTCCCCTTTGATTTTAAGTCAGTTGTTTATCAACCAGGTTGACTTTAATATAACTTATGATCAAGAAAATAATTGAGTGCATGTCATCTCTCTGTCCCTGTAAACCAGTGTTTTATCCTGACTGCTGGTGCTGTCACCCAGCAGAAACAGCACAGTCCTGCTGGGCTCCTGTGCCTCCACTTACTGCACACTCAGCACTAAAGCACATCACCACTGCACCTACAATGAAGTTGCTAGGAAACTTCCCAGCATAATTTCTAAGACTAATGACCTGACGTCCTACACGTATGATGAAGAGATGGATCAAATAGTGATCAAACCTCAGCACAGAAGCAAAGGGAAGCAGACACTAGCTTAGCAGGGGAAAGAGGCTCTGGCAGATATCAGTTCCCAATCTGTAATTACATTGAATGTCTCCGGTGATGCCACATATGCTCCTGATACAAGAAAGGAGGCTCCTCTGCCTGAGCCAGGTAACAGTCACTGTTCCCTGAGGCAAGTTCCATACCTTTACCAAAAAAGGGCTGCCCTGAAGTGTCCCTCTTACATGCTTCTAGCAAGAAGGAAGAAAACATTGAAGGCCTTAGAAGTTTTCCCTCCACTTTTCCTCTTTTGCATAAAGGGTATTATAAGTGGTATAAAATAATAACAATGGGGGTCGGGCGGTGGCACAGTGGACCTGCGTAAGGATCCCCGTTCGAGCCCCCGGCTCCCCACCTGCAGGGGAGTCGCTTCACAGGCGGTGAAGCAGGTCTGAAGGTATCTATCTTCCTCTCCCCCACTCTGTCTTCCCCTCTTCTCTCCATTTCTCTCTGTCCTATCCAACAACAAATAACATCAACAATGGCAATAATAATAACCACAAGGAGGCTACAACAACAAGGGCAACAAAAAGGGGGAAAAATGGCCTCCAGGAGCGGTGGCACTGAGCCCAGCAATAACACTGGAGGGAAAAAAAATAGTAATAATAACATCTACACATTCAAAGAAGAGATATTTTTAGCACAGTGTTGACTGTGGCAGTGGGTAGATGCAGTAATTTACTTTGTAAGAAGCAGTCCTTTGGAGCTACCAACAAAAGTGATGCATTTTTTTTTCTAGTTCATAAACATTTCTTCCTAACCCTTTTCCAGCATGTTATTAGCTCTTCACCACATATGTAAAATGCTGACTTTTACTTTCCAAGCTAAAATAAACCCAAGTCTTTGACATTTCATTGCTATCCAACTGAAACTACACACACACTACATTGTATGTCTGAGTTACACGGGATTGGTATATAGAACCCAGGAAATAAAGCAGGATAAAGATGATACATGAAATGATTTGAATATTATTAAAGTCTGTTGAAAAAATTAGTTTGGGGTCCTGTGATCAAGATAAAGTGTATGTGAGGTTAGAAAATTAATTATTAAATGTGGATACCCCCCCCCCCAGCACGGAGTGAAAAGTGGATGGACTGTGAACAAGGGTGCCTGGTGACACAGATCTCTGATTTAAACTTCTGCCAGAGAACAAGGTCAGTTTCATAACCTGGCTGGAGCTGAGCTTGCACGTGGACACTAAGTAATGCCAGCTGTGAGGATTAGAGGGCTATGAGGACGCAAACACAGGAAGATAATACAAATATCTTGAAGCGTTTGTTGGCACAGCTTTCTGCAATCAGAGCGCTCAGCTAGCATAACTACCTCGAACACTGTAAATGTTCCATTGCAAAAAGCCAACAGTTTTTGTTGATAAGATAGAGTAGAATACAGTGATTTTCACACTTAGCATCACCTAGGGAACCTTAAATATACCAAAGCTCAGATCCAAAGAGAAAATGCTTTCACTGGTCAGGGATGGGGCCCAGGTGTTGGTAATGTTTAAGCTCCCCTAGAGATTTGATTGCACAGTCTGATCTTGGATTCCTGGCTACCAGCCGAAGATCGACAGTCATGTTCAGTTGGTGTACTATAACCCTGCTTAGTCTCTCTCTCTCTTTCTCTCTCTCTCTCAATAGTCAAGCTTGAGAAAGTTCTTTGCCATTTATCCATTATCATCGTTTCCTTTCTGCACAAAAACAATAGCTACCAGAGCACTGATGCAATGTTTGTGAGATCTAAACTCCCTTTTTAAAAAATTTTGACAGCAGTTTTATTTCATAGCTGGAAATTTTACACCATAAAATACAATAAAAATATAAAGAAAAAAATGACTGAATTGTAATAACATAGAGAAAAATGTACCTAAGTTTGTTAAAAGTTTTGTTTTGTGGAAACATGGTAAATATATAGAGAAAAACAAGTGAGATCTAAATTCTGTGCAATTTTAGAATTCTCCTTACTTAGAGGAATACTTATAACTATTCATGTAAACCTGGGTAAAGCAGTAACTTATTGTTTAGAATAATAAAAGACCCCCCTACTACTATTTTTCTGTATTCATATTCAAAGGTTTATTGAGAATATTTATATAGACACCATGCCAGACAACCACTGAATGAATTTGAACAAGACTTTTAATTTTACATCATTATTATGTAGACTTTATATAAAGTTGAAAATATGTTAAATTTTATAGTGCTATGGACTAAGATGTGATTGAAAACTCTAAATTATCTGTAAGATTTTAAGCACAAACTTCAGTAGTCACCTCTGAAAATGTACAAATACAGAGCTGACAGAATACAATGATCTAAAATCCTGGGAGGAACTGTAAAATGTGAATATTGTGTGAACTTTTCATTTTGACTTTTCTTTTTTTAATTTTTATCAGTGATTTAATGTTTATTTACAAAATAATGAGATAACAACAGTATAATTCTGTACGGTTCCCACCACTAGAGTTCTATGTCCCCATTCCCTCCATTGGAAACTGCAATAGTTCTCACAAGGTCACAGATATAGGTTGACTATTATTTCTATAACTATCTATATTTACATATTTGTCCATTCTTCTTCCTATGGTCCTGCCTTGCCTTCCTTTCTAAGTCACACCTATACCGGTCACTACTTCCGAATGCCTCTTCTCTCTTCGGGTTCTGATGGAATTGGAGTTCAGAGCCCTCAGGTCAACTTCCTCTAGTATTTTCCCCCCTCTAGGAGTAAGGACCAAAATTATCTTTTGATTTTATTAGTGATTTCATATTGATTTATAAAATTACAAGATAACATGATTATAATTCTGCAGCATTCCCACCACCAGAGTTCTGTGTTCCTGTTTCCTCTATTGGAAGCTATAGTAGTTCTCCCAAGGTTGCAAATATGAGTTGACTATTTTTGGCCTCCAGGGTTATTGCTGGAGCTTGGTGCCTGCACCATGAATCCACTGTTCCCGGAGGCTATTTTTCCCTTTTGTTGCCCTTGTTGTTTATTGCTGTTATTATTGTTGTTGTTATTGCTGTCATTGTTGTTGGATAGGACAGAGAGAAATCAAGAGAGAAGGGGAAGACATAGGGGGGAAAAGAAAGATAGATACCTGCAGACCTGCTTCACCACCTGTGAAGCGAACCCCCCCCACACACACAGGTGAAGAGCCAGGGGCTCGAACTGGGATCCTTATGCCAGTCCTTGCTCTTTGGGCCATGTGCGCTTAACTCACTGCACTACCACCTGACCCCTTATTTCTACAACTATCTATATTTACATATATTTATATTTGCCCATTTTTTTTCTATTGTCCTGCTTTCTCTTCATTTCTAAGTTGCACCTACACCTATTACTACTTCCAAATGTCTTTTCTTTCTTTCCTCTTCTCTCTCCAGGTCATGATGGAGCTGGAGTTCAGACTTTATAATTTTTCTCCTCTAGGAGTAGGGACCAGCATTCTTTTTTGGATGCAGAAGGTTGGAGTTCTGGCTTCTGTAATTTCTTCTGTGCTGGACTTGGGCATTGGCAGGTCTATCCATACCCCCAGCCTGTTTCCCTGTTTCTATCTTTTCTTGATGGGGTAGGGCTCTGGAGAGGTAAGGTTCTGGACACATTGGTGAGATCATCTGCCCAGGGAAATCAGGATGGAATCATCTGCAACTTGGTAGCTGAAAGGCAGTTTCATAGTTTTTGCTTGAGTTTGAAAGCTAACATGGAGGTGGACAAAAATATTGTCTGGGGAGATGGTGTCAAGAGTTGAGAATAAGGTTAACAAACTGGATTGGGGAAAATAGTAGCTCCCAAACTTTAAGAAAATCTATGAATAAAACTAATGGTTTACACCATCAACCTGACCTAGGGCCCACATATATATTCATTTTTAGCGCAGGAGCCTGTGTAACCTCTAAGTCCCTGTCAGTCTGAGCTCACAGTTCATAGTCACAGCTGGAAACATTCTAGGCTGCACTCATTACAGGACCAGTGGACCAAAATTATTTTTTTCCTTCCTTCCTTCCTTCCTTCCTTCCTTCCTTCCTTCCTTCCTTCCTTCCTTCCCTCCCTCCCTCCCTCTCTTTCTCTCTCTCTCTCTCTCTCTCTCTCTCTCTCTCTCTCTCTTTCTTTCTTTCACCACTACTGTCACCAGAAGTCTGTGGACCAAAATTCTTTACAGGGTGCAAAAGGTGGAAGGTTAATTCCTGTAATTACTTCTCTGCTAGACATGGATGTTGATAGGTTAATCCATACCCCCAGCATGTTTCTTTCTTTCCCTAGAGGGGTTGGGCTCTGTAGAGGTGAAACTTCGGGACACAATGGTGAGGTCTTCTGCCCAGGGAGATCAGGATGGAATCATCGTAGCATCTGCAACTTGGTAGCAGATCATTGGAACTGGAAAGTTGATATCTTAGGCTTGGCATCTCTGGATACTGAAAGTGAAAAGGCAGTGGCAGCATAATGTGTGGCACTTGTTGCATTGATAGTTGAGGACAGTAGAAATAGTATACCAGGGGACTAACTACATATTTTTAGAAGTTGACAAATTCGGAAACCCAGCATTAGAATGTATCTTTTTTTTTTTTTTTATCTGTATACTTTTTACCTCTTCACTTACCACAGAGAGACTGTATCACAGAGAAATGACTCAGCTGACTCTGAAAATGCCAGATTACATTCCAAAAGCCACATATGACAGGAGTCATGCTCTGATCTCCCTCTGTCAGTCTGTTAGAGAACATAAAATAATTCATTTTTGTATAAAATGTTTATCTACTTAGGCTTTCATTATGGGATTCCACTGCTCTAAGTCACCCTTAATGACAGAAAGGGACCAGAGTTGGTGTTCTTCATCAAAGTAAAAGACTCTGGGGTGGGAGGGAGGATTCAGGTCCTGGAACATGATACATGATGGCAGGGGAGGACCTAGTGGGGGCTGACTTGTTATGTGGAAAACTGGGAAATGTTATGCATGTACAAACTATTGTATTTCCTGTCAACTGTACACCATCAGTCCCCCGATAAAGAATTTTTAAAAAAAAGACACAAAGGGACAGAGACAGATAGAGATAGGGAAACGTAGGACAGGGAGATAGCATAATGGTTATGCAAACAGATTCTCATGCCTGGAGCTCTGAGGTCTCAAATTCAATCCCTGGCACCACCATATGCTAGAGTTGGGCGGTGCTCTGGTAAAAAGGAAAAAAAAATAAACATATATATTTTTTTTTAATTTTTTTTTTTTTGCTTCCAGAGTGCCTGCATCATGAATCCACTGCTCCTGGTGGCCATATTTTTTTTCCATTGTTGTTGTTGTTGTTGCTGGATAGGACAGAGAGAAATTGAGAGAGGAGTGGTAGAGAGGGAGAGAAAGATAAACACCTGCAGACCTGCTTTACCACCTGTGAAGTGACCCGCCTACAGGTGGTGAACCATCTGCCTTTCCTTAACAAGATCCTAAAATTAATGATGGAGCAAAAGCGAGGAGTAAAATGATCTTAGTAACTTCAAAAGTTATTTTGGACTCTATGTAATATATGTATGTTAATTGTGATAGATTACTTTTTACTATAGAGATATGACTCCAAGCGTTTCTTTTGTATTATAAATCCATTTACTATTTCATATTTTCTTATAAAATTTCATGTAGTAAAACTGCCCAAGGAATAAGATTAAGAGCCAGACAATTCTTTTCCACACATAAAAAGGTACTTTTTGTCTCCTCATAAAATATCAGATGTTTTCATTTTTACCTTATAGAGCAGATCTGTATCCATCACAAAAATTCCATATCATGTAGAATAATCCTGTTAGATTTTAATTTGCACATATATTTATATTAATATTTAATCCTTTTCTGGGCATATGACTGGTCTTTACAAGTTAAATTGGGTGTGATGAAGGAACTCTTGAGGCTACAGGAGTAAGCTGTGTGTAAGACTTCTGCCCTGTTAGCTTGAAGAGAAAAATTGCATCATTGTGCATTTTCTAAAATATAAGATTAATTAAGTGGGTGTCAACTTGGTGACAGGCCAGTCTCAGTGTGCTCAATCTCAACTAAAATTGCTTTATTATCCATGTTTATGTTCTCTCTCTATGTTGTGTGTGTGCATGTGTTCACTCTCGTGGTATTTTCAATAACATTAAGAAGGCAGACAAATAACATGGGAACTCTACTCTTTATTCATTTCCATTCAAACAAATTAACAGTAAATATACAATACATATTTCTCTTCACAAATTTATGCAGTTTTTACAAACTTCTTTGATCTTTGTCATCTCCAGGGCTTCACCACTCCAGGCTGTTTTTTTTTTTTTTTTCAGATAGAAAGAGAAAAACATAGAGGGGAAAAAAAAAAGAAATCAGTGCTGAAGCATCCTTCAGTATGATGGGGACCATGCTGGAACTAGGGTTCATGGTTTTATATACATATCAAATCAGGGCACTATCCTAATGACCTATTTTGCCAGCCCTTCTTCTGTTGTTTTGTTGACTTTTTCATTGCCAAGTTCAGCACCTCAAGAAAACTGTGAAACCACATTTGAAGTCCAAAAAATATCATAATCAGTGGAATCAAATTAAAACACAATGAAAAACAGGATTCTTCTTTTTTAACTTCTTTATTGGGGGATTAATGTTTTACATTTGACAGTAAATACAATAGTTTTTACATGCATAACATTTCTCAGTTTTCCACATAACGATACAACCCCCACTAGGTCCTCTGCCATCCTTTTTGGACCTGTACTCTTCCCCCCAACACACACACCACCCACCCCAGAGTCTTTTACGTTGGTACTTCTACTTGTTTTCTCTTCTGATCTTGTTTTTCAACTTCTTCTTGAGAGTGAGATCATCCCATATTCATCCTTCTGTTTCTGACTTATTTCACTTAACATGATTTCTTCAAGCTCCATCCAAGATGGGCTGAAAACAGTGAAGTCACTGTTTTAAATAGCTGAGTAGTATCCCATTGTGTATATATATCACAACTTGCTCAGCCACTCATCTGTTGTTGGACACCTGGGTTGTGGGAAACAGGATTATTAGATGAAATCAGAAAGGTTAAGAGTTAGTTGTGTTAGAACATGAAATATGTAAGGTTTGATTATCATCTGAGGCTTCCTGAATTGTTATGGCAGGGAGGACTATTTTCAATGTCACTATGTTTCAAGGATAATTCATATAAGTATTTCCTTCTCTAAATTTAAAAACAGGAAAGTTTCTAGATTATATTATTTCAACAAACTTTCAAAACAAAGATATATTGTCAGTCCACATGATCAGTAAGGAATCAGATATAGAGAAAAGTAAATAATTACGAAATAAAAGAACAGAAAATCACTTAGATTTTTTAAGAAATGAAAATAATCTCACACCTGAGGCTCCAAAGTCCCAGGTTCAGTCCTCCACATCACCATAAGCCAGAGCTCAGAAGAGAAAGGTAAGGAGGAGAAGAAGGAGGAGGAGAAAGGAAGGAAGGAAGGAAGAAAGGAAGGAGAAAGGAAAGAAAGAGAGAGAAAGGAAGAAAGAAAGGATGAATTGTAAATAATACTAACAAAAATAAGCTATCAAACACTCTGGAGAGCTTTGAAATTCTCTATTACTTTTTTTTCCATATCTTTCCAGATAACCTCTTTGAACTCTAAACACTCTAAACAGAGAAAAATTAATTCATTATAGATTTTAGAGACAATGTGGAAAGTATCAGAGATAAACCTGGTGGCAATAAATAAATAAATAAATAAGTGTCACCAAACAGCTTCTGAGTTAAACAATTACTTCACATTTATATCCCAACTGAAGCTATCACACTGGAAAGAGTGAGAGATCAGAGTGCAGTAGCACAGACAAGGTGTGGACACCAGTCATGATATGGTTTAGCATTCCAACTGAAGGCTATAACAAAAGTTTGAAGAGAACTTCTGACCAATGCCTGGGGGCAAATGCCTGTGCAAATTCTATTGGATTTCAAGGTCATTCTGATCTTGGGTTCTGCAAAGTGTGTGTTTGTTTATTCCTATGTCTGTGTTTCCCATTAGTATCTTCCTCCAAGTCTTTCTCCTACTTCCAAAGTGCTTTTCATCCCTAGTCTTTTGTAAAACCTCTCTAGTCTTTACCTTTTTACCAGAGCATTGATCATCTCTGGCTTATGGTGGTGTGGGGGATTGAACCCAGAACTTCGGAGCCTCAGGCATGAGAGTCTTTTTGCATAACCATTATGCTATCTGCCCCCACCCTATAACCCCACTTTGAAACGGATGGCCTCTATCTGCCTAGACCTAATGCAGAAGATGGATTAGTAATGATTCTTCCAGCAGATGCTCTTAAGTACAAAGTTGAACCATCACCTTATTTTTGCTGTTAAAATCATGCCTTGATTAAATAGTACATGTTTAGCAGTGGGGCACTCTAAGCGAATAGAATAAACTACACTAAGTCAGCTATGTTTATAAGAACTGCTTCTACAACATTGTGTACAAGAAGCTTTTGTCAGAATACTTGCTAGTCTGAATATACTTACAACTCATAATCATTCTAGTTCAGAGAAACAGTTGTGCGTCAAACTAATCAAAACAAAGTTAGGAAAGATGGGAAGGAAGAAACTGAAAAAAAAGGAATAAAAATGGCAGACGTGAAGATCAGTCATGTTGGTAAAACAAGTTGCAACAGAAAAGATGAACTGCTTCATCCCCTGTACCGTTCTTTGTTTTGCAGTTTTATTTTGTTTTTCCTGTCTGAACATATTTTTCTTTTTACATTGAATTAACATTTCAGTATGACATTATGTAGGCTTCAGGTGTGCGTCACTGGAAATAAATGTGTATACTACATATTCATTCCTTTATGTTAGCTAATATCCCCTGTGATTCAG
Source organism: Erinaceus europaeus (assembly GCF_950295315.1). NCBI lineage: Eukaryota > Metazoa > Chordata > Mammalia > Eulipotyphla > Erinaceidae > Erinaceus > Erinaceus europaeus. The sequence continues at coordinate 194,082,351 of NC_080163.1, read as the reverse complement.
AAAAGTATTCTCTGAGTATCTAAATTTTACTTACTGATTATCAGAGAGAGACAGAGAGAAATTGAGAGGGGAGGGTGAAAAAGAGAGGGAGAGGAACAAAGACACACCTGCAGCTCTACTTCACCACTCGTGAAGTTTTCCCCCTGCAGGTGGAGACCAGAGGCTTGAAAACAGGTCACACTGTAGTGTGTGAGCTTAACCAGGTGCATCACCACCTGGCCCCTTCCCTGGTTATCTAGACCACAAAACTCATGACTTCAAACATTTAGTTCTCAATAGAACTAGCTTCTTATAATCAGTAGATCAGTGACTGGTATTAAGATTTGTCAAATGCATTTGATATTTTTTCTAAGTGAAAAACATTTTAAATATTGCCTTTACTGTGCATGAGGAACTATGGTGCTAAGATAGAAATATAATTATGATCTCTGCCTCTAATGAACTTTTTAGTTAAGAAAACAAAATTATGGTGGGGGAAGTAGCATACTGGTTGTGCAAACAGACTCCCGTGCCTGAGGCTCTGAGGTCACAGTTTCGATCCCCCACACCACCATAAGCCAGAGCTGAACAGTGCTCTGGTAAAAAATATATATATATATATATAACAAAATTATTATTTTTAATATTTGTTTTATTTATTTATTCCCTTTTGTTGCCCTTATTGTTTTATTGTTGTAGTTATTATTGTTATTGTTATTGATGGGACAGAGAGAAATGGAGAGAGGAGGGGAAGACAGAGAGGAGGAGAGATAGACACCTGCAGACCTGCTTCACCGCTTGTGAAGCGGCTCCCCTCCAGGTGGGGAGCTGAGGGCTCGAACCAAGATCCTTATGCCAGTCCATTAATGCTTTGCACCACGTGTGCTTAACCCACTGTACTATCGCCCAACTCCCAACAAAATTATTAAATAACAACAAACAAAATATCCAAGTACAAAAAAATCATGTAAATAGAATATGTTGTATTTTTTTAACATTGAAATTGATCAAATATTTTTTAAAAAGACATATATATCCCATGTTTTAAAAATTATTTTGTCATCACAAGGGCATCATCACTATGAGCCTACTTTTTCAGATAGAAAGAGAGAAGGAGAGAGGACATCAAAACTTCCTTCTGTGTGGTGGACTCTGGGTTCAAACCTAGGTGTTGAGCATAGGAAATCAGGAACACTATCCAAGTGACCTAGCATGTTAGCCTGAACCTAAGTCTTTTTCCAAAAGCAAATAGAAGATATCCTGACTAGCACATCAAAGTTCACATAGCTGGTGACTAGATCCAGAAGTCCTGAGAAGGCTAACACATGAACTACAGTGATCAGGAAAAGGTTCATGGCAGAAATGAAATTCCAGAGCAGTTTGCATGTTTTGTTGTTTTCTGTTGCCTGGTGGGGTAGTTAATAGAGGAGAGAAAAGAAAAGGTGGAAAATAAAATGACTATATTGTCACAGACATGGATGATAAAGGCGAGGAGAGAAGGGCTAAGAGGCAAAATGTAGCAGACAAAAATGTAGCAGAAAAATTAGAATATCTGTAGAGACTTCTGGGCGTAAAATACATGGATGAAAAAATCAAGATGTGACCCTTTTTTTCTTTTCTTTTCTTCATTTTTTTTTTCTTCAGTTAATGAAGGAAGAGCAAGGAGGTGGTAGGTAATAGTACTTTCTGTTGAGTTTGCAGTAGTACACTGACTCCCAAATGAAAAATGCCAAGCAATTAGAAATGTGATACCAGAGTTCACAATAATGGTCACGGTTAAAGAAACAGACTGGGAATTATACAAATAGAGGTGATAATTAAAACCATGAGACATGATAAGGTTCATGTAAAAAGAAAGAAGGGAATTATGGATCCTATCATTATGGCCAGTTATTTAAAAAATCCAAGAATTAATTTTATCCTCAGAGACACAGGGAATAAAAGAAATCCATTTATTTCAGTTAGGCTGTAGACAAAAGTTCTTGTTACTAAATTTGAGCCAATTTCACACTTAATTCACCATACATATACATAGAAATTTATTTGAGTAAACTGTCAGTTGTATTTATATATTTTTTTTAAGTTTGGGAGCACACTTTGCTTTAATCCAGCTCTCTAATTCTATCTCAACTCTGACTACATCTTCCCAAACAATATTTTTAGCTCACCTCCATGTTAACTTTCTTTTTTTCTCCCTTTTTTTGGGGGATTAATGTTTTACATTTGACAATGAATACAATAGTTTGTACATGCATAACATTTCTCAGTTTTCCACATAACAATACAACCCCCACTAGGTCTTCTGTCATCCTTTTCCAGGACCTGAACTCTCTCCCCTACCTACCCCAGAAACTTTTACTTTGGTGTCCATGTTAACTTTCAAGCTCAGGCAAAAATCACTGAAGTCATCAGCCCCTAAGAACACATCTAAAATAGAATTCCTAGCTTCATAACTCACTAAAATCCCTATTCACTATTCTTACTTTCTGGCTTCTATTTCTTAAACATTTTGTCCTGCTTTACATCTTACCACCAACAAGTTAAAGATGCTATTATTTCATCATGAACTGCCTAGACAGATAACCTCACCAATGTATCCCAGAGCCTCACCTCTCCAGAGTACTACCACACCAGGGAAACATAGAAATAGGCTGGGGGTATGGATCCACCTGCTAATGGCCATGTCCAGCAGAGAAGCAATTACAGAAGCCAGAACTCCCACCTTCTGTACCCCATAAAGAATTTGGTCCATACTCCCACAGGGGGAGAGATGTTAGGGGATGATGACTAGAGGGTTCTGAAACCCAATTCCATCAGGACTCAGAGAGAGAAGAGGAAGAAAGGAAAGACATTTGAAAGTAGTAATAGGTGTAATAGATATTTGAAAGTAGTAATAGGTGACTTAAAATGGGGGAGAAAAGCACATACATTATATATATGTATATATTTATGTTTGTTTATATTTACATTTACATTTACATTTACATTTACATTTACATTTATATTTATATTTATATTTATATTTATATTTATATTTATATTTATATTTATAATAGTCAACCCATATTTCTGACCTTGGGAGAACCACTGCAGTTGCCAATGAAGGGAATGGGGTCATAGAGCTCTGTTGGTGAAACAGGTGTGGAATTGTACCTCTGTTATTTTGTAATTCTGTAAATTACTTATTAAAAAAAGAAATCTATTTGATTTAAAGATACCCATCAGCCAACAGCAATGCCTGTAGCAACAACATTGTTATGAGTACCACTGATTCTTAAATGAGTACACAAATTGAGTGTCATAAGCTTTATAATTACATCAAAAGAGTTTAAATTCTTATAGCCCATTACAGATTGTTAGGTCAGGATATAGTACAGTTGGAGACAAACTGAATGTGATGCACAGTAATGTAACCTAATACAAAGGGCACCATCGGCATATCTCTTCAATGATCATACTGGCTAGATGATGGATCTGTGTGAGTGTTCGTGCATGTGTGTGAATGTGATCTGAAGATAGGGGTAATAGTATACAAATAAGTGGGAAACAAATGAAAATGGTATTAAAGTTATTTCAGTTGTTTTCATTAGGTGAATAAGAATGTATTCATTGGGCATGCAGACTAGTTCAGCTGGGAGGGTGCCTACTTATGCAGGCTCAACCCACATTAGCCTCCAACCTCCATCACACTGGAGGAAATTTTGGTGCTGTGGTATCATTCTCTCTCTCCTCTATCTCTCTGTATCTCTCTTTCTCCCGGAGAAAACTTCCCCAGATCAGAGAAGCCCAGGCAATGACAAAACAGGTGCTTATTAATTGAACTATTATGTACTTATAAAAATTGCATTCTGATTCAGAGAGAAAAAAAACACAGTAAATTAGATCACTGAGATAGATATTCATCCAACAAGTTGTGACAAGAATTATAACCCAAACTTGGAAGCCACCACCTAGGTGTTCAACAACGGATGAGTGACTAAGAAAGTTGTGATCTATAAATACCATGGAATTCCACTCAGTTATTGAGAATGATGAAGTCACCTTTTTCACCACATCTTGTATGAAACTTGAAGTCATCATGTTAAGTGAGATAAACCAGAAATAGAAGGATGAATATGAGATGATCTCATTCACAGGCAGAAGTTACTAAAAGAAATTAGAAAGGGCAACACAAATTAAAACTTGGACTGGCGGGGGGGGTGGGTCGGGCTGTAGCGCAGAGGGTTAAGTGCATATGGCATGAGACTCGAAGACTGGCATAAGGATTCCGCTTTGAGCCCCCAGCTCCCCACCTGCAGGAGGGTTGCTTCACAAGTGATGAGGCAGTTCTGCAGGTGTCTATCTTTCTCTCCCCCTCTCTGTCTTCCCCTTCTTTCTCCATTTCTCTCTGTCCGATCCAGCAACAACATCAATAACAACAACAATAATAACAACAACAATGATAAAAATACAAGGGCAACAACAACAAAAGAAAAGCCTTGTGGTCTGGGAGGTGGCGCAGTGAATAAAGCATCAGACTCTCAAGCATGAGGTCCTGAGTTCAATCCCCGGCAGCACATGTACCAGAGAGATGCCTCGCTCTTTCTCTCCTCCTATGTTTCTCATTAATAAATAAATAAAATCTTTAAAAAGAAAAGAAAAGAAAAGCCTTGGGCTGGGGTTGGTGTATTATACCAAAACAAAGGACTCTGGGAAAGGAGGGCAGAGAGAGCTCTGGGGCTGGTGGTGAAGGGGGTTTGAGGTCCTGATAAATGATGATGGGAAAGGATGTAAAGTGAGGGGCTGTTGGCAGGGCTGTTTTTATAGAGGTTGAGTAGGAAAAGTTCTCCTGATATGACAACATTGAAAGACTTGAAGGTGAGGGAGAGTCATCAGAATCTTTAAGGCAAGAACATTCTTATAACTTATTATGAAAACCATAATCTTCCATAGAATAAGAAATTGCCACCCAGGGTCCTGACAGATAAGTGACAGAATCTGACTTGGAATCCATAGTGTGTCATCTCTGTACCAAGACTAGAAGCTGATATTTCTTTAAAGCTGTGGAAGAAATGGGCCATCAAAATAGCTCAACTGTTTGCCAGTTAAACACCCTGGTCATGGGGAGGAAAAGGAAGAGAGAAAAAAGAAAAGGAGAGGGAGAGAGAGGAGGAAAGGAAGGAAAGAAGGAAGAAAGGAAGAAAGGGAGAGAGGGAGGAGGCTGTCAGGAGAGGAAGCAGATGGTGGTGCACCTGGTAAAGTCTTCATGTTACAGTATACAGAGACCCAGGTTCAAGACCCTCCACCAGCAGAGGGAAAGCTTCAGTGCTGTAGGTGTATCTGGCTATTTATCTTCCCCTTCCTTCTCAATTTATCTTTTGTCTCTATAACAAATAAGTAAGAAAGAAAAGAATATAATGTTAGGTGTTGGGCTGTGACGTGGAGGAGAGAGAGAGGAGATCCGGAGCAGAGAGGGAACACAATTCTTTATTTGCATGGGTACCTCAGAGTTGGGTGAGAGTGCAGCAGTTCAGGCCATGTGGAGCTAGCCAAAATGGCCACCTTCTGCTACGCACCACACCCTCCGTTCACTGAGGTGAAAAGCGGGCAAGAGAGTAAAGGGCAGAAGAAGAAGGGCTTTATAGGGCAAAAACCGGGAGTGACGAGCCGGGACAGGATTGGTTGCGAAAGGCACTCCGAGAATGTCCCAACTCTCAAGGGAACTGGCAATAGTCTGAAGGGACATCATGGCAGATGTGACTGCATCTGCACAATTTCCCAGCAGTTAGGAGAATAAGGAAGAAAAGTTGGAAGAATAAAGGAAGAAATTTTCCATGAAAAAAAAATCATAAAGTGCTTCCCTGAAGAGTTAAGGTCAACAGTTAAGGCATTGTTGCCTTTGAACATAAGAGGAGAGTTTGGACTGCTCTCTCTGTGTTTTTCAGTACACCATTCCATGCCTTCCAGGCCATGCCATTTTTGTTATTTTATTGACCATTTCAGCCAGAGAGGAAGAGACAAGGCAGCATTGCTTCACCACCTTGGGAGCTTTTCCCAGTGCTGTGGTGCTGCTATGAGGCACTAGGGCTCTATGCATGCTAAGTCATATTATCACTGGATTTGCTATCTTCTGGCTATCTAGAATACTCTGTATTAGACTTGTGTGATGTACACATACAAAGAACACATTTTAACATTGTAACTCCTAGTGTAATCAGGACTAGAACGGGACTCTGAGGTTCTGATAATTCCAAAAGAATTGGGTGTTTGATTGTAAAATCTTTTTTTTTTTTTTTTTAATGACTATACCCTATCAAGCCCTCTTGGTTCGGTGAGGAAACCCAGCAAATTGGCATCATCATCAAGCTTACATGAATGTGTATTGCTGAACAGAAATACACAAAACAATATGCACCTGGGTCACTTCCAAAGAAAACCACTGGTTTCATTTTAGGGACAGGTCAAGAATAAACAAGGGTCATATAGTAACTTAAAGCAAAGCCAGCATGGTAATTTGGTCAAAATTGAAAATAACAGACCTGGTTTTCTTCATATGGCAAACGTGGAGATGAACCAGACACATTCCGTGTATTTTTCCAATTAGATTGCCTCCCATGCCAGTTTTGGTGTTAGCATTATTTGGATGGGAGTGCATCTCACAGATGTTGTAGAAGTCACAGTCCAGGGATGTCCTGCAGTAATAGTGGTTGGGCTCCTCACTGCAAAACCATGAGCCAATTCAAACGATGTAAAGTGTGCATCATATAAAATCGGCAATACATTTTATCCTGTTTCATTTCAGCAGTGTTTGGATCATTACAACATGTATACAGTCACTATTTTTTAAAATTTTCTCATCTGGAAAACCATTCATTGTCCCCTAAGAGCATGGTATGACATGTTATGAAGCATAAATCATTCTCTCAAGCATTTGTATCTTATTAATTAATTAATTAATTGGATGGAGAGAGAAATCAAGAGGAAAGGGATAATAGAGAGGGACAGAGACAGAGATATCTGTCTTCATGGCTTGGGAAGCTTCCCTCCTACAAGTGGGGTCTGGGGGCTTGCACCCAGGTCCCTACATATTGTAACATGCGCCCTCAACTAGGTGTGCCACTGCCCAGCCCCTCCCCACTTCAATGAGCTGTTAGGTCCCTGCAAGCCCTTATTATACAACTTCTTAGAATTATAAGCTTATGAGCTGGGAAGATAGTATAATGGTTATGGAAAAATATATACTTTCGTGCCTGAGGCTCTGAAATTCCAGATTCAATCCCCAGCATCACTATAAACCAGAGCTGAACAGTGTTCTAGTAAATATATATTTGTGGTCCAGGAGGTGGCACAGTAGATAAAGCATTGGTGACTCTCATGCATGAGGTCCTGAGTTCAGTCCCTGGCAGCACATATACCAGAGTGATGTCTGGTTCTCTTTCTCCTCCTATCTTTCTCATGAATAAATAAATAAAATTTAGAAAAAATTATAAACTCACACAACTTTAAACCTATATTTGTGTGTACAACACTTTACATATCTGTACACAGACATAGGGACTGTGGTTTAGACTGAAAATTGGCTAGCTCAGTGATATTTTGAGGTGTAGCACAAAACACTTTTCTATCACATGTATATATCATATCCATAAGTATCACAAATACTATTCATTTAGTGTGTACTATCTCTGAAATGCTTGAGTGACCAGTGTTTGTTTTTAATTTATTACTACAGGAATATGAGGTGTTGCCCCTTGATATTTATTTAGGCTTCAAGTTAGTGTTGTATGAAAATAATGATTTAATTAATAACAACTAAGTTTTATGAGCAGGAACAAAGCCATAACAGTGAAGAAAATAACCTCTACAATTAAAATAAGAATTTCTTTTGAACACTTGACAGTCACTACACAAAAGGTTATGAGTATAAACAAAAAGAGGCTTGATTCATGGCTGCCAGCTGGGAAGACAAGTTATGATTTAGACATAGAATGGAGGGGAAAGTCAGAATTTCCCCTTCCCCAAATTGTCCACCTATCTTTGCTCTTCATGGCCATCCCTCCCTACAATCACCTTCCTACTCTGAACTCTAGGAGTAGCTTGTTTTTAGAGAGAACTCTCAGGATATCTGCCAAAGCCAACCTTCTCCAAAAGCCTGAAAGGTCCTCTCCACAACTCTCTTGTCCAGGATCCTATAACACTGCTTTTTCTGAGATAATCCTAGCTTACGTTTTTTTCTCACAATACCACCATCATGCACCAGAGCCCCCAAACCCCCCAGCCCTGTCCCTTCCTCCTCCTTCCCAAGATTCCTTTGCCTTATTTCAAGATTAAGAATCAATTTTTGGGCAGGGATAGATATCATAATGGTTATGCAAAGAGACTCTTATGCATAAGGCTCCGAAGTCCCAGGTTCAATTCCCCACAACACCAAAAGCCAGAGCTGTGCAGTGCTCTGGTGTTTCTCTCTGTGTCTTTCTTTCTCTGCATCTCTCTCAAAAATTTAAATAAATAAATTACTTTTAAAAAGAATCAATTTTTTATCAAAGTGCATCAAAATAAATTACTTTTAAAAAGAATCAATTTTTTATCAAAGTGCATCAAAATAAGCCAAGATGAGTTTTTGCCCACCCAGCTTCTGCAAGTATTGATTAGCAAAGAGCATTTACCTCTTTACTGTACTGTCAGTTCAGAAAGTTGGGTCATAAATAAAACTCTTGTTTTCCAATCCTTATGATGTGCATTGAAAGTGCCATTACCACTTCCTTTTTAAGAAGAACATAAGTGCCCTTTTAAGGGCACTCACTGATGAAGTGAAAGATGCTCAGACACAGACATCTTGGGAGGAGTATTCAGTGACATGTCACTCACCTGTGCTGTGCCATCTGAGAAGCCAAAGTACCAGCTGTCAGCTCACGAGGTGGGAAACATGGAAAGAAAGGAAAGAGGCTTGTGAACTAGGTGATAGACATGGATACATTTGAATACACTTCCCTAAAGCTACTCGAGGATGATCTCATCAAGAAATTGTGTTGGAAAACTGGGTAACCATATACATAAAAACAAAATTGGACCCCTGTCTTAAACCACTCATAAAACTGAGCTCAAAGTGGATTAAAGACTTAAGCATGTAAGACCTGAAACAATAAAACATGAACAGGGAAATAGCTCCTTCACATTGGTCTGAGCAATTAAAAAAAATTTTTTTTTATTGGGGGGACTAATGGTATACAGCTGACAGTAATATACAATAGTTTCTGCATGTGAAACATTTCTCAGTTTTCCACATAACAATTCAGCCCCACTAGGCCCTTCTCTGCCATCATGTTCCAGGACCTGAACATCAAAAGCACAAACAAAAAGATTAAAATTTGATAAGTGGGATTTTAGCTTAAAAAAAAAAAAAGTAAACTGCAGAAAAAGAAAGTCCACAGTATGAAAAAGTAACTCATGAAATGGAAGAAAACATATGCAAATCATACTTCGGACAAATCTAAAATATGTAAAGGACTCATCTAGTTCAGAAACAGAAAGTAAATAAAAAAAATTTCCAAAAATGGTATTTAAGTGACTACATATATATTGGAATGTCTGAAAATGCATGCTCCATTTTTGCATAGAAAAATTTAAAAATATGTCATGACTTTTCCAACAACCCAATAGATATGTAATATATATATATTACATATTTGTTCATGGCTTAAACATATATATGATATGTTTAAGCCATGAACAAAAGAAAGTTTGCATTCAAAACAAAAGGAATGGACTTCGAAGAAATTTAGTTGAAGTAAGTCAGACAGGAGTCAGAAAGTGGCCCCTGGTTAAAGCTCACTTTTATCCTGACCAAGGATCTGGGTTCAAGCCCTAAGCCCCCACCTACAGGGGAGAAGTTTCACAATCAGTGAAAATAGTGTTGTGGATATCTTTCTCTTTCTCTCCTCTCCTCCTCCTCCTTCTTCTCCATCCTCCTTTTCTTCCTTCTCTTACTCCTCCTTCTCCTCTTCTTTCTTCTCTACATCCCCATTCCCTCTCAATTTCTCTGTCTCTATCCTAAAAATAAAATACTTTTAAAAATCAGACAAAAATTGTGCTTATCTGTATAGTTAGAAATAACCAGTCCCATAAAAGCAGAGCAGGTGATTACCAAGAACTGGGTATTTGGGGAAAATAGAGAGGTATTAGGTAAAAGAAATAAACTTAAAGTTAGAAAATGAACATTTTCTGGGAACTCAATATGGAGTTCATGAATATGATTGATGATACTGTACTATATACTTGAAGGTTGGAGAGAGAGAGAGAGAGAAAGAGAGAGAGAAGAGCTTAAAGTTTAGCAAGAAAAGGGAATGATGGGGACCAGGTGGTGGCACAGCTGGTTAAACATACACATATGCTCAGAGACCCAAGTTCAAGTCTGTGGTCCCCACCTGTAGGGGGAAGGCTTCGTGAGTGGTGAAACAGGGCTATAGGTGTCTCTGTCTCTTTCCTTCATGGTCTCCTCCACCTCTCCATTTCTCTCTGTCTCTATCCAATAACAAATTTATAAAATAAAAAAACAGGAAAAGGGAATGATAATTATGTAGCATGATGAAGGATTAACTAATGTTTCAGTGACTTCATATTGTAACGCATAGCGCATCAAAGGACTATGCTGAATTCCATTAGTTTACACATGTCATGTGACAACTATATCTCAATAGAGCTGGAAAAGATTTTTAAAAAATAGTTGAGGAAATTGACAGAGTTTAATGTGATCAAAGTTGGATAACTGAATGACAATGGTTTAAAACCTAGCTGAGGTTAAGGCCATTAGAATGCACCAGTGTTAAGAGTGCATATGCTTTCCTTTGTGCCCGCCATCATTTGAAACTCCCAAGTGCTGAGCTTCTGAAGAACTATTTTGTACATCAACCTAATGTTCCAGGATACTATCTATTTTTTGACAAACATATCTTCTACTGTTTTTTTTTATTAAGCTAGAAATTATTAGCAACTCCTCCAGCACATGGAGTGGTAAGATTTCTATTTCAGAAGTTTTGGTTAAATTGTAATTACTGAAACAAAAATACTTGAAGACAGAAACAAAGTAAAAAATTTCATAGCCTGGCAGGGGAGATAGCTGGCATTAGAGTGTAACTTTTTCAAACACGAGGTCTCAGGTTTAATGCTTGGCATTATCAGCAGTCTTCAGTATCTCTCTCTTTAATTCTCTGTCCTATCTCATAGAAATAGGTATATGAAAAACAAGTCTTTAAAAACTTTTTTCATTACTAGAGGTAGATAAAAGCTGTGAGCTCACATATGCTTTTTAAAGTCACTTTTAAAACTTATTTTATTAATGATTTAGTAATGATTGACAAGACTGTGAGAAAAGAGGAATACAATTCCATACAATTCCCACCACCAGAGTTCCATATCCCCTCCCCTCCATTGGAAGTTTTCCTATTCTTTATCCCTCTGGGAGTGTAGAGCAAAAATTATTATGGGGTGCAGAAAGTGGGAGGTCTGGCTCCTGTAATTGTTTCTCCACTGAACCTGGGCACTGACAGATCGATCCATACCCCCAGCCTGTTTCTATCTTTCCCTAGTGGGGTAGGATTCTGGCTAGGTGTGGGATTCCAAGACTTACTGTTGAGGTCGTCTGCCCAGAGAAGTCAGGTTGGCATCACTGTAACGTCTGCAACTTGGTGACTGAAAAGCATTAAGATATAAAGCGGAACAAATTGTTTAGTAATCTGGAACCTAAATGGAAGAATATGGTAGATGAGATCTGGGGTCTTGATGTTGCAAGAAGCTAGGAAGTCTATTTTAGGTCTATTCCAAGGGGCCCATGACTTTGCTAATTTTTGCCTGAGCCCAACAGCTAACATGCAGGTGGGTTAAAAGGATTGTCTGTGAAGATGGTATCAGACTTAGAATAGGACTAGAAAGCTGGATCAGGGCAAAGAGTAGCTCCCAGATATGAGAAAAGTGTATAAATAGCTATAACTGTAAACCCCATGATCTGACCTAGGACCCATGTCTATTCATATTTAGAACAGAAGTCTGTGCAACCTCTGTATCCCCACTGGTCTGAATTTGAAACATGTGATTTTTAACTTAATTTTGGAATTCTATAATTGTGCTTTAGCATATGTAAATTTAGAGAAAGGATCTTTTGACAGAGCTTTGGTTTTTAATTGTTTAATTTCTATGCTGTACAAAATAAACTTAAGAAGGCTGAAAGTATTGCAACAATTATGGTTTCAAATGAATTATGAGTCATAAACAGAAACAACCAGTTAAATGATTAAAGTCCTGTAAAGTATTGCTAAAAAAAATCTCCTTCTCTCTGTCTCTGTATCTCTGTCTCTCTCTCTCTGCCTCTCTTTCTTACTACCACCAGATATCTCTGGGAGTCAGCGCCTACATGATAACTTCACAACTCCTTTTTTTTTTTTTTGAGGATGATAGAAGGAATGGAGAGAGGCGTACACCACACACACACACACACACACACACACACAAACACAAAGAGAGAGAGAGACAGAGAGAGACAGAGACAGAGAGAGAGAGATCTGCAGCCCTGCTCATAAAGTTTGCCCCCTGAAGGTGGGGACCTAGGGCTTGTACCCAAGTCCTTGCTGGTAGAATGTGTGAACCTTACTAGAAACATCACCACTTAACCCAAAGAAAAAAATTTTTTTAATCTTTATTTATTGGATAGAGACAGCCAGAAACCAAGAAGGACAGGAGAAAGAGAGAGAGAGAGAGAGAGAGAGAGAGAGAGAGAGAAAGAGCTGCAACAGTGCTTCACCACTCACAAAGCTTTCCCTGTGCAGATGGGGGCCAGGGACTCAAACCCTGGTCCTTGTGCATTTAACATTTGTTCTCAAGCAGGTACACCACTGCCTGGCCCCAAGAAAAAAGTTCTTAAAGAAACACACACACACACACACACACACACACACACACACACACTCACACAGTCTGTTCAACAGGATCTTCTCCAGTTTTAACTAATACCTTGAGAGAGTTTTTTTTTATTAGAGACATGATTTATACAAAGGTAATAAGTCTATTATCAAGTATGTGTTTCCTGATTATATTATATTACTTTTAAAAGTACTAAAGACATTTTTTAAAAGATTTTATTTATTTACTAATGAGAAAGTTAGGAGAAAGAGAATGAACCAGATGTCACTCTGGTACATGTACTGCCAGAGATTGAACTCAATACTTCATGCTTGAGAGTCCAGTGCCTTAGCCACTGCACTACCTCCCAGACCACTACTAAAGACATTTTAATGAGAAAATTAAACTTATTAAAATACATAAATATATTTTTTAGCAAATTACTCACATATCATTAGAACCAGGTTTGTTAAATAATGTTAAACTATTTTTTAAAGAAATGGTCTATCTAAATTATAATGTGGCATAATATGGATGCTTGGCTATTATAAGTTTAAAGAAATACTTTTAGTTTTGAATATTGGTTCTGAATAGAGAGCTCTTAACTGCAATTCCGTTAAGACCCAGAGAGAAAAGAAGAAAATAGGTAGGATATTCAGAAGTAGCAATAGGTGTAAGTGTGACTTAGGAAGGAAGAGAAAACAGGATGATAGAAAAATAGGCACATATATATATGTATATATATAGACTGATAGTTATAGAAATAATATTTAACCCATATCTGTGATCTTAAGAAAACTACTGCAGTTTTTAGTAGAGGGAATGGGGACACAGAACTCTGGTGGTAGGAACACTGTGGAACTATATCCCTGTTATCTCATAATTGTGTAAATCAATCTTAAATAATTAATTTAAAAAGAACACAAATGTGAAATGACTTAGGGTAAGAAATATTTCAAAAATTCATGAGTTTAACATCCTTTCACATATAAAATATGCCCTAGTATAGAAAGTAAACCATATAGCTCGCCTTATCATGTAGACCAAGTTGTATAGTTTCATCTCTGGAGGAGTTATGGTAAATTTTTACCACATTAAACAAATCCCTACTATCATTTGGACTAGAACTCTGGAGTTCTGGGTAGGGCTTCAATCCTGTAGATATTGTGAACATCATTTGGCAAATTGAACTCTCTGCTTGCTTCTCATGTCTACAGTCGACAAATAACAGTACGTACCTTAAGGTGTAAAGATTGTGCTAATTAAACGTAATGCAAAATCTTTGATAGCACTGCATTATATATGGTATGAATCCAATACAATAACTTAGCCTGTTTAAATTAACTGCATGGGTAAAAGGTTTTAAATAAAATTAATTAATTGCATGGGCATTTGCAAGTAAAACCATAAATGTTTGAAGACATCCTGCAGCTGCATAGTATTTCAACACCCACTTACTCCTGATGGCTTAACTTAAACTGCCCCCACCACAGTTGCTATGAATCCTTGCCAGTGGGGAGGAGAAAAGCAAAATAAGGGAATAAAGGGACAGATATTTGGTTTTATAATCAAGGTTATATAAATAACAGAAAAGTCTTTTCTAAACATATTAATAATGTCCCTGTGCCCAATCCTAAACAAAACAACCCATCCACCCATTCTTCACCCCACATATCCATAATTCAAGCAAACCTTCCAACATGTCACCCACAAAATTAAACTAATATAAAGCATGAGGGGGATTCATTTGAGGTCTGAATAAACAAACTTCAGAGCATCATGATATCCATTAGTGATTCAAAGTCACCAAACATCCATTAATGTTGCTTGCCAAATAAAACATTGTCATTTGGAGGCATGTTTTTTCAAGCATGTTCTTGTGAGCTGTGTGAAGGCCAAATATACTTTTAAAACACTTTATGTAACAAATATATTGGCAGTTAGCAATTTCCAGAACATTGCAAATCAGAGGCTGGAGTGTTTGCTGCACCACAGAATTGAGACTGTATTTAGTTTGCAGGTTCTATTTTTAATGATCTTTTCAATAGAAAATATTACAGGCAGTGAAATAATTCAAGAGGGTTATGTCTTTGTACATGTAATATAGAATGCCACTTTTTCATGCATGATACTGTTTTCAGGTAACTTTATTATATCAAATACAGTCTATTAAAGAATTTATTTGTGTAACAATATAAAATAGGGCTGGGGAGGTACGCAATGTTAGTCACCAAGCTTGCATGTCAGAGACCCCAGAAGTCCCATGTTCAATATCTAGTACCACCATATGCCAGAGTTGAACAGTGCTGTTCTCTCTCTCATGAAAATAATCTCTTAAAATATGAAATAGCACATTTACAGCTGGAGAACAGGACAACTTCAAGATTTAGACAGCTTGAGGCAGCATGGAAAACACCAGACACAGGCCCATTATAAAAACTGTCAAGTCCTCCTCTCATACCCTGTACTTCACGTCCCTCAATCACTCTATCTATTCAAATACCTACACAAAAGGCACTAAGATGTATCTCCTAATGTTGAACTTAAGGTTAACTTAGACCCCACAAAAATCCTAAGTGTTCTTTTCTCGCTAACATGAGGCCAGGCCCCAGAAACCTAATATTGGTTTGGATACAGCAAACGACACTCAACACTGGGAGTAAGTCTAAGCTCATCAGATAAAGGACTACAAAAGATGGGTAAGGACAAGAGATCGGCTCACTTAATGATGGCCTTTTTGGCCATTACCAAACCACCCCATTATCTGGGGCCCTAGTCAGGGAAATCCTTTGGTACCCACATAGATATGATGGGCCTAGACCTCTAATGGATTCCTCCACCATCACTGGCCAGTTCTATCATAAACATCAGAAGCCCTCTACAGGACCTTGCCCTCACTGTAGAGCAGCAATGGTAGGGACTGCCCCACCCTCTGAAGGGGGGCTGGATAGTTCTACTCTGCCATTCGTGGAAGACTAGTCCTGAAATGAGTGCAGCCTAGATTGTTCCTAGCTGTGACCATAGAATGTGAGCTCAGATTTAACTAGGAGGTTACACAGGCTCCTGTGCTAAATGGGAATATATATAGGCTTGGTGTCTGATCATGGGGTAGATAGTTAGTTACTTGTATTCATATATTTTCTTCAAGTTTGTGAGATATTCTCAGCCCTACCCAAACCTTCTATCCCTATTCTCAATTCTGACTACATCTTCCTAGACAGTGTTTTTGGTCCACTGGCATGCCTGCTATTAAGCTCAAGCCAAAATTCCTTGTCATGTTCCTCTAGGAACATACCTAAAATAGTCTTCCTAGCTTCTCTCCATCCTAAGATCCATATTCTTATCTGCTCTATCCCTACTTTTGGGTTCCTGTTTATTGTTCAATTTTATTGACACAATTTAAAATATATTTTATTATAAAAGTCTTAAATGAAAAAAAGGCCAGAATTTCAGAGTAGCTAGTAGCTACAGACTTCACTGTGGATGCCCTCCCTCCCCGAAAACTGCTGTAGAATGATTACTATGTAAAAGAAACAAAATGACTCCCTCTAAATTTTATTTTCCTTTCTTTTACCATAGCACTGCTCAGCTCTGGTTTATGATGGTGCTGGGGATAGAACCTGGGACTTCAGACCCTTGGGCATGAGAGTCTGTTTGCATAACAATTATGCTATCTACCCCAGTCCTACTACTAAATTTTATTTACCCTTATGAAGTGATTGATTATTTCTTTGGCATTACGCTTTACAGGTTAGGAAAAAGTTCACAAATACTAAGACATTACATATGAAAAAAAAACCTTTAGGGGCCCGGTGGTGGCACACCTGATTGAGTGCATATATTACGGTGAGCAAGGACTCAGGTTTGAGCCCCCTGTTCCCACCTGCAGGGAAAAGCTTTACGAGTGGTGAAGCAGGGCTGCAGGTGTCTTTCTGTCTCCCTCCTTCTCTATCACCCCTCCTCCCTCTTGATTTCTGGCAGTCTCTATCCAATAAATAAAGAGAATAATAAATAAAAAAATTAAAACCTTAAATAGTTATATATAAGCTTCAAATCAAAAATATATATCAACAGATGGAACAGTATACAAAAGAATTCATTATATAGATCAGATCATATAAATCCTCAGCTGGAAAAATCATGGAGTATGGTCTTGCACTTTTTTTTTTTTTTGGCTCCAGAGTTATCACTGGGGGTCTGTGCCTGTACTACAAATCCACTGCTCCTGGAGGCTATTTTTCTCTTTTTGTTGCCCTTGTTGTTTATTGTTATTGCTGTTATTATTGTTGTTGTTGGATAGGACAGAGAAATCAAAAGAGAAGGGCAAGACAGAGAGGGGGAGAGAAAGAGAGACACCTGCAGACCTGCTTCACAGCGCGTGAAGCAACTCCCCTGCAGGTGGGGAGCAGGAGCTGGAACTGGGATCCTTGGCATCAGTTCTTGAGTTTTCACGCCATGTGCGTTTAACCCGCTGCACTACTGCCTCATCCCCCGCAGTCTTTATTTAATAAGGAGAATGTCTTTATTACTAAAAAAAAAAAAAAAATGCTTGTTCACAAGTGTAGCTATTTTTAAATCATTCTTTGCAAAATGAAATCATTTAAAATAGTTGAATCTAAAAAGTTTTAATAAACCAAACTATATACCAAATGTGCTAGAAAAAGTGATGTGTAAGAGCAACACGCTTGCCCAGAATGAATTCACTCCAGTGATAATTCTGAAGGGAATAAGCAAAGAAAATGTATGTGTTGAAATGTATAGGTTTTCTCTTTAATCACTCGACACCACCTGACTACAGTGAATAAGGACAGGAAAGGGGGTTGTATTGTTATATGGAAAACTGGCAAATGTTATGCATGTGGAGACTATTGTATTTACTGTCAAATGTAAAACAGTAATTCCCCAATTAAAAAAAAAAGGACAGGAAAAAGTCATTTACCATCACTTCAAAGAAATAGGACTTTAGTACAAGAAGAGATATATGGCCAACCCATTAACACTAGTTACTATGAAGAACAATGTTGGTCAAATGCAGTTTGCACACACTTCAGCCAACTTCTCTCATCGTAAGATTTGCATTCTCTAAAATTGTAGCTTTACAGGATGATGAAGTCTTTTCATGATTCATCTTTGCCACTGTCTGAGAATTTAAGGGCTCATTGGTGACAAAAAGTCAATTAATCATATTAAAGTGACAACCATGACTGTAAGAAAACAGACATTCTGAGAGAGTATCGGCTTTTCTGTTGATCAAAACCTACTGAACGTAGTTTTTAATCCCTTGAGACTTTGAAGATAGATTTTTCTTTCTTAAGAGGAATAAAGGGCTAGTAAAAATGAAATAGTAGCTATTGTTGATGGCAGACACGGACCAAAATCACAATTTTATGTTTGTTTTGCCAAAAGATTTTTTTGCCAGAAATTATTTTTCTTGTCTGTTTCATCATTTGAAAAACATGGATATAATTTATTCTCTTGTATGTCATTCATTCTATTATATTCTAAAGGTTGAGATTGCCCCCTACATATTTAGAACAAAAAATTTAAAGAAAGACAAAATCTGGCCAAAGGTTGAATTTATGCATGAACTAATGTTTGCAACTAATTATATTCAAGAGGTTGGAATTTAATTGTAATAAATCATATTCACTGAACTCTTCAGAGTGCTGCGGGATGTGATCTGATTGAAGCTGTTGAAAGATGTTTTATGTAGTCTTTTAAATTTTATGCTGTCAGATTTAGAAATAAATTTTTTATATCATCACATTTAAAAATTTTTCGTTGAAAATACTTTTTACTTAGTGAACTTACAATTTTTTTAACTACAGTCATTGATTTTTAGGAATAAAAAGACAACAGTGCAAAGGACTATGGGGAGGGAGCAGGAGGGAGAGGAGGAAGAAAACTTTGGGGGCCTGGTACATAATGAAAGTGTGTGCATATATCAATGATTGCACTGTAAAGCACTAACCCCCTTAAAACAAACAAACAAACAAAATGTATTTAGTGCATAAACCCTACCCAAGTTCACAGACTCTAAAATATTTTTATAGGCACTTTGGGGATACTTGGAGCTCAGGTGAAGAACTGGTGATCTGTGTGATCTTTTCATTACTTGGATGAAAACTAAGGTGGGGGCTGGGTGGTAGCACACGGGGTTAAGCACACATAGTAAGCTCAAGGATCCCGGTTTGATCCCCTGGCTCCCCATCTGCAGAGAGCTCACTTCACAAGCAGTAAAACATGTCTGCAGTGTCTTGTCTTTCCCCCTCTCTGTCTTCCCCTCCCCTCTCAATTTCTCTTTGTTCTAGTCAATAAAATGGGGGCGAGGGGGGGGGCGAATAGCCTCCAGGAGTAGTGGATTCATAGTGCAGGCACCAAGCTCCAGTGATAACCCTGGAGGCAAAAAAAAACCAAAGCAAACAAACAAAAAAATTAAGGCTCTTCAAGATTTCCCACAATTCATTTCAAAGGGTCGAATGAGAAGAGCTAGAATCTTGGGTCTCCAAATCTCCAGTCCCACGCTTGCTAAAAATCCAAAGTGTTGTCAAGAAATGTTGGAAGATTTCATCTAATTCTATTTTAATCTATCTCATACAAAATAAAGCCTAATTTGTAAAGAAAAAAAACAAAAAGCCATCCATTTAAAAAAAAACGAGTTAAAGATCTTTTAAGGGTGGGGGACTAGCATAATGGTTATGCAAAAAGACTTTTGTGCCTGAGGCTACAAAGTCCTAAATTCAGTGCCCCACACCACCATACACTGAGCAGTGCTCTGGTTTGTTTTTTAAAGGCTTTAAGTAGGAGGTTTGGGTGGGGAGGGAGTGTCTAACCCCTTTTCTTCCTTGACAAACAAAATGGGGGATGTAATGAGCTGCTGGGGTTCATAGTGAATGCAAGACTAGCAACACTAGCCCTTTCTAGAACTGATCCTTCCAGTCCTTTTGTTTGTTTTATGGTTGATGATTCTTTATTAGTAGATCACTCTGTCTGCTTTTGCAACAAAAATGATACAACGACCAGGAAATTGATCACTTGGTTGCAAGAAATAGTTACCATCCTAAATCATCAATGGATAATAATATGTTCCTTTTTAAAAAAGTATTTATTTATTCATGAGAAAGATAAGAATGAGAGAAATAACCAGACACCACTCTGGTACATGTGTAGCCAGGGATTGAACTCATGACCTCATGGTTGAGAATCCAGTGCTTTTATCCACTGTGCCATGTCCTAGACCATGATCATATATTCATACGCTTTGCAGAAGTCAAGGAACTAAAAACTAAAAATCCAGAGAACACATGATGATATTCAATGTGCCATTGCAGTAAAAAACAAACAAACAAACAAAAAACCCATGCCAATTAGTAGATTAAAACATGGACATTGTCCACTTTGAAAGGTTTCCAGGTTTGATTTACGATTTTCAGTTATTACTAAGAGGAAGATACTTTCACAGATTAAAAGAAAATTGCAAGGCCATTTTTTAAAGTTAGGTGGTACAATAGAAGGAACTAGTAGGACTGAGAGATGCTGTAGTTTCATTTGTCAGAAATGATTGTTTGACTTTTCAGAAAGTAGCATAGTTAAAGATCAAAGCAAGTTTAGGAAAATCGATCAGAAACACATTTATAATCAGTTTTCCTAAAACCAGACTTATACAGGAACAAAGACCACATGTGACTTTCAATTACTTATGTTTTCTGTCATACCTGGTGAAACGGGATTTTGATTGCATCACTCAACAACCTCTTGGTGAAAAGGAATGCCTCAGAATCGAAGTGCCTCCCTTAGGGGCTGGGTGGTGGCGCACCTGCTTGAGTGCACATGTTACAATGTGCAAGGACCCGGTTTGAACCCCTGGTCCCCACCTGTAAGGGGAAAGCCTTGTAAGTTGTGAAACAAGGCTGCAAGTGTCTCTCTGTCTCTCTCCCTCTCTGTCTTCCCCCTACCCTCTCAATTTCTGGCTGTCTCTATCCAACAAATAAAGATAATAATAGTAATAATGACAATAGTTAAAAAAAAGAAGTTGCTCCCTTACATAATATGACAAGGCATCTCTACCTTAGGGTTTGAAGTGACTTTGTACAGAATACTACTCAGATGTTTTATTAATAATAAAAATATTATGTCAGCTGAGAAAATTTCCACCTTTTACTAGAGAAAAGAAAAAGCATTCCATTTGACAAGTGCCATTTAAATTAATTTCTACATACTTGATGTATGTTATTTTAAGTTTCAGAAATACTGAAACGAGTGGCAAAGCAGGTCTGCAGATGTCTATCCTTCTCCTTTTCTATCTCCCTCTCCTCTCTCAATTTCTCTCTGTCCTATCCAAAAAAAAAAAAAAAAAAGGGCCGCCAGGAGCAGTGGATGGATTCATAGTACAGGCACTGAGCGCAGCGTTAACCCTGGAGGCAAAAAAAAAAAAAAAAAAAGGAGGAAAAAAGATGGATTCTTTAGGCACTATCCCCATTTCCAAACAATACACAGTACTTAACATCTTTTGAAACAGCTCACACTAGCTCTGCCAACTCTGCCTGATGAAGACTTTTTGAGTCAGAGACACGTTTATGACTAACAGTGTATTTTTATATTAAAATCAATTACGTTTTTCCTCTTTGGAGGTTGGATTAGAGGAGTGATGTCTACCCTCTATTTGCCAAGGAGATATATTTTCAAGACCTAAATTTATTGTATTGGAGCTCTTCATTAATCAATACATGAACCACATGAGAAATTCTAGCTCACGTGGGGTTAGTGTCAAGTTTTGAAAATATACTCAATAAGTCATAGCCAAAAATGTAATCATGGCCTTAGAAATCAGCACACTGGGAGTCAGGTGCTAGCGTAGCGGGTTAAGCGCATGTGGTGCAAAATGCAAGGACCAGCGTAAGGACTCCAGTTCGAGCCCCCAACTCCCCACCTGCAGGGGAGTCACTTCAGGTCTGCAGGTGTCTCTCTTTCTCTCCCCCTCTCTGTTTTCTCTTCCTCTCTCCATTTCTCTCTGTCCTATTCAACAGTAACTACAACAACAAAACAACAAGAGCAACGAAAAGGGAATAAATAAATAAATAAATATTTTTTAAAAAGAAATCAACACACTAGCTGATAAGTCACTTGCCAGATCATAAAATATACTGTACTTGAAACAGAATATTTGGGCCATTTCTTTCTATTTCATTTTTTTAAAAATTGAATACCACACATTTATGCATCATTATTATCCAAGGATCATGTTAATCTTTCCAATTTTAGTATGTTTGCTCCTGAAGCAAGCACATATATCCAGCCGCTTCTGTAATGGTCCAAATATGATTGAAATTGGCACATAGTCTAACAAAATGATTGATAAACTATATTACCTTAATAAAATCATCAGATTTTTGAAGTTTAGAGTCAATACAATGCTTTTTCAGTGAGACAAAAGCTTAATGTCTTACTCAGTCACTGTTGATTACATATACGTACAACAGAAGTTATAAATTATAAACTTGATGGAGCCTTGATTTGGTTTGTGGATTTGGGGTTCAGCTATTTCAGTACTAACCAGGGTGCCCTCATAGTTCCAGGAGAGGGAAACAAAACAACTTCCATCCTCAAGAACTTAAGCTCTATACTGCAGAGACAAACGCAGAGTCCTCATGAATAATATGTCATAAGGGTTACCCCAAGTAGTTTGTAAGCATTACTTATACTAGGAATAGGAACTTCAAACATGGTAGCTGTGCAGAATTTAAGAAGGGCCTTCTGGCTAGCACCACTCAGACCCCAAAAACTCTTAAAAAGTACAAGTCTAGCATTGAGTGTCCTCTTTCATCTTGATCTCATTCTCACATAGCACCAGAATCAAACATACTTCCAAACTGAATTTTTCTGTCTCTGTCGAATAATCAATAAATAGAGTAATTTAAAAAAACTAAACAAAAATTAGCGTACAGTTTTGCCTATATTTATTGATGACGATTTAGAAAACTAAGCAATAAATATCTAACATCATTTATTGTTTTCTGGACCCTTATTATTATTCTCTTTCTCCCCCTACACACACACACACACCAGGGGGTTCTTTTGAGTATAAACTCTGTTCCTTCTTAAGATTCTTCCCACAAAGGCACTTGATGAATTCCCAACAGTGGGTGGATCTGTTTACATGAGCTCTCTGACTCCTTTTCCCTTGGTTTATTTATTTATTTATTTTTTTGGTTTTCTTTCTAACTGGAGTTGTATCAATAAAGATGCCTTTAAATTTTATACAGAAAAGGGTTCTGTCAATATTTTCTTCTAAGTATTTGATAGTTTCTGGTCTAACACACAAGTTCTTGATCCATTTGGAAGTTACTTTTGTGTTTGATGAAATATAATGGTTCAGTTTCATTCTTCTTCATGTTTCAACCCAATTTTTCCAACACCATTTGTTGAAGAGACTCTGCTTTCCCCATTTAATCGTCTGGGCACCTTTGTCAAAGACTAGATGTCCATAGGTGTGGGGCTGACTCTTTTTCTATCTCTCCTAGAACACACTCCCATGGCAGAATGTTGAAGAAAACAAACAAACAAACAAAGGGGATCAGTGGTACCACAGCGGGTTAAGCGCACATGGTGCAAGGACTATGTAAGAAACCCGGTTTGAGCCCCCGGCTTCCCACCTGCAGGGGAGTAGCTTAACAAGTGATCAGCAAGGTCTGCAGGTGTCTATCTTTCTCTCCCCGTCTCTGTCTTCCCCTCCTCTCTCCATTTCTCTCTGTCCTATCCAATAACAATAACAACAATAATAATGAAGGCAACAAAAATGGGGGAAAATGGCTTCCTGGAGCAGTGGATTCGTAATGCAAGCACTGAGCCCCAGAGGCAAAACATAAAAGAGAATGTAACAGGAAGCTTTAAATTAGTAAAATTTGCTTAATTTGCAGAGTGTCTGTAAATCAGTGTACTCAGCAAAGGTTTAGTTTTCAAGGAGTTTGACACCCTTATGTGCCTTTCTTACCAACTGTCACCTTGAGTGTGAAGAGAACAATGGGAATTTTTATTGGGGAATTGTTTACAAGCAAGAGAATACCACTCAAACTCAAGGAAAATAGATCTGATGAAAAGATAGAGAAGAACTAAATTTCAGGGAAGGAGAAGAGCTGACTCTGGTATCTGGTATCTGGAAAGTTCTTAAGACTCTAATCTTTCTAATCTTGGACTCTGGTTTTGAGAAATTAACCTCTGGACACTCTAACCATTATCTCTGAATTTAAAGAGCTCTTGTTTTCATCCCTTTCTACATTTTAATTCTACCCATTTTCTTGCTTGCTACTTTTGTCTAGTAAATCATCAACTTGTTTTGATCTTTATTTCTTCACATTTTGGTGAAAGAACCAAAATGTCTAAAATTGACCTATAAGTAGTTTACTTGGAATTATGTTCCCTCCAGCCTCAATACATTTAACTTAAAAGAACGGTGTTACATAACACTAACTAGGCAAAATGGATGCTGGACAGAGAGGATGTTCAGAAAAATCTATGGTAACGGAGAGGTGTCTGTATAAATAGTAGAATTTCCTATAATCACACTTTGGATACATAAAAAAAGGCACTAAGATACACAGTATGAACATGTGTGAGATCGATATTATGGTTCTGCTCTTTGGTTAGAAGATCTGGTCAAGGGAGTGGCAGTGGCTTAAGCACACATAGCGCAAAGCACAAGGACCAGCATAAGGATCCCAGTCCCCGCTCCCCACCTGCAGGGGAGTCGCTTCACAGGTGGTGAAGCAGGTCTGCAGGTGTCTGTCTTTCTCTCCCCCTCTCTGTCTTCCCCTCCTATCTCTCCATTTCTCTCTATCCTGTCCAACAATGACGACATCAACAACAACAATAATAACTACAACAATAAAACAACAAGGGCAACAAAAGGGAATAAATAAATAAATAAGA
This sequence comes from Erinaceus europaeus, assembly GCF_950295315.1. Classification (NCBI taxonomy): domain Eukaryota; kingdom Metazoa; phylum Chordata; class Mammalia; order Eulipotyphla; family Erinaceidae; genus Erinaceus; species Erinaceus europaeus. The sequence goes on along the minus strand of NC_080163.1, from coordinate 194,057,577 downwards.
AGATCTGGTTGATGTTCACAACAAAGGGCAACGTTGTGTTCTTCTCAGCCCCTGCTAAAAGCAGAATCTCAATAAGAATGATACTGCTGTTACTGGCATCCTACCATTTCGCCTAGTGCTATCACACTTACCAATTTGCTCAGTATGAGTGTAAATGGAGCTTCCTGATTCCAGACAGGCTTGTATAGAGAATTACAAACATGAGGGGCCAGGCAATGACACACCTGGTTAAGCACACACATTGTAGTGCACAAGGACCCAGGTTCAAGCCCCCAGTCCCCACCTGCAGGGGGAAAGCTTCACAATTGGTGAAGTGCTGCAGGTGTCTCTCCAACTCTCTCCCTCTCTCTTTCCCCTCCCCTCTCATTTAATCTCTGCCTCTGTCCAATAATAAATAAATAAAGTTTAAAAAATAGAAATTACAAACATGTGTGCCATGGTTAAGGTCAAGTGAATGAGTTGAGAGCCATGAATAAGGAAAAGCAGCTAAAAGGTAACATTATGCTATGATTTTCTGATAACTATCTACCTCTGGAATACTGCAAGAGTGGCTCATTCATTCTAGAAATTTACTTTGTTTTTTGAATTATTTCATAAAAACACTATACATACAACTTCAGTATTACCATCAGTCTAGTACACCATAGTTCATTTCTGTCAATATAGCAAAAGAGAGTTGCAATATACACACATATTGAAAAACTATGCTACTTCTATGTATTGCTGATATACAATGCACCATTAAATATTACCATCAAATTATTTCTGAAAATAAAATGACCTCATTAGTAAGATTCTATTATTAGACCAAATTCCATCACCCACAAATAATACCAAGTTTTTTACTGCCAGGGTATCAAGAATAAAATCTTAGAGTGTTATCTAATTTATTTTTATTTAAAAATAGGAACATAGGGATGTTAAAAGAACAGAATAAGGGAAAAATATTTAAGGAAATAAGTTTGAACATATTATTTGGGGGAAGGGCGATAGTGCACTGGGTTAAGCTTACATAGTACGAAGCACAAGAACCCACTTAAGGAACCCCATTCAAGCCCCAGCTCCCTACCTGCAGGAGGTCACGTCACATGCAGTGAAGCAGATTTGCAGGTGTCTATCTTTTTCTCCCCCTTCTGTCTCCCTCTTTCAGTTTCTCTCTGTCCTATCCAATAAATATGAAAAAAAAATTGCTACGAGAAGCAGTGGATTCATAGTGCCAGCCCCAGCCATAACCCTGGAGGAAAAAAAAAACACATTATTTTTGAGAGAAAAATAATGTGATTATCACTATGAATTGTTGGGAACCCCCCTTTGAAATTCACTTAGAAAATCGGAAAGTGATAAATTTATATTAATTGCTGATCAAATCAGGAAGTTTAGGAATGTTTTCATACACACTCATCAGATCTTGTAGGCATTCAGATACAACAGTAATAGTAGAAAGCTTTTCTTTACATTGTAAGTATGACAAATTAAGAGTTGTATTTAGTAAGTCTTCCCCGATGTTCCTTTGGAAAGCATGGTCAGCATGACACATGAGCATTCTTGTATTTATTTGAGGCTGGAGGCTTCATCACTGCATTGGAGGTCCAATTGGCAGATGAGTAATTCACTGAGATCAAGGAATATTTTTTTCTTCCACAATAGTTATTCATTTTATTTAAAAAAAAAGAAAGTTAAATCATCTTATGATGTCTTAACCTATTGCAGGATAGAGGCTCTAGAAATTCTATAGATTCAGTGGTTACAAAGACATTTATGTGACTATGCATTTCCCAAGACAGTTCTATCCTTTTATGCTTTCTCTATGCTTATTCTAGAAAGTGAGGTTATTAATTGACAACTTTGGAACATAATTGTTCTGCAAAAGACTCTCATGCATGAGGCTCCAATGTCCCAGGTTCAATCCCCAGCACGACCAGAAGCTAGAGCTGAGTAATGCTCTGTGTCTTCTTTCTGTGTCTTTCTCTCTGTTCATCTCTCTATCCCTTTCTCATATTAAAATAAAATGCATAAAATATCTTTTAAAACTAGAGGTTTTAATTAATAAGACTTATTACATAAATTGACAAAATAAATCTAAAATTTTCTTGCTTTAAATTCTGATCAATATAAACTCCGTAAATACTGGTATTAGAGGCCACAAGAGATTTTCTATAAGGAAACGTTGGTTCCTGCTCTCCATTATCACTGATGTTCACTATTGATTTTCCCTTAGCTCCCTGACAATTTACACATTGCTTTGTGTTCCTCATGGAAAAAAAAGTTTTCTGCAAAAGATTTGGTAGTTGAATGCACCAGGACCTGAGTTAAATCCCTAGTTCCCCACCTGCAGGGGGGGAAGCTTCACAAGTGATGGAGAAATGCTACAGGTGTCTGTCCTCTCCATCTCTCACACTCTATCATAAAGAAAAGAAAAGAGAGTACAAGAAAAAGAAATTGTGACCACTGGCAGCAGTGGAGTCATACAGGCACAAGGCCCCAATAATAATCCTGTTTGCAAAAAAAGAGAAAGAGAAAGATAGACAAACAGAATAGGTAGTAGAAAGATACTTGCTTGTTAAGTAAATGGCAATAAGAAAAGAAAATTATCAGACTGGGGAAATAGCATAATAGTTATGGAAAAGATTTTCATGCTTGAAACTTAGAGGTCCCAGGTTCAGTCTTCAGCACCACCTAGAACTGAGCAGGATCTGTACTTTCTCTCTCCTCTCTTTTCTCTCTCTCTCTCTCTCTCTCTCTGTTTTCCTCTATTTCTTGTTCACAAAATATATTTAAAAATTTTTTTTTCCTCCAGGGTTATTGCTGGGCTCTGTGCCTGCACTAGAAACCCACTGCTCCTGGAGGCCATTTCCCCCCATTTTGTTGCCTTTGTTACCCTTTTTGTTGTCGTTACTATCATCATTTTCATTGCTGTCATTGGACAGGACAGAGATAAATTGAGAGAGGAAGAGACAGAGAGAGGAGGGAGAGAAAAATAGACACCTGCAGACCTGCTTCACCACTTGTGAAGTGACCCGCCTACAGGTGGGGAGCCTGGAGCTCAAACAGGGATCTGTAAGCAGGTCCTTTCACTTTGCGCCATGTGTGCCTAACCTGCTGTGCTACCACCCAATCCCCTATAAATATTTTTAAAAGAAAAATTACCAGTGGGGATGTCACTAAAAGTCATGAGGGGCACATAAAAGAATAAATCTTAGGATAGAGAAACTGGAAAAAGTGAATTAGAACGTCTTGATAAATATCCCATTGTGAAAGTGGAAACAAAAAAGAAAAAGAGCCCTTATTGCCAGTGCTCAAGTCCAGTAGCTGATTCTTGGTGAATAAAAGAGTAGCGGGGGGGTGGGGGGGAAGGAATTTAAATAAATATTAAGAGGACATGTAAGTCTAAGAGCAAGCAAAAAAACATAAATAAATGAAATAAAAATGAGGTTTCTTCTCATCAGAGGAGTAGTCTCAGCTGTTACCAAGATATGATAACTCATTTGCTCATTTGAATAGCTTCTTAAATGTGTGCACTTTCCCAGATTGCCAGTGAGTATCCTGACATGGCTTAAGAGATGATAGAAATTTGTAAGAGTCTGCAATAAAAATTTTAAAAATGCATCACCATTTCTATACTACTCACCCTAAGAGTAACTTTGCACGTCAAAAGTGCTCTCAGTCAACTAAGATCCATTGAGTAGTAATTATTGGCTGAGAACCTTACTCGACGTAAGGGCTTCATGATGAGTGAAACCAGCTGGGAGTCTTGTCTTCCTGGATCTCAAGGCTGCTGGGAGAAATAAAAAAAATATATATATATTTGCTGAAATGTATCATCTGAACTCATGGTGTGTGCCATAAAGGAAAGAATAGTGGGAATAAACAAGAGGTAAGGAGGGGATACTGATCAGGCTTTCAGAACTAGAGCTTCACAGAAAACGCATCATCAGGGGGCTGGGCAGTAGTGCACTGGGTTAAGTGCACATGGTGCAAAGCATAAGTACCAGTGTAATGGTCTCAGTTCAAACCCCCCCCCCCAGCTCCCCACCTGCAGGAGGGTCACTTCACAAGCGGTGAAGCAGATTTGCAGGAGTCTGTTTTTCTCTCCCCTTCTCTGTCAGTCCCTCCTCTCTCAATTTCTCTATGTCTGATCCAACAGCCTCAACAACTACCAGGAGCAGTGGATTCGTAGTATAGGCACAGAGCCCCAGCAGTAACTCTGGAGGTAAAAAAAAAGAGAGAGGAAAGGAAAAGAAAGGAAAAGGAAGGGAAAGGAAGGGAAGGGAAGGGAAGGGAAGGGAAGGGAAGGGAAGGGAAGGGAAGGGAAGGGAAGGGAAGAAAGCATCAAAGATCAAATGTAAATGAGTAGAAGTTATCTCTGTGAAGGTGGATAGGAGAGAAAGCTCCAAGACATAGGCATCAGTGTGTCTAGTGGTTCTGTGTGAATTCTTTAGTAGAGTGGATCCTTTAACGAATCTGAAGGGAGACCACCTTACCTCTACTGAGAGACTATAAAAGAGCAGGGTGGGGAAATCCTGTGCTCTTTCACCATCAAAGGGCAGAAATCTGTGTAGTAAAGACAATGGCATGCCTCTTTCCCCTATCTCTCTCTCTCTAACTCTGGTCCTTTATCAAAAAATAGATGGCCACTGTGAACAGTGGAGTACTGAGTACCAAACAATAGCCCTAGTAGAAATGTGTGTGTGTGTGTGTGGTTGTGTGTAAATATGATATTATAAAATAAAAAGGAGGAGGCTGTTTAAAATATGTATTTACTTGGGCAAGAAAGTAATTCCTGGGACTGGGAAGACAGCATAATGGGAATGCAAAATTCTTTTCATTCCCGAGGTTCCAAAATCACTGGTTAAATTCCCTAGCACCACCATTAGCAGAGCTGAGCAGAATTCTGCTCTCTCTGCATCTTTCTCTCTCTCTCTCTTTTAAAATTTTCACTATATCTATTAGATAGAGACAGCCAGAAATCAAGAGAAAGGGGGTGATAGAGAGGGAGAGACACCTGCAGCACTGCTTTACCACTCGTGAAACCCTACCCACCCACCCCACCCCCACAGGTGGGGACTGGGGCCTTGAACCTGGGGCCTTGCACATTATAACATGTGCATCAACCAGGTGCGCCACTGCCTGGTTGAAAGATAATTCCCCTGGTGGTAGGACATGCGCCTTACCATGGATACATACTGCTTGGGTTCAAATTCCAGAAGACATGGGAATGTCACAACACTGGGGGAAGCTGTGGTACTGTGGCATCTCTGTTTATCTCTCTATATATTTGAAATAAAAATGAATAGAAAAGTCAGCCCAGTAGTAATGAAATTACATATGCTCAAGAGCCTGGTGCTATGAAAAAAAATTATGACTTTGAGAAGCTTGATTTATTTACCTTATGAAAGAGAGAGAGGGTGGGGGAGGGAGGGAGAGAGAGAGAGAGAGAGAGAGAGAGAGAGAAAGAACAAGTGCAGAACACTGTTCCTTTTCATGTAGTGCTTGGCAAGTGACCCCGGGCCTCACACATACAAGAAAATACTTTATGCACTGAGTTAACCTCCCAGACAGCAAGATGTTCTAGTGTAAGTGTAGATGTAAATATAAAGAATAAAGCCATGAGGGAAGAACACAGCTTGTTTATAAACTAGTTACATCAACCCTTGTCAAGAAGAAATGAGGCCTCCTGGGTGTCTGCATCACTGCTGCTCTAGCTGACCCCACTCCGTGTCCACTGCTAAAGCACAGGCTTTGTGGTCACTCTGTCAAGTTGCTTGACCCCACCATTGACATATGCGCTTAACTCCAGGGGAAGATATGGTTCTTCCTTGTTCTACAGTAGAGGCCTGAGGGCAAATCCAGTGAGCCTACTTCTTGGCTATTGGTCCTTTCTTTGTCACCAGTCACCAGGGATGGCTGTTCCTGCACAGCATGGAGGGAGGGATGATCACTGTGCTGAAGGTTTTTAGCACCGTCTCCTCCCTCTCCCGTTTCCTGCCCAACCAGCCACATGACACAGCCACTTTCTCCCACGTCCTGTCTCCCTCCTGGATGAATGAACCTTTCCACACATCCATTTGCTCTTTCCTGGGCCCGGGAACAGCACATGAAGACGCCCAGATCTCTCTGCAGCATGTGATGACATTTTGTAGGTTCTGTAAAGTCAGCTCACAGTTCGGCGCCTGCTTTGGTGAGCAGGCTTTGACAGGTGAGCTGCCCCAGGTCGGGGCTGGGGGCAGTCTGAGGAACACCCTCTGCAGGCTTGCTTCCTTTGCAAAGCCAGGCTCCTTGGAGCTCCAGCAACCCTTTAAAGGGATCCAGATTTCTTACAGCTGCACCCTTCTCAGCTCAGGCTTTGGAGCTGCAAACTCCCCACCCTGGGGAATGGTGCAGAAACAACCAGCCAGCTGCACAAACGTGAACCTCTTTGGAGACTTCCAGGCTCTCCTGTTTTTCTCAGGTTTAGGAAAGACTGAGCGATTTTAATCATTTCTCTCCATTTCTCAAAATGCTCCAGTCCAACAAATGCCAAACCATTGTCAGCTGTGAGCCCCCCCCCCCCCCGGCTCTAGTGGACACTTACTGCAGAGCATGTGGACTGTGTGACCAGCACGTGCATGGAGGGGAGATTTTATTAGTGTCTCTTTCTGGTTTTTTTTATTATTTATTTTCCCTTTTGTTTCCCTTGTTTTATTGTTGTAGTTTTTATTGTTGTTGTTGATACCACGGTTGTTGGATAGGACAGAGAGAAATGGAGAGAGGAGGGAAGACAGAGAGGGCGAGAGAAAGACAGACACCTGCAGACCTACTTCACCACCTGTGAAGCAACCCCCGTTGCCACTGGGGAACCAGGGGCTTGAACAGGGATCCTTATGCCGGTCCTTGCTCTTCACGCCATGTGTGCTTAGCCCACTGCGCTACCACCCAGCCCCATATTAGTGTCTCAAAAGGGAAACAAGCAGGGCTGAGAACTTAGTCCACCTGGATAGTGTGACTGCTTTGCCATGCCAGAGACCCAAGATTTGAGCATTGGAGGGAGATTTGAAGATTTGAAGATCTGAAGCTGTGGAGTCTTCTCCCCAATCTCTCTGTCTCAGTAAAAGTCAGCCTGAACTGACAGCAATAGCAATAATAACAGTAATAAAAAACAAATAATCAAGGGGCCAGGTGGAGGTGCACCTGGTTAAACACTCACATAAAACAGTATAACAAGGACCTGGGTTCAATCCCCTGTTCCCCACCTGTAGGAGGAAAGCTTCAGGAGTGGTGAAGCAGGGCTGCAGGTGTCTCTGTCTCTTTCCTTCTTTGTATCTCTCCCTCCCCTCTCAGTTTCTCTCTGTGTGTATCCAGTAATAAATAAATAAAAATATAAAAAATAGTCAACAGCTACTATGTAACTGACACTTTAGCTGTGTGAATTCACTGCACACACCGCTAATCTCATTGTTTAATTCTCTAGCTCATGAACTGCTTCATCACAAAGTCACCAGGATTTCCAGTATAAACATTATTTTTAACTATTCTAAAGAGTGTGGAAATATGAAGTGCAGAAGCACAAATATCCTCTATAACATCCCCTTTTTCGACGTGCCATAACTAAAATGCTAGAAAGAAAACCATATTCTTCACTTATAAAAATATCATTTATCATATTGGAAAATCATATTCTATTTTTATGTTTTTATTATCTTTATTATTTGATAGAGACAACTAGAAAGTGAGAGGAAGGGCGATATAGAGGGGGAGAGAGACACCCGCAGCTCTGCTTCACCACTTGTGAAGCTTTGCTCCTGCAGGTGGGGACTGAGGGCTTGAACCTGGGTCCTTGCACATGATCACATGTGTACTCAACCAGGTGTGCCACTACCCAGCCCACTATTCTGTTTTCCTTAAGCATAGTAGATGCTAATGTAAATATGTCATTAAGAAAAAAGTCCAACCTTAAAGATAAGTTCTGTATCAATTCAGAATTGGTCAGAGGTTTCTTTAGACCATTGTTTGATGCATCTACTTATTTATTGCCAACAGGGTTGTCACTGGGGCTTGGTGCCTGCACTGTGAATTCACTGCTCCTGGAAGCCATTTTTCCCTTTTTTTTCTTTTCTTTACTATTTTTATTTGATAGGACAGAGAAATTGAGAGGGGATGGGGATATAGATTGGGAGAGAGAAAGAGACACCTGCAGATCTGCTTTACCTCTCGCAAAGCTTCCCACCTGCAGGTGGGGAGCAGGGGCTCTAACCCAAGTCCCTGTGTAAATGTGCACTCGTCCGGGTGCACCACCGTCCACCCTAGGCCATTCTCTCTTCGATGCTATGATTAAAAGGAGACTTGCACTCCAAACAAGGTGCTAATTACTCAGAAGCAGAATGGAAGGAAACAGTTGGACCTCCTCCCTTTGATGCAATCTCAGTTTCAATTTAGGAAGACAGTGCTTGTTGGTGGACTTGTCTTCTCAGGCTAGGGGAGATGGAGAGAGTACCCATGAGCCCGACTCAGGACGCCCATGTTTTTCTATCTATGTGGGTGAGTCAGAAGTCAAGGTGCATGTTAACTTGGCTCTTTTTGTCTCCCTTCCTTCCTTCCTTCCTTCCTTCCTTCCTTCCTTCCTTCCTTCCTTCCTTCCTTCTTTCTTTCTTTCTTTCTTTCTTTCTTTCTTTCTTTCTTTCTTTCTTTTTCCTCCAGGGTTATCACTGGGACTCAGTGTCTACACTACAAATCCACTGCTCCTGGAGGCTATTTTCCCCCCTTTTGTTACCCTTGTTGTTTATCGTTGTTGTCCTTATTATTGTTGTTATTGCTGTCATTGTTGTTGGATAGGACAGAGAGAAATCGAGAGGGGAGGGGAAGACAGAGAGAGGGAGAAAAAGATAGACACCTGCAGACCTGCTTCACTGCTTGTGAAGCGACCCCCCACCCGCAGGTGGGGAGACAGGGGTTTGCACCATGTGCGTTTGACCCACTGCACTACCACCTGACCCCTCTTTTTTCTTTTTAATACCTCCTTGATCTTACTTACAAGAACAACTCATGGACACAGGAGTGTTTTTGTATTGAGGCAAGTACAAAAGTGATTCTCTGGTGGGTATTATATATAGCTTTAAACAGGATTGTTCTTGTTAAAAAAAAAAAAAAGGAAACCTGTAAAATCAATGAGAGCAGTGGCTGTGTTGTATTCTGTGTGGAAACACAGATATACTTAATGAATTTGGAATTTTAGATAGGGAAAAAGCACTTTATACTTTTAATGTCTTTCTGGAAGTACAAAAGTAGACATAGAATTTTTTTTTTTCCTCTCAAAAGCATAGAGATTCCTGCTTTTCTGATCAGTGAAGCCTGGGTGTATTATACAAAATGGACACATCAAGATAAGAAAAGTTAGGACCAGATGTGCCTGGTAGAAGGATGCAGGCCTCTCTCTTTACTAATCCCTGATAAAGTAGATTGATAGACTGCTTGTAGCTAGGTCACAGGAAGGGCATTGCACAGGAGAAAAGTTGTCTGGGAATGCATTCAGTGCCATGCTGCCCCATAGTCCCAAATGGAAAACATGTTCTAAATTGCATCTTGGAAAACTTTGACTTAGTTAACAACAGAATTCAGGGTGAGTTCCAACCAAAGCACCTTGGATTAAAACCACAAGCAGATTCTTTTAAGATTTAAAATTCAGGAGCAGATGAGTTTTTAGTTCTTACTAAATTTTCCAATATGATACTGAAATGGGAAGTATTTTCCAATTTAATTATAAAAATGCTAGTAAAATCCACTGACATTGATATTTCTGTGTTTAAACATTATGTTCTATCTCCCACTCTTACAGCCTTCCCCCTCCAAAGAAGTCTACTTATTGATATTTTTTCAGGCTTTTATAAGATATTAAGCATAGATAGAGACTTTAAACATAGTTTTATGTAGGAGAAAAATCAAGGTAAAATACTTCTGTCTGGAAGAAATTTACGAGGGGAAATGAAGGTACTCAGTTTTGCAGGTTTTTATGACCCAAACACATCAATCACCATTGACGACCTGGCTGAAATCAGTGCTCTGAAATCAGACAGAGAATGGCCTTCCAGGCTTAGTGTTTACTTTATGATCTGCTCTTGCAGAGCTGTGACTTTCTTTGGGAGAGCTGATTTGTTCATAATGACATAATCATTATTGAGATTATTTTACCAAGACCTCCCCAGAAAAATTTATAAAACTTCTCGAGATTCTGTTTCTTTCCACAGTTCTTTGTTCAGTTTGACCTGCGAAATTATTTGAAAATGTTGGTTGACTACTGGGCTTCATTCTCTGTGTTTTTATATGTATCTATCTAGTCTATTCTACTTATTTTCTGTTCAACTCTGGCTTGTGGTATTCTGGAGACTGAATGTGAGACCTTTGGTGCCAAAGTCATGAGAGACTATTTGCATTAACACTATGCTATCTCCTCAACCCCATTTCATCTCTTATAATGAGTAGTGATCACTGTTTGTTCTGGGTTTTGGAGAGGGTTTTGTTGTTGTTTCGCTTACTTGCTTGTTTTGCAGCAGGGTTCTTGTGACTTTTCATGTGTATGATTTCACTATTCTTGTCTACTTTTTCATTTAGATAAACCTCAGCACAGGCCCTGTGCTGTAGCTGCGCTGTGAGGGGTTGGGGCTTAATCTTGGTCTGTGACAAGTCAGGGAACCCCACCCAGAAAACCCTGTCTCCAACCCCAATAGCAATCACTTTTGTAACAAGAGCAACAACAAAATGACTGGAATGAAAGTGAGTAGAAAAGAAAAACTGTAAGAACTAAAAAAAAAAAAAAAAAAAAAAAAAAAAAGAACTAAAAAAAAAAGATTTAAATGAAAAAGAACATGAGCTTTGGACTCAGAAAGAAACTTCCTTAAAAAATTCATAACTTTGGGGCCTGGCATGGCACAAAGCACAAGGACTGGCATAACAATCCCAGTTCCAGTCCCCAGTTCCCCACCTGCGGGACGGGGGTCACTTCACAGGTGGTGAAGCAGGTCTGTAGGTGTCTACCTGTCTGTCCCCCTCTCTGTCTTCCCCTCCTCTCTCGATTTCTCTGTCCTATCCAACAATGACAGCAATAACAACAATAATAATAGCAACAATAGCAACAACAATAAACAACAAGGGCAACAAAAAGGGGAAAAAATGACCTCCAGGAGCAGTGGATTCATGGTGCAGGCACTGAGCCCCAGCAATAACCCTGAGGCAAAAAAAAAAAGGTCATAACTTCAAGCTTAGCTATAACTATAAGTTAATGGTACTTACATAGGAGGCTAGTAAAATGCTAAATGCAGTAACAGATAAATTGCATGTGGTTTACAAAAGATATGTTCTTGTTTGTCTCTTTGTTTATTTGACTCAGATAAAGATGGGGACAGACAGTGAAAAAAAACCACACCACCAAAGCTCATCTCAATATGGTAGGGATGTCTGATCAAACCCAGGTCACATGCATAGCAAAGCAGCTCACCATCCAAGTAAGCTGTCTTACCAATCCCAAAATAAATATTGAATGTTCTCTCCTTTTTTGAGAAGATAAGAAAGCACAGTATTTCTGCACAAGGAGCTGGTGCTGGGGGAATAATTCTGTGAAGGCAGTAGAGGCGTTACAAAGGCTTTGTGTGTGACATATAGAATGGAGACATAATAGTGGGGTCTTCTGAGTTGAGTACTGCGATAGGTCTTAAAGTAGAATTGTGGGTTTTTTTTTTAAAGCATCATTTAAAAATATATTTACTTATTTATTTATTATTAGATAGAAACAGAGAGAAATTGAGAGGTGAGAGGAAGAGAGACAGAGAGATATATACAGCCTGCTTTCCCACTCAAGAAACTTTCTCCCTGCTGGCAGGGACAAGAGGCTTGAACCAGGGTCCTTGAGGACTGTAATGTGTTCACTTAGCAGGTGTGCCACTGCCTGGCCCCCTAAATTTGTTTTAAATTATGAAATTGACCTATGGAGACCAAGAGAACATGTGCTCCAAATTTTCAGATACTAAATGCCAAACTGGCAAAAATACACTTGAGGTGGTGTGAGTTAAGGGTTGTCTGGTGATTTTTAATTAGAGGTCTTTGTAGGAGGATGTTTAACTCCATGTATAAGAAAATGATGGACTGCACCATTCAAACCAGATCAAACAAAGATATCACGCCTTGACTGGGAACATCAGCTCAGTATACACAATTTAAAAAAAATAGCCAAATGATGGAAAATAACAGGGCAAATGTCTACAGCAAAACGAAAAACATCCCCCTCTTACATAAGACAGCTTTTCTCTGTACCTAAGAGTCTTCACACAGTCTGAGTGGGCAGATCTGAGCTTTACAATATCCAGAACGTAAATCAACTTAATCTTTCATGAAAAACATGTAACAACTATGGGTGAGCAGCCTGATAGAACCTTAAAAAAAAAACCCTTGGTCCAGTCATTTCTGACAGTGGTTTATCCTAGTACATAACTAGGAATTAGGTTCTATGATATCACTAAGGATTTTTATTAAATAGTTGTGTAATATATTAAAAATTAGGATAAATGTGTATTTCCCTGTATATGCTTTTATAATTTTGTACGTAAGGTTTTAGTGCAGTATTGCGATATAAGTTATGAGTTTATGCTGTAACTGATTTGATGGCTTGCTTTAGATAACCTATTTCATAGCCTGTTGTAACCTGTGGAGACATTCTTATATGAATAGTCTTGATTTTAACCAGTCATTATGAGTGCCAAAAGATCAGTATGCCACAATCACTTAATGAACCATTGTATTTGTTGGTTTGCTTTTTTTGCTTTTTGTATTTTGCCTCCAGGGTTATTGCTGGGGCTCGGTCCACTACTCTTGGTGGTCATCTTCTTTTTCCATTGTTGTTGTTGTTGCTGTTATTGTTGTTGGATAGGACAGAGAAAAATTAAGAGAGGAGGGGTAGATAAAGAGGGAGAGAGAAAGATGGACACTTGCAGACCTGCTTCACAACTTGTGGAGTGAACCCCCTGCAGATGGGGAGCCTGGGGCTCAAACCCAGATCCGTATATGGGTCCTTGCACTTAGCACTATGCGAGTTTAACCCAGTGTGCCACTGCCCAGGCCCATGAGTCATTGTGTTTGTCATTCAGTGTGTACACAGTGTGCTGTGTGTACCCATGTCAAAGCTGTTGCTTAATGACTATTATAATTAAGCAAAGAATTGTTCCAAATAACAGAATGTGATTCTCTGGAAACCATTTTACTGTCTGCCATATTCAGTTAAATTATTTAGACATTATCAAAGTCTTTCTCTCTGAATTCCTCTTTTCTATACAGTTTGTTGACTTACTATTAATAATATCTTCTAACAAAGGCCTACAATCAACCATAAATTATCTGTTTTCTTAAGCTTTTTTTTTTTTTTTTAACCACAATAGTGCTCAACTCTGGCTTAATGGTGGTGCAGAGAATTGAAGCTGGGAGCTCAAAACCTCAGACATGCAAGTCTTTTATTTAACTATTATGGTATCTTGGGACCTGTAAACACATTCTTTCTTTTTTTTTTTTTTTACTTTATTTTAATGAGAGAATGGGGAGGGGTGAATGACTAACAGAGACCAGAGTACTGCTCAGCCCTGGCTTATGGTGGTGCTGGGGGTTGAATCTGAGACCTCAGAACCTCAGACATAAGAATCTTTTGCAGAACCATTATGCTCCCTCCTCAGCCTCCTTAAACACTTTCTTAGGACACTCAATTTTCTTGGTTTAATTTTATAGTATATGAAAAAGTCTTCAACCATTTGTTAACAATCTACAGTTTTTATAAATTAGAGTACTATCATGTTTCAATTAGGTTGATCTTCAAAGGTAATATTATTCCTTAAAATTTGGCATTGGGGGACCAGGCAGTGGCACACCTGGTGAAGTGCACACATTATAGTGCTCAAGGACTTGGGTTCAGGCCCTTAGCCCATAATAATAAGGGGAAAGTTTCATGAGTGTTGAAGCAGGACTGCAGTTATCTCTCTGTCTCTGTCCCTCTCTCAATTTATCTCTGTCTCTATCCAATAATAAATAAATAAATATTTTTTAAAAAAGGTCTTAAGGAGTTGGGTGGTAGCACACTGGGCGTGAAGCACAGAGATCCTGGTTTTGAGTCCCTGGCTCCCCACCTGCAGGGGGGTCACTTCACAAGCGGTGAAGCAGGTCTGCAGGTATCTATCTTTCTCTCCTCCTCTCTGTCTTCCCCTCCTCTCTCCATTTCTGTCCTTTCCAACAACAACAACAATAGCAGCAAGAACAATGGAAAAAATGGCCTCCAGGAGCAATGGATTCATAGAGCAGGCACCGAGGCCCAGCAATAAGCCTGGAGGAAAAAAAAATTCTTTAAATAAAAAAAAAATTAGGAAAACTTTTTCTTCTTAAATATCTAAAGCGCTGTTGATAGGACAGCATGTTGAGATTAAACAGAAATAGCATTTCTTGGGTAGAGTAGCTATTTATTATATATATATATATATATATATATATATATATATATATATGCCAAAGTACTGCTCAGCTTTGGCTTATTGTGGTGCTGGAAATTGAACTTGAGACCTCTGAGCCACAGGCATGAAAGTCTTTTTTGCATAACCATTATACAAGCTCCTCAGGCCCTGGGTAGAATAGTTGTTAAGGTTTCTATAGTCCTGGCTTAGTAGTGATGAGGAATTGTGAGCTGTAACTTATTTTTTCCTTCTTTTCATAGGCTGAAAACACTAGTGGATATGCTTTCCCATCATATTAGTCTGTGCAGGTTAAATTTATGTCTTTGCTGGTGCAGAATAGTCAAGAGCATAAATTCTCACCTCTATGTTCCATCTCCCTCCACAGTTACTTTACCAATTAGATCCTAATTGAGTCTTTTGAATTTTTTTTATTTCAGCTTACTGGGGGGAAAATCTTAGTAATGAAATAAAATTAAAAGGCTTAATATTATTTAGATCTTGAAAACTGAAAGAAGAAACAGAATTCAAAAGACAGAAATTCAAAAGAAGAGGAACCCACATTTTAATTTTTCTGTAACAGATGCTCTACAAACGTGAGCAAATCTAAGTACCTCACAATGCCATGATATTCCTTGCCTACAAAGTGACACTATTATTATCATCGCTGTTTTACATGTGAAAGAGCACTTAAGACCAGATGTCACATATAATAAAATGAAAGAATGCAGAGAAGGGTCAGTTGGTGGTGTAACTCGTAAAGTACACACATGACCATGCACAAAGACCTGGGTTCAAAGAATATTCATCGAACAGGAGACCCAAAAGGCCAACAAACATATGAAAAAAAAATACTCCGGGAGTCGGGTGGTAGCGCAGCGGGTTAAACGCATGTGGCGCAAAGCGCAGGGACCGGCATTAAGGATCCCAGCTCGCACCCCCAGCTCCCCACCTGCAGGGGAGTCGCTTCACAGGTGGTGAAGCAGGTCTGCAGGTGTCTGTCTTTCTCTCCCCTCTCTCTGTCTTCCCCTCCTCTCTCCATTTCGCTCTGTCCTAGTCAACAACAATGACATCAATAACAACAATAATAAATACAACAATAAAAAACAACAAAGGCAACAAAAGGGAATAAATAAATAATTTTTTAAATGCTCCAAGTCATTGATTGTCAGAGATATGCAAATGAAGACAACCATGAGATAGCAAGCACTTCATTCCTATGAAAATGTCATACCTCTGAAAGGATAGTAACAACAAATGCTGGAGAGGCTACAGAGATAAAGAACCCTCCTGCACTGCTGGTGGGAATGCTAGTTGGTTCAGCCCCTGTGGAGAACATTCTGGAGAACTCTCAGAAGGCTAGGAGTGGACCTACCCTATGACCCAGCAATTCCTCCACTGGGGATATATCCTAAGGAACCAAACACACCCATCCACAAAGATCTGTGTCTACCTATGCTCATAGCAACACAATTTGTAATAGCCAAAACCTGGAAGCAACCCAGGTGTCCAACAACAGATGAGTGGCTGAGCAAGTTGTGGTCTATGTACAGAATGGCATACTATTCAGCTTTTAAGAATGATGAATTAGCTTTCTTCATCTTAGAGCTTAAAGGAATCATGTTAAGTGAAATAAGGCAGAAAGAGAAGGATGAATATGGGATGATCTCACTCATGGACGCAAGTTGAGAATTAAGAACAGAAAGGGGAGACACAAAATAGAACATGGACAGAGATTGCATTGCACCAAGTAAAGGACTCTGGCTGTGGGGGTGGGGGGCTTTCAGCTCCCGGTGCACAGTGTAGAGGAGGACATAGGCTGGGGGTGAGGGTGCTTGGCAGAAAAATGAGAAATTTTACACGTATTTACTACTGTATTTATTGTAAACCATCAATCCCCTCCAATAAAAATTTAGAGAGAGAGACCTGGGTTCAAGTCCCTAGTACGTACCTTGACCAGGAAAGCTTCACAAGTGGCGAGACAGTGGCAGGTGTCTCTTTCTTGAACTCTCTCTCCCTCTATCAAAGTAAAAGAAGGGAGGAGTATGATTCATGGGAATGGTGGAGCTGTGCAGTCACTGAAATCCAACAATAGCCCTGGTGGAAAAAAACAATCATAGAAAAAAAGTATTGGTGGTTTCACCTTATCTACTTCTTGAAATTTAAGATTCATATGGTTTGCTACTAAAATAGAGCAAAAAAAAATAGCTATCTTTGGTTCATTTGTCTACTGCCACTTATATAGTTCATAAAGCTATTTGTGTTAAAGATGGTTGCTTAAAATACAAAGCACTGTACCTTTGATGGTGGATGCCACCTCTTTCCCAAACCATATTGTGCTTCCTGTTTCTTTTTAAATCTTCTGGTGGTGGGAGACACCTATCACAGAGAGATTAGAAACTGTACTCAGGGGCTGGGCGGTAGCGCAGCTGTTAAAGTGCACATGGCGCAAAGCGCAAGGACCAGTATAAGGATCCTGGTTCAAGCTCCCAGCTCCCCACCTGCAGGGGGGTCGCTTCACAAATGGTGAAGTAGGTCTGCAGGTGTCTGTCTTTCTCTCCTCCTCTCTGTCTTCCCCTCCTTTCTCCATTTCTCTCTGTCCTATCCAACAACAATAACAGCAATAACAACAACAACAATGACGAAACAACAAGGGCAACAAAAAGGAAAAGAAATAGCCTCCAGGAGCAGTGGATTTGTGGTGCAGGCACCAAACCCAGCAATAACCCTGAAGGTTAAATAAAAAACAAATATATATGTATGTATATATACATTAATATTTGTATATATTAAAATATATATTTATAAATATTAAAAAATAAAAAAGAAAGAAACTATACTCATGTGTCAAAAAGCTGTCCTATAATTCATTATTTTTCTCCAATAAACTGACTTAAAAGAAAAAAAAAGATGTGAAGAAATTCACCACCCTCAAGCTCTACTGCCAACATGATATGCTGTGCATATGAAGACATTAGCATTTTAAAATTTTAAAAGGAGCCTGTTATTTTATTAGGTAATAATTATATTTAATGAATGACTTGTGTGCTAGACACATCAACAAGTAATTGAAGAATAATAAACAACTAAACATCATAAGAAACTATCGGAATGAGTGCTATAGCAGAAATTGAGGAATACCAAAAATGTTGAAACTTGTGGGAATCATCAAAAGAGAACAATTTGCACTGACACTTTTGAAGAGCAAGCAGTTCATGGCAAAGGATGAGCTAAATATTTGTCTTGGGCTTGGAAATTATATGCTTTATGGTTTAAAGATTTGTATTAAGGTACTGTTATCTTTTCCTTTAAAAAATGAATAAGGAATGGTGGGGAGAATTTTATTTTATTTTATTTTACTTTTTACCAGAGCACTGTTCAGCTCTGGCTTATGGTGGTACAGGGGATTGAACCTGGGACCTTGGATCATCAGGCATGAGAGTCTTTTTACATAACCATTATGTTATCTATCCTTGCCTGGAGAGAATTTTTTAAAGATTTGATTTATTTATTAATGATAAAGAAAGGATGAGAGAGAAACAGACATCACTCTGCCAGGGATTG
The DNA here is from genome assembly GCF_950295315.1 of Erinaceus europaeus. Classification (NCBI taxonomy): domain Eukaryota; kingdom Metazoa; phylum Chordata; class Mammalia; order Eulipotyphla; family Erinaceidae; genus Erinaceus; species Erinaceus europaeus. Next base: position 194,039,569 of record NC_080163.1, on the reverse strand, counting down.
AACTCAGGACTATATGCTTGAGAGTTTAATGCTTTATCCACTGCACTACCTCCTGGACTAGAGGAGAGAAATTTTTTGTAGAGTAAATCGAGACACTAAGAACAGAAATAGGAAAAAAGTATCATCTTCTTATTAAAGATTATTGTGACCTAGCGACTTTCAGTTTGTGTGTAGCCCCTATTATCTCAAGGTGAAAAGCATGTTTATGTTCCTGTTATCCATTTTACTAGCATGTGATTCAGTGACTATATTTTATTGTTTGACTTACGTCTTCTCGAAAAGAAATTGGATTCTCAATGCTGCAACATATTTGATACCTTCCCATGACCCTTGTAGATGGGTAAAGCACATACACACATAAAATCATCACTTCGATAGATGCTAAACACAAACACCTGTTAAAGATTTTCTAGAATTCTTTATGAATGCAGAGAGCTGGCCAAGGAGAAGTGGAAGAAACCTGTGTAAGGACTTAGGGAATACAAAATTTACAAAAGAAGATGAAATAGGTTTATTCCACCAGGGGGTAGCGAAGAAAAGTAAGATCTCTATTTTTAAACAAAACTCATTGTCATATCTGCAGATAAGAGTGATTTTGCTCTGCTTTTAATAAACTTTATCACAGTTGAAGAATAGCTTCCAGGCAGTGAAAGGTCAGAATCAGATGAAGGAGAGGACTGCACTCTAAACAGTGCATCAGTTTTCTGTGGAATACAGCTGTGACTAGTTGCTTCTCCCCCATCTACTCACATCTTCAACATCTGAAGTGGTACTTTAGAATCCTCAGTTAAATATGCAAATCTGAGGACCTAAGGAGATAACATAATAGTTATGCAAAAGACCCCCACACCTTAGGTCACCTAAAACCAGAGCCAAACAGTGGCTGCTTAATAAAATAGAGCCAAGGCCAGGCATTGGTGCACCTGATTTAGTACACATTACAATGCTCAAGGAATGGGGTTCAAGCCCCCAGTCCCTACCTTACAGGGGGAAAGCTTCCTGAACCAGCACTGTTGTTGTTAAAATTTTCGGAGGCTCTGGCCGGCCGGGCTGGCTTCACGGGCGGGTATCAGAGACGCGGAGACAACGGCTGGGCAGGGAAGCTGTATTTCTTTATTCAGGAACAACGATTCATAAACTAAGACAAACTAATCACCAAACAGAACTCTGCTGTCTCTTTGCGGCAGCGCAAGCACTCTCTCTTACTCTGGAACTCAGGAACCCAGGAACTCTGTCTCTCTGGGACTCTCTCTTACTCTGTAACTCGGGAACTCTCCAACTCTGGAACTCTGGAACTCTCGTACTGGGGAACCCTCTGAAACTCTTCCACTGTGGAACTCTCTCTTACTCTGTAACTCTGCAACTCTCGAACTCAGGAACTCTCCAACTCTGGAACTCTCGTACTGGGGAACCCTCTGAAACTCTGACACACTGGAACTCTCTCTTACTCTGTAACCCTGAAACTCTCTAACTCAGGAACTCTCGGACTCAGGAACCCTCTCTCCGGGTCTCTTTGGGCGGGGCCAAGCGGGCCCGCCAAATTAGCAGGCCTGATCCAATTCTCTTGGCGGGGGGAGGGCTAGAACAAGCCAATGTAAAGCATACGACACACTGTATCTCTCTCTCCTTTATCTCCCCTTTCCCTTTGATTTCTCCCTTGTTTCTTCAATAAACAAGAATCTGAGGACAGGGATGATTTGTGTGCATTCTCTGTAAGGAACCTGGGAAAACAGCACTTTGATGAGGACATATTCAACAGGACATCCAAACAACCAAGCCTGGGGTGTCAGGTTTGGAAAAGGTACCTGACCAAGCTCCAGAAAGTCCTCCCTCAACCCCAGTAAGCAGCAGAGAACAAGAGAAGTTTTCTGGGACACCTTAATATAAATGTTTTAGAGGAGGAAGTAGTAAATTTAAAGTTTGCCAGTAAGAAGAGCTCTCTTTTATTAAAAAGCATCTGCTACTTGGCCATTCATTATAAAGATTATGAACAACTTCACAAATGCGGTTGTGCGTGGAGTGGGCAAAACATGATTGGGACTAGCTAGCATCCTCATACTTGAAGTGAAAGTATTTTCAAACTATTGACAAGCTCATGGCTAAGAAATATGAATGGTAAGGGCTGTGATAAACTGATTCTCTGAGCTTCTTGACCTATACATACTTTTCATTTGAGGAGACTTAGGTATGTCATACTTCTGAAGTTTCTCTTTGAATAGGAGTTTGAAGGGTTGGGTGGTAGCACACCTGGTTAAGTGCATGTACTTATTTTATTAATACTAAATAAAATACTTTTAAAAATCGGGAGGGAAGAAGGAGATAGGAAGAGAGACCGAGAGACACCTGCAGCATTGATTCACCACTTACATGCACAAGGACCCAGGTTCAAGTCCCTGGCCCCTACCTGCAGGGGAAAGCTTCATGAGCAGTGAAGCATGTGTCTCTGCTTTTCTCTCCCTCTCTCTTTTGCTCTGTTCTATCAGATAAAATCAAGTTTAAAATTTTTGAAAAAGTATTTGAGTTTGTGAAGACAATTCAAGCAAAAGTAGAGAAAGTTTAAGTGATACATCACTTCATAGAATTCAAACAACAGACAGAGGAACAGGACCAATGAATAATAGTGTGAAGGGAATAAATATACTTGGGTAGAAGTTAACATAAATTCTGATTCCCCTCCACTCCCAAACATCCAACATACAAATGTATTCATTGCCCAACATTCTTGGACATGTTGTTGCAAGTAAGCACCAGTGATCACACACAGAGGCAAATAAGATATGCTTGTGAGTTGAGAAATGTAATATACACAGTAATACATTTTGCCTTCCCTGAGTAAACAAGTTGATCATTAAACATATTAAACATAAATAGTTCTTATTTATTTAGCATAATTCTGTATTTCTAAGAAAGTCAGATCTCATCTTTTGTTGTTGTTTGTTTCAGTTTTTTGGTTAAAATAAATTTAATTTATGGTACTGACAGTGGGGGGGGAGCAAGTATGTTACTAACTTTATTATACAAAAAAAAGCACAGTGGTCTGGGAGGTGGCGCAATGGATTCTCAAGCATGAGGTACCGGGTTCAATCCCCGGCAGCACATGTACCAGAGTGATATCTGGTTCTTTCTCTCTCTCCTCCTATCTTCCTCATCAATAAATAAACAAATAAGTAAACAAATAAATAAATAAGCACAGAGAAATTATTCCCAAATGGATGCCTCATTTACATCCCAAGCACTTAGATAATCGTCAGTGTCTGAATTATTAGGATACCACCCCCACTGCCAACTACATGCATAGTGATCTCATTTTACGATTGGGGTGGCTATTGGGAATATCAATGTTAGCATGAAGTTAGAATAAAAAAGAGCTTGTGATATTCATTCATGCTCTCCAAGACACAATTGCAGAAGTATCAAAGACCACAGTCCTGATGTGGATTAAGTAAATAAGGGCATCAAGTCATGAGTTCTCATGTCTCTATCCTGAATGTCCTGGAAAAGTGTGGCTTTAAGCTTTAGATAGTCCAATAACTTAACACTAAGTACATATTTAATACATTTTCCAGTATTAACTTCTAATGAATATTCTTTCTCTTTCTTTTGTTCTTTTCTTCCTCTTTTTCTTAACTCCTTCCATAACTGATGCCTGCATCAGTCTTTCACTTTAGTAAAATCACACTTTGAAATTATGCAGCCAAGTTTTTAAAGAATCCTATGGACATTCTGATGTCTCTGGTGTGTGGAATGAGGTTTGCCTGTTGGCTGTGCTTAAACACTCCTAGGAGATTATGATGGCTTCAGATGAGTAGATAGTTAGGACACAGTGGTAGACCTGGAATCACCACGACCGCAGGACTTTAAAAAAGCATCATTTTGTCTATAAGAAATAAATTTTGAGAGGGCCAGGTGGTGGTGTACCTAGTTAAGTGCACACATTACAATGCTCAAGGACCTGGGTTCAAATCCTTGGTCTCCACCTGCAGGGGGAAAGCTTCACAAGTGGTGAAGTAGAGCTGCAGTGCCCATCTCTTTTTCTCTCTATCTCTTCCTCCCTCTTCAATTTCTCTCTGTCTCTATCCAATAATAAATGATATATTTTTTTAAAATATTATTATTATTATTGCCTCCAGGGTTATTGCTGGAGCTCGGTGCTTGCATTACGGATCCTCTGCTCCTGGAGGCTAATTTTTCCCTTTTGTTGCCCTTGTTTATCGTTGTTGTTGTTGTTGTTGTTGTTATTGTAGTTGTTATTGTTGGATAGGAAAGAGAAATTGAGAGAGGAGGGGAAAACAGAGGGGGGAGAGACAGATAGACACCTGCAGACCTGCTTCACTGTTTGTGAAGCAACCCCCCTGCAGGTAGGGAGCCAGAGGCTTGAACCGGGATCCTTATGCCTGTCTTTGTGCTTTGCGCCATGTGCGCTCGACCCACTGTGCTACTGCCTGGACCCTCCAAATTTTGTTTTTTGAGATGGACAGGAGGTCAGGTCACACTGACAGCTGGAAGAAGAGAAGGAAAGAAGAACTTTATATTGGAGGAGACATGGAAATATGCAGTTTGGACCTGCCAGTTAGGTGAGCAACACTGCTAACTAATGGGATATGAGACAACCAAGCTAGGTGTTCAGATTTTTATCCTCTGAGACGTAGCAGGTTAATGAGATCAAGTATATATGAGATAGCAGCCTGGGAAAATCATGATGAATGAATTAATGGGCATCTAAAATGACTTCAAAGAATCCCTTGCCATTTGGGGGGTGTGGCCGGAGAGTGGGTGTTGGAGATTGTGTGTGAAAGAATGAGGATGGAATATAGTGAATGAATAATGAAGTAAAGGATTCATGAAGAATCATGTGATGAAGAAAAGGAAGGAAAAAAAATTAAAGCAAAAAAATGGCAAAAGATTGTATAGTCAAATATGTCTTCTAAGTTTCTGGCTTAAGCAATTAGTAAGATACTGTAACTTTCTTACAACAGAAAGTATGATATAAAAAACTGGACAGAAATTGATGTTTTTCATTTGTAACAGTTCTGCTTGATAAAGGATACTTGTGTGGGGATGGTTAACAAGTAGTAGATCTATGGATCTTGAACTTTAGAAAATATTGAGCTGGGTGGGGGTAGAGAGCATAATAATGGTTATACAAATAGACTATCATGCCTGAGGCTCTGAAGTCCCAGGTTCAATTCCCCCCACCACCACCACCACCATAAGCCAGAGCTGATCAGTGCTCTGGTTAAAAAAAAAAGAAAGAAAGAAGGAAGGAAGGACGGAAGGAAGGAAGGAAGGAAGGAAGGAAGGAAAGAAAGAAAGAAAGAAAGAAAGAAAGAAAGAAAGAAAGAAAGAAAAGGGAAAAAGAAGGAATATTGAGCTAAAGAGAACAACACAGGACTCTATTAGGAGGTTAATGACGTTCACAGAAAAACATCTAGACTAAATCAAAAGAAAACTCTAAACAGAAACCAACAGTTTACACCTACTTACTTACTTATGCCCACACAATGCGCTTTTCTCTGTCATGGGACTATATTTGCTAGAAACTCAGGAATAGCTGTGACTGAAGAGCTATAAAAATTATCCCTGAGATTTCATCATAAGCCTTTTTGAGGGTCTCTTGAGAACCTTGCCCTCACTATAAAGCAGCCATGGTAGGGACTGCCCCACTCTCCAAAGGGAGGCTGGGTCAGCCTACTCTGCCACTTGAGGATGACGGGTCCTGAAATGAGTGCAGCCTAGAATGTTCCCAGCTGTGACCATGGACTGCAAGCTCAGGCTGACAGGGACTCAGAAGTTACACAGACTCCTGTGCTAAATATGAATAGACATGAACACTGAATCAGATAAATATGGTAAACAGCTAATTGTACTTATATATTTTCTTCAAGTTTGGTAGCTACTCTCTGCCTTAATCCAGCTTTCTAGTTCTATTCTAAACTGTACACCATCTTCCCAGGCAGTATTTTTAGTCTACCTGCATGTTAACTGTCAGGTTCAAGACAAAATTACTAAAGTCATAGGTCCCTGGGAACATACCTAAAATAGACTTCCTAGCTTCTTTCCACCCTAAAATCCCTGTTCTTATCTGCTCTATACCTACTTTTTGGTTCCTGTTATTTAAACATGTTCTTCTGTTTTATATATTAGCACCTTTCAGCCACTAAGTTGCAGATGCTACTATGATTCCATCTTGACTTCCTTGGGCAGAAGACCTCAGGAAGATATGCTGGTACCTCACTTCTCCAGAGCCCTACCCCACTAGTGAAAGACAGAAATAGGCTGGGGAAAGAGGGGGAAAAAGACACTCAGAAATAGTAAGACATATAGGTGTAACTTAGAAAGGAAGAAAAAGCAGGACCATGGGGAAAAAATGGGCAAAAAATTAAAGTTTATGTATTTGTAGATAGTTATAAAAATAATAATTAGCCTTATCCGTAACCTTGGGAGAACTACTGCAGTTTCTAATGGAGGGAATGGGGGGACACAGAACTCTTGTGGTGGGTGTGGTGTAGAATTATACCCATTATCTTTTAATTTTGTAAATCAAGATAAAAATCACTAAAATAAACAAGTAGCTACATAAATAAAAAGAAAAGGTATGATCCCTTAAAGTATAGTCTTATCAGCTGAGTGATTAGCGCTCATCCATGGAACATGAGCAGTGCTGTGTGTATTCTGTTCTGATGAGGCTATGGTTGAGAGGATTGTGTATGTCGTCATTCCTTTTTCTTCTACCTGTATTCAAAGAGTGATAGAATCTGAAAGAATGTCAAAGCCATAAAATACAAGGATTCTTTTGTCTTTAAATAGTCAGAGTGGATAGCTTCCAAGAGCCCCCAAGTTAGCACTGTCACATGAGCAATAACAAACTTCTCTGTGCTCAGTCACTGAAATGGTTGACGGTAACAACAGCTCAGCAGATCTCTTTACAACCTGTGTTAAGTCTCTTCTCTCTACCTTATTCTACTCCCCTTCCAAAGCTCAGTTTAGTTTCTTCACTTGTATGAATCTTTTTAACCTCTCTCTCTCTCTCTCTCTCTCTCTCAGTGATATTTCCTGTTCTGGAAACTTAGCAGGATTTTTGATGATTCATTTGGCAAACAGTCATTCTTTTGGACATGTTTTATAATCTTAACTGGCATTGTAATTTTTTATCTTCCTCACTAGTCCCCCATACTTTTCATGTATTTTTCAAAGAATGATAAGTGTGTTTTTATCTCCATCAAAAAAGAAAATTTATTTTTTTATTTATAAAAGGGAAGCATTGACAAAACCATAGGATAAGAGGGGTACAACTTCACACCATTCCCACCACCAGATCTCCATATCCCATCCCTTCCCCTGATAGCTTTCCTATTCTTTAACCCTCTGAGAGTGTGGACCCAAGGTCATTGTGGGATGCAGAAAGTCGAAGGTCTGGCTTCTGTAATTGCTTCCCCACTGAACATATGCGTTGACCGGTCGATCCATACCCCCAGCCTGCCTCTCTCTTTCCCTAGTAGAGTGGGGCTCTTGGGAATCACAGTTCCAGGACACATTGGGGTTGTCCAGGGAAGTTTGGTCGGCATCATGCTAGCATCTGGAACCTGGTGGCTACAAAGAGAATTAACATACAAAGCCAAACAAATTGTTGACCAATCATGAACCTAAAGGCTGTAATAGTACAGATGAAGACTTGGGGAGTCCTCCATTTTGTAGATAGCTTCTAGGCATATTTTAGTTATATTCCAAAGGGCCTGTGGCTATACTAGTTTTTTGTTTTCCCTGAGCCTGAAATCTTATATGCAGGTGAATCAAGTTATTGTCTGGGGAGGTGATGTCATGGCTGGAAAAGGAACAGAAAGCTGGATCAGGGAAGAGAGTCGCTCCCTAATATGGGAAAAGTGTATAAATATTGTTGACTGTAGACCCTATTGATTTGATGTGGTCTGGGGCCCATATTCAGCTTAGGAGCCTATGTGACCTCTGCATCCCTATAGATCTGAGCTCACATTCTGTGGTCATGAGTAGGAAGGTTCCATGCTGCCCCAATATCGACCCATCTTCCTCAGGTGTAGCATAGAGTATGTTGTCCATCCTGCCTTCGGAGGATGGAACATTTTCTACCGTTGTTGATCCATGTTGAAGGTAAGGTCCTATGGGGGGGGGGAGGGCAAAGGGTTCTATTTTGTTGTTCCTGATAGAGATGACTGGTAACAATGGAGAGAGGAATTTATTTGAGGTCTAGGCCCATCATGTCTGTTTGGGAATCTCAGGATTCCCTGAATAGGGCCCCAGCTGATGGGGTGGCTTGATAGTGACTAAAGAGTCAGCATTAAAGTATGCCAGTCTCTTGTCCTTATTCAGCTCAAAAAAGACAATTTCTAAACTAAGCACCAAAATTAAAGAGAAAATGGAAGGATTTTTTTAATTATTAATTTTTTAATTACATTGATTGATTTAAATTATATAAAAATTTACATGCTTGGCAAGGGAATTAAGCTTCTGTGTGGCTTGAATAAAGATTATATTCTTGGAGAACAACAACAACAACAACCAAAAAAAAACTATGAAATCAGCTAGATTATTCTATTCCTTAATCAGCTGTTTATTTACCTTTATTTTGAAATAGTCATAGGACCCGTCAGATACACTGTAAACTTTGTAAACTCAAATAGTATGATTATGCAAACAATAGCAAGAAACAGTAGTAAATATATTGTTTTCTGTTAAGGGAATTTTTCCTAGACTTAATTCTCTCAGAAGAGTATGATGAAAATTGCCATTATATGCAGCTTTAACTGTATCTCTCAAAATCTAGTAAAGTATATTTTGTGGTATAATGCTCAGTGTTAGATTTCTCCATTTCCGCATTAATGGTTGTAGTCAAGGGTGGAAGACAGAGTATTATTCCCTCTTTGGACAGAGGGGTGAATATTTCTGAGTCAGGCCTTACCACATCCCATAAGCTACCATATGTGAAAGGCCCTTGGCCTAAAGCCCAACAAGTGTTTTATTCCCAAGTTTGCAGCTAAAAGAAATGACTCTACATCTTTATTTCCCATCTATCAACTGCACAGTAGAGTATCGGGCTAATTTATTACTATGCCACTTTGGAAAAAAAGAAAAGGTGATAAATGGTTTAAGTCAATTTCTTTTTTAGCAGAAATCATTTCTGCAAATGAGAGCGAGTGAAAATCATGCCTGAGGGACAGAATTAGGAAAGGAAAATATTTTTCTAGAAAAAGTATCAAAGCATTATGACCAGTGTGCAAGAATGATGAGACAGAAGGAGGCTGGGTTGTTTATGAGTGCCCTGCCATGAAGCCTTGCATTTCTAGACAGCCGTCGCTTGATGAATAAGAATAATGGGTCAGAAGGAACTTTTTAGTCTGTCTCACTGCCTCTACTGCAATGTGAAATCTTCATTTGACTTTGTTATGTGTCACACTGAAGTCTGTACTTCAAAAGGAAAATAGTCTACCTTTCAAATGACTCTTTCCTCACATACATTCTCCCTAACAGACTAGCCAGTAATGTATTTGCAATCAGGGTGGACCATTGCCCCTTTTCAAACACTGCTACCTTTTCAAACACTGCTACCCCAGCATGGCAGGTACATACGTGCACATGCACATGCACACACACAAAGTGGAGTCAGCCACAGCATAGATTAGGGATAAAGAGTGGAGATAAGTATTTTAAAACACACACACACACATGCACACACACACACACACACACACACACACAAAATTACTGATGGGGCTAGAAAGGTGATAGATACAGTGGCTAGAACTTTAGATTTCAAAGCATGAGTCCACCAGTTTGATCTCTAGCTTTGCATGTGCCAGAGTGATGCTCTGGTTCTCTCTCTCCGCCTATTCTGGCTGGCATGCTAGTAAATAAGTAACTTGGGCTGTGGAGAGTACATAATGGTTATGGAAGATTTACATGCCTGCGGCTCCAAGGTCCCAGTTTCAATCCCCAGGACCAACATAAGCCAGAGCTGAGCAGTGCTCTGTTCTCGATCTGTCTGTCTGTCTGTCTATCCATTTATCTATCTCTCCCTCTCCTCTTTTTGTGTCATTATCTCATTAAAATAAATATATAAATACATAAAATAATTTTAAGATTAAAAATAAATAGCTCTTTATAAAGTATTGACTGGTAAATGCTTCTTATTTAATTTCTCAGTTAAAGTGGCAGTGTGGAGAGAGACCCCATGCATATGGGTGCTGTCCTTTAGAATGTAGAGTTTATCTTACACTAATGAGGCCAGAATTTGAATAAACCAGAGAACTTACACAAGAAACTCATCTCAGTCAGAAGCCAGAAGTTCCAGTTTCCAGAATCTGTAGAGTTTGTATAGAGACCTTAGCGGGATTCAGTTGCATGATCTGTCCAGGTGGCCCCAGGGGCATGTTCGTTTCTCCAGCCTGCCTCCCTCAAGTGTTAAGTTGAGCGTATCTTTTCTTTAGATAGCTTCAAGAGTCTCACTTTGAGATAAACCAGAAAGAAGGATGAATACCAGGTGATCTTAAAAAAAAATTTTTTTTATTATCTTTATTTATTGGATAGAAACTGTCAGAAATCCAGAGGGTAGGGGAGATAAAGAGAGAGAGAGACAGTGAGACACCTGCAGCCCTGCTTCACCACTTGCAAAGCTCTCCTTCTGCAGGTGGGAACCGGGGACTGGAACCCAGGTCCTTGTGCACTGCAACATGTGCACTCAACCAGGTGCGCCACCACCCGGCCCCACCAGGTGATCTTAATCATAGGTGGCAATCAAGCATCAAGGATAGTCAGGGAAAACAAAGTGAAACATAGACTGGGTGTGGTGTATTGAGCTAAAGCAAAGGACTCTGGGAAGTGGGGGAAGGGTAGGAGAGAAGGTTACTGCGGTTCTGGTGTATGATGATGGAAAAGGACCTAGCTTAGAGGAGAATTTGTCCTGGAGACACCTATCATGGGGAGAGGAGAAGTTGTACCTATATGTCAACAACTAAACTGTAAACTGTTAATGTTCCACCCCCAATAAAATGTGTGTGTGTCTGGAGGGAATTTTCACTTTTTATTATGCTTTTTAGTTGCAATTTTCTGTTTTATCAGCTGTGCTTCCTCTTGTAATGTTTTTTTAATTATCTTTATTTATTGAATAGAGGCAGCCAGAAATCAAGGAGGGGGAGACAGAGAGGAAGAGAGACAAAGAGACACCTACAGCACTGCTTCACCACTTGCAAAGCTCCCCCCCTGCAGGTGGGGACTGGGGGGCTTGAACCCAGGTCCTTGTGCTTTGTAACATGTACACAAAACCAGGTGTACCACCACCCAGTCCCTCAACTTCCTCTTGGAGTCATCTGTTTCATAAGTTATAAAAAGATATGTACCACTAATTCTCAATTCTTCTACCCTATTCTCTATATTTGCTTTTCTAGGACCACATTTAAACAGTGGTCAAAACTTCATTCTATTTTTCTGGTCATGTTTTCTCATTTAGATTTTTTTTTCAATCATTCTGCTTTTCTTTCAGGTTTCAAATACAAGTTTATGAATTCTCTTGCAAGAGTTTACTTCAGATTAGAATTTGTAGGAAATGTAGAGTATGACAATCCCTTACTTCAGTGAGGAACCACCACTCTGACTGAGCCTCCAGGTGAGAACCACCTGGCTGGCCTCTGTGTGCCTTGTCTGCCCACAGGATAGGGTGACTCATGAATCCCAAAGCTTATTCACTAGACACAAGTTATGTGCCTGACTGAGACCCTGGAGGTATCCCCATTGAACATGTACCCCTAAATGAAAGGAACGGACAATGGAGCAGGAAGGGCCAGAACCTTTTTTTTAAATCTCTTATTTATTTTTGTTAGTCTGTTTTTTATTAATGACTTAATAATTATTGACAAGATTGTGGTATAAGAAGTGTACAGTTCCACACAATTCCCTAGAGTTCCTTTTCACTAGAGTTCACTAGAGTTCCTTTTCCCCTTCCCTTCATTAGAAGCTTTCCTATTCTTTATCCCTCTTGGAGCCTGGACCAAGGATTATGGGGGGGAGGTCTGGCTTCTGTAATTGATTCTCCTCTGAACATAGGCTTTGGCAGATCAATACATACCCACAGCCTGTTTCTATCTTTCCCTAGTGGGGCTGAAAAGCATTAAGATATAAAGCAGGAAAAATTGTTTAATAATTAGGAAACAAAAGGTAAAAGTATAGAAGATGAAATTTTGGGTCTTCATGTTGGAAGGAGCTAGAAAGTCTATTTAGGTATTTCCCAAGGGGCCCATGACTTTATTGATTTTTTGGCTGAACCCAACAGTTAACATGCAGGTGGACTAGGAGTATTATCTGGGAAGATGGTATCAGACTTGAGGATAAGACCCTTTTAATAACCAATTTTACAATGCAACAAGAATTCCAGGTTACAAAGGAGTTGACTCAGCAGGAAGCAGGACCAATAGTGCTGACATGAATAACCAACTTCAGGATTTGGGGCAGGGGTAGTGATTCAGTCTTCAGCGTTCTAGATCTCATCCCAGCACCCTTGGTGTCTCTTGAGCTGTCCTTCCCTCACACATCAGGGGTTAAGGATTAACCACCACCACCCCCCCCCCAGCTATGGCTTCCTGACAGCTGTTTATATTTAACACCTTCTAGGCTTAAGGAATACAGTAGGTAGCTGACTTGATCCAAATCCCTTCAGGTACCACGTTAGGCATTAAGTAGACAGTAAGTCTGAGATCCTCAGACACCTGGTTGGAATGTGCTGCAACACTCTGGATGCTTCAGCTTGTCCTGGCTGAACTGAGGATTTGCAGTGCGGCGTCTTCACCCAGCCTGGCTCTGTGCTGTCTGCTATGCTCTCTGCTCTTTTTATTATTTTATTTTATTTTATTTTATTTTATTTTATTTTATTTTATTTTATTTTATTTTATTTTGTCTCCAGGGTTATTTCTGGGGCTCAGTGCCTGCACTATGAATCCATTACTCCTGGAGGCTATTTTTACCCTTTTGTTGCCCTTGTTTATCGCTGTTGTTATTATTATTGTTGTTGTCATTGTTGTTGGATAGGATAGAGAGAAATCGAGAGAGGAAGGGAAGGCAGAGAGAAAGATAGACATCTGCAGACCTGCTTCACTGCCTGTGAAGCAACCCCCCTTCCACAGGTGGGGAGCCGGGGGCTCAAAACCAGGATCCTTGGGCCAGTCCTTGGGCTTTGCACCATTTGCGCTTAGCCCTCTGTGCTACTGCCCCCCCTTGGTTGTCTTTGTACAGGTTTAGCTCCTCTTGCAGTGGAGTGTGTGTGTTTATCCAACCATTCGTTTCATAGTCTGTGTTCCCAGTGCTTTGAGTAAACATGACATGTAAACATGGCGTATAGATACAGAGGGTGGCAGCAGCTCTGTTCGTAGGTTTAGCATAATAGGTTTTGGACAATAAGAAGACTTTAAGCAGCTGAAACTTGTGGTCTGCAAGGTGGTGCAGTGGGTAAAGCACTGGACTCTCAACGTGAGGTCCTGAGTTGACTCCCCAGCAGCACATATACCAGAGTATATGTGCTCCTCCTATCCTTTCTCATTGATAAATAAAAAAATAAAAACATTAAAAAAAAAAGAAGCTGGAACTTTTTCAGATAAATCTCATTATTTTTTGGAAGTGTTTTTTTTTTTAAAGAATTTATTTATTTATTTATTCATGAGAAAGACAGGAGGAGAGAAAGAATGGCCGTCACTCTGGCACATGCGCTGCCGGGGACTGAACTCAGGAACTCAGGACCTCATGCTTGAGAGACCATGTCCCAGCCACTGCGCCACCTCCAGGACCACTGGAAGTATTTTTAATGGGGAAAGTGTTCTTCAACAGACCTGTTGTCATAGCAGAGCAACCTGAACCCTGAGGTTTCTCTAACACAGGCGTCAACACACCTAATCCACCACCAAGGCACCTTCTCCTTCACTGTAGGATATTCCTATATTTTATAGAACTCTGAGCTCATTTTCAATTTTGATTCTAGGCTTATGTGCGACTGAAATAGAAATAGAACCAAATCCTGCTTTTCAGGATCCTTCAGGTGAAAATTATATTATAAACTTGTCTTTTAATCAAATGTGGTGTTAGAGGAGGTAATACCTGAGGGGTGTGAACATGGTGGAAATTCATTCCTGAGTTTTTATAGATTCTAAAGGTTCTCTGTTCAGCATTTCCTGATTTAAGTGTTCTGTGAACAACACTGGATGCATCAATCTTATTTTTTAAATTCAACCAGAGCACTGCTCAGCTCTGGCTTATAGTGGTGCAGGGGACTTTGGAGCCTCAGGCATGAGTATCTTTGCATGTCCATTATGCTATCTACCCCTGCCCACATCAATCTTATTTAATGAAGAAGTTGGGAAATTTAAAATAACAATGGAATCTTATCACAAACCATTGTATCTCCTACTCTACACAAACTGATCACCGTGTAAGACATGGAGTAGGACATGAGTGTATCTACCTGTCAGACAGGACTAATGCAGAAACCGTAATTCCTGTTTGCCTTTTTGTTGATTTTTTGTGTGTGTGTGGCGGGGGGGGGGGAGGACTGGATGTTAGTATTTTCTATGGGAATGTTGCAAGGATGAGTCTTCTCTACCCTTAAGGAGTGTATCTTAGGAAACTATTTTGACTCTGGATATACTGTGAAACTTTTAAAAAAGGTAGTTTACTTTTTTGATAAAAAGAAAAAGCAGGGGGTGGAAGAAAAATGATAGGAGTTAGGATTTAGGGCCCAAGCCTAAGAATTGATGGCATAGAATTCAGTAAAGGAGTGAGGAGACCCAGAAAATGGTCAGCGATCTTAAAGAATGTAATGCCTTTTTTAAAAAAAGAGATACAGAGGGGGAGAAGGGGAGAGAGGGAGAGAGGAGGGAAAGATAGGTAGATATAGTCAGAGAGAGAAAGTGAGAGAGAGCAAGGGGTGGGGCAGATCAATACCAAAGCTTCCTTCAATGCAATAAAGGCCAGGCTAAACCATCAACTGCTTATCCAGCAAAGATGCAGGCTTGGCTTGGTTTTCCTCTCATTGGCAGAAGATGGCTGACTCCACATTAACAGCTACTCATCAGGACCCACCCCCCACCACCATGTCTCATGCTATGTCTCATGTCCATTCCATGTTATCCCCTCGAAGAGTTAGAACTCTAGTTAGAAGTTTACAGATATTTAAACATGTGATTACTAGTATATATATTTTGTGTTACAAAAGCGGTAAAGTCAGTCATGGCAATACACAAAGACCATTTCTCTATATTGAAAAGTGTTGCATTTGTTTGATGTGGCAGTGATGGGAAGCTAGATGTGTGTGCCCAGTCACGTGGAGTTTTCATAATTAAATGCTATTTAAATGACTTTCACGACTTATAAACAGCTTGGTTATGGAAATCATTCAAATGACAATGTTATCTTTTTTAATTAGGCCTCCCTATAAAGTAGTTTCAAATTTGAGTTCACATGCTTTTAGTGGGAATAAATGTGCGTCCTGTATATTCCTGACAGAAATTGCACAGGAGAGAGTTAAATAGGCAAGAGTACTTTATTCTGGGAGAAGGTATTGGGGTAAGGTGGTTGAACTGATTTCTGCTGAAAATAAAGGTAAGATATATATATATAATATGTGTGTGTGTGTGTGTGTGTGTGTGTGTGTGTGTGTGTGTGTGTGTGTGTGTGTTGGCTGAGTTTTGCCATTTAGGAAAAGTCCTGGAGGCCATAAGGGTGGAGGTTGGCTTAAATGCTGAAGCCATCTACTTTTGGTCACTGTGACTTCTGAACTAGGTCTCCCACTCTCTCAGTGACTGGGACTCTAAGGGTGCTGTCTCCTTTGATTATATTTCAAAGGGAAGCCTCTCAGGTCCTTGGGGGGTGGGGGGAAGCACATTCCCTGAGTTGTAAAATCTGGCAATGTCTAGGACATTTACATCTCAAAGGAGCGGGGGGGGGAAAAAAGGATTTACAATTACAGATTTTCTAAAGCAAATACCTTGGAAAGCTGAGGGCCAGGATGAAGCCTATTTGAAGTTTACTGAAGCTGAGAATGACAAGAAGACTGCCTTGGGCAGCTCGGATGTGTGAAAAAGCAAGGTTTCTTCTAAACTGTTCTGGAAAATGATGTGTCCTTATAGGAACTGATTTTGAATAATTTGTGAATAAAAATTTGTACAAAATTCAAAGATGATTTGCCTGTAAGTTTTCATCAGAGCACTGCTCAGCTCTGATTCACCACTCACCAGTGGTGCGAGGGATTGGTTGCACTCGAGAACTCGGAGCCTTAGGCATGAACATCTGTTGTATAATACGTGGCCATGCTATTCATTTTCAAAAAGTAGGGGGAAAATAAAGACCAGGTGGTGGCATACCTCAAGTCCACATGTAACCATGTGCAAGGACCTGGATTCTAGCCCCTGCTCCCCATGGGCAGGGAGAGGAAGTTTCATGAGCAGGTGTCTCTCTCTTTTTCCCTGTCTCCCTCTTCTTTCTCGACTTCTTTATCCTATCAAAGGAAAGAAGATGGAGGAGGGGGAGAAGGAGGAAGAAGAGGAGGGAGAGGAGGAAGATGGAAGAAGAGGAAGGAGGAGGAGGAAGAGGAGGAGGATGGAAGAAAAAAAGGAAGAAGGAGGAGGAGGAGGAAGAAGACAGAAGAAGAGGAAGAAGGAAGAGGAGGGGGAGGAGAACCAGAAAAATATGGTTACCAGGAGTGGGGGATTCCTTCTGTAGGCACAGAGTCCTAGGTAGAACCCTGATGGAAAATACAAAGTAAAAACAAAGCAATACTTTCCATAGCCTTTATTTTTACTAAGATATGTCATTTGACTGGGTGATAGCCCACCCAGTAGCTACACACTTGACCATGTGTAAGGACATGGATTTGAGCCCCTCATATAACATGGAGCACTAAGCACGAGGGAGTGTGGGGGAGAATTATTGTGGCCTCTCACCTCCGTCTTGTTCTACCTGGAATGAGAAGGAATAGAGTCAAAAGTGGCATCAGAAAAAGAGAAAAAATACAACTGAAAAGTGTCTACTTAGCAGGGGTGGGGGCAGGGGCGTTCAAGACCCTGTGACTGCTAGATTTCTGTACTAGGAACACACTGGCCTCAGCAGCCACTACAATTGTCTTCTGCAGAAGTGCCACAGATAATTGTTATAGGAAAAATAATACGTTAGATTTGGGGGCAGGAGACAGGGTTTAAAAGGTAAAAACAGAAGCATTCACATGTGCTAATGTTAGTGCCTCCTTTTCTAGTGTATTCTTTTTTAAAAAAATATTTTTTTCCCTTCTGTTGCTCTTGTGGTTTATCGTTGTTATTATTGTTGTTGTTATTGCTGTCATTGTTGTTGGATAGGACAGAGAGTAATTGAGAGAGGAGGGGAAGACAGAGAAGGGAAAAGAAAGACACCTGCAGACCTGCTTCAAGGCCTGTGAAGCTACGCCCCTGAAGGTGGGGAGCCGGGATCTCGAACCTAGATCCTAATGCCAGTCCATGCACTTTCTGCCATGTGTGCTTAACCCGCTGCGCCACTGTGTCGGTATATTCTAAAAGCTTATTTTTCACAATTTACGCTTAGCTTAATTGCATTCTCCTTAAAACTAGTTGAATGGTGTGAGTCCAGGGTCCAAATACACCTCCGCCCCCTGTAGGGAAATCCATCCCAGCAGCACTCACGAGAAACCCCTACTTTGCTCACTATTGCTTCACGCTTTTCCCTAATGTGTAGTGTGTCCTCAGACTGCAGGTACAGATTGATGGTCAGAAGCCAAGGGGGATGTTTGAGTGAAAAAGAAATGAAAGAGGGCGTCATTGTGTGCAGAGGCCAGGCCAGGGCATGAAGCAAGACTTGTGTGGAGAAGTTCACTTCCCTACTGCAATGTCAGGACCTTCTGGGAGAGAGAAGGTCGACAGAGAAGCAGCCCAATCGTCAGCATCAGGACAAAGCGGGAGCAGTGTCCTCAGCTTGTGCCATCTGAGAAGTGTGAGCAACACACACACCATATTTATCAGAGCCAGAGTTGACATGTGTGATGTAAGAGAGAGGCGAGTCATGGGATGGGGAGGGTTGGGGTATGATCTCAAGTCCGTCTATCAGAAGCAAATCTTAGCAAAGGCATTGGGTTTTTTTTTTCATACTAAATCATTTTATTAGGGGAGACAGTGGTTTACCAGACAGTTGTGGACATACGAATACGACCATCCCATGCTAGGTGCTGGTACACAGCTCCCATCGCCAACATGCGCCAGCACACATCCTGTTTGGTCATCTTGCACTGGGTCCTCAATGCCTCCTCTACCCCTACCCACTTCCCCCCAGACCTAGAGTCCTTTGCTTTGGTACATTACTCTAAATGCAGGATTCACCCTATTTACCTTTGTGTCTTAAGATTTTTTTTTCCCTTCAAGGTTATTACTGGGGCTCAGTGCTGGCACTACGAATCCACTGCTCCTGATGGCCATTCCCCCAACCCATTTTATTGGATGGGACAGAGAGAAATTAAGAGAGGAGAGGGAGACTGAGAAGGAGTAAGAGGGACACCTGCAGACCTGCCTTGCCACTTGTGAAGCATCCCCCCTGCAGGTGGGAAGCAGGGGCTTGAACCCAGATTCTTGAGAGCTTGTTTGGAGGTTCTAGCAGGGGAGCGCAGCTACTCCTATACCCTCGACAAAAGACTGGTCTGTCTCTATTCGGGGAAGGCCGTCCTCTTTGACCGAGCACGCAGCGTCGGGACGCATATGGAGCGGTGAGGGAGGAAGGGGACACCCACCTAGCCAGCCAGATCAGCCGAATCAACCCTGGCGATCAATGGGGTGACAGATGTCGCAGCCAGATCACCCTCACATCTGAACCCAGATTCTTGTGCGGGTCCTTGCACTTTTACTATGTGAGCTTAGCTGGTGTGCCAATGCCCGCCACCCCCCCTTAAGTCTCACCTATATGTGAGATCATGTAATATTTGTCTTTCTCTTTCTAGTTTCTCTTACTTAACAAGATCTTTTCAAGTTTCAGCCAAGATAACCAAATTCTTTTTTGTTATTCTAGTCATTTTAGTTTGGGAGGTTAATAGCTTACAGCACAGTTGTTAATAATAAAGGCACAATTTCTTTTTTTTTTTTTTTTCATCTCCATGTGATAGGGGAAGCTTCCATTTTAGGGGATGGGACATAGAACTCTGGTGGTGGGGACTGTATGGAATTGTACCTACCCCTCTTATCCTACAATCTTGTTAACCATTATTAAGTCACTAATAAAAAAATAGTCTCACAACTTTCTTAGCCACTCATCTGTCCTTGGACATCTGTGTTGCTTCCAAGTGTAGACTATTATGAATTGTGCTTCTGTGAATATCAGCATACCTAGACTTCACCTAAAAGGTGTTTCTGTATTCTTTGGATAAATCTCCAGGAGAGAATTTGCTGGGTCATAGGGTATGTCCATTTCTAGAATTCTGAGAAATCTTCAAACTATTTTCCACAAGGATTGAGTCAGTATTCCTGCCAAGATTGCATTGAATAGTAATGGGGACAGTAGGCAGTCCTGCCTTGTACCTAACAGAAGAAGGAAAGCTTTCAGTTTCTCACCATTGAATATGATGTTATCTGTAGGTTTTCTGTATATAAACATGACTAGTTTGAGGAATTTCCCATCTATCTCCATTCTTTTTAATGTTTTGAACATGGATGGATATTAAATCTCGTCAAAGGCTTTCCCTGCATCTCTTGAGATGTGTGTGTGTGTGTGTGTGTGTGTGTGTTTGGTTTCCTATTGTCTTAATTGACAGTATTCACCTATTCCAACTTACACATTTTGGGTGAGAGTATTGCTGGACCCCTGTGGGGGGACATCTATTTTAAATTCTTCTATTCCTCACACCCCCCATGTCATCTCCTTTCAGGAACTCCTAAACAATCACCCCAAGGCCTTGGAAGAGGAAGTCAGCAGGAAGAGGGCTGATGGGTGAGGCTCAAAAAACCACAGAATTGTTTTTTCTCAGTGAACAGCCAGTTGGCTTTGCTCACAGACTTAGTCTAATAGTACCCTAATCAATGAAATTTGTCCACCCCAATTTCATAGTTCATAGTCAGAGCAGAAAGGATACAACTTAATATCCTAAATATCGCAATTGGAGTCTTGGAACAATACCAACTTGTCACTCTGGAGACCCAGATGATGGTGAAACTGGAGATGCCAGTCATGCAGCAGCTGAGACAGCACAAGAAATGAGTTCTATGTGAGAAGAACCACAGAGACTAAAAGCGACTATGCTTCTCCAGATGTTGATACTTTAGAAAGGACTTGGAGGCTGATACATTTCCTTTTCTGTGGGCTGCTTTGGCAAATATTAAAATAAACAGAGTTGTTGTTTGATCCACTAAACCCTAATAATGGTAGTATGTCCCTTCAGATTTTAGTACTTGTCCTTATGCTCACAGTCTTGGGCTTTGGAAATCAACTTTAAAACTTCTGCATTAGAATGGACATTGTTTCAGCTAGAGCTGCACAGAGGACAGTCTGGGATTATGTCAGTGATGGGATGTGATGAGATTTATAAGTTAGTGATGATGAGTTTCCTGTATTAGGTATAAAGTACATCTCCCTGAGTAAGTAGACTTCAAGGTCAGCCGAGTCCACCATCAATGGAATCTAGGAGAAACGGTAGAAAGGCAGGAAATACACATCCTCTGTTGTATGACGTAATTGGCTGGTTGACGTAATTGGTGTCAGCCTGATGGAACTTACAAATAGCCAGAAGTCCAGCCTTCTTTGCCTGAGGGCCAGCAGCAACTGGATGCAAGGGAAGCAAGGGGGGGTATGTGCAGGGAGGAGGCTGTGCCTGGGCTCAGGTGGCATGAATTCGAGATTCTAGGACTGGATGATGGGGCAGAAGGAGGGCTTTTATCAGGGACTCAGGCACACATAAATTTTAACCTTCCTAGTTACTTTCTTATTATCTGGCTGACACTTACCTCTGATTTCCAGGCTCTTATGTGTGGGACACAGTGAACCAGGCTAAGTTTTCCCAGGAACCTCTAGAATTGCTGCAACTACAACTAGGAAAACTAGGGCTGAACTCCTGGTCAATGACTCACAAAATTTCAAGGTTG
Organism: Erinaceus europaeus; assembly: GCF_950295315.1. Classification (NCBI taxonomy): domain Eukaryota; kingdom Metazoa; phylum Chordata; class Mammalia; order Eulipotyphla; family Erinaceidae; genus Erinaceus; species Erinaceus europaeus. The sequence goes on along the minus strand of NC_080163.1, from coordinate 194,018,462 downwards.
GTGTGTCCTAACACCAGCTGATAAATGGTTACTTGCAGCACTTAGATAAATATTTGTCTTTTACCTCTTTCATCCCAACAGATGCTCTGTTGTTTAAACATTTTCACAGTGCCCTGCAGTAAGCCCTTTAAGCCCAGCAGTCTCCCTCGCCCTGAGGAAACCCATATACTAGTGAAGGCAGAAATGACCCAACACCAGAAACGCACAGACTAGGATTATGTGCAAAAAAGAAAATCAGAGCAAGCAGCTGAGAGGTAAGAGGGCTGGCTAACACGGGGCTGAATCACCAGCACATGCTACCCAGGGTTGCCAACATCCCTTACTCCTAGCAGGACACTCAGTACAAGACAGCAAGCAAGAAAGAGGCTGGAGAGAGGCACAGCCACAAGGCAGAGTCGCCCACCCTCCCTCTCCCTGAGTTGCCCTCCCTCCCTCCCCCTGGGTTGCCAGAGGTCCTCTAGTGCGAGCCCGACCATCAGCTGTCGACAGCAAGGGATACAGTCGGGTCAGGAATGAGGCAGGAGCAAGAGATAGAAGCAGGAGAGGAGCTAGAGAGAAGCAAATGAGCAACCAGCGAGAAAGGAGAGAGAAGTGGCTGGCCTGGGCCCCGAGTCGGGAACCTGGCAGACGGAGGCAAGAGCCCTGCCACTAGGCTGAGTCGCCCGCCCTCCCTACACCCGGGTTGCCAGGGGGCCTCTAGTGCGAGTCGGGCACTCGGCTGTCGACAGCAAGGGAGACAGTCGGGTCAAGAATGAGGCAGGAGCAAGAGTTAGGAGCAGGAGAGGAGCTAGAGAGAATCAAGTGAGCAACCAGCGAGAAAGGAGAGAGAAGTGGCTGGCCTGGGCCCTGAGTCCAGAACCTGGCGGCTCAGAGGCAAGAGCCCTGCCACGGGGCTGGCTGAGTCGTCCACCCTCCCTCCCCCTGGGTTGCCAGAGGGCCCCTAGTGTGAGCCAGGCACTTGGCTGTCGACAGCAAGTGTGACAGTCGGGTCAGCAATGAGGCAGGAGCAAGAGTTAGGAGCAGGAGAGGAGCTAGACAGAAGCAAGTGAGCAACCAGCGAGAAAGGAGAGAGAAGCGGGCGGCCTGGGCCCCGAGCTGAGAACCTAGTGGCTTGGAGGCAAGAGCCCTGCCACGCGGCTGAGTTGCTCTCCTTCCCTTCTCACTGGGTTGCCAGTGGGCCTCCAGTGCGAGCCGGGCACTCGGCTATATACAGAAAGGGAAACGAGAGAGATAGAAAGAGAAAGAGCGAGAAAGAAGACAAGATAGAAGCAAATAAGAATGGCCTGCCTGGGCTGGATCTTAGACCTGGCAACTCAGAGGCTAGAGAGCTGGCATGGGGCTGAGTTTCCCACCTTAATGTACTCTCTTATGTCAGCGGCCCCTTAGTGCGAGTCGATACTTGGCGCAAGACATGGAGTGATAAAAACATGAGAGAGATGCCAGAGAGAAGCCACTAGCCTGGGCCCTGTGGCCTAAGCTTTGGACCTGGCGGCTCAGAGACAATAGGGCTTCCCTGGAGCTGAGTTGCTCACCCTTCTCCTTGGCATTGCTTACAGGCCCTTAGTGTGAGCCAGGCACTGCCACAAGACAGGGAGTGAGAGAAGTGAGAGAGGAGCGAGGGAGGAGTGCAATTGAGTGCGGGAGGAGTGCTAAAGGAGCAAGAGAGTAGTGAGAAAGAAGCAACTAAGAAGAGAGCAGCAGCAAGGCTGGCCCAGATCCCAGAACCTGACTGCTCAGAGGAGTGTGGCCAAGGGCAGTGAGGGCAAGACAGTGAGTAGGGAAGCAGTGGCAGACTGGTGGCTTTGTTGCGAGACAACTGCCTTGGGGCTGATGCAGCAGAGTCCTAAATAGAAAAGGCAGCATCCAGAGGAAGGAGTCCAATGTGTCTCCGTCATTCAGACCAGTGAACTTTCAACTGTCCTTTTATAGTCATCCCACAATGACCTTGGGTCCATACTCCCAGAGGGTTAAAGAACAGGAAAATTAGTATAGCTACAGGCCCTTTGGAATATAACTAAAATATGCCTACTGGCTATCGACAAAATGGAGACCCCCAACTCTTCATCTGCACTATTCCAGCCCTTAGGTCCATGAATGTCAACAATTTGTTTGGCTTTGTATGTTAACTCTCTCTTCAACCACCAGGTTCCAGATGCTACTATGATGCCAACCAGACTTGCAGGACAGATGACCCCACCAATGTGTCCTGGAGCTCCGCTTCCCCAGAGCCCTACCCCACTAGGGAAAGAGAGAGGCAGGCTGGGAGTATGGATCGACCTGTCAACGCCCATGTTCAGCGGGGAAGCAATTACAGAAGCCAGACCTCCCACCTTCTGCAACCCACAATGATCTTGGGCCCATATTCCTAGAGGGTTAAAGAATAGGAAAGCTATCAGGGTGGGAATTGTGTGGAGTTGTACCCCTCTTATCCTATGGTTTTTTCAATGTTTCCTTTTTATAAATAAATTAAGAAAGAAATAGGAAAAAATATGAAGCACACAGTCATGGTTTATTAAAAAGACTTCAGATCTACAAACTTCTGAAACAAATAACATCAGAGAAAGAAGACTAGTCTCTATAAACTGATTTCTATAGTTTTAGATATAAATTGCTCTAAACAACCACACTTAGATATTTTCTAAATTATAATTAGAGGATTTACAGTTTTCACATTTATATTTCTTTGATATTTTTCTGGTGAATTTCAACTCAGTACTTTTGCAGAGTTAAATCATATGTACTGCATTCTTTTGCAATACTGGATTAGAATATAAGCATAATTAGAAAATGATATTCTCAACTTCCGATAATCTTGTTGTCCCTTAACACATTAGAACGGACTCACTTCCTTTAAATTATAATTCTTTAACTGAGTCCACACAGGAAAATCCTTCATTTGTGCCTTCTTTTCACTTTTCTCTGCTTTTTTCATTCCGCGTACTGTTTTGACACTGTTACATTTTATCATATCTTCTCCCCTGAGTTTTTACTATATGATGACATATTTTACTGAAACACAACCAAAAGCTAGAAATAAGTTTCTTGCTTCAGTTTTTTTTTTTAAATCTGTTTTTCTCATAATCTAGGAATGATAAAGATAATTCAAAAATGTTTTAGAATAAATGTCTGCCAAAAATCTGGAAAAATGTTTTTCATGCATTATCACTACTCTGGGACTTTATATCTGCATTAACATTTTCTGTGTGCTTCTTAAGGAATGAGAAGGCAAAGGGCTAGGTGCATAGAATTAACATTGTGATATTACTACCGGGCCTCTACTGTGCCACTCAGCAAAGACGGTCAGTCACATTTTCTAGTTGTGTGAGGATGTGAGGATGTGTCTGTGTGTGTAAACTTTCTGATTTTTTGTAGGAAACCAAATAAAGGGGGATTGCTGGTGTGATCCTGCTAGGAGAAAACTTGCTATTATGCCTGAGATCTTAACCGTTGTCCTTTCCTGCAAGGAACACTTGCCTGCCTTGATTTCTTCCTGACTCCATTAGTCATAGCAAGTTATAATAACTCACATGTAGTCAGGTGTCCAGACACAGTTAATTATAAAACCAAAAGGCCTAATGGCGAGCTCATTAATTGTAGTACAGAAATACAGCTGTGGAAATTTCCTTCCCACGTTTCTGGCAAGGCTATGAAATCGGCATTTTTGTGGGCACTATTTCTTGGTAAAAGTACAATTCTTACTGAGAATATGCAGCTACAAATTTTAAAGGTAAGCCAACAAGAAATTTGTGAGGCCCGTGAATGACTTTTGTCTACTTGTGCTACGCTAATTAGGAGAAGGGCAGCCGGGTTTCCTTTTGGGAGTCTCCCTCAAATGGTTCAGTTCCTTTCCGGCGACCATCAGCTGTCAGCATCGCCATGGATGTTGTCCATGTGGACTTTGAGGTAATCGTTCCTTGTAAACTTCTTATGGCAAAACTGGCATTCTGCCATCGGACGGTTTGGGTTATGCGTCATCTTGTGGCGTATCAGCATCTTCTTCAGGCTAAAGGCCAAATCACATACCTAGAAAAGACCCAGATATCAATCACATTATACTGAGGAGCTTGTCACCAGCTTGTCATTCACACAGTATACAGCAGGCCAGTCTCTACCACCTGGTATGCACTGACTAGAGGAAGGTGAAAACTTGCTTTTGAAATCAGTAGAAGAAAACAGATAGACTAAAGGGGAAACTAAAATATTACAGCTCCCAAGGAAGAACAAACATCTCCATGAGAAAAACTCCTTTGTCCCAAAACCACAGTGGGCTATCTGAACATCTCTACAGAAACAGTGTTTTGAAAACAGTCAATTTCTCCACCCTAATGTCTGCATTTTGATCTGCCTTTTTCCCTAATGACCAGTGATGGAGAACATCTTCAGGTGTCTGTTGGCCATCTGTCTGTCTTCTCCGGTGCAATGCCTACTTAGGTCCTTTGTCCTTTGTTATTCTTTTTCTTTTAAAAAAATTTTTATATTTATTTTCCCTTTTGTTGCCCTTGTTTTTCATTGTCATTGTAGTTAATTGTTGCTGTTATTGATGTTGTCGTTGTTAGATAGGACAGAGAAATGGAGAGAGGAGGGGAAGACAGAGAGGGGAGAAAAAGACAGACACCTGCAGACCTGCTTCACCACCTGTGAAGTGACTCCCCTGCAGGTGGGGAGCCGGGGGCTCGAACCAGGATCCTCACACCAGTCCTTGTGCTTTGCACCACATGCACTTAACCTGCTGTGCTACTGCCCGACTCCCTGTTCTTTGTTTTTCAACTGAGTTGTCCTTCTGTGGTTTTCTCCCTTCTAGTAGGCTGGCTGGTCATGGTAAGGCTGAGTCAGTTCACTGTGCACAAGTTTTGTTAGGTGGATTTAGCTCCAGTGATCTGTATTCTCTTTGGTTCCTCTTGCTGTAGGAGATGGGCGCATAAGGACAAGGGTGCTTCTCCGTTGTTTTCAGCTATCTTCTAGTTTTTCAGGTCTTAGATTCAAGGTTTTTTTTTTTTTTTTTCTTTAAATATTTATTTTATTTATTTATTCCCTTTTGTTGCCCTTGTTGTTTTATTGTTGTAGTTATTATTGTTGTTGTCGTTGTTGGATAGGACAGAGAGAAATGGAGAGAGGGAGGGGAAGACAGAGAGGAGGAGAGAAAGATAGACACCTGCAGACCTGCTTCACCGCCTGTGAAGCGACTCCCCTGCAGGTGGGGAGCCGGGGTTCGAACTGGGATCCTTATGCCGGTCCTTGTGCTTTGCGCCACCTGCGCTTAACCCGCTGCGCTACAGCCCGACTCCCAGATTCAAGTTTTTAATAGACCTGGAATTAATTTTTGTTAGGTAGTAGCTGAGCTTCATTCTTCCTGTTTTCCCAGCAACACTTATGGAAGAGACTTTAATTTTCTACAGTATGTTTTGGATCCTTGGTTGTAAATTAGTTGTCTACGTATGTGTGACCTATCTAGGATCCACCCCCACACCCACACCCTTTTTTTTTTACACCAGAGCACTGCTCATCTGTGGCTTCTGGTGGTGCTGGGAACTGAACTGTGGACTCTGTAGCCGGAGGCACTAAAAATCTCTTTGCTGAACCATTATACTCTCTCCTCAGCCTGGTATCTCATTGCTATTCCATTAATATGTGTGTTTACGATTCTGGATAGAGTAACAAGGCCACAGGAAACTCTGTGGGTTGATAAGGCTGCTGGTGGTGGCCAAGGGTGGGACAGGGGCTGGCAGGGCCTAAGATTATCGCTTGGATCTCAGCCTGGCTACTCCTACGGGTGGGTGTTCCCTCGGGATACCGCTTTCCTGAACATTTTTCTCTTTGGACCTCAGTGCTGGGATCTAGAGGCTTTTTGCCACTGTGTTGGGTCAAAGGCTGGGGACATCCTAGTCACCAATGACAAGCTGAATTCTTTTATCATTAGGGTTTCTTTTTTCTTTTACTTTTTATCAGAGCACTGCTCAGCTCTGGCTTACAGTGGTGCGGGGGATTGAACCTGGGACTTTGGAGCCTCAGGCATGAGAATCTGTTTGCGTAACCACTATGCTATCTACCTCCACCCATCATTAGGGTTTCTTCCTGGTGAGAACATATTGTGCCTTGCAGAAAGCTGCAAGAGCTTTCTGTCTTTGTTACAGGAGCTCTCTTTGTCCAATTTCAGGTCAACGTCTGAATGGCCGGGTCCAATTTATAGGAGTGCCCCATCTCTTCACTTCCCTGGGAAGACATAAACTGCAATCCTAACAGTGCATCAGAAGCAAGTATCTCAGAAGAACCCATCCATGTTACCGTATCATCACACCGTCCCAAGGACCAGCAGACATTCGCCATGGCATTCAGTGACTGTAAAGTTTGATTTTGTTTTCAGTTTGAAAATACACAGCCGAAGTTGCAATCTTCCCTCCCATGGGTGTTTTGCACACTGCACATGCCTCTTAGGACATGCAAGATCTCTGGCGACCAAAGCCTCAATCATTGTAGCAGCCAGTCTGGGTGTTTCCCAAAGAAGGGTGCAAACACCCCCCTCCCCACCAGCCACCCGAGTCTCCATGGGCATGGGTGAGACCCCTTCATGCCCATCTGCTATGCTGCAAAGTTACAAGGATACAAATAGCAAACTGTTCCCTAGGCTGATTGCTTTCGCTCTAGCTGTGCTGAAGGCAGCTCGCAGAGATTAGACAAACAGCCGCTTCCTTGCAGGCTCTCGATCTCTGGTTTTTCCCAACCCTTCTCGCTTTTGTGGCTACTTCCTACCCCTTCCTTAGCTAGCATTCCATCCGTCTGCCACTAAGTGTGCTCAGAGTAGCCTTTACAACACTCACGTTGAGTGTGATTCTTTATGTGCTTTGAACAAAATACCTGCCTTCTCCTTAGGGTGAGGACCATGAAGGAAAGAGTTCCCATTCCATGCAGATGAGTGACACCCCTTTCAACAATAGAAATACCACCCCCCCCCCCAAAGGCTGCAGCATGATTGAGAAGTCAAGGGAGGTGTGTAGAGACTATAATTTAAAAAAAGGATCCTTTAAATCATCTGCATTAATATAGCTTGAAATGCGGACTAAGTCAAGGAGATGTGGAATGTATTCTTGTGTGTGTCCCTGGCTCCTCTGCTGAGCCACTCATGGAGCTCCATGGGTGGTCTCTCAAGAGAGCCGCTTTCATTGTGAAGACACGCTGTGTGCCCGCCCGACAAGAATACGAGAGAGCGGGCAACTTGGAGACACAATGGCTGTTGACTGTCTACTGCCAATAGTGGGCAGCAGAAATCAGACTGATGGGGTTGGACACCCCCCCACACACACACACAGATGCTCATAGCAGTTAAGTGTCCTGCCCATCTCAGTCACCAGAACCTCCCAGAGAATATTGTCAATGGTACCCACCCCCCATATATATTTTTTAATCACTGAGATGACGCAGACATAGCATGATACTGGGCACTGTAACCGCCTCACCAGTGCACAAGCCAGTGGCACTCTAGAGGCTTGGCTCGCACTCCTACTCAGCAGGTGAAGTGGACCGTGGGCATGGGCGTGTGTGCAGACCTCCCTGGGGACAGGGAGAGGCAACGTTTTCAGAGTCAAGGAGAAAGGAGCAGCTTTGGTTCCTGGCATGCCAGCCACAACCACAGGCAGAGCTCAGAAATGCTCTGGATAGGAAAAAAAAAAAAGGTGTGGGGGTGGGTAGAATAAAGCCTGCCACACTGAAGGGCAAAGTCCTCACTGCCTGCCCGATGCGTGCGCGCACATGCACACAGAATCTGAGAAAAAAAATGACCAGGGCAGTGGCTCAGCTGACAAAGTACTGGACTTGTATGTCTGGGCTCCTGGTTCAATCCCTAGTGTTGCAGGTACTGGATGTGGGGTCTGCCTTCTATCTCATGAAATTCAACATTCACATATAGGTTAATATATACAGATATGGAATATGATATGTAACATGTAATATAATTATACTATAAAATGATATAACATGCAATACTATATCACATAAATAGTATATATATGACATATAATGACATACATCATATATGTGATACATGTTACATTAATAATTATATATTAATAATGGATATATTACATATCATACAAAACTGCATATTGTAGATTACATATCACATGTATTCTATGCATATTTCATTACATATCACATATATAATGCACATATCATATGTTCCATAATATATATCATGTATGTTATGTCATATATGTGATATATACGGATACATATATTATATGAGATGATATATTGTACGGTTTATATCATATAAATGTTATATATTAAATATCATAACTATGATATATAATACACATATATGTGGTATATATAAATCATTATACATGATACACAAAATATATGTGATATACACACAAATATATGAATATATAATATGGAAAATATTATGTAACATGATTTATGTTTATTATATGGGAAGTAATATATGACATACCACATATATAATGCATATATATGTGTAATGTTATATGTCCCATTATAAAAATGTATACTACTATAACATATATTATTTATCATGTTATATATGTGTTAGATAATAATGCACTATATGATATATAACTTACTGTATGTAATATACAACATGCTACATATATAATAATGTGTATATTCCAATAGAAAAAGTCATATATACTCGATACAATACATGAAACATTGTATATGATATATATGTATGCACAGTATGTTGTATATTATTTATTCCACATATGTATAATATATGTATGTTATTATATATCATAATATATAGGATATATAATAAAGCATATTAGTTAATTCTAATACATACATTATCAAATCACATACAAACTGTATTATATAATATATGTAAAATATATATGACATACATAATAAAGTATATATATCATATGGGTGTACTCTCACTTATAACATGACATGTTATATATGATGCATAATATATGTATTACTATATGTGTGATATTTTGTGTAGTACACACCCATGTAGTGTTATATATATATATGTAGTGAAAAGCAGGACATCTAAAATATATAATGATGCATATATTCCATGATATGTATTATTGAAATTATTACATGGGGTGTGAAATACAGGGCCTCTCACATATGTAATAACGCATACATTATATGACCTGTAATATTTAACTTATTACATAGGGTCTGAAATACATGGCATTCCACATATATAATAATGCATATATTACATGACCTGTAATATTTAACTTATCACATGGGGTGTGATGTGCAGACCTCTCAAAAATATAATAATGCATATGTTCCATGATAAGTAATATTAAACTTATTGCATGGGGTGTGACATGCAGGACATCACACATTCATTCCACACCCCTGTAATAAGTCAAATATTACATGTCATGTAATATATGCATTATTATATTTCATGTACTGTATTTCACACCCTAAGTAGTAAGTTTAATATCACATGTCGTCTAATATATGCATTATTATATGTGAGATGTCCTGCATTACACACCCTATGGAATAAGTTAAATATTACATGTCATGCTATATATAATACATATATTACATGACATGTTATATTAAAATTATTACATGGGGTGTGAAATGTAGGTCATGTCACATATATAATAATGCATATATTGCATGACGTGTAATATTAAACTTATTACATGGGGTATGAAATGCAGGACATGTGACATATAATAATGTCTATATTACATGACGTGTAATATTAAACTTATTACATGGGGGTGTGGAATGCAGGACATCTCACATATATAGTAATGCATATATTGCATGACGTGTAATATTAAATTTATTACATGGGGTGTGAAATGCAGGACATCTCACATATATAATAATGCATATATTACATGACATGTAATATTAAACTTATTACATGGGGGTGTGAAATGCAGGACATCTCACATATATAATAATGCATATATTACATGATGTGTAATATTAAACTTATTACATGGGGGTGTGAAATGCAGGACATCTCACATATATAATAATGCATATATTGCATGACGTGTAATATTAAACTTATTACATGGGGTGTGAAATGCAGGACATCACACATATATAATAATGCATATATTGCATGACGTGTAATATTAAACTTATTACATGGGGTGTGAAATGCAGGACATCACACATATATAATAATGCATATATTGCATGACGTGTAATATTAAACTTATTACATGGGGTGTGAAATGCAGGACATTTCACATATATAATAATGCATATATTGCATGACATGTAAATTAAACTTATTACATGGGGTGTGAAATGCAGGACATCTCACATATATAATAATGCACATATTGCATGACGTGTAATATTACACTTATTACATGGGGTGTGAAATGCAGGACATGTGACATATAATAATGTCTATATTACATGACGTGTAATATTAAACTTATTACATGGGGGTGTGAAATGCAGGACATCTCACATATATAATAATGCACATATTGCATGACGTGTAATATTACACTTATTACATGGGGTGTGAAATGCAGGACATGTGACATATAATAATGTCTATATTACATGACGTGTAATATTAAACTTATTACATGGGGGTGTGAAATGCAGGACATCTCACATATATAATAATGCATATATTACATGATGTGTAATATTAAACTTATTACATGGGGGTGTGAAATGCAGGACATCTCACATATATAATAATGCATATATTGCATGATGTGTAATATTAAACTTATTACATGGGGTGTGAAATGCAGGTCGTGTCACATATATAATAATGCATATATTGCATGACGTGTAATATTAAACTTATTACATGGGGGTGTGAAATGCAGGACATCTCACATATATAGTAATGCATATATTACATGACGTGTAATATTAAACTTATTACATGGGGGTGTGAAAAGCAGGACATCTCACATATATAGTAATGCATATATTGCATGACGTGTAATATTAAACTTATTACATGGGGGTGTGAAATGCAGGACATCTCACATATATAATAATGCATATATTACATGACATGTAATATTAAACTTATTACATGGGGGTGTGAAATGCAGGACATCTCACATATATAATAATGCATATATTACATGACGTGTAATATTAAACTTATTACATGGGGGTGTGAAATGCAGGACATCTCACACATATAATAATGCATATATTGCATGACGTGTAATATTAAACTTATTACATGGGGTGTGAAATGCAGGACATCACACATATATAATAATGCATATATTGCATGACGTGTAATATTAAACTTATTACATGGGGTGTGAAATGCAGGACATCACACATATATAATAATGCATATATTGCATGACGTGTAATATTAAACTTATTACATGGGGTGTGAAATGCAGGACATTTCACATATATAATAATGCATATATTGCATGACATGTAATATTAAACTTATTACATGGGGTGTGAAATGCAGGACATCTCACATATATAATAATGCACATATTGCATGACGTGTAATATTACACTTATTACATGGGGTGTGAAATGCAGGACATGTGACATATAATAATGTCTATATTACATGACGTGTAATATTCAACTTATTACATGGGGGTGTGAAATGCAGGACATCTCACATATATAATAATGCATATATTACATGATGTGTAATATTAAACTTATTACATGGGGGGTGTGAAATGCAGGTCGTGTCACATATATAATAATGCATATATTGCATGACGTGTAATATTAAACTTATTACATGGGGGTGTGAAATGCAGGACATCTCACATATATAGTAATGCATATATTACATGACGTGTAATATTAAACTTATTACATGGGGGTGTGAAAAGCAGGACATCTCACATATATAGTAATGCATATATTGCATGACGTGTAATATTAAACTTATTACATGGGGGTGTGAAATGCAGGACATCTCACATATATAATAATGCATATATTGCATGACGTGTAATATTAAACTTATTACATGGGGGTGTGAAATGCAGGACATCTCACATATATAATAATGCATATATTGCATGACGTGTAATATTAAACTTATTACATGGGGTGTGAAATGCAGGTCGTGTCACATATATAATAATACATATATTGCATGACGTGTAATATTAAACTTATTACATGGGTTGTGAAATGAAGGATATCTCACATATATAATAATGCATATATTACATGACGTGTAATATTAAACTTATTACATGGGGGTGTGAAATGTAGGACATCTCACATATATAATGATGCATATATTGCATGACGTGTAATATTAAACTTATTACATGGGGTGTGAAATGCAGGACATCTCACATATATAATAATGCATATATTACATGACGTGTAATATTAAACTTATTACATGGGGGTGTGAAATGAAGGACATCTCACATATATAATAATGCATATATTACATGACGTGTAATATTAAACTTATTACATGGGGGTGTGAAATGCAGGACATCTCACATATAATAATGCATATATTGCATGACGTGTAATATTAAACTTATTAAATGGGGTGTGAAATGCAGGACATCTCACATATATAATACTGCACATATTGCATGACGTGTAATATTACACTTATTACATGGGGTGTGAAATACCGGACATCTCACATATATAATAATGCATATATTACATGACGTGTAATATTAAACTTATTACATGGGGGTGTGAAATGAAGGACATCTCACATATATAATAATGCATATATTGCATGACGTGTAATATTAAACTTATTACATGGGGTGTGAAATGAAGGACATCACACATATATAATACTGCACATATTGCATGACGTGTAATATTACACTTATTACATGGGGTGTGAAATACAGGACATCTCACATATATAATAATGCACATATTGCATGACGTGTAATATTACACTTATTACATGGGGTGTGAAATTCAGGACATCTCACATATATAATAATGCACATATTGCATGACGTGTAATATTACACTTATTACATGGGGTGCGAAATACAGGACATCTCACATATAATAATGCACATATTGCATGACGTGTAATATTAAACTTATTACATGGGTGTGAAATACAGGACATCTCACATATATAATAATGCATATATTACATGACATGTAATATCAAACTTATTACATGGGGTGTGAAATACAGGACATCAAACATAATATATTATTACGTGACATGTAATATTAAACTTATTACATGGGTTGTGAAATGCAGGACATCTCACATATATAATAATGCACATATTGCATGACGTGTAATATTATACTTATTACATGGGGTGTGAAATGCAGGACATCTTACATATATAATAATGCATATATTGCATGACGTGTAATATTAAACTTATTACATGGGGTGTGGAATGCAGGACATGTGACATATAATAATAGTACATATCATGCAATATATGCATTATTTTATATGTGAGTTGCCCTGCTTTTCACACCCTGTAATAAGTTTAATATTACATGTCATGATATAGATGCATTATTATATGTGTAATGTTCTGCATTTCACATCCCATGTAATAAGTTAAATATTACATGTCATGTAATATATGCATTATTATATATGTGAATGGTTATGCATTTCCCACCCATGTAGTAAGTTTAATATTACACATCATGTAATATTTTCATTATTATATATGTGAAATTCCCTGCTTTTCACACCCCATGTAAGTCTAATATTTTAATATATGCATTATTGTATATGTGATAAGTCATATTATTTTGCATATATATCCCATATATTGATGTCATTATATTTTGCATATATATCCCATATGTCTATGTATCACATAATGTTCTATATATCATATGATATGTGTATGATCATATATATGACATATATATAATATTCTACTTATTACATGGAGTGTGTAATAAATGACATCACATATATAATAAAGCATATAATATATGACATGTAATATTTAACTTATTGTGTGTGGTGTGTAATGCATGATGTACCCCATATATAATGATACATATGTGATTTATAATATGCACTATTTAATATGTTATATATTATTTGGGGCACATATGATACATGCAGGTAATATATATTATATGCATAATTACATCCCCCATATAAGTCATATATCATATATGTGTATTATATCATCTATATTGTATATAATTTAATCATATATGTGATATGGTGTATAGTATATGCTATATAATACATAATACTGTATATAACATACAATATATATTGTAATACACATATTATATAATACATTATATATTATATTTCACATACAATACATGGAGAGAAAGTGATACATATGTCACATATATTAATAATACATATATCATGTATGGAATATTATATATACATTATTTTATGATATATTTTATATCATATATCATGTTTAATATATTATATATATTAGGTATGTATTAATATATTATATGTAATACATATGTAATACATGTGTAATATGTGATATGTGTATTATTAACATCACATATATTCTATATAATGTATAACATATGGTATACAATATATAATGTATATATCATAATAAATCATGATTATAGATGATATATAATAGAATATGTTACTTATTGTATATCATACAGTATATATAAAATATGTCATGTATTATATATGTTATAACACATATTATATGATTTACATTAGTAATATAGATCAATAAGATTTTTCTGTATAAGTACCACGCGCTAACCGATTGCGCCATTGGAGCTCCTAATAAGATTTTTCTTTCCTTCCTATTTTTATTTGACAGAGCATGGAGAAATTGAGAGGGAGGGAGACATAGAGACAGGGAGAGAAAGACATCTGCAGACCTGCTTCACTGCTCAAAAGGCTTCAAGGTCGCGGTCCTATTCTGTCTATGTATGTCTTTTTCCCCCTCTAGTCACTGGGGCTCTCTGCGGCACTAGGAATTCATCTCAGCCATTCTTGCCTTTTTTCATGTCAGAGAGAGATTGAGAGAGGAGGGGGAGATAGCAGCATTTGTGAAGTGGACCGCCTGCAGGTGGGGAGCCGGGGGCTCGAACCTGTCTCCTCACCCAGTTCCTTGTGCTCAGTACTATTGCGCTTAACCTGGTGCACCACCACCTGCATCCCCCCTTCTGTCTTTCTGTATAAAAAGTCTGCCTGATGGAGCCCCAGTGATTATCAGAATCACCTGAGAAAACCAAAGATGAAGTCTCAGCCTCTCCTCTGCTTTCAAGCCCCATCCTTTGCGACACTCACAAAGTCAGAGAGGCCAGGAGACCAGACAAAGTGGAAAGTCAAGCCCAGTCTCTCCCTTCCCCTCCCCTCCTCTCCCCTCTCCTCTAAGGCTGGCTGGATGAAGGTAAGATCTCAGTCTCTCTTTCTTAAATTGTTTAAAATATATTATCTTTATGTACTGGATAGAGACAGCCAGAATCAAGAGGGAAAGGGGAGATAGGGAGGGAGGGAGAGAGGGGGGAGAGAGAGAGAGAGAGATGCCTGTAGCCCTGCTTCACCACTCATGAAGCTTTCCTCCTGCAGGTGGAGACCGGGGGCTTGAATCTGGGTCCTGCCACACTGTGATGTGTGCGCTTAACCAGGTGCGCCACCGCCCGGCCCCGAGATCTCAGTCTCTTCTTTCTTTCCTTTCCACACCTGCTCTCATTGGAATCAACAAAGACAGAATGGAGGGAAAGATGGACCCTCAGAAAAGGCAAAGTAAGGTTTCAGCTTCTGTCCCTCCATCCTTCTCCCATCTGACATCTGTAAGACAGACTTGGAAAACACAGAAAAAATGAAAGGGAGGACTCTGCTACTTCCTCAGTCGCCTCTCCCCGACCTCTTTTCTCCCATACTCTTTCGTGCTTGCTGGGCACCACCTCCTCTCCCTTCTACGTTTGTCTTTCTCTTCACCAGTCCTTTTCTTTTTCCCTCCTCTGGCCTTCTCCAAGGACAGCAGTGGTGAAAAGGGAACCCCAGCCCCAGTCCCTCCGCTCCTGTGTCATCTTTCCGACATTAACAGGACAAAAATGTAGGGGGAGATGGATATGAGGAAAAGGAGACCGATCTTGGCTTCTCGTCTCTCTCATTTCTTTCCAACACTATGGAGAACAGAAGACAGGACTGCGAAGCACTCTTATCCCCCTCCTCTCTTTCTCGGTGCCATCTCTTTCTCATATAAGCAATCCTTTCCAAACGAAGTTCACTTTCCAAGAACGTTTTCCTTCCTTCCTTCCTTCCTTCCTTCCTTCCTTCCTTCCTTCCTTCCTTCCTTCCTTCCTTCCTTCCTTTCTTCTTTCTTTCTTTCTCTTTTCTCTTTTTCTTTGGTGAGTAGGCCCACTGGGAGCACAGTAAGTTCCCTGGAGAGACAAGGAAAACATCTGTGCCTGTTGAGTTCTCTTTCATATGGGTCTGCTCACCCCATCTTTAGCCTTTAGGCTAAGCCCGTGGGGCTCAATCCTCACACTTCCGGCAACAATGACAGAGAATTCTGCCCTGTGCACTTGCTCACGGTGTCTCATGTTTCATGCTTCCTCTTGCCTGAGCTGTCACATCCGCACACCATCAGTTCTAACCAGGAGAAAGGGGACATTGCTTATTGAGAAGCCCCCCCTTCCCCCCAATCAACGCTCAGGTTAATTTTATTGACAACGGTGGTATGTTTTTCTTTTTCATAAATTGTCAATAACTCTTCCTTATGCAAATAATTTCCTTTTGATCTAAATGCTGGAGCAGAAAATCTAAACAGTAAGCTCTGCCATTAATCTGGCAAGTGTATTTGTAATGTGCAAGAACTAAACTGCATTTAGAAAGGGTGCAAACATGTTTTGGAATCAAGAGTTTACCTGCTATCTTGCTGCCATGTTAAGTGGACACACACACATGCACACGCGCGCGCGCGCGCGCACACACACACACACACACACACACACACACACACACACACACACGGAGGCAGCTAGAGAAAGAAAAGAGAAGCCAAAACTCACATCGCACTGAAAAGGCTTCTCTCCGGTGTGCGTCCTCTTGTGCTCGTCCAGGCCTCGCTTCTGGCTGAAGGCCTTGCTGCACTCTGAGCACTTGTAGGGCTTCTCCTGCAGGCAAGCAGAACAAAGCACTGTGAACACCAGCCCTTAGCTCAAAAGAAATGTGTGCGAGTCCCATCTCATGAGTATTTCCCCAGGTCTGTACGGCACTGCAACCATTCACAGAAATGTCAGATTAAATTTCAGTGTGAACACTGACAGCCGGAAGTGTGTTCTGTTTCTTTGGCTTGTCAAAAGAGCTGGCTCTGAACAGCTAGCACGATCTACCTACTTAATGAAAGGACTCTGGATTTCTGTTGGTCTGAGGTGCCACAAAACGTTACCAATATTTTAAGAGCATTATGAACTGAGAGACCTTGGGAACCCCTGATCTAGAAGATACAAATTATTGACTGTCTCAGAGGGATTCCATTCCTGCAGCAAAAACATCAGAACAAAATAGTTAAAAGATTCAAGGACTACAATTCAAAGAGCTAAACTGCAAGCATGAATTAAGTACTTTCACTTCTACTATCTAATCTTTCAACTCAGTAAGATTCAGTTTTATGAAATATGAATCACTTTTTAAAGTGAGGCTCTTTTTTTTTTTTATCCCCATGGTTAGCCAGACTCTTGGGGCAGAGGATGTCCAGGTTCCTTGGTCTTCTTCAACACAAAAGGTAGGTCTGCAAGTGAATTGCAAAATTAACACATTAAAACAGCAGTCACATTAAAACAGCCGTCAGTTACTAGTGTGCTGAGAAATGGCAGAAATGATGAAATGAGATTATTTCAGGAATGATATGTAAACAAAGAATTTTCCAAAAGGGTATTGTCCTTTTAATCTCAACTTCAGTGTCATTTTTTTTCCTCCTTTTTGCCTCCAGGGTTAACACTGGGGCTCAGCGCCTGCACTACAAATCCACTGTTCCTGGAGGTCACTTTTTCCATTTTGTTGCTGCTGTTCTTATTTTGTTGTTATTGCTGTTGTTGTATAGGACAGAGAGAGGAGAAGAAGCCAGAGAAGGAGAAAGACAGATACCTGCAGACATGTTTCACCGCTTGTGAAGTGCCACCCCTGCAGGTGGGGGCCCGGGGGCTCAGCTGGGATCCTTACGCCGGTCCTTGCGCTTCATGCTATGTGCCCTACCGTCCGGCCCCTACAGCCTCCTCCTTCTGAGCAAATTCTCCATTACTCAATAACCAATAGGTATGAAGTCTTCACAGCTTCTCTGGATTATCAAGCTCCTTTCTCCCTTTGTCTGACAGGAAGGGAATGCTCTGGTGAATTCAACACCAACCCACAGTTTGGCAGTCGCCAGCATGGTGCTCTCTCCCTGTGACTACCGCTCTGGGGTTGAGGCCACTGAAGACAGCATGTGGGCCCTCCCTTAAGCATCCCTGGCTTCTCACAGAGTAGAAGCCCTGTTAAATTTCTAGCATGCCTAGCATTTCTCTAGTCAGCTGCCTGATGTCCTGCAAAATCCTGGCTTGGGGCTGCTCCCCAAACAATTCCCACATTGCACTAATTTTAACCTGGAAACCCTCCTTCCTGCCGCCACCAACGCAGAGCCCCCTGAAGGCCTGATGCTGATGCATCACCTCCTGACCCGAGAGTCGACACGATAAACTCCACTGCAGAGCACTGAACTCCTGGACGGGGACACGCACCACCCACGCACTCTGGTGCCACAGCAGCAGCTTCCTGTCACTGACAGCTGCGGCCTAAACACGCGAAGAGCCCAAGCTCACAGTAGCCAAGGACGGACCCGGCAGCTACCATTTATATCCGTAGCAGATATGCTCATAGAACTATCGTGGGCATGCATTTTGAAGTATTATAGTATTAAATAAATTGTGTATAGTGGGGGTAGGCAGCATGATGGTTATGTAAAGAGACTCTTATGCTTGAGGCTCCAAAGTCCCCAGTTCAATCCCCTGTACCACCATCACCCAGAGCTGAGCAGGGCTCTGGTGAATAAAGAAGAAAAAAAATTGCATAGCACTGTTTCAGAGAGTGTATGATATGAATCACACACACACACACACACACACACACACACACACAGACACACACAGACACACATACACAGACACACACACACACAGACACACAGACACACACAGACACACATACACAGACACACATACACAGACACACAGACACAAAGACACACACACACAGACACACAAAGACACACAGACACACACATTTTTAAGATTCATTAGCGGGGTCTAACTAGAGACAAAATAATTAGGACCTTGCTTAATACTTTCTGAATGAGCTTAATTTTCCTCTGTTGTCATGACTTGGAACCATCACTAAATGCAGGTAATCTATGTGGGTTACACCGTGTACTCTGTCAAATGCTGAATTGGTCAGGGGTCCAATCAATTTAGCTTTAATTAAACTACATTTGGCCAGGAATGCTTTACAAGGTAGGATTCACAGGCCCCCTGAGCCATGCCTGCCATGTTGTCATGTTGCTAATGCAAAGTCAAACTTTTATGCTGTTAAAGGCCCAGCCACATAAAAGAACAGTCATTTCATATATATATGAAAAAAGTATATATATACCTTTTTTTGCCAACATAAACTGAATTTCAAAACCTCAACATTTCAGAGGACTCTGTAGAAACAGAATCCCATTTTCATATATCTCAGAGGGACCTGGAGGTTGCAAGTTGTTAATTTACTTTAGTGCAGGACATCTTGTCAGGAGGGAAGGAGTGTGGTCCCCACTCGACAGATGAGCAAAGGCAAGGGACAATCTGGCTTGGTTTCCACTTTCGTACAAACTTCCCCTGTGGCTGCCTTCTCAGTAAACTGCAGAAACATGAGTATCTCCCTCCCCCAACTCGTCAGAGGTTAAGGTCAGAGGTTAAGGTGAAAGGTATTTGAACGTTGTAGAATGATGCTTGCTAAATGTTCCTTCAAGTATCCTGACCCCTATAAAGAAGAAAAATTAGCACTTAACAGAGAATGGGCCAGCCAGTGAGTATGCTGTGGACTGTCAGAGCCTGTGGCTCTTCTAGCACACGTACAAAGGCTTACCGGGTTTCAAGTTGTGAGCAAAAGCTGGGCTTCTGGGCTGTAAAATGTTATGTGTGCACACTTAACAAACCTTTTCTCTGCCTTGCTCAAAGCTGTAATCAACCCACAGTGCCTGGGCTTTTTAAGAAAGCAGTGTGCATGTGAACAGCTTGGTTATTTTATAGCCATTATTGCTTACCCTAAGAAAGACCAGAAAGATGACTTCTGCAGGATGATGATTTTCCCTAGTTATAAAATCAAGAAAAAAAAATCAAGACTTAAAACCTCTTGAAGCAGACTTGGTAAAGATTTCTTAGAGGAGCAGTTGCCTGTGTTCTCAGCTATGGTGGACTCTTTGCTCTTGAGACACACTACAGTCCCTGGCACAGAGGAAACATGCATCTTGTACCTACAAGAACAACACTGTTATTTTTTAAAAAGATAGGAGGGGAATGTCATTACATCCTCCAACTACACACACACACACACTCACACACACACACACACACACACACACACACACACACACACACACACACACACATTTTTCTCCTACCAGAGTACTGCTCAGCTCAGGCGTAAGGTGGTACAGGGGACTGATTGAACCTGGGGCTTTGGAACCTCAGTCATGAAAGTCTTTGCACATAACCATTGTGCTGTCTCCCCTGACCCACTCTCCAACTTTTTTCTCCCCATCTGCAAAATGACTCACTGATTTCCAGAGTGTAATACGGATCCCCAAGTGTAAAGGGAGAGCAGTCAGTCTCAAGTCTCCCTTCACCTGTGCCCTACTGGGGCCCGTTAACTACCCTTCCCTTAGGTGAGGGCCAGAGCAGAAGAAGCCCCCACTGAGTCTAAAGCAAGGCTTCTCCAGCTTGGCACCACTGATATTTAGAGCCACATCAATGTTTGGGGGAGCTGTCCTGTGCACTCACAGAACATTCCCCAAACCACAACAGCTTCCTGACAAAAAAAACCACTGATACTCAAATTATCTATAGAGAATGATGTTTCTTTCTCCCACTGTGCTGCTGCTACTTCCATAAATTATTAATTATTGAAAAAAAGAATCATGCACTTTCATGTATAGTGGTGATAAAAAAAAATGCCACAAATTTTCTAGAAGTTGCTTCAAAGTTTCCTGCTTGTTTAATGACATGTCAGAAAGATTTGGGACCATTGGTCAAGCCACACTTTAAATAGCACTGGTACAGACAGAAAATGTCTGGAACCACAGTCACATGATTCAGTTTCATTGTTAACTGAGTACCTTCTACGTAATTCACATTGTAGAAAGTGCGTCTGATATCAGAATTATACTGAAGCCCTGAACTAGATATTTTACTGTTATCTAAAATAATTCTAAGTTTTATGGTTGGGGAATGTGTGGTGATTATAAATAGAAAGACAGTATTTGTTGAGCCTGAGTGAGCAAAGAGACACAGGGACTCATTACTCTAGTCTCCCTGTCTCTGTAGGTTTGAAACTGTCCCAACAAATGTCAAAACAGACATTGGTCAACACTGCTTTCATGGTATCTTAAAACTCAAAGCATCACATCAAAGATCTTGCCTGTCTTGTGGGGAAATCATCTTGGCGTTGGGAAGATAGTATGAAGCATAAAACCATCTCAGAATGAGAAACGCTCATCTCAGCTGTGCCTGCTCTGAGCCACGGGGCTCCCAGCTGTTCCTGCGGCCTCAGTCACAGCCCTGCACCCGGTGAAGCCTCACTGATTCCCAAGGCCCAGCTCCTGTCTCCCAGCCCAGCATGCCCTCAGATGTGTGTCCTGAGAGCAAGCGTTTCTCATGCTCTCATTTAACCAGAGCATCTGTTTAACTGGGTCAGCATCTGGGCCTCATGTGACCTGTCCCACTACAAACCTTTCCAGAATAAAGCAGAGCTCAGGGCAGCGTCCTGTGGGGGCCTGGCTGCTGACCACAGGTCAGCCTTGATGTCTGTTCCTGGGTACAGCAGGCCTCACACAGCCCATGGCCACGTTTCCAGATACTTTCACCCTTCTAGGGGCCAGTTCCTTCCTCCTCCCTCCCTCCCTCCCTCCCTCCCTCCCTCCCTCCCTTCCTCCCTCCCTCCCTCCCTTCCCTTCCTCCCTCCCTCCCTTCCCTCCCTCCCTCCCTCCCTCCCTTTCTTTTTCAGCAATACTGGCTTTGTGATGAAAAGATGACTGTCCCATTCTGTCAAACACCGGATTCACAACAGAACTGCAGATGGAATTTAGAGGAGGGTACCGACATGGGGCCCTCTGGGTGGCTATTACACACACCTAAGGGGGTCAGATCTACAGCCCGGGCCCACCTACCATATATCTAATGGGTCCTCAGAATGTCTGCACTTCTTGAAGTGCAATGCCACCAGCTGTCCGCCAGCAAAACACCCAGCCTCCCCCTTGAACGAGCAGCCTTGCCGAGGAAAACGTCTTTTTCATAGATGTTTATAGCTTTTCAGTCACTACCTTATTTTTATAGCCAGCGTGATCTTTCAACATGTGACAAAAACACACCCGCTGCCTAGCAGACAATGCACCTAAAAATCACAATGCTTGGGGAGACCTACAGAGAGCTTTTGGAATATCTAAAGCAGGTCTCCAACACAACACATCCGTAATTGGTTCTGCATTGCGGCTAATGAAAAACACACAGTCCCATAAACCAGGAGAATGAATTGCACAAGTCACATATAGAAAACTAAAAATAATCACAGTAAACAGAATGACATCTTTATAGTTCAGGGTTGCACACAGACTTTAAATAGAAACAAGACAGCTCTCTGTCGTCTCCGTAATTCATTCACGCTTGAGGTTCATGGGGCACTGTGTGAGTGAATTGGTGGGACCCAGAGCCTGTTAGCCTGCAAATCGGAGTTACCAGCAACCTTTGCACAATTATCAAGACTTGGGTGCCACCTCTGAGGCCTGCTGTGTGTGGCCCTAGCCCACCATGCCCCGGGGATTGGATACATTATCTCCAGTAGTGTCTGTAATGCTAACGATTGCAGCAATAGTAGCATAGACCCGACCAAGGGCCCCCCCGAAACTCTCCCCCCTCTCCCACCTCATAAGCAGCCTGCTTGGTGTGGGGCTGGCAAAGGCTCAGAAACTCTTATGAGGGGAAAAAAATTTGTTCAAAACAGAAACACTATCCAAATACTTTTCACTACATCACTTGAAATACCTTTAAAATTCAAGGATAAAAAGAGACTCACATACATGTGTTAATGCCTTCTTTATCCACAGTTGGAAGGGTAAAAGTACTGAGTATCCTTTTAAATAAATAATTTTAAAAACCCTTTAAAATAAACCTTTGGATTTTTTTTTTAAGATTTTATTTATTTATTAATGGGGGGGAGGGTGAACCAGAAATAACTCTGGTACATGTGCTGCCCAGGAATTGAACTTGGGACCTCATGCTTGAGAGTCCAATGCTTTATCCACTGCACCACCTCCTGGACCACACCTTTGGATGTTTCATCTCTATAAATACCAGTTCTTTAATCAGGACTAATATTACAGCAATATGACTTAGAAAAAAAAGTTTTGGTCAAATAGTGGATAAGTCTCTAACATTTATCATACTAAAGTGGAGTTTCACAGTTTGCTTTCATATGCTGAGATAACTGAAGTGACATC
Source organism: Erinaceus europaeus (assembly GCF_950295315.1). Lineage (NCBI taxonomy): Eukaryota > Metazoa > Chordata > Mammalia > Eulipotyphla > Erinaceidae > Erinaceus > Erinaceus europaeus. The sequence continues at coordinate 193,994,805 of NC_080163.1, read as the reverse complement.
ATAAAAAAAATCAGAAAATGAAAAGCAAACTCCCCAGAGAAAATAAAAACTTTACAAATGAAGTTCCATTTAAATATTAAACATAATCTGCCTCCAAATATGCATTTTGTCCCATTTAACTGTTGAGCAGTTTGGTTCATCTGACTTTGCAGGTGAAGCAAGTTCTTTCAAAATATGACCAAGGAAGGAGACATAGCTCAGAAGGCAGGTGACACTGGGTCTCTGGGGCAGAGTAAACCAGGAAGTGATGACCGAGGGAGACAGAGGACTCTGAGCCACTCAAGACCCCGTGCAGTCATGGCATAATCAAGTCATCAAGTCGGAAATAATATTCTGTGACTTCAGATCCCTCCCGTGGAGCTTATGACTACTTAGGGGTGGAAGTATTCTACTGCCTTCCCAGCCCTAATGCCATATTCCAGAGGCCCTGCCCTTTCTGACAGTCTCCTAGCTCAAATTAGGGCGTAACCCAATCTGGCTTTTGAAAAGAATGATACTCAACACAGTCTAAGAAGCTCAGCTCTAAAAATGGAAGTGAGTGTTTATTTGGACAGCAGGGTTTTTGTAATACACATGAAGAAGAGGGTTATTAAGGAGCTGAAAATACACTTGCTGATAAGAATTCTGAGAATAATACGGGATTCGTGCATTATAACGAATATTCTTTGGTTAAGTGAGTGTTATTATTTAAGTTATATTACGGGAAACAATTTATCTCCCAGCATAATTACTAATTGTTGAATTTCTCCCTCTGAAAGATCTTACAAAAGAAAACTAGCCGTAGGAACAGAAAAAAATGTATCCTGTGTAAAAAGTTAAAGCTCATCATCTTAAAAGATTAGAGACACAATCCTAAAAAAACCATAAGAGAAAGTAAAACGGAAAGAAATAATGAGACAAAGTAGAGAGGGCATAGGAAAGAGGACACGACTACCAACACACGCAGAATTCCCCAAATGACGGGTTTCAGAAAACAATCATAAAAACTGGGGAGAACTGTGAGACCACAAGTTACTGATGTAGGTGGCAGCTCATCCCCGAGTCACAGCCTATCTTCTGATTTCTGGTATCTGTTTATTGTATCTTATACATTTTTAACGGAAACCAGAGTCTTCCAAAGTCATCTTTTCTGCCTATTTCAGGGACTGTCATTTACCAACAAAATTGCTCCTGAAAAAAAAAAAAAACTCCAGTGACAAGTAATTCAACAACAAAAGCAAAGCAAACTCAGGAAGGAAAAAGTTATCTGCTTCCTATACAAAGGTCCTTTTCCGGGGGGCGGGCGGTCATGCAGCGGGTTAAGCACACATGGCATGAAGCCAAGGACCGGAGCAAAGATCCCGGTTTGAGTCCCCCAGCTCCTCACCTGCAAGGGGGGGTCGCTTCATGGGCGGTGAAGCAGGTCTACAGGTGTCTATCTTTCTCTCCCCTTCTTTGTTTCCCCCTGCTCTGGATTCTGTCTGTCCTGCCCAACAACAATAACAACAGCAAGGGCAACAAAGTGGGGAAAATGGCCTCCAGGAGCAGTGGATTCCTAAGAAGTGCAGGCAGCGGGGCCCCAGCAATAACCCTGGGGGCAAATAAAGAAAGAAAGGTCCTATACCTTAGGTTTCTACACTAAGTAATTTGAATGTATCAAGCTCTCCTATTTACGAGGGAGCAGATAGCAACCAAGCTGATTCCCATGATTAGAGGAGGATGAGCCTAAGGGTGGGCCTGATCAGCACATCAGTTGTCATTACCACTGAGCAGTGAATTTATGTCAGGATGTTTCAGAAGTACAGCAACACTTAAGGGATGCCCTCACCCAGAAGAAGAGCCTGACACATTTGCAAAGCCACAGAATCAAAGCGTACTTGTCCATCAACCATGAGTTTTTTGGGGAGGGCTCACAGAGTCATTCCTTCAGTTCATTCTTAACACATAAGAAACAGGTCCAATCAGTCCACAGAAAACAGGGCTAATTCAACTTGACTCCTTCCAAAAATAACAAGCATGTTTTCTGGCCTACGGGATGGTGGTGGCCAGGGTGATCCATCTCTGAATAAATGTCATCAAATTTATTCAGAGGTCTGCAGGAGAAAGGACTCATGTAAATGCAAAGCCTTAGAAAGGGCCATCCACCGCTAAAGGAACAACATGCTTATCCCATTACACAACCTGGAAAACCATGAGAACACAGCAGAAAGGTGCGATCACACATGCAGCTCATTCGCCTGGGGCCAGCAGAGCTTTCATTTCAGCCAAGTTCATGTCAGCAGGTGAAACAAAACCATCAAGGAGCGGGGCAGAAGTCAGAGGAAATCATCAAGATGAATTACACCAGAATCAGCACACTGCACAGATGTCATGGAGTGAGGACCATGAACTTGCCCCCTCTCAAACCTCAAAAATGCTGGGGGGGGAAAAAAAACAACAAATCAGCCTGTTTGCACAGGTGAGGGTTCCACGACTGTCCTGGCAGAGGTCTTGCTAGACCTGAGCGTGTTCAAACTGGAGGATGTTTTGACAAAAAGCCAGCCAGTCTCAAAGGTATATATATTTTTCTTTATAAAAGGAAGTTAAAGAGGACACATCTACTGTAACAACTGGGAAATTTTTGCCTCCCCCAATTTGAATACCATTAGCATTTCTGAGTCCCAAAGGTAACTGGAGACCATGATTTTTATTCATAAAATTAACATCTTCACTCTTGACCCCTTTTATCTGATGCAATATATATATATATATATATATATATATATATATATATATAATTTTTTTGTTTTTCCCTGCAAGTAAATTTGAATTCAACTTTCTTTAATAGATGGGCCGACTTTTATTTTAGAAAGCATTTTGTAATCACCAATGCTATAGCACAGATTCCAGCCAGTGTATATATTTTTTCTCTTTTATAGAATATCACTTTTTAAAATATTTATTTATTTATTGCCTCCAGGGTTATTGCTGACTCAGTGCCTGCACTACAAATCTACTGCTCCTGAAGGCTATTTTTTTCCCTTTTGCTGGCCTTGTTGTCTATAGTTATTATTATTGCTATCATTGCTGTTGTTGTTGGATAGGACAGACAGAAATCGAGAGGGGGGGAGACAGAGAGGAGGGGAGACAGACACCGCAGGTGGGGGGCCTGGGGCTCGAACTGGGAATCCTTTTGCCAGTCCATACACTTTGCATTATGTGCGTTTAACCCGCTGCGCTACTGCCCGGCCCCTAGAATATTACTCTTACACACAATATCTAATGACTGGCTATGGCTATTACCAGCAGCAATCTATGGAAGACCAGATTTATATATAAATATAAACATAAAAGTAAATATAAATATACATATGTTACTTTTAAATTAAGGGGGTTAATGCTTTACAGTGCAGTCACTGACATATGCATACAATCTCATTATATAATAGGCCCCCAGCGTTTTCTGCCTCTCCTCCCAACCCCCTCCCAGAGTCCTTTGCTTTGGTGCAATACACCATGCTCAGTCCGTGTTTCACATTCTGCTCTCCTTCCCTAAGTTCTTTGCTTTGGTGCAATACCCGGATTTCATTTTAAAGTGGAGCTTTTTAAGCTTTTATTTTCAGATTGGTCTGGGTTTCTACGCTCTAGAGAATGGAATTTTCATTTAGGTCGAGAACCATGAACAGTATATGACCACCTGTTCCCTTTTACAAGAAAAGAGCCCCATTTTTAGCTCTAAATAATAATAATAAAAAGCATACCTGCCCATGAAACTTGACAATCCCAACTAAGCTTTCCCCCCTAGAATTTCTGAAGTTCTCATTATTATTATTAGTGATTTAATAATGATTAACGAGATTGTAGGATAAGAGGAATACAATTCTATATAATTCCCACCACCAGAGTCCCATATCCCATCCCCTCCACTGGAAGCTTTCCTATTTCTTATCTCTCTGGGAGCACGGAGCCAGGATCACTGTAGGGTACAGAAGGTGGGAGGTCTGGCTTCTGTAATTACCTCTCTGCTGGACCTAGACCTCTAACAGATCCCTCTCTCCACCATCACTGGTTATCTCCATCAGGAACAACATCATAAACACTCTTGTGGGCCTCTACAGGACTTTGCCTTCAATGTAGGACAACAGTGGTACAAAGTTCCCCACTCTCCAAAGGGAGGCTGGGCCAACATACTCTGCCACTCGAGGAAGATGGGTCCTGAAATGAGTGCAGCCTAGAATGTTCCTAGCTGTGACCGTGGACTGCAAGATCAGACTGAGAGCATGCAGACGTTACATGGGCTTCTGTGTTGATTATGAATAGACATGAGTCCTAGGTGAGATCATGAGGTTTATAGTTAATGGTACTTATATATTTTCCCCATATCTGGGAGCTACTCTCTGCCTTGATCCAGCTTTCTAGTCCTATTCTCAACTCTGACACCATCTCCCCAGACAACGCTTTCAGCTCACCTGCATGTTAGCTGTCAGGTTCAGGCAAAAATTAGTAAAGTCACGGATCCCATGGAATATACCAAAAACAGACTTGCTTCTTCCAACATGAAGACCCAAAATCTGTTCTACTCTTACCTTTAGGTTCCTGATTATTCAACAGTTTGTTCTGCTTTATATCTTAATGCTTTCAGTCACCAAGTTGCAGATGTTACCATGACACCAACCTGACTTCCCTGGGCAGATGACCTCACCAGTGTGTCCTGGAGTCCCACATCCCCAGAGCCCTGCCCCACAAGAAAAAGACAGAAACAGGCTGGGAGTATGGATCGGTCTGCCAATGCCCATGTCCAGTGGAGAAGCAATTACAGAAGCCAGACCTTCCACCTTCTGCACCCCATAATGATCCTGGGTCCATGCTCCCAGAGGGATAAATAGGAAAGCTTCCAAAGGAGGTCATGGGGTGCAGAACTCTGGTGGTGGGAATTGTATGGAATTGTACTCCTCTATCCAATGGATTTGTTGATCATGATTAAATCAATAAAAAAAAAAAAAAGTTTGCTAGAGGAGAAAGGCATGTAGACCTACAATCAGTCCCTCACCTCCATCCTTATGAGATCAAAGTAAATAAATAAATAAACCCTCTGTGTGATTATCTCAATGCATGCAGAAAAAGCAAACAAACAAACAAACACATCTACCAAGACTCCACACCTAATTAAAGTCTCGACTCTCACGACAATAGAAATGGAAGGAATGTGCCTAGACACAATAAAGGGCACAGCTAACATCACACCCAAGAGTGAGAGACACTTTTTGTCCTCTCTGCTCCTGTTCTGTCCAGTCATGAATAGATATTCCCTGTCTATCCTCCCAGGGGCAGAATGAGCTCATTCCCCTGTGCCTATCCTCACAGAGAAAGGTAGCTTCCCATCCTAGCAGGTCTGCATCCCAAGTGCTAGAGGCGCTAGACATGGCGGATGGAGGGGAGGGTAAGGAGAGCGCGACCTCAGGCTGAAGGGTCAAAGCAAATCTCTTCTCTCTCCATGAGGTGGTTTTGTTTTGCCTTTTGTCTGAAGGAAGGTTGTTTTCAGGAGTCCAGCGGTAGCACAGAGGGTCAAGCGCAGGTGGCGCGAAGGGCAAGGAAGATTGTTTTGACAGAACTACTTAAAAACATCCAGGGTTATTCAAGAATTGCCCACCTCATTTTCTCAGAATATCTGAGGTGAAAGAAAAGACTCGGATCCTAGGTAATATCCTCATGTTCCCTAAATTCCAAGGCACAGAGACTACTAGGCACACAGGTTGCAGTTTGCAGGCTTTCGTTTGTGCACTTAAGACAATCACGTTCTAGTGTCTCCGTCTTCTACATGTCTTGGACTTAGACATATCAGTTCCCTAAGAGGATGCAGAGAGAAGAAGTAATCTCTCGGAATTTTACTTTCTTTTTAAACCTGCAGTTGTGACAGTGTTTGTACTATCAGTCAGATACTGTCCAAATCAGATCAACATTAAATACTAAACTTGGTAGAAGATTCAGTTAACATCATTTAAGAAAAAAAAAATTTTTTTTGAATTCCTAAGAGAGAGATACAGATAGATAGAGATACTAGAGCACTGTACTGGTTTCACTTATGGTGGTGCTGGGGGTTGAACCTGGGGCATGGGGAACCTCAGGTATGAAAGTCTTTTGCATAACCATTATGCCATCTCCCCAGTCCTCTGTCAACAAAATTACTATTTGCATCTAGAGAATCAAGGCCACAATGAGGCCCACATGTGCAGAACCAATCTCCAATGGACCTCTATCCAGACAGGAATGCAGTAACATACAACGGCCATCTCAAGACCCCAAAGAAGTAGAAGTGGAGGGTGGGGGGAGATATTTCTGGGGTGCAGCCCGGCACTGCATGAAAGGGAACAGGCTTTGAGCATGCAACAGCGTCGACACTGGACAGATGTTCCAGAACTCATTCATGTGCTGCCAACAGGGAAATAGAAACAGGATTTCAGATTTACAAAAATTCAGAATTCAGCGACGAGTCATAAATTACTTAGTGATAAACCGTCCCGCGTGTTTAAGACAATCTTCTCGATGGAATGATATTTTTTTTCTTTTTGGCAACGGCTGGGTATAATGCTTACATGTCTAAAAACACATGTTAATTTTAGTTCCCTCACTTCTGTTGCCACAGCAGAGCCAAAGGCATAACATACTAGACCCAGAGCAGCCGGGCACGTCACATTTCAGCAGAATGTTAATCGTAACCAACACTGGCACCACACAGCAAACTCACTCACTCATTCACAGAATCAGAGGAGGCGCTGAGGCAGCAGCCTGTCTGTGAAAGAAAGGTGCTTGTTGAGGGAGTGGTGCTTTCACATGCAGACATGGCAGAGGAGACAATGGCAAAGGTTTGAGTGCAGTGGAGTTCAGCATGTGGACCCAGTGTGACGCACACTGAGACTGGTCCTGGCAAGTCACTAGTTTGGCCACAACACCTGTTGATTTGGGAGAGCGGGGCCCCTTCGTCTGTCATGAGCACTCTGGTGGTCTGAGAACTGGGGTAAGTTCAGAACCGCACACATTAGGGACTGAGTGGCCAGGCACTTGGTGAGGATGGCTTAAAAGGGTCCAGAGGAGCCCTGGGCCTTCCAGAGATTCTTAAGATTTTTGGGGCTGCCGCAGAGGGTGCTGTGCACTACACAGTGTTTGGATCACGGGTTTCCTTAAAGTATTTTATTTACTTTATTTTTGAGAGAGATGCAGAGAGAGAAAGACACAGAGAGAAACTCCAGAGCACAGTGCTCAGCTCTGCCTTATGGTGGCCTGGGGGATTGAACCTGGGACTTCAGAGCCTCAGGCATGACATTCTCTTTGCATAACCATTATGCTATCTACCCTTGCTCCTGGATCATGGGTTTTCTAACAGGATAACTGCAGGTCCTGTGTGAGTGAGTGGTGGGTGGCATTCTCAACACGCCCAAACAATCACCTGGGTCTTCCTGGAAAAGACCTAAAAGGTTCTGACTTTGAAAATACTCTGCTACGGAGCCAGCCAGTGGTGGCGCACCTGGCTGAGCGCACACTTTTACAATGCAAAAGGACCCAGGTTCACGGCCCCAACCCCCATCTGCAAGGGGAAAGCTTTGCGAGTGGGTGAAGCAGGGCTGCAGGTGTCTCTCGGACTCTCTCCCTCTTTATCTCCGTCCTCCCCTCTCAATTTCTAGCTCTCTATCTGATAAGTAAATGAAGATAATACTAATAAAAAAAAAGCTGTTAAAAAAAGAAACACTATGTCAGTTTCCAATGATGCCGAGAACTGTAATATACACAGTGAAATGTCACTGATGAAAGCAGGTCACAAGAGCTACCACATGGTCCTCAGTGACGCCTCTTAAAGCACTCACAGTACTTTATGGAGTGTGCCACACAATCTGGAAGAGAGGCCCAGAGGACATTCATGACAGCTCTATACCCAGTAATAAGCAGTGACCCCCTTTGGAGACAGAGAAGCCTAATTTCCAGTCAGTAAACCCCACTGCCACTTCTAATCCCCTGGACAAACTATGTCACCTCACTGAACCTTACTTCTCTCGGTTGTGGCAGATTTTGCTGTTGTAATGCTTGTCCCTTAGGACAAATTCAATACGGGCATTTCACATATGATGTCAACCTGTAATGTGTTCTTCAGCTACACACGTGAATGATGCAATTCAGATTGCAAACGACACACAGATCACATAAATATAACTAAGGGGATTTTATGAAGAAAGGAAGCTATGTATAAACCTCAAGACGCCATCGTTCTTGAATACCATTCATGGAAATGTCACATTGGTAGATACTCCTTTATTTCAAGATTCTTAAAATACTTTGGTAATTAAAACCCCTGAATGGAGTGCCAGATGAATATAAAATTCTGCTCTGGTGTGTGTGTGGGGGGGGGGAGGAGACTATATAGAAAATATACTACTTTTCTAAGATGAATGTCTCATTTCTTTTTAAAAAATTAATTGCCTATCTGAAAAATAAGGGAAAAATTCTCTTTATACATTTCAGACACCATGTACTTTCCTCTGAATCCTGAAGCTGATTATTAAAGTCTAAAGATAATACAGGGGTGGCAAAGCAGCAATCAACTTAAATGCTAAATATTTATAGAGTTTTATTTCAGCTAAGTCTGCACACTGCTCTTTGTTCCCTTGTTGGCCAGAGACCCATTCAAAGTTAACAAGTATTTTGTTCAATAAGGGTTTATTCCAATTGATACACAAGTTCACAGAGAAGTTAGGGAGATGAAGTTCTTTTGTATTTTTATTTTTTACCAGAGTATGGCTCTGGTTTATGGTGGTACGGGGGATAGAACCTGGGACTTTGGAGCCTCAGACATGAGAATCTCTTTGCATGACCATTATGCTATCTAGCCCTGCCTGGGAGATGAAGTTCTTATAGGAGCTTGTCCCACACAGTACACTGAGTCTATAGGAGACTCATAGAAATGAAGGCGCTGTTGCATTACAGGGAAGTGCTGACCCAAGGAGACCAGGGAGACAGCTCAGCATCAGAGCACAGGAGTTTCATGTCTGAGACCCCAGAGGCCTCAGGTTAAATTCTAGGCACTGTCATAAGCCATACCTGAGTGATGCTCTGGTCTTTCAGATCTGTATGTCTGTCAGTCTCTCTCATTAATATCTAAAACAGACTTCCTAGCTTCTTCCAATATGAAGACACCAAATTTCATCTGTCATACTCTTTTACCTTTAGGTCCCGGATTATTAAACACGTTTTTCAGCATCTTGATGCTTTTCAGCCACCAAGTTGCAGATGCTACCATGACACCAACCTGAATTCCCTCAGCAAACATCCTCACCAATGTGTCCTGGAGCCCTGCCTCCCCAGAGCCACTAAGAAAAAATAGAAACAGACTGGGGGTATGGATTCACCTGACAATGCCCATGTCCAGGGGAGAAGTAATTACAGAAGTCAGACCTCTCACCTTCTGCACCCCATAAAGATCTTTGGTCTATACCCCCAGAGGGATAAAGAATAGGGAAACTTCCAAGGTGGGGGGTGGGGGGTGGTGATATGGAACTCTGGTGGTGGGAATTGTATGAAATTGTACCTCTATTATCCCACAATCTTGTCGACCATTACTAAATCACTAATATTTTTTTTTTTAAAAAAGGAACTGTAGCCACAAATCAGTTTTACTGGCTCAACAGTCATCTTAACAAATACTTAATGAGTCCCAACTATCTGATAATTAGGCCAATGTGTGTTGAGGAGAATGTGACTCAGAAAAGTGTGGTATAAGGTGGAGCAGGCATGCCAGTACAGAAAAGGATCCAGAAATGGGGGGAGACAGATGATGGAAGGGTGTTTGTTTTGGTTTGCTACCAGGGTTGATGCTGGGGCTCCATGCCCCCATTTTATCCTTTTTTATTTGATAAGACAGAAAGAAACTGAGGAAAAGGTGGTACGGGAGGGAGGAAGGGAGAGAGAGAGTGAGAATGAGAGGGAAAGAGAAAGAGAGACAGAATGAGAGGGAATGAGAGAGAATGAGAGAGAGAGAGAGAAAGAGAGAGAGAGAGAGAGAGATCAGCATCACTGCTTCATTTTTCCTGAAGCTTCCTCCCTACAGCTGGGGACTAGAAGGCATTAACCTGGATTCTTGTGCTTGTTAGGTGAGCACACAATCAGGTGTGTCACTCATTGCCTGGAACCTGATGATTGATTTTTTAAAAAAAATCATAGAAAGTATTTTCCCCCTTTTTCATTTTTCTGTACCTTGGTGATTTATCTCTGGGGCTTCCAGTCAGCACCACCCGCCCCCCTGTCCCCAGTAGACTCCTTTGTTTTTAATAAAAGGTGAGAGAAGGACAAAAAAGGACAGACATGGCAGCACTGCTCCACAGAGAAGCAATTACAGAAGCCAGACCTTCCACCTTCTGCACCCCATAAAGAATTTTGGTCCACACTCCCAAAGGAATAAAGACCAGGGAGTCTTCCAGTGGAAGGGATGGGATACAGAACTCTGATGGTGGGAGCTGTAAGAAACTGTACCTTAAGTCCTGTTGATCATTATTAAATCAGTACTTTAAAAAAAATCTAAAAAAAAAAAAAAAGAAATTTAGAATTTCAATCTAAAAAAGAAGGAGGAGGAGGAGGGGAGGGAGGAGGAGGAGGAAGAGGAGGAGGAGGAGGAGGAGGAGGAGAAGCTGCTTCTTCTGGTGAATGTGGCTCCCAACTGGTCACCAAGTGATCAAACCCAGGTCCTTGCTCATGGCAAATACATATATACTCTACAAGGTGTGCCCTCTCTTGGCCTCCTCTGGAATAGGAATTTAATTATCAGCATTAAAAGAAAAAAAAATTAAAGCTTATTTGGGGGTTGCCATTGGTCTGGGAAGCATCTCTCTCCCTGCCTCTCTTTGCTGTGAGGAATAGAAATGGTTAAAGCAAACAAACTTGAAAAATATAAAAAGGAACAAAGTGGCTTCTCAGAGTCTGTGAGAAAGATGGTGTTTATTCGGGTCGGATGGCTGGGGGCACAGGACCTCAGTGGAGGGTACAGGGACTTGCATACAACCTGTAAGGGTGTGAAATTATATCCCTGAAATCTTAAAACTTTGTAGAATACTGTTAAATCACTACATATATACATATACATAATATATACTTTAAGAATGAGATATTTTCAAAGTGGGAATAATTTTACATTAAATATTGTTGAAACACAAAATACCAGAACTACAGTGATAAAAACACATGCTTTGTCCCTCTTACTGTCTCCCTATAATTTCATGACCGAAAGGACTTGAGGCAGAATAAATGCCACAAAAAAAACTAGCAGGGAGAGTGAAAGGTTCCTGAATTTTCTGAAAACTAGCTGGCTTTTTAATACCTCCAGACTCCACTTCCCTCATCTGTTCAATAAAGGGGCTGGACTGTCACTTTCTAGCTCCATGATTCCCTTTCCAAGATTCTCATTCCACGAATATTGTGAGACTATACTCAAAATAGCTCACCATGAAGAAGACATTTTTTGAAAGGTTGCAGCCTATACATTTTGCATTCACATGACAGCTACAGTCTTAGCAACAGTGTTCTAATTTTGTCGGTCTCAACTGACATGGCAGTTTTTGCAACATTGAAAACAAGTAGAGGAGAAGGCCAGGAGACAGCTCACCCAATAGGCTGAGACTCTGGGTTTAGGCCCCTGGTCACCCCAGAAGAGCACTATGCAAGGGGGAGCATCACGATTGTGGAGTGCAGAGTTGTGATGTGGTGCCCCCCCCCCACCCATGTCTTTACTTTCTATTTGGGAAGAAAGGGAGGAAGGGAGGGGGGAGGGAGGGAGGAAAGAGGGGAGAGAAAGGGAGGGAGGGAGGGAGGGAGGGGGAAGGAAAGAAAGAGAGAGGGGAGAGAAAGGGAGGGAGGTGACAGAGAGAGGAAGAAAGAAAAAGAGGGGAAAAAAGAGTCAAGGAGTCTACCAGGAACTATGTAGTTGTACAGGCATGAATCCCCAGTGAAGTCCTGGCAGCAACAAATTAAAATTAAAATAAATGGGAGGGCTAGGGAGATAGTATAGTGACTATGCAATTAGACTAAGCCTGAGGCTCTGAAATTCTAGTTCAATCCCCAGCACCAACATAAACCAGAGCTGAACAGTGCTCTGGTAAATCTAAATTAAAAGACTCTGGGGTGGGTGGGGGGAGGGTTTGGGTCCTGGAGCGTGATGGCAGAGGACCCAGTGGGGGTTGTATTGTTATGTGGAAAACTGGGAGATGTTATGCATGTACAAACTATTGTATTTACTGTTGAGTGTAAAACATTAATCCCCCAATAAAAACTTTAAAAAAAAGGACTAAAAATAAAATTTAGAACACAGCTATAAAAAACAATGAACCCACCCTGTCTGACCCATCTTGGATGGAGCTAGAAGGAATTATGTTAAGTGAGCTAAGTCAGAAAGACAAAGATGAGTATGGGATGATCCCACTCATCAACAGAAGCTGAGAAAGAAGAACAGAAAGGGAAACTCAGCAGAATCTCACTGAGTTTGGAGTAGGACACCAAAGTAAAAATCTCTGGGTGGAGGGTGAAGGTGGATGGATGTTCAGCTTCATGGGGGTTGAGGGGGGAGGTGAGACACAGATCTTATGTGGTGGGAATGATGTTAATATAAACTCTTACCAACTTCAAAGTCTCAGACTTGTTGATGAATAGACCATAGCTCTGAGTATATGTTCCTTCAAGCTAAGCACTTAAGACTTCAAACTGGTAATCAGGTTGAATTTTAACATTGGGGTCAATGGGATTTTCAAAGTTAACCCAATTGCCAAGTAACTTGGTTACAGCAATAACTATTTATCGCCTTCGTAAACCCTAAGTGTTTAGGAAGGAACTTTCCCCTTTCTCTATAAAGCCCATACATCTCCCAGTCCTAGAACCTCTAGGGAGGGGATCACTATCCTGCATGCTTCTCCCAGTTCACACCAACTGATGACACTGCATCTGCTGACCCAACCTAATCAATACAACCAGTACCACCTCAGCATGCTTCACTCTGGACTGTGTCCAGAGACTTCAGGCATGGAATACCTGCCCTTCAGCTTCATACTCTGGTGAGACCTTTCCTAGCTCATAGGACTTCTTAATCCCATTTCAGGTGGTCCACTTCCTAACAAAGCCTCAAAACCTAGATATAGACCAGGGCCTATGAGATAGGGCAGATGTGCACATGTATCTATTAAGTTGGGGGAAAAGATACACCTTAAAGCAGAAGTGCACAATAGTTTGCAGTGAGTCAATAAATGCAGCAAGCAAGTAAAAAGATCTAAAAAGACACCTTAAAGTACCTAATAAAACAGTTTCTACTTAGACCTAGATACCCTCTTCACCTACCTCCTATTACACATCCCTCTATCACTCCACAACTAACCTTGTCAAACAACGTAAGGACTATAAACGCTGAATAAGGGCAAGAGACTGGCATACTTGAATGATGACTCTATAGTCACTACCAGGCCACCCTATCATCTGAGGCCCTAGTCAGGGAGCTCTGGGATTCCCACACAGACATGATGAGCTTAGACCTCTAACAGATCCCTCTCTCCACGGTTACTGGTCATTTCCATCAGGAACAATATAATGGATCCCTTTGTGGACCCCTATAGGACCATGCTCTCAATGTGGATCAACAATGGTAGGGACTGTTCCATTTTCTGAAGGGAGGCTGGATAACACACTCTACCTACCACCTGAGGAAAATGGGTCCTGAAATTAGCATAGCCTGGAATGTTCCTAGCCGTGACCACAGAATGCCAGCTCAGACCTACAGGGATGCAGAGGCTACATGGGCTCCTGTGCTGACTGTGGGCCCCAGATCAAATCGATGGGGTTTACAGTTAACAACATTCATATAGATCTCCCATATTTGGGAGCTACTCTCTTCCCTGATCCAGCTTTCTAGTCCCTTTTCCAACTATGGCACCATCTCCTCAGCTCTGGATTATGGTGGTGCTGGGCATTGAACCTGGGGCCTTTTGCATAATCATTATGCTGGCACCACATGAGAGAAAGAGATAGAGCGAGAGAGAGAGAGAGAGAGAATATTTGCTTTACCTTTGGACTTTTCAGAACCTGGACTGTGCACAGATCAGGGAAGGCCCAGATGAGGACAGATTTGATTTTTCCCATAAATGTCACTACCTGTCTTTCTCTTGAGCTTTGGGGCCCATCTCTGTCCCCTCCTGGAGTCTTTTGTTACTGTCCAGACATTTCTTTTCCATGGAAATGTCTCAATTGACTTCACTCCCTCCCTGTATTTTTGTTAATTTTTAGATAGAAGGAAGAGAGAGAGAGAGAGAGAGAGAGAGAGAGAGAGAGAGAGAGAGAGAGGAAGAAAGAGACCACAGCATGAAACTTCCTTCAGGGGTGGGGCTCAAACCTGGGTGTCACACACAGTGAAGGAACACACATTGTCCAAGTGAGCTATTTCACAGGCCCTACAAGTGAGCTTTCTACTCAGGCAGGCTGGATCTGGCAAACACTTTCTTTGGGAACCTTAAGGGTGACGACTCAGCAACATGTTAACATAAATGATGACTCAACACTAGTTAGTTTCTTGGCCAATCCGACTAACCAACCATCTGCTCTTGCAAACCCTATGTAGTTACAATTGGAAACATCTCCCAGCAATTGGAGAGAGCCAATTTAATCAGCTCCTATACATGCAACCACCCTTTGAAGTCATTGTTCCGTGAAGCTGGGTAGAAACCGTCATGGAGTTCTCTCAGATAAATTCTTTGGCTTTTACTCTTGCAGACATGTGAGATAATCAAGAAAGGCCGTGTGCCATCTGATGCATTTGCAATTTAGAACACAGAGGTCTGACTGTGTTCTAAGATCACATCAGTACAGAACTGTTCACCAAATGATAATAAATACTCCCTTCATGACTCGGATGAGGGGCTCAAAGCCTTACTAAGAACTCAGCTGAGGCACCATGCTGGTCCCAGCTGTGGGGAATGCCCCTTGGATGACTATGTGACAGATAAAATAGGACACTTCCATGGTAATTCTTTGTAATTGTGCGTCTCTGGGGAGCAGGACAGAGTGGGCCAGTAGAAATACCCAGAAGTGCCTTCCTGTGAATCTGGAAGGTGAATGGGGATAGACAGCAGGCACAAATGTTTCCCTCCTTCATCGGGAGAGGAGAAGGGAGAGTAAATACAGACTAGGTAAAGCTATAGTTCCTCCATGGATACTAGAGAGTGTTTTCCTAACCAGAAAGCTGTGGCTGACAGGGGGAAAAAATCCTGGAAATCCCAGTCTCTCTTCTGAAACCACCACCAGGTAAAACAATCACAGGTTATCTGCAGGCTGTGGAGCACAGAGAGAAACAGGTCTTGAATGTGTGAGAACAAAGTCAGGTGAGCAGATGGGCTAGGACTGGTTGAGAAACATGTTCTCTTAACAATGAGTTTGCTAAATTCAGAAAGAGGCTTATTTCTTTTCCTTCCCTTCCCTTTCCGTTCCTTTCTCTTTCTCTCTCTCTCTTCCTTTCTTTCTTTTTCTTTTCTTTTCTTTTCTTTGCTCTTCTTCCTCCAGGGTTATTGCTGGGGCACTACAAATCCACTGCTCCTGGAGGCCATTTTTTCCCCATTTTTTTATTGGATAGAACAGAGAGAAATTGAGAGGGGAGGGGAAGACAGAGAGGGAGAGAGAAAGATAGACACTTGCAGACCTGCTTCACCACTTGTGAAGCGACCCCCTTCCCCCTGCAGGCGGGAAGCTAGAACCTGGACCCTTGAGTGGGTCTTTGTGCTTCGTACTATGGGTTCCAGCTATGCAAGCAGTCCACAATGGCAAATCTCTTTGTCATGATGTTCTTTGAGCAGAGGCCACACAGGACTGAGCTCACCAGCCCAGCTGCACCCACAGAGGGAGACACACACCAGAGGCCCCAAACACTAGCACTCCTGATATGAAGACAGCTAGGTGGCCCAGCTGTAGAGTCTAGTTAAATCAGACTTTCCAGAAAGTGCTAAAGAGAAAATTTCCCAATGGTGGTGAGCCTGTTCTCTTCAGGCACCCAAGATATCATGGTTACAGAGCCTGCTATTCACAAAGCAAGGTCTGAATTTAGTTCATTTCTACAATTTGTAGTGCTACTACACTGCACTGTATTTATGCTCTGGATCCATGAATTAAATCACCTAAAATCTTAATGTTTACACATTTGTGGATCTCAGGAACTACAATAGCCTTTCTAACCTATTCTATTATTATTATTAGAATTGCTAAAGAGTTCTAGTTCTTTCTCTTCTCATTTTGCCACCAGGATTACCAATGGGGCAGGGATCTACCTGGGTTCTCTGTTCTCAATGGCAAGAGATGGAGGGAGGGGGAAGGAGAAACGCCCCAGGTCTTCTCCAACATTTGTGAAGCTTCCCTCATGCAGGTGTTCACATGTGGTGGCTGGGGGCTCAAATCCAGGCCCTCACACACTGCGAAATCTGTGCTCTACCAGGTGCGCCATCATCCAGCCCCAATAATTATAATTTTCACATATCACCATGCACGCAAGGATCAGGGTTTGAGCCCCCACGCCACACCTGAGGGCGACCACTTCAGAAGCGCTGAAAGAGGTCTACAGGTATCTTTCTCTTCCCCTTTCTATCTCCCCATCCCCTCTCAATTTCTCTGATCTGTCAAATAAAAATAGAACGAAAAAAAAAAAGAGGGAGGAGGGGGATGGCCACCAGGAGCAGTGGATTCACAGTGCAGGGACTGAGCCCCAGTGATAACCCTGGTGGCGAAAATAAATTAATTAATTTAACAACAATTCTAATTTTCTGCTGCGGTGCTTTAGGTAAGCACGTCACTGTGCAACCCCAAGTCACCGAAGGGACATCCATTGCTATCTGGCGATACACACAGGGGCAGAAGAAACTCCTGAAGGTCCTGTCACAGTTCCAGCTCATGCACATATGCATCCGACAGACAGCCCTCTCTCTCTCTCTCTCTCTCTCTCTCTCTATCTCTCCCCAAATCGAGTTCAATACAGAAAATTTCAATGAAAATGTAGGCACCATTCAAAAACTCTGCAGGAATGCTTGGGGGGTATCTCTCTGTCTCCTCCTTCCCTCTCAATTTTTGGCTGTGTCTATCCAATAAATAGATAATAAAAAATAAAAAAGAGGGGCTGGGTGGTGGCACACCTGGTTGAGTGCATACGTTACAGTGTGCAAGGACCCAGGTTCAGGCCCCCGCCCCAATATATGGATTTTTATAAATACATATTTTCATTTACTTATTTATAGGGTAGAGAGAGAAAAACAAGAGGGGAGGGAAGACAGGGAGAGAGACAGAGGAACACCTGCAACAATACTTCAGGTATTGAATGATGACAATCTCAAATAAGGACTAACGGAAAGAAATGAATCTATACCCAGTCTTGGCCAAGCCTAGTTCCTCTATAGGATGAGTAACTGTGTAGGCTGTTAGACAAAGCTGGATTTTAGCATTGTTTTCTCCTTCAGCTGGGGGCTTTACTTGAACTCCACAAGATGGAAGGACTTCTTGTTTCTCCCTGACACATGCCTACAACAGATTTATCCTTTTCCTCCCTTGTTGTTAAAATTCAGAGCCCTCTGAATTTTAACAACACTCCCTTCTCCAGAGTTCTTTCCTTTGGTGAAATATACCACACCGGAGCCATGTTTTCACCTTACATTTGCCCTTACTTCTGAAGTCCCACCTATCAAACTGGCAAACTGGTAACTGGTGAAATAGCTCAGCTGGTAGAGCACAAAACTAGCAAGCCTGAGGCTCCCAGCTCAATCCCTGGTACTATACCAGTGTTTCTCTTTATGTTTTTTATTCTCTATGAAACAAATCTAAAAAAAAAAAAAGGTCAGATCGATGGGGTTTACAGTTAACAGTATTTATATACTTTCTCCATATTTGGGAGCTAGTCTCTGCCCTGATCCAGCTTTCTAGTCCTATTTCCAACTCTAACACCATCTCCCCAGAAAAATCTTTAGCCCACCTGCATGGTAGCTGTCAGGCTCAGGGAAAAATTAATAGTCATGGGCTCCAT
This sequence comes from Erinaceus europaeus, assembly GCF_950295315.1. Lineage (NCBI taxonomy): Eukaryota > Metazoa > Chordata > Mammalia > Eulipotyphla > Erinaceidae > Erinaceus > Erinaceus europaeus. The sequence continues at coordinate 193,976,786 of NC_080163.1, read as the reverse complement.
GGAATATACCTAAAATAGACTTCCTGGCTTCTAACATGAAGACCCCCAAATCTGCTATATTCTTTCCTTTAGGTTCCTGATTTTTCAATAACTTGTTCTACTTCATATCTTAATGCTTTTCACCCACCAAGTTGCAGATGCTACCATGACACCAACCTGAATTCCTCAGGCAGACGACCCCACCAATGTAGAACTCCACCTCCCCAGAGCCCTGCCCCACAAGGGAAAGATAGAAGCAGACTCGGGGTATGGATTGACCTGTCAACACCCATGTCCAGGGGAGAAGCAATTATAGAAGTCAGACTTCTCACTTTCTGCACTCCATAAAGACCTTTGGTCCATACTCCCAGAGGGATAAATGGAGAGGATGGGATATGGAACTCTGGTGGTGGTAATTGTGTGGAATTGTATCCCTCTTGTCCTACAATCTTGTTAATCATTATTAAATCACTAAAAATAAATAAATAAATAAATAACCTCAGGGAAACAACAACAACAACAAAAACCCCTCTCACCAAAGAGGAACTATATGAAAGATAATGAAGTGAAAAGTTAGAAGAAGCAAAATCTAAACAGCCACTTACAAACATCAGATTTCCAAGTGGGCCATTCCTACACAGTGTCTTATATTGTGTCCTAAACTCAATAGTGAGCTCAGAAAGACACCTGGATCTGGAAGGCAGAAGCTGGCTCTGGAAAAGCATGGAGCACACTCAGAGTAGAAAGTGGACAGACGAACAAAGACACTCTCAGAAAGAAGAAAAGAGAGGACCAGGTAGGTCCTGTAGAGCAATGAACTCTCTCTCCGCCCTGACTCCCCACCTTTCCTAGTCACTAACATTATCTGCGATGCCATTCTGGAAAACACATTTGCTGGTCTGTGTTCACTCATCATCCATCATGCACTGACAGACTCACCTCTATTCCAGAATGCCCCTAGTGCTGGCAAATGTTCCAAGAGACAACACTGCTGTGTTTTTACTGACATAATCTTACCACCTGTCTATTACAGGGTGGTTGGTCATTTATAACTCCTACTACTTCTGATAACTGAGTCACAATTCAAAGAATGGGTTATCACTGGGGCTTGGTATCAGCACTAGGAATTCCCTGCCCCTCGTGATTTTTCTTTTTCTTTCTTTTTTAAAATTTTATTCAATAGGACAGAGAGAAACTGAGAAGGGAAGGGGAGATAAAAAAGGGAGAGTGAAAGATAGACACCGGCAGACCTGCTTCACTCCTATGAAGCATCCATCCCCACTGCAGATGGGGAGTGGGGGCTCGAACCCAGGTTCTTACAGGGGTCTTGGTGCATAGTATTGTGCTATCCTTAACTAGGTGCACCACCGCCTGGCCCCTCAAAGAATAGGAAACATCTCAAGAGCTTAGATTTTTGTTGTTGTTCCCGATTGTTCAGACTGTTCATTATAGATTTGTCATTTCAGATACATCACCAGTTTTTCTCTCATACAAAGCTAAGTGTCTTATTATTGTTATTATTTTGTAATAAGTAAGGATGGCTATTCAAGTCAGTATTCAGGAGAAAGACTGGACTCTTACCCTGGTGTGAGTGCGAATGTGCATCTTCAGTCCGTCATTTTTACTGAATCCTTTCTCACAGTAAGGACACTGATAGGGGCGCTCACCTGCAAAAGAAGAAAACCCAGGGGTCAAGTAGAAAGCCCTCAGTGAGTCTCACTCCTTCCACACTCAGGATCTGGACACTGCTGAGGTGCAGGCAACCAGTGGGGTCCACATGCCCAGGGCACTTCAAGGCAGTGGACAGCAGAGTTCCCAAAAAGAAACCATTTTGGGACAAGGAAGCAGCCCAGTAGAAGAGCACATGCCTTCATACAGGATGCCCTGCGTTCAGTCACCACCACTATGCAAAACCAGAAAGGCAAGAACAGAACATTAAATAATGAAGAGGTGTTCTGCACACATTCTCTCTCCGTTTCTCTCTCTCTCTCTCTGGAACAGGGAGAGAAAGAGAGGAGAGAGAAACAACATACATTATCAGTAGGCTTGTTACATTTCTCCTTTTTAATACTAAAGTTCACATTAAATCCCCTAACTTAAAGAGCTTCAAAAGTCATTTTTGTATCAATTTATTCTGTCATACATTGTTCATTATGGGGGTCACTTACTAACTCATTATACTGTGCTTTAAAATATTTTTATATCCCATCTCAACATGCTTCACCTCAGAGTGTATCCAGAGACTTCACGTGTGGAATGACAACCCTTCAGCTTCATTACTCGGGTGAGACCTTTCCTTTTATAGTACACTCTAATTTCATCTCAGGTAGTTCACTTTCTAACAAAGTCCCATAACCTAGACATACACCAGTTTCTGTGAGAGAGAGCGTATGCGCACACGTATCCATAAACTACTGCAAAATATATACCTGAAAGCAGGATTACACTAGAGTTTGCAGTGAGTACCTCCCCAACACTTCCTCTCCACTATTCCAATCTTGGGATCCATGTTTGCTCAACAAATTGTTTGGCTTTGTATGTTAACTCTCTTTTCAATCACCAGGTTCCAGATGCCACCAGGATGCTGGCTAGGCTTCCCTGGATTGAAGACCCCACCAATGTGTCCTGGAGCTCAGCTTCCCCAGAGACACACCTTACTAGGGAAAGAGAGAGGCAGACTGGGAGTATGGACCGACCAGTCAACGCCCATGTTCAGCGGGGAAGCAATTACAGAAGCCAGACCCTCTACCTTCTGCAACCCTCAACGACCCTGGGTCCATGCTCCCAGAGGGCTAGAGAATGGGAAGGCTATCATGGGAGAGGGTGGGTTATGGGGATTGGGTGGTGGGAATTGTGTGGAGTTGTACCCCTCCTACCTTATGCTTTTGTTCACTAATCCTTTCTTAAATTAAAAATTTAAATAAAAAAAAAAAATATTTTTATATCTTATCTCAGTCAAGATGGTGAATTTTAAAAGACTTCTAATCAAATTGATAGACATTAAATAGACCTACAGGACAAAAGTAAGTTGACCCACACATTCTAATTTAACTGTTATATCTGGTATATCTCCCCTTAAGACATTTAGAAAATAAACCACTTTTTAAAACATACAAATATCATGTCACCTACACACACACACACACACACGCACGCACACTGTAAAATGACTAAAACTTTGACAGAATATAATCTCAGAAAAGTGAGATCAATATAACAGCAAAGCTGGATGAAGACAGCAGTGAATAAAAAAGCGTGCATGTGTGTGTGTGTGTGTGTGTGTGTGTGCGTGCGTGTGCATGTGTGTGTGCGTGCCTGCGTGTGTGTGCGTGCGTGTGTGTGCGCATGTGTGCGTGTGCGTGCGTGCGTGTGTGCGTGCGTGTGCGTGCGTGCGTGTGTGTGTGTGTGTGTGCGTGCATGTGTGTGTGTGCATGTGTGTGTGTGTGTGTGTGTGATTCTGGATGGCTCTTCAGTTCCTTATGTGGAGAATGGATGAATGAGCATGGCAGGACTCTTCAGAAGAGACTGTGCACTAAACAGGCTCAGAGAGAAAAGATGATGAAATGAAACCACTATCCAACTACCCGCGGAGTTGAGTTACTTATGAGAATCCAAAGGAAGATGTCTGGTATCTGAGGAGGAATTGGAAACTGCCCTCTGGTCCAAGCCTAATTATCAACAGTAACTCACAACCGTTGATTTATTCTTTCACTTAACATCAAACTTCTCTGCAGGATGTGCGACCCTCGCTGCAACCAAAGGTCAGCATGATGAAGTACCTGCCTTTGGCAAATATGAAACTCCTGTCTTCCTTCTCCCTTGGAGACCAGCCTTTGGGGGAACAGTGCCCTATTCCACGGCCCACATTCTCGCTCAGTCAGGTTCACTTGTGTTATCCAGGGAGCTTCCTTCTCAGGTTGACCAGCAAGCCGGGGCTCACTATGCTGTCACAGCTCACCATGGCCATCCTTGACCTCTCCCTGTCTCTGGCACGGCTTCCTGAGATGCAGTTAGAATCCAGGGCTTCCAGCTCAACATGCTGGGACCTGGTACTGATCTGTTAATGCAGAAGCACATACCTAGATAGAGCAGAGCCCCCCCACCCACCCACCCCCCCATCTTCTACTTGCTCAGCACAAGCACCGAGGACTTGGCCTTTGAGCTGGGTGCTATAAAAGGATATCCACTGGGGTCAGGAGGTGGTGCACCTGGTTGAGTGCACATGCTACAGTGTGTAAGGACCCAGGTTCGAGGTCCAAGTCCCCATCTGCAGGGTGAAAGCTTTGCATGTGGTGAAGCAAAGATATAGGTGTCTCTCTACCTCACCCTACCATCTTGATTACTAGCTCTCTCTACCCAATAAATAAATATAATAAAAAAACAAAGAAAAAAATTTTTAAAAAAGGATACCCACCGCCAATCATTGGGGAAAAGTGACATCCTAAAATAACAGGGGTGAGGCCAGGTGATGGTGACCCCAGTTGAGTGCACATGTTATAATTCAAAGGACCTGGGTTCAAGTCTCCAGTCCCCACCTGCAGGAGGGAAGCTTTACAAGCAGTGAAGCAATGTTGCAGGTGCCTCTCTTTTTCTACCATTCAATCTTTCCCTCCTCTCTTGATTTCTTTGTCTCTACCAAATAAACTGAAAAAAAAAAAAAGTAACCATGGCAACACACACAGGAGAGTGGGACTCTTGAATGTGCCATGTGAACTTGCTGAGTTCTTCAGTGAGACATGACCTCTGGCGATGGACAAAGAGGCCACCTGGAATCGTGGCCCAGATTCAGCTGTCACTATAGGAAGGAGATTCACTGATGAGCCCTAGTCTTGTCCTGTCCACTAGGCATCTTCCTATGCACTGCTCACATGTAACTCAAAATCCAGAGCATGTTTTTTCTCTCTGTCTCTCTCCTCCTGCCACCAGGATTATTGCTGGCACTAAAAAGCCACCACTCCCAGTGACCAAATTTTCTGTTTTTTTTTTCCTATAAAATTGAGAGGGGAGGGGAGATAGAAAAGGAGATTGACAGAGAAACACCTGCAGAACTTGACCGCTTGTGAAATGAAATCCCCTGCAGGTGGGGAGTGGGACTCGAACCAGGGTCCTTGAACCCCATAAGGTGTGCACTTAACCAGGTATATCACTGCCCAGCCTCCCTCTGCATTATTCTCAACTCATGCTCTTTTATTGTTATAAGTCAGGGAGGGAGAGACCAGAGCATCACTGAGAGACAGAAGGGAAAAGTGCTCAGATGTCTGAGTGAAGGGAAATTAACAAAGCCATTTCCTGTTTTGTGTAGAGCATATTACAGATAATTCTTCTGGAGATTGGAAAAGGTTAACTTTTTTTTTTTAAAGTATAGCTCTCCCCCCCGACCCTGCCCCATCATTTCTGGGATTTTCTGGATAAATAGAAATAGAGTGAGCTTGGAACATAAAATACACAGGAAAAACAAAAAAGCAAGACAGTAGTTTTAATGATGGCTTTGAGTACTAGGCACCAAAGGAAGTACAAGCAAAAATGAACAGAATGCCACAGAAAACTAAAATGCTTCTGCACAATGAAATAAACACTGACTAAATGAATAGGAAGCATACAGAATGAGAGAAAAGATTTATAGGTCTACAAACAACATACGGTTAGCATTTGCAATGCATCACCAATATATAAAAGCATGGTATCTAAAAAATACATATGATATTGGTATTGCACCAAAGTAAAAGACTCTGGGGTGGGTGCGTGGGGGTTGGAGGGGAGAGTTCAGGTCCTGGAAAAGGATGGCAGAGGACCTAGTAGGGGTTGTATTGTTATGTGGAAAACTGAGAAATGTTATGCATGTACCAACTACTTATTGTATTTATTGTTGACTGTAAAACATTAATCTCAATAAAGAAATTTTTAAAAAGACTGGGGTGGGGGGAGGATTCAGATCATAGAACATGAAGGCAGAGGAGGACACAATGGGGGTTGCATTGTTACGTGGAAAACTGGGAAATGTTACACTTATACAAATTATTATATTTTGCTGTCGACTGTAAACCATTAATCCCCCAATAAAGAAATTAAAAAAAAACTACATACAATGGATAAGTAATCAATATATAATATCCAACATATAAAAGATTAAATTATAAACATTGGAAGTATCCAAAATATGTCTTATATATGTAATATATTTGTCATATATATGTTTTTTTCAAAAAAGTTAAAAATCAGCCTGAGTAAAATATAAGCAGAAAGTCAGAGAGATAGCACAGTGGTTTATTCAACAGACTATAAAGTCTGAGGGTCAGAAGTCCCATGCCCATCCCCACCACCACCATAAGCCAGAGCTGAGCAGTGATCTGGATACATCTATATCTCAGAAAGTCTGGGGCCAGGTGGTGGCTCACCTGGTTGAAATGACATGTTACAATGTGCAATGATCCAGGTTCAAGCCTCCGATCCCCGCCTGCAGGGGGAAAGCTTTGCAAGTGGCAAAGCAGGGCTTCAGGTGTGTCTCTGTCTTGCTCCCTCTCTATCTCCCCTTCCCTCTCAATTTCTGACTGTCTCTATCCAATAAATAAATAGAGATAATTTTTAAAAAATCAGCGCACACATTACCATGAACAAGGACTTGGGTTCAAGCCCCAGGTCCCTACCTACAACGGAGAGAGGAGAAGTTTCACGAGTGGTCGAGTGGTGAAGTAGTGCTGCAGGTGTCTCTTTTCTCTTGCTATCTCTCTCTTCCCTATTGATTTCTCTGTCTCTATCCAAATAAATACATAAATAAACATGAAAAAAAAAAAAAGAAAAGTGAGTTGGCAAGGTTGTGGAGGGAAGGGAACACATGCCCACTGCTACAGGAGGCAAACTGGTACAGCCACTATGGAAAGTAGAGTGGAGAGTCCTCAGAGCACTAAGGATGAAAATACCATGTGACGCAGCTTCTCCTGGATATTCGTGCAGACATGTTTCTAAGCATTCTGGCTATTTCCCAAGTACGACATCACACACAGAAGCCAGGCACTGGAGAGCACCTCAGTGCCCACAAGTGAGTGGATAAAGATGAGCAACATGTACACACAAGGGGACATTATTCAGCTACAAAAAAGGATAATGGTGGAACCAGTCAGACAATGGAAGACCAATCCCAAGTGATTTCACTCATACGCAAAAGACAAGCACAGGCATGGTCTCAGCACTCCTGCCCCAATTGCTCTTGTCACTCAAGTAACAGTGACAGAGAATGAGAGAGTGACCGCAAAGGGGAGAGAGAGCACATCAGAGCCCCTCTGGTACCCCAGCACCTCCCACTTGGCGCTGGAGCTCAAGCCTGGATCATGTACATGACAAGGCATGTACCCTACCTGGTAAGCTTTGTCTGCAGCCCTCTAGAGCTTTAAGGAATCCAATGTATTTGAAATGCACAGAGTGCAGTCCACAACTCATCCTAGAATCTACATTAAACCCTGCCTTTCCTCTCCTTTTAGCAAGAGCATGCGTGGGGAAATCCTGTTTTCTTGGATGGCGAAGACAAGACCACAATGGGACGCCAAGGCTCCTCTGTACACGTCAACATGCTAATTAACCCCTATAGTCAGTTGTCTAATTTGCATACAAAGCAAATCCACTCCTGTTTTTTTTATTTTATGCTATGCACACCATGCAATGATTTTCAATATTTTCCCAAATACAGTGATGAGGATGATTCCAGAAAACACTTCTGTCTGCATATAAAATCATCCTTATGGGGGCTGGGCAGTAGCACAGCGGGTTAAGTGCACGTGGCATGTTAAGGATCCTGGTTCAAGCCCCTGGCTCCCCACCTGCAGGGGGGTCGCTTCACAAGTGGTGAAGCAGGTCTGCAGGTGTCTGTCTTTCTCGCCCCCTCTCTGTCTTCCCCTCCTCTCTCCATTTCTCTCTGTCCTATCAACAACAGCAATAATAATAACAACAACAATGATAAACAGCAATGATAAACAACAATAGCCTCCAGGAGCAGTGGATTCATGGTGCAGGCATTGAGCCCCAGAAATAACCCTGGAGGCAAAAATACATAAATAAAAAAAATAAAATAAAACCATCCTTATATAAACAGGAATCAACCTTCAATTTGAGTTAACTCTAAGAACAATGATTTTACTTTCTGCCCTGAGCACTGCCAGTACTCGTTAAGGTACACAGACTCTGAAGTCAAATACCATACAAATCTATGTAGCTATTTTTTAAAGAATATCTGGTGGAATTAAATTCTCTTCATTTTTCTGGACTAATAATAATGTTCAGATGCTGTCTACCACAAAAAAAAAACTAGTTAATATACAAAAGTAGTTGATGGAACGATTTGAGTGAAAATAGTAACAGAATCCTTGGGTGATCTAGGTATTTGTAGCTCCAGTTTATAACTGAGGAAAGAAAGATACAGAAAAAAATAACTTGCTCAAAAGAGCACAACAATGACATGGCAGAGTCAGGATTTCAGCCCTTAACTCTTACTTCTCGTGTCTACACTTTGGATAAATGAAGTCAGACTTCCTATACTTATTGACCACAACTCTGCTTTTTGTAGTAATAGTTGACATTAACCAGATCTTTTCTGAAGGGTAGGTCTGGGCATTCTTTTAGCTATCAAAGCTTGTCAGGAAAAGTTAGGGGGCAAGTTAGAAATGTGTGTTCAATCTCACAGCAGATCCCCAGTGAACACAAAGAGTCACGTGACATAAAGCTGCACCTTGAAAACTACATATAGGCAGTCACCTCTCACCTTTGAAAGGACGATGCAGTAGTGGCACACCACACCATGAGACTGAGCTAAGAATGCTCAGAATGCTGACTTTCTTGGGCAGATGACCTCAGCAAGGTGTCCCGGAACCCCACCTCCCCCAGAGCCCTGCCCCACTTAGGAAAGATAGAAGCAGGCTGGGGGTATGGAGCGACAACCATGTCCAGCAGAGAAGCAATTACAGAAGCCAGATCTCCCACCTTCTGCACCCCATAAAGATCTTTGGTCTATACTCCCAGAGGGATAAAGAATAGGAAAGCTTCCAATGGAGGGGGTGGTGCAGAACTCTTGTGATGGGAATTGTGTGGAATTGTGCACCTCTTGTCCTACAATCTTCTCGATCATCATTAAATAGCTAATTAAAAAAAATAGTCAGAATCAGTGGCTATAGCAACATAAACAGCACTGAACTGTACACACCAGCAATTATTTAATGATTTATTTTTCCTCCAGGGATATCACTGGGGCTCGGTGCCTGCACTGTGAATACACTGCTCCTAGTGGAGGCCATATTTTTCCTCTTTTTTTTAATTGGTTAGGACACAGAGAAATTGAGAGAGGAGGGGGAAGAGAGAGAGGGGGAGAAAAAGAGAGACACCTGCAGACCTACTTCACCACGTGTGAAGCTTTCCTCCTAAGGTGGGGAGCCAGGGGCTGGAACCTGACCTAATCAGAATACTTTTTTTTTTCTTTTTTTTTTCCCTCCAGAGTTATTGCTGGGCTCGGTGCCTACACCATGAATCCACCACTCCTGGAGGCCATTTTCCCCCACCCCTTTTTGTTGCCCTTATTGTTGTAGCCATGTTGTGGTTATTATTATTGCCATTGTTGATGTTGTTCGTTGTTGGATAGGACAGAGAGAAATGGAGAGAGGAGGGGAAAACAGAGGGGGAGAGAAAGATAGACACCTGCAGACCTGCTTCACTGCCTGTGAAGCGACTCCTCTCCAGGTGGGGAGCCGGGGGCTCGAACCGGGATCCTTACGCAGGTCCCTGCGCTTTGCGCCACATGCGCTTAACCCACTGCGCCACCGCCCGACCCCCTACTCATTTTTAAAGACAGCAGGAGAACTCAAGTCCTGACTAAAGGATATTAATGCAGCATGTTAAAGTCTGTGTCAGGAACCCAGGTTGGCATGCATCTTTTTTAAAATTAATTATCTTTATTTATTAGAGACCGTCAGAAATTGGGAGGGAAGGGGGAGATAAAGGGAGAGAGACAGAACCTGCAACACTACTTCACCACTGGCAAAGCTTTCCCCCAGCAGGTGGGGACTGGGGGCTCAAACTTGGGTCCTTGAGTATTGTACCATGTGCACTCAATCAGGTGTGCCACCACCCGGCCCCAGCATGCATCTTTGTAATAAAAGCATTCTAGAGCCAGTAAATCACTGACTGTCTATGGTGATGGAGTCAAAGCCCAGCATCTCAACACACATTCTTTCTAAAGATCTATGCTTACATACATAGCAGCAAGTTAATAACAATCTGACAAGCTTTGGTAATTCCAAATTAGATATCCAGCATTCTTCAATTATACCATGTATGTACTGTAAGAAATGAAGTTTATGGTTCTATCAGAGGGCTCAGAATTCAGATTCTATTTCCTACAACTTAATCCACCAAATACAACAGATTCAGCAACAGAAATTATGACCAACTTTGAAAATTACAATTGTACAAAATGGTTAAATTTGATATAGTTTTGCCACTATTTTTTTAAGTGCATAGCCTATGTTTTGAAAGTTGTTTTTTTTTTTAAACAAGGGGGAAAGTTTGATATGCACTTAAAGAGATTTGGACTAAAATAAAAACTATCTGCAGAAAGCATTTTAATAATGTTAACTTACTTCTGAGTTCATCTTTAAATAGGGATTATTTTCAGAAGGAGTATTCACACAGAAAAGATCATTTAAGCTGAATCCTTATTTTCAGTGCATCCAAATGAAATAAGGTTTATATAATTAAATCATGTTAAAATCTTGAGCCATATTTTTTATTAGTGGTTTAATATTGGTTTACAATATTGAGCCATATTTTTAAGTTTTCAAACAAAAATCAGTTTTAGAAATGGAAGCTTATTTATTTATCTGAATAGAGACACAGTAAGCAGACAGAAGACAGTGGAAGAAAACAGAGCAACAAAGCTTTCTTCAGTGTGGTGGGAGCTGGGCCGCATGCATACTGTCCATGGGAGTTATTCTTCTAGCCCCCAAAGCTTTTTCTTTCCCTCCTTCCTGCCCTTTCTACCACCCTCCCTTTCTTTTCCTACCAGAGCACTCATCAGATCTAGCATATGGTGGTGCAGGAGACTGTAAATAGAATTTTGAAGCTTCAAGCATGAAAGTCTTTTTGCATAACCCTCATGCTATCTCCCTCCCTGATACCCCAAAGGGTGACTTACAAGCCTCCTAAGCGTGTCTCTTGACCAATACTCTAAGAAGGTTTCGCATGACTGAACTTAATAAGTGGGAACCCATTTGGTGCATTTGTTTCGCACAACATCCTAGCTAAATGGAAACTATATATAAAATTATAACTGGGTGAGAACTACCCAATCACTTTTCCAGTTCTTCTCTCCACTTATAAAGCATCTCATAAATTAGAAGTGCACCACTGAGAGAAGTGAAATGCTACACTGACAAATGGAAGGGGCTCAAGTTCTTTCTTGGCACTTTTCTAGGAACTGAACTACTTTCTTTTTTTTTTTTAATTCTTGTTTTCCCTGTAGCAAAAAAGAGCCACGAAACCCCCGTCACGTTCTGGAACCCCACCCAGTTACTCTTGGAAAGCTCCCATTCCTCAAATCCTACAGAATCCCACTGGATCTAAAGACTATTAAGCCTGAGAACACCATCTTTGCGAGATGGGCAACAGAAATTTGAACTTGATGGTTACTCCTTGCTATTTACTGAGATACTGCAAACATTTAAAAGGGTGACTGCGACCAGGGTGTGGGCTGCTATTTTTTTAAATCTGTTATTTACTTTGCTGTGCAGAAGTTTATGTAGTCCCACAAGTTTTATTTATTTATTTATTTATTTATTTATTTATTTATTTATTTTTACTACACATACTTTTGGTATCATGTCCAAGAAATCATTCTCAGAACTCAAAAGAGAAACTTTTACTAAAGTTATCCACCTTCATTTCTGAAGAGATGCTGAATCAAGTGAAGGCTAGGCCACAGAAAGGGGGTGATTAAGTGCTCATTAAACTTCTCACCTGAAATACTAAAGAAGCATGGAGAAACAGCTCCTTTGACACCATTTTTTAAAAATTTTATGATTACTATTTATTTATTTTTTTTTTTACCAGAGCACTCTTCAGCTCTGACTTATGGTGGTGCAGTGGATTGAACCTGGGGCTTTGGAGCCTCAGGCATGAAAGTCTGTCTGCACAACCATTGTGCTATCTACCCTCCGCCCCGAAATAGCTCCTTTGGATGCCAAGTATTCGACCCAAGTTCAAGCTTGGCCAACTAGCACACTGATGGAACCTTCAGTGTTGTGGTCTCTTTTACATATGTTCTCTTTCTGTCTTGCTGTGTTTATATATATATATATATATATATATATATATATATATATATATATATTTTTTTTTTTTTTTTTTTTTAAGAAAAAAAGGAAAGAGGAGGAGGAGGAGCAGGAGGGGGAGAAGAATGGCTGAGTGGTGGTGCCCTCATTGAATGTAACAATATCATGCACAAAGACCCAGGTTCAAGTCCCTGTCCCCATCTGCAGGATGGAAGCTTCATGATCAGTAAAGCAGTGCTGTAGGTTCCTCTTTGTCTCACTTCCTCCCCCTCTCAATTTCTGTCACAAAGAAAGAGAGAGAAAGAGAGAGAGAGAGAGAGAGAGAAGAAGGAGGAGGAGGAGGAGGAGGAGGAGGAGGAAGAAGAAGAGAAACACTAGGAATTTGAAATGCAACTGATAAAAAAAAAGTTGCCTAAGTTCTATTTTTGAGAATCCCAGGATATCTTAAGAAATAAAGAAAAGAGAGCTACAAATGATAGATTTCAAATCATCTATGAATATTTTCATTTCTTTGGTGAACGAATGCTTTGCTCATAACACTATAAACCAAGGCAAATGTCACTCTCTCTTCCTTCTGGTCCCCATTCCCCATACTCTATCAACTATAATATTTATATTGACACAATAAGACTTGATATTTTTGAAAAAAAAAATCAATACCAGTGAAGGCTGAAAATCAATCATTCGCTCACCAAACACCCAGATCTGAAGTAGTTACACAGGCTTCTTACTAGCCTAAAACTAGGGGAGAATTAGTTTCTGGGGAGAAACTCCAGAAAAGCAAACAAGGACTCACTAGAGATCAGAACTTATTTGAAGTGCCAAAATAATTCAAAGAAAAGAAAATAACACCGTTCAAGATTTTAATCTATGAATGAGACTTCTGAAGTGTGATGGTGAGATCATTTAGATTCTTACTGACCTACACCAAACTATTCTGTTAACTCAGGTTATCTACAGACAAAAGCACAGTTGATTGGTTTATCCTAACTGCTAGCAATTAGGTACTCAGAAATTAGATAAAGCAGAATAAGTTCCCTGGGGCCGGGTGGTGGCACACACAGCCAAGTACTGCATATAGTACTAAGTGCAAACATCTGGGCTAGGGTCTGGGTTTGAGGTCCTGGCTCCCCACCTACAGGAGAGCAGCAAAACAGGTCTGCAGGTTTCTCTCTTTCTCTCTCCTTCTCCGTCTCCTCTTCTTTCTCTATTTCCCTCTGTCCTACCAATAAAATGGGAAAAATGGCTACCAGGAGCAGTGGATTAATACATAGCGCTGGCACTAAGCCCCAGTGATAACCCTGGAGGCAAAAAAAAAAAAGCTTCCTGTTAGCATATGAAGGCTACCAAAGTCTTCTAAAAATGTAAACAAACAAAAAAACACACTGCTTTAAGTCTTCACTGGTTCATAATTACTATTATCAATTTTTGCCTATAAATAATTACCATCACTGTCCTCTGCCTGCTTATAGTTATTGCTGCTGTTTTTCTTGCTTTGAGTAATTTAAAGAGAAAGAACAAAGTCCTTAGAAAAGCAAGGAAAACGGTGGTCAAGATTCAAATGTAACCAAATTATAATGCACGGAGATTTTCCTTCTAAATTGATCACAGGTACTTACCATAAATATATAAATAAGTTAATTAATTAATTATTTTAAAAAATACATGACTATTCTCCCACAGTGATTTATGACTACATTCAAATGCCAGTGTGCACACCAGCCTGGAACAGAGGACCCGCCCAGCCGGTATCCCTTAACATGGCAAATTGTTTGGAACTGCAGGCAAGTAATTAACCTTCTGGCCCAGACCATGAAACCCACCCCACCCAAAAGCAGTTCCTAGAATCTCTTCTATGATTAATGAACAACTGATTGGATGTATGTCACAGACTGTGGACCCCCTTGCAGAATTAACCCTGACTCCCACTGACCCCTGAGAGAAGGGTGAACCCTCCCCCAGGAGAACAGGGCTCCACTCTCCCAGCTGACCCCCGGAGCACCATCCTGGGAGACCTACTGGGTGATAAATGACAGAGCTGCCTGCCAGGCGCAGACTCGAACATTCACCCTCACTCACAAGGATGGCAACACGCAGCGTGTGCAGCTAGCTCCAGTCACCCTGATCCTGCCTGCTATTGATAGCAAGTCTCCTCTCTGTGCCAGACAGGATCTATGTGCTGCTGCTAATGGTTCCAGGATGCTGCAGCTGACACTGGGAACGGAGGGTCAAACACCATGCAGGGAGCACACATACCTCTGAGTCAGTCCAGGGGGAGAGAGAAATAACCATGAAAATAACCACAGCCCCCCTGCCCGTATCAGCAGCTTGAAGGATCCAAGTTCTTTTTTTATTTGCCAGCAGGGTTATCACTGGGGTTGTCACCTGCACTATGCATCCATCTCTCCCTATAGCCACTCCCCCTGCCTTTTTTTTTTTCCTATTTTATTTGATAAGATAGAGAGAAATTGAGAGGGAAGGGAAAAAAGAGAGGGAGAGAGCATGACAGACACCTGCAGACCAGCTTCACCCACCCCTGCAGGTGGGGAGCAGGGGGCTTGAACCTGGATCCTTGCACATGGTGATATGTGCACTTAACATGGTACTCCACCGCCTGGCCCCCTAGGATGCAATTCTTTACAGATGCCTGCCTGCCTGCCTTCCTTCCCAGGCACAAAGACTCTGAAGTGGGTGGATTATCACTTCTGTTCACTTTGCTGTGTAGTGGGGGCCTGACTTACTGCTCAGCAGGGGCTGCTTTTTACATGTAGCCAAAGAGAGGGATACTCTTGTTCTAAAAATTTCTTCATTTTATTTTAATGAGAAAGAGAGAGATGCAGAGAAAAAGACCAGGTCTACCAGTATCTACCATGCTCTCTCCCTCTCTA
Organism: Erinaceus europaeus; assembly: GCF_950295315.1. Taxonomy (NCBI): domain Eukaryota; kingdom Metazoa; phylum Chordata; class Mammalia; order Eulipotyphla; family Erinaceidae; genus Erinaceus; species Erinaceus europaeus. The sequence goes on along the minus strand of NC_080163.1, from coordinate 193,961,614 downwards.
TTTCCTCTCCTCTCTCAATTCAGTTCAGGTTAATGGTGGTGCTGGGGATTGAACCTTAGAGACTCAGGCATGAAAGTCTTTTTCGCATAACCATTATGCTGCCTCCTCCAGCCCTGGATACTCATATTCTTTAGGTGGGGAAACTAGCTTTAAATTAGTTAAGCAACTTATTGAAGTTCAAACAAGGAGGAAATAAAGAACATCAGAGTCTGGAGGCTTGCAATCTGACTCTGGGATCTAACATCTGAGTATGAAGCAGGCATCAGATCACAGTGTTTTAGAGATGGTCGATAGTGTCGTGGTGAAGTCACTTCTGAAGTTGAGCTCTAGCCAGACCGTAGTTAACTAACTACAGGTCCTTCTGGTTTCTCAGTGAATGTCACTGTCCTCAATGGGGTTGATCTAGCTTCAAGGAATATCTATAACCCTATGGTGGGTTCAAAAGTGACAGTCACAGTTGAGTGGTATGTTAAAAAATATGAAATAAAAAACTATGCGTAATGTGATACTTTGGAAAGGGTCTAAGTCTTGGTTGAAATCAGCAAACCCCTGTATTTTGCTGGGCCCAAGTTCAAGTAAAAGGTTTGAATGAGGTTAACTTTTCAAAATTCCTTCCTACTTGAAAAGCCAAAAGCATTCTCCTTTAATGAATCCAGAAAAGCAATGTCAGGTTAGCAAAAGAGCTCACCCAAATAATGCATCTACTTTGCCATGCATGTGATCCGGTTCAAAACCAGCTTCCACTGCACTGGAGGAAGCCTTAAGTGTTGTGCCCCTCCCTCTCCATATATTTCTGTCTCTCTCTGGAAAAAGAAAAAAAATATCCCAGACTGGTGAAGTCCTGGTGACAGTGACAACAAAATTAGCACTATGTCATGTCAACATCTACCACCATGTTTTTATCCTAATCATCTATGAATAATACAGAATCAGAGGATACAAGGTTGAAGAAAAGTGAACATGCTTAATGTTAGTGGGCAAGAGCCAGGCAGTGGTGGACATGGTTAAGTGTACACATTACAGTTCACAAGGACCCAGGTTCAAGCACCTGGTCACAACCAGCAAAGGGAAAGCTTCACAAGTGGTGAAGCAGGGCTGCAGGTGTCTCTCAGTATCTCTCCCTCACTATCTCCCACTCCCATCTCAATTTCTGTCTCTATCCAATAATAAATAAATAAATAATATATAAAGAAGTTACTGGGCAAACAAAACTACTATTTTGTTAAGTTTTACCCTAGTAGCGCCAAACAGGGTAATGGGCATAACAGCTAAACCAAAGAATGAACAGAGAAGAAAGGGGGGGGGGAGCAAAGCCAGGATATACAACTGGCAGGTTAGTTAAGAGTAAAATCAGGGACCAGGCAGTGCAGCACCTGGTTAAGCACACACATTACAGTGTACAAGGATCCAGGTTCAAGCCCCTGGCTCCCACATGCAGGGGGAAAGCTTCGTAAGTAGTGAAGCAGGGCTGCAGATGTCTCTCTCTATATCTGTCTCTTTCTCTATCTTCCCTTCCCTCTGTTTCACTGTCTTCACCTAATAAACAAACATAAATATTGAAAAAGCACAAAATCAGCCAAAAATATGAAAGACTAAATAAGGTTTTAATGTTTTCATAGATCCTATTAACAAATAAATAACATGAGAGACAAAAATTAAGATTCCTCCCCAAACTAACAGACAGGTACAAGTTCTAGAGCTAAATTATGATTGTCTTACAAGAGGACTATTCAGCATAAATCAATAAAATAAAATCTGTTCTAAGAAAATTAATAGGATGGAATCTGCTTCAATGCTACATAAAGCAATTTTGTCACTATTCTCGTGGGAAATGATAAAAGGTGACAACTGGTGAACTGGGAGGAAAAACAAACATAAATCAAAGTCATTTCCCTCTTCATAAAATCCGGTGTCATTTGCTGTTATAAAAAGGGGAGTGAACTTCCCAAATTGTTGACAGTTTGATTACTACAAAAACAAAGTGAAATCAACTCCTTCAACAAAGTGGGGAAAAAGCCATGAAAGGTCCATTATTAAATCCATAAAAATCTCATCACATTGGCAGCCAGGTGGTGGCACACTAGGTTAAGTGCACATTAGTGCAAAGCGCAAGGATCCTGGTTCGAGCCACTGGTTCCCCACCTGCAGGGGGTCACTTCATATACGGTAAAGCAGGTCGACAGGTGTCTATCTTTCTCTCCCCCTCTCTGCCTTCCCTTCCTCTCTCGATTTCTCTCTGTTTTATCCAGCAACAACAGCAGCAGCAACAGCAACAACAATAACAGCAACAACAACAATGGAAAAAAGATGGCTGCCAGAGGCAATGGATTCATAGTGCAGGCACCATGATCACACTGGAGGCAAGAAAAAAAAATCTCATCACATTGCTTTGCAGTGAAGTGTACATTAACCTCACCAGAATGTCCACCTAGACATAAGAAGTATGTTCAACTAACAACCATTGAGAAATAAAAGAGTACACAGCTGGCAGTAGCTGAGGCTTAGGGATAGACAGAGCAGATGTCAGAGCAAGGAAACTGCTCTGTGTAATGTCACAGTGCTAGACACATGCCACTCCACACTGGTCAAACCACAGAATGCAGGAGAGTGAACCCTTTATTCACTTATGGGTGATAATGTGTCAGCACAGGTTCACTAGTTATAACCAAGGCACTGTTTTGACAGGGATGTGAATCATAAGCTTGTGAAGCATCTCCCCTGCAGGTGAGGAGCCCCGAATCCAGCTCCTTGCGCAGGTCCTTGTGCTTAGTACTGTGTGAGCTTAACCAGATGTGCTGCCGCCTGGCCCCTGCCAGAAAAAGAAAAAAAAAAAAAAAAAAAAGGATTCTTCACAGCAACTCTTGTATTTCTAGGACTCACGTTCCCTTGAATCTTTGGCATTTGAAGTAATGGCCATCTGAGCAATTAGGAGCAAGAAATGCCCCAGTTAAATGAGACAAGTTATCCGGCCATTATCATCTCTGGATCCCCATCTTCATTGGTCAAGAATCTCTTTGTTGCTTTTACCTTACTTGTTCCCCCAAAGACACATACCAAATTTGAGCCCAGTCAGTGCTGTGTTGTCTTCCTCTCTCTGTCTCTTTCTTTTTCTTTGGTTTTAGATTTCTTTCTTTCTTTCTTTCTTTCTTTCTTTCTTTCTTTCTTTCTTTCTTTTTGGTTAACTTTATTTATTTATTGGATAAAGACAGTCACAAATTGAGAGGGTAGGGGGTGATAGAGAGGGAGAGAGACAGAGAGACACCTGCAGCACTGCTTCACTACTCGTGAAGCTTCCTCCCTGCAGGTTAGGACCAGGACTCAAACCTGGGTCCTTGTGCACTGTTAACAGGTACACTCAACCAGGTGTAGCACCACCTGGCCCCTCTCTGTCTCTTTCATCTGAAAAAGTCAGCTCAAATGCAATGAAGCCCCAATGATGGCAAAAATAAAATAAAATAAAATAAAATAAAATAAAATAAAATAAAATAAAATAAAATAAAGAAACTAGAAGGTCAGGCAGTAGTAGTCCAGCGGGCTAAGCGCACATGGCATGAAGCGCAAGTACCCGCGTTAAGGATCCCAGGACCCCAGATCCCCACCTGCAGGGGAGTCACTTCACAGGCGGTGAAGCAGGTCTGCAGGTGTCTTTCTCTCCTCCTCTCTGTCTTCCCCTCCTCTCTCCATTTCTCTGTCCTATCCAGCAACAATGACATCAAGAACAACAATAATAACAACCACAACAATGATAAAAACTAGGCAACAAAAAGGAAAATAAATAAATAAAAAAAATATTTTTAGAAATAAATAAACTGAATGCATAAGCAGACCCAGACACATGGAAGCTGCTGAACAGTTTGTGGTTGCCAGGGGAGGAAGCTCAGTGGGCAGACCGCATGACTTGCTTGCATGAAGTCCCAGGTTCAATCCTTGATACTGAATATGCCAGAGTTCAGTTTGTCCCCTCTTACGTCAATAAATATTTTAAGTTAGGGTCCCGGTTGATGATGGTGGGAAAGGTCTGAGGCTGGAAAGCAGAGACAAAATTGCACCCAGGTGCCAACAACTGTATTAATCCCTAGCAAAATGGTTTCTAAAATTCACTTTAATGTAATCTTCTGGTTTGTATTAAAAAGAAATACTGTTAGGTAAGTCTTTAAAAAGAAGAACTTATGTCTCACTGCTGCCTTTTCCTCTACCCACATATAATAACCACAGTGTTGATTTTATGACCTACTTAGGCTGACATCCCTTCACCCACCTGAGCTAGACCTTGTGCTAACATCTGGGGAGAAAATGGTAAAGACAGATACTATTGGCTCAGAAATCAGAAGCTAAGGCTATGTGATCCAGTGACACAGTTCACCACACCCAGGTCAGCCACTGAAAATGTTTTTAGAGTCCTGTAAAATCACCTGGCTATCAAAATTATGAGTATTCTTTCAGGTCTTTCCCAACAACTACCTAGTAAGAAAGAATCCAGACGAAGGTCTATTAAGAATAGAATATTCACCTATTAAAGCACAACCCTCATCCATTGGAAAAAGTGCACAGGAAGCTCTAAGAAATGAAGAGAAAGTGGGGCCAGGCGGTAGGGCACATGGTTAAGCGCATGTAGCACTAAGCACAAGGACTCGCATGAGAATCCAGGTTTGAGCCTCTGGCTCCCCACCTGCAGGGGTGGGGGGGGACACTTCATAAATGGTGAAGCAGGTATTCAAGTGTCTCTCTTTCTCTTTTCTTCTTTTTTCAGTTTCTCTCCATCCTAACCAATAAAACAGAAAAATAGCCACCAGGAACAGTGGATTCAGAGTGCTGGCCCCGAGCCCCAGAGATAACCCTGGAGGCCAAAAAAAAAAAAAAAAAAAGAAAAAAGAAAAGAAGAACAGACAGAAAGCAATCCACAGCAGCACACAGGAGGTCTGACAGCTATACCACCCTTGGATCAGCCAACGAAATGCTAGAACATTCCAGCCACATTCCGTGGGCTTTGAAAAACTGTAAGAGGTCACAACTGATGTGAGTTCCAGGAGGTGCTTTTAAGAGGAGGAAGCCCTTGTTGAACTTGCCGTGAAAAGAGAAACGCTATTCCCCACTCCCTCCACTAGAACGGCAGAGATGGTAAATCACATAGTTCTGCTGCGACTGAATGCCAATCACAACTATTTCCACATTAGACGCTGAGCTCTGTCTGAGAACATACACTTTGTCAACACTGCTCAAGCCTGAAGGTCTGGATTTTCATAATATTTGATGGGTGAGAAGACGGTCCAGATTCATTCTTAACCTGGGAGCTCTGGGGTGACCATGGTGAAGCTTCTAGTTCCGGATGGCTCTGGTTATAACTGACATACCTGTGTGGCTGCGGATGTGGACCCTCAGGGTCCCGCTGCTGGCAAAGTTTTGGCCACAATATGGGCAGATCTTCTCCTTCTCTCCTGTATGCGTCTACATGAAAAGAAGGAAGAAGGCCGAGACAAAATATAAAGAATTAGGCAAAAAAAAAAAAAAAAAGAGAGAGAGAGAGAAAAAAAAGATAAAGTGCTTCTGACACTGGCAAATCCTCCTTTTTTTTTTCCTTCGAGGATTATGTTTCACTAAAATGATTTAATATCACACTGAGATTTAAAGCAATTTATCATGAGAATTCCCACCAGGCTTAGAAAGACCTCAGAATGGTGAATTAGTGCTAATTTGAAAATAATTCTGCAGTTTACTTTTCAAGCTTTTATGGGTCCGCAGTTAAAAAATGATTAAGGTCAAGGAAACCAGTAACTGCTAGCACAACCAGAGACTCAAAACAGGCGACACAGCTGCCACTGCCTGCTGCCAAGAAACCCTCCCCTAGAAGGATTTTTTCCCTATTTTTCTGGGTGTGTTTAACTCTTAAGGACAGAATTCACCTGAATCTGCTTCCTGCATCAGGCTTGTCTGACTGAACGAACGGCTGTTACCACTGAGCAAAAGGGAACAGAAATCTGACTTGACCTTCAAAATTAGCAGGTGCGAAGTGAGTAGCTTCTTTGAAAGAACACCCTTGCCCTCAACCTAGCTTGAATCTGGGAGCAAGGATCATCCAAGTGAGATACAGTAAGATGCTAAGAGTTCAAAGAAAAAAAGGGAGGGGGCGGCTGGGTGGTGGCACGCGTGGCTGAGTGCGTCTGTTACCATGCACAAGGACATGGGTTCAAGCCTCTGGTACCCAGCTGCAGGGGAAAGGCTTCGCGAGTGGTGAAGCAGTGCTGCAGGTGTTTCTTCTGTCTCTCTCCCCTCTATCTCTGCACCCCTCTAGATTGCTGGCTGTCTTTATCAAATAAAGATAATAAAAAAATCAGAATGGGAGTCGGGCTGTAGAGCAGCGGGTTAAGCGCAGGTGGCGCAAAGCACAAGGACCGGCATAAGGATCCCGGTTCGAACCCCGGCTCCCCACCTGCAGGGGAGTCGCTTCACAGGCAGTGAAGCAGGTCTGCAGGTGTCTATCTTTCTCTCCTCCTCTCTGTCTTCCCCTCCTCTCTCCATTTCTCTCTGTCCTATCCAACAACGACAACAACAATAATAACTACAACAATAAAAAAACAACAAGGGCAACAAAAAGGAATAAATAAATAAAATTTTAAAAAAAGAAGAAAAAAAAGAAAAAAAAATCAGAAAAAAAAATTTAAAAAATTTTTAAAGGCCACTCTAAAGAGACAAAGCATTTTCAATTTATCTCACAGGAGAGAAGTTATCCTAACAACAACAAAAAGGCCATTCCAACTTTGGGTTATTAAACCAGATGTCCAAGGACAGATGAGTGGCTAAAAAAGTTGTGGTACAGGGAGTCTGGGTGGTAGCACAGGTGGTATGAAGTGCAATGACTGGCGGAAGAATCCCGGTTCAAGCCTCTGGCTCCCCACCTACAGAGAACTCACTTCACAGGTAGTGATGCAGGTCTGCAGGTGTCTATCTTTCTCTCCTCCTCTCTGTCTTCCCTTCCTCTCTCCATTTCTCTCTGTCCTGTCCAACAACGATGACAACAATAATAACTACAAGAATAAAAAACAACATGGGCAACGAAAGGGAAAATAAATATAAAAAAATTTCAAAAAAGAAAGTTGTGGTACATATACGCAATGGAATACTATTCAGCTGTTAAAAATGTTAAGAATGATGAAGTCATCTGCTTCCCCTCATCTTGGATGAAGCTTGAATAAATCTTGTTAAATGATTTCAAAAGAGAGAGAGAGAGAAAGAGAGAAGGATGGATACATATGGTCTCACTCATATGCAGAACTGAAGGAACAAGGACAGAGAGAAAAAGTAAAGTAAAACTTGGACTGGGTTTGGTGTATTGCCCCAAAGCAAAGGACTCTGGGAAAGGAGTAGGGGCAGTGGTCTTTGGAGTCCTGGTGCCTGATGGTGGAAAAGGACCTAAGCTGGGGGTGAGAGAGTTTTCCAGACATCTATCATAGGGAGATGAGCAACTATAGCTGTGTGTCAACAACTGTACTGTAAGTCATTAAGCCCCAATTAGATGAATTCAACAACAAAGGAAAAAGAGGCTTTTCCAGTAAAAGAGGGGTGAGAACTACTCCTCAAAGTGAATGCTTTTCAAAAGCACATGAAGGTAAAAGAAGAGAGAAGAGGCAGCTGCTGCAGGGCTCTGTATATCCCTTAGCACACTGTAGAATTTCTGCTAATTTCCTTGCTCACCCTAACACGTAGGCAAAGCATTAGCATAGGGGGCAGGGGGGCAGGAACAGAGAGAAGGGAAAACCCCTGCAGCACCAGCACCACACAATGTCTCGTGAACGTCCCCCTACCCAGCAGGCAAGGACCAGGAGGTCGAGCCTGGGTCCTCCTCAGGGTGATGAGTGCTAACAATGTGTGCACTCTACCAGGTGTGTCACCATCCAGCCTCTGCTTATCTCTTAACTTTTAAGACTTCTAAGCTAGGTACTCTAGTCAATATCAGTGTCCCTTGGGAATTTCTCTCTTGTAAATGATTATTTATTTATTTTCATTTTATCTATATATTATTCAGTGGTATGGATAGCAATTGAGAGGAGAGGGGGGTGACAGAGAAGGAGAGAGACGGGGTCGTGTAGTAGAGTACCAGGTTCAGCACACACACACACACACAGTACGAAGTGCAAGGTACTGTGAGAGGATCCCAGTTTGAGCCCCTAGCTCCCCACCTGCAGGAGGATCACCTCACAGGCAGTAAGGCAGGTCTGCAGGTATCTATCTTTCTCCCTGTCTTACCCTCCCTTCTCAATTTCTCTCTGTCCTATACAAAAAAAAAAAAAAAAATAGAAAAGATGGTCTCAGGAGCAGTGGATGATTAGTGCAGGTACCGAGCCCCAGCAGTAACCCTGGAGGCAAAAGAGAGAGAGCGAGGAGAGACAGAGAGACATCTATCTGCAGCCCTGCTCCACCATTTGTGAAGCTTTCCCTCTGCAGGTGGGGACCAGGGGCTTGAACCTGGTTCTTTGCTCATTGCAGTGTGTGAACTTAACCAGGTGGTAACCGCCTGGCCCCTTGTTCATGATTTGCACTGTACTTGGGTTTCAGACAGAGTGCAATCTACACTAGCCAAAGCCACTCTGCAACAGACATCAGTTTGATTCTGCACGTGGCAGGCACATAACCTACCATTTTCACTTACTAGCTCCACTATCAAACAGTTCACACACATTCTTTACACTTCAGAGAGAGCCCTGCTCCCATAGCCTAGATTATTGTGCAGTTTAAAGACAATGATGTGACATCTTAACATAGAGAACAGACCTATATTCTCATTACTTGACAGAAAGGCAAAATATAGCATTTATTTATTTATTTGTCATCACTGGGGTCTCACTGCTCTCAGTCAACAGTTTAAAAATAGAAAGAGGGGAGTCAGGCAGTAGTGCAGCGAGTTAAGTGCATGTGGCGCAAAGCCCAAGGACCGGTGTAAGGATCCCAGTTCGAGCCCCTGGCTCCCCCCCTGCAGGGGAGTCCCTTCACAAGTGGTGAAGGTCTGCAGGTGTCTATCTTTCCCTCCCCATCTGTCTCCCCTCCTCTCTCTATTTCTCTCTGTCCTATCAAACTACGGTGACAACAAAAACAGTAATAACCACAACAGTGATAAAACAGCAAGGGCAACAAAGGGGAAAAAATGGTCTCCAGGAGCAGTGGATTCCTGGTGCAGTCACCGAGTCCTGGCAATAACTTTGGAGGCAAAAAAAAAAAAAAAAAGAGACAGAGCGATGGGGAGAAAAACACTACAGTATTGAAACTTGCCCCTGATGCAGTGGGGGGTAAGGCTTAAACTGAGGTCATGTGCCTGGCAAAGCAGGCACCCTGTCAGGTGAGCTATCACTATCTTGCTGGCCTCAGTTCTTTCTGGATCAGTGTAAGGTTGCTTAGAAACTGCATGTAGAGGCTGGGTGGCGGTGTACCTGGTTAAGCACATATTGCCATGTGGGTTCAAGCCCCAGGTCTCCACCTGCAGGGACAAAGCTTCACAAGCTAGAGAACAGTGCTATAGGTGTCTCTGTCTCTCCCTCCCTCTACCCCTCCCTTCTGAAGGTCTCTCTGCTCAAACAGATTAAATAAAGTCAAAAAGAAATAAGCTGCATATACCTATTATTGAAATACTAGAGGATTCCAACTAGGTAGCCATACATCTATTTGCATTCTCTTTATAAAATGCGCAAGATTTCACTTGCTGCCACATAAGTATTTCAACACATGTATTTCGTTGGTCACACATATGTGTGACCTAAGAATCAAAGTGTTCCTTTGGTGTAATCAAAAATACACAGATGGGACCTGGAGAGGGTTCTCCTGATGGAGCACACTCTTTACCATGTGCAAGGACATGAGCGTAAGTCCCTGGCCATCATAGGGGAACCCCTGCAAAGCTTTATGAGTGATGGAGCAGTGCTATGGGATGTCTTCTTCCCTCTCAACCTCTCCCTGTCTCTCACCTTGTATGGAAAGAGGAGGAGGAGGAGAGAACTGCTGAGAGAGGCAGACTCTTGTAGTTACAACCCCTAGTGATAGCACTGATGGCAAATAAATGTATCAAAATGCTTATCTTAATACAAGGTACAGAATTCTAATTTTAAGACAAGGAATATTAAAATGTCAGAACTATAGGTAAGCACTGATAGAAATCACAAATTCTTGGCACCAATTCTTTCTGTATTAGTGTAAGGTTGCACAAAAACTGTATATAGGGGCTGGGTGGTAGAGCACCTGGTTACCACACACATTGCAGTGTGCAAGGACCCAGGTTCAAGTCCCTGGTCCCCACCTGCAGGGGGAAAGCTTCTCAAACGGTGAATGTCTCTGTCTCTCTCACTCTGTATCTTCCCTTCTTCTCTCAATTTCTGTCTCTATTCAACAATAAATAAAGATTTAAAAAAAAGAGAAATCGCAAAGTCCTTGTCATAGGGAGTAATTACACTGGTAATATGAAACTGATCACCTGTTCATTAAATACACAGGACTATTGTCTAAGTGAGTGATCCATTCAAACTAAGAGAAGTGATCCATTCAAACTAAGCCACTCACCTTCTTGTGGCTCCTAAGGACTGATGGTGTCACAAAAGCCTTGTTGCACAGCTCACACCTGTACTTCTTGTGTCTTTCATGGACCACCTGGATGTGCACACTCAAGGTGTCCTTCCTTTTAAAGGCTGCCTCACAGTGGTGACACCTGAAAGTCCTCTCGCCTTAGGGAGAAATCAAATCAGAGAAACACAGGCTGTCATGGCAGAGCCCAGCTGCCCCTTGACCCCCTGCCATAAACCCAAGTCGGTGTTCCGTCCCCAAAGTCAGCTTTCTAACTTAGGAGCCATCTGTCACGGCCTTAAAGGGGACTTTTCTCCTTGGAAGTCGGTTTCCAATTTGGTAACTCGCCAGTGAGCAGGGCAAAACCTTCTTTGTGTTCTCAGCTTCTTTGACTTGGAAAACACATGGATGGGGTAAACTCATGTTCTAAGGAGGTGAGAAACTGCCTTTTAAACTATGCTTTACAGGAACTATGAAACAACTCAGAAGCAGAGTGCATGCCTTGTTGTGCCAGGCTTGAGTCATAAAGCACATTAAAAAAAAAAAAAGCAATGAGGGTGGAGGTAGATAGCATAATGGTTATGCAAAGAGACTCTCATGCCTGAGGCTTCAAAGTCCAAGGTTCAGTCCCCCACATCATCATAAGCCAGTGTTGAAAGTGTTCTGGTTAAAATAAATAAATCTTTTAAAAAAGAGAGAGATTACATCACTGAATCTCTCTCTTAAAAAAAAGAGCAATTCAAACAGAAAGTCATAAGAGGCAGAGCAGTGCTCTGCTCTCTCTCTCTCTCTCTCTCTCTCTCTCACACACACACACACACACACACACACACACACTTGAAATTTGCTGAAATTTCATAGGAGGGGGAGACTTAAGCAAGGCCTGGTGAGGTATGTACCTTACAAGGTGAGCTACTTCCTGGCCCCATAAATTTTAAATTATGAGATGAGATTGTATATATATGATTTCATATATTCCCCCCCCCCCTTTTATTGGATAGGGCAGAGAGAAATGGAGAGGGGAGGTTGAGAGAGTGAGAGGGAGAAAGAGAGACACCTGCAGGCCTGCTTCACTGCTTGTGAAGTGCCCCCTGCTACAGGTGGGGAGCAAGAGGCTTGAACCTGGATCCTTGTGCATGGTGATATGAGCGCCTAACCGGGGGCACCACTGCAGGCCACTGGTTTTGTGTATTCTTTTGCCTTGAACTTACCATATTTTTACTCCATCTTAAAATCAGGTAGCTAACTAGAACCCTGCAGTATTTAAAAATGTATTTGAAAATCTCTGCTATCACCAAAGTGATTACAACAGGTGAGTCTTCATTTTTGGAGTCAGAAGGCCAACAGAACTTCTAAACACAATTCTTAATACTCAGGAGGTGACGAAGTAGTGAAGCTCTGAGTTTGCAGGCCTGAGGTCCCCAGCTTAATCCCCAGCACAAAAATGGTGTCTGGCTTCTGTCTTTTATGACATAAAAAAAAAATTAGGGAGGCAGGCGGTAGTGCAGCTGGTTAACTGCACAAGGACTTGTGTAAGGTTCCTGGTTTGAGCCCCCAGCCCCACCTGGAGGGGAGTTACTTCAGACAGTTCTTCTAGCATTTGCCCTTCTTCCGTAGCCAATCAACAGCGTCAGGTTGAGCCTGATGTAAAGTTCCGAGACCTCCTTTGAATCTGGAGAGGTGGCAGTCATTGACTATGTGGGTCATAGTCTGTCTGTAGCCGCAGGGGCAATTCGGGTCGTCTCTGGCTCCCCAGCGATGGAACATAGCGGCGCACCGGCCATGGCCTGTTCGATAGCGATTGAGGAGGACCCAATCATAACGTGCTAGGTCAAAGCCGGGTTGACGTTTGCAGTGGTCTGTGATGAGGTGTTTGTTCTCTCACTCTCTCAACCTCCCCTCTCCATTTCTCGCTGCCCTATCCTTTCACTTCAGACAGTGAAGCAGTTCTTCAGGTGTCTGTCTTTCTCTCCCCCTCTCTCTTCCCCTCCTCTCTCAATTTCTCTATGTTCTATTCAACAATAACAATGGAAGCAGCAACAACAACAGAAAAAAGATGGCCAGCAAGAACAGTGGATTTGTAGTGCAGGCACCGAACCCCAGCGATAACCGTGGAGGCAAAACAAAATAAACAAAAACTGAGTTTGAGAGTAGCACCTTCCCTTTAAAAACAACAACAACAACAAAACAGGCAGTTCTCCAGCAAGGCGACAATAAACTATGTGATTCCAAAACTACCTCTGGGTCTCACTAACAGGCTGACTTCCATGGTGTAGAAGTGTAGAACTTAATGCAAAAGTTTTGGCGGGGGGCGGCGGTATACCTGCAGAAAGGAGGGAGATCCCAAAGGCAGCCAGCAAGTAAGGGAAGTAAGGCACTGCTCTCACTCACAAAGGACTGGCTGGCACCCCAGTGCTAGGGAGTCCTCAGAGCATCACTGCTACTCTCTCAGTCTCAATTTCCTTAGTTCCCCTCTGGTGAGGAGGTTCACTTAAAGGTGGACTCTGATCCTTTCCAACTCTCAAAGTCCGTGGACTCAGAAGTTCATGTCAGAGTCTGCATGCTTTCAAGAGTCAGTTCAATTTCCTGAACGGTTCTATTTGAAAAGGATAAAGCGTCTGTTTCCTAACAAGCCTCAGAAATAATTCACCCAACCAGAGGAAGGTTCTGACAGTCAAACTTTAAATAACAGCAAGCAAGGACATCAAAGGAAACGTCTCCTAAAATGATCATTGGCGGCAGGCATAAAGCAAGGAAAGGCGAAAGGCAGAGCACCACAGTCCTTTTATCTCTAAGAGCAGATGACACGGGCCTAGGACTGTAGGCTCCCTTCTGCAATGCCTGCTGTCTCCAAAGTTCTCAGAACAAGGAAGAGGGCGGACTCCTCTTGTTGCCACTGGCTGCAGGGTGAGGGACTTACTGTTATGGATGAGCAGGTGTCTCTGTAAGGAAAATGGAGTCCGGAACAAAGCTTTGCACTCCTCACACTGGAACGGTTTCTCTTCCGAGTGGGTCTGCAGATGGAAGAGACTGAGTCAGGAAGCTCTGGAACCATCCAGCTGTTACAGTAACTGAAGTCTGGACTCATTATGGGGAGAAAGGGAAGATGAGTAGGTGACCTTCTCCCATCAATAATCATCAACACGTTAAACATACCATGCTCACTGGAGAAAGATGACTCTGCTTTTAAACTATGAATCTGAGAGGGAGCAGATAGCAATCCCCATCACCTGCAGTTGCTAACAGGAACACAGCATGTCTCAGAATCTACTTTGAAGAGTGAAATGATATGTTTTCTTTTTGTTGTCCCTGGGGCTTTACTGCTCTGGGTCAACTTTTTCAGACAGATCAAGAGAAACAGAGACAGAGAGAGACACTATGCCAGAGAGAGAGAGAAAGAGAGAGAGAGAGCATGAACGCCTTCCCCAGTGCAGAGGGGGCTAGGGCTCAAACATGGTTTGTGAACATCACTGAGCAAGTACCCTCAACCTCACTGAACAGCTTCAAATGATTTTAATTGAACTGGAACATTTGCTTTTGCATAACAATTAGACCCGGGTAATATCTCTTAAGCATTTCATAACATTACACACTTTCCATGATTATTTCTTTTAGGTCTAAGGACAGTTTGGTTAAGTGAATGCTATTCTGGCTCCCATTTTGTAAATAAGAAAGCTGAGATTCCAAAGGTTTCAGGAACTTGCCAACAGTCAAACAGAGATGCAGCAAAGCACTATGAAACACATAAACAAAAACATACAGGCTGGGTGGTAGCACGTGGGATTAAGCATGCATAGTGCAAAGCACAAGGACCAGCGTAAGGAGCCCAGTTCAAGCCCCAGGCTCCCCACCTGCAGGGGGTGGGGGGTTGCCTCACAAGTGATGAAGCAGGTCTGCAGGTGTCTTTTTCTCTTCCCCTCTCTTTCTTCCCCTCTTCTCTCGACTTCTGTCTATCCTATCCAACAGCAAAGACAGCAATAACAAGAACAATAATAACAGTAACAACAATGGGAAAAAGATGGCCTCCAAGTGCAGTGGATTCATAGCCGATAAACCTGGAGGCAAAAAGAAAAGGGGAAGGGAAGGGAAGGGGGAAGGAAGGGAAAGGGAGCCCTGGGGGTAAGAGGAGCAGCACCTGGCAGCTCCATGGATGGTGCTGTGGTGCTGTGTATTGCCTGCCTCCCACCCCCTCACTTTACCTAAGTATCTTTAAGAGAATGGAAAAGCTGTTTCGGGGGTGGGGGGGGAGTCAGGATAAGCGTACATAGTACAAAAGCTCAAGATCCCGGTTCAAGCCCCCAGCTCCCCACCCGCAGTTGGGTCGCTTCACAGGTGGTAAAGCAGGTCTTCAGGTGTCTATCTTTTTTTCATCTTTCTCTCCCCCTCTCTGTCTTCCCCTTCCCTCTCCATTTCTCTCTGTTCTATCCAATAAAACTTTTTTTTTTTTTTAAAAGGGCTTCAGAGATGCCGGTATCTCACATGAGCAAGGCCCTAGCATTAAAAACATTATTTTAAAAGATAAAATTTGATAGATGTTAGGGAGGAAAATCAAGTAGGGAAAGGGGTCAACACATGTTTCAGACAATGGGAGAGCAATTTCATTATTTCTTTGTTTTTCTAAGCAAAAATGTCTCTTAATTTTTCCGACAACCCAAGATTGTTATTTATTTATTTATTTATTTACTTATTTTTAAATCATTGCTTACTCCGGGCTTCACTGCTTCAGGCTGACATCTGATTTTTTTTTTAATTCATTTATTGAGGGGAGAGAGAGTAGAAAGAGAATCAGAGGAGGGGTGGGAGGCAGGAGGTGGCGCACCTGGTTAAACACAAGGACCTGAGCAAGGAGCTGGGTTCGATTTTGAGTTCAAAATCTTATCCACTGCACCACTTCCAAGGCCATTCCAGACTAACTTTCTCAGGGAGAGACAGAGATGGGGGAGAGAAAGGTACCACAGTACCAAAACTTTCTCCAGTGCAGAAGGGGTTGGGCTGGAGCCTGGGTCTCCTGCACAGCCGACCAGGTACACTAACTATCAAGGCAAGTGACCTGTAATTTTATTTAATGGGGGAGGGAGTCATGTGCCCAGAGTGAATGAACCCAGGGTCTGACATCTGCAGGGGAGGTGCTTAATCACAGAGCTGTCACCAGTGACCTCTGGGGGAGCCATTTTTAAAAAGGGGTCATGGGAATGCTTTCTCCAGAGTCAGCATTTGGGTGAAAGACAAGAGATTTAGTTTGAAATGAGGGCTACAGCTCCATGGAGCAAAGCAAAACAAAATTGTCCAAACCCTATAACTAATTAATCTCCTTTATAGAAAGATAGCTGGCAAGGCTCTCCAGAAACAAGACAAACTCCTAAATGTCTGTAACATATAAAACAGATTCACTAAGTTCTAGTAGATCTTATAAACTTCTTTCCTCTGATGTAGAAAATCCTCCACGTTTTGAGCATCGCAGCAGATCGTAACATGCCAGGTAGAGAATACTGACTACTCCACACACAGGTTCTCACACAGACAAGAGTTCAGGCGGATGCATACAAAACACGGAGGAGGGTCTGCCCTGATGGCATATGGAGAGTGAGTGGCCTTTGAGACAAAGTTTCTGCACTTTCATTTTTGTGTGTGTGTTTCAATAAAACTTTATTTACAAGAACAGAGAGAGTCTACACTTTCTTTTAAACCTTTCTTTGATGTTTTAGTTTTCCTTCTCTCTCCTTCCTTCTCCACCCCACCCATCCTGTGTATGTAGCTGAGGCCTCACATATGAGCAGTTTCTCTCTGGCCACTTTTTTTTTTTTTTTTTTTTTGCTAGAGACACAGTGAGAGAGAAGGTGAAATATCACCTGAGCTTCCCTCAAGAGTCTCCCAGCAAATATGGATCAGCATGCCAACACCCATGTTTAGCAGAGAAGCAATTACAGAAGCCAGACCTTCCACCTTCTGTATCCCACAATGACCCTGAGTCCATACTCCCAGAGGGATAAAGAATAGGAAAGCTATCAGGGGAAGGGATGGGATACGGAGTTCTGGTGGTGGGAATTGTGTGGAGTTGTAGCCCTCTTATCCTGTGGTTTTGTCAGTGTTTCCTTTTTATAAATAAAAATAATAAAAAATAATGTAAACAATAAAAAAATATTTCAAGTCAAGAGACTGTACAATTAAATCCTAAAATGGCATAAACTTCTAATTAAATATCTTTGTTTTGCATTAAAAAATGCCACATAAAGGGTTGGTTAGATTGTTATGTGGAAAACTGAAAACTGTTACACATGTACAAACCATTTTATTGTCAACTGTAAACCATTAATTCCCCCAATAAAGAAATAAAAAGTCACAAAAAAAAAGTCTCCCAGCCAGCACCTCTCAGGTGTTCAAATTAACATAGATATGCATGCTGTCTCCCTGGCCCAGATGTTGTGATTTTCCACAATGAGTAGGTTTTATCATTGTAAAAGCAAATTATTATAGTTGTGAAACATCTAGATGGGAATACAGGGTTGCCTCACTCTTAATAAAATGCTATCTCACTCAAACCCATTCTTTCTTTTACCCAGATCAAATAGAAAGAAATTGTAGATATGGCACAGTAGCTTGATGTTAAAAGAGTCTGAGTAGCCTAATACCTACGTTAACTGAATCAAAGCCCCAACCCAGGTGGCTGGCCTGAATCCCTAACATGTCCTGAGCTCTTCACAGCAGAGCAGAGCCAGACAAACAGACACTTTTATTGCAAAAATTTCAGCATCAACTGAACTATAAAGGCAAGAGTCTCTCTCTCCCCCACTCCTTTATTTTTGCCTTCAGGGTTATTGGGCCTCTGTGCCAGCAGTATGAATCCACTGTTCCTGGTGGCCTTTTTTTTTTTTTTTTCACTTTATTGGATAAGACAGAAAGAAATTGAGAGAGATGGGGAGACAGAAAGCAAGAGAAAAGAAAGTCCTGCTTCTCCGCTTGTGAAACATTCCCCCCTTCAGGTGGGGAGCCGGGGGCTCAAACTCGGATCCTTATGGTTAGTACTATCATTGCTTAATTGGGTGTGCCAATGCCAGGGTCCCCAGGATTTAAGTGCCTATAGAGCACTCCCAAATTCAATGACAGAAATACCCGAACAGGCCATCTACTGGAGACAAATGACAGGAAACTGATGTCTGCCTACAAGTTAGAAAATGTTTTCCAACTACTAGATGAGGTTCAGCTTTTTAAAAGGAGTCTCAGCCTACAACTTCTCCTCTCAAGAGAGTCAAACCTTTTACTGACTTCTTAGTGCCATCATCCTACCCTTGCAGAAAAATCTATTTAAATGCCAAGTCAGTGATAATACCACCATCTGCCGATGTAACAAATGAACAAGTCTAAGAAAGGTAACTTTATAAAAGCACCAATCCCTTTCATGCACCCAGTCTGATGACTGTTGCAGATGTGGAATCTACCGAAGAAACTTTGTGGCCCTATTTAGAAAGCCTACTCAAGTGTCTCAAAAAAAAAATGCTTCAGAAGATTTTAGCATAATTTTCAGGAATTACCAAATTAGCAAGTTTCTAGACACGAAGACCAAATATTCATTTCCTGGGAAGAGAATTAAATATCCAGTCGGACCATGCATAATTAAAAATGGTCACTTTACTGTCTAAGTAATACACTGCACACTCATAGCAGCATTGAGTGGAGATCGTGTTTCTTCTCTTAGGGTAACGTGCTAGGTAGGCAATTAAATTGTCATAAGATTCAGGGGCATTGGTGTTTTGCACCAAAGTAAACCACTCTGTGGTGGGGGGGGAGGGGTTCAGGTCCTGGAACATGATGGACCTAGTGGGGGTTGTATAGTTATGTGGAAATGTTATGCATATATAAACTATTGTATTTTACTGTTGACTGTAACCATTAATCCTCCAATAAAGAAACTAAAAAAAAAACATAAAAATTCAGGGGCAAATACGTAGCAACAACATAAATCTGGAGAAAATATCCTAGAAATATATGTGTTAGAAGTATCCTCAAAAAAAGCAGTTTTGCTGTGGAAGCCTAAAGTCTGCATGAGTGTATGACTGTCCCACTGGATCATAGAACAAACTTAAAGCTCATGGAATGTGTGTTATCTGGATGTTTACAAGGGCTGTGGATTACATTTTTACTGTTGGTTTTATAACTGGCTTCCTCCAAAGGACTCCTCACAAAAATGAGTGGACACTGGAGAAGTAACAAAGACATCGATTTCTTTAAGCATAGTACAAGAAAACACAGACAAGAACCTATCATTTAAGCCAAGCCACCTTTTCCACTTCCAATTCCACCAGTATAGAGCCAGAAACCCAAGAAGGCAGTTACTAAAGTTCTCACGGTCTTAACAACACTGTGATCTGAACAAATGGGGCTTGCTAAGAAATAATCACTTGGGGGGGTCCAGTGGTAGCACACCAGGTTAAGCGGACATAGCATGAAGTGTAAGGACCAGTGGTCTAAGGATCCTGGTTCGAGCCCCCAGCTTCCCTCCTGCAGGGGAGTCGCTTCACAAGCGGTGAAGCAGGTCTGCAGGTGTCTATCTTTCTCTCTCCCTGTGTTCCCCTCCACTCTCCATTTCTTTCTTTTTTTTTAATTTATTTTTTATTTAAGAAAGGATAAATTAACAAATCCATAGGGTAGGAGGGGTACAACTCCACACAATTCCCACCACCCAATCTCCAAATCCCACCCCCTCCCCTTATAGCTTTCCCACTCTCTATCCCTCTGGGAGCATGGACCCAGGGTCGTTGTGGGTTGCAGAAGGTGGAAGGTCTGGCTTCTGTAATTGCTTCCCCACTGAACATGGGCGTTGACTGGTCGGTCCATACTCCCAGTCTGCCTCTCTCTTTCCCTAGTAGGGTGGGTCTCTGGGGAAGTCTCCATTTCTTTCTTTTCTATCCAACAACAGCAAATAACAACAACAATAATAACAACAAAAATGGGAAAAAATGGCCTCCAGGAACAGTGGATTGGCAGTGCAGGGACTGAGTCCTAATAACCCTGGAGGCAAATAATAATAATCACTTGCACAAGTCTTGGACAAGTTTTCCTGGGGAGCAGCAATTTGCAGACCCACTTCGAAAACTCCCCTCTTCACAATTCACCAACTCTATCAGTTTCTCCAGTGGGTATCATGTATGCTAGATAACAAAATGGCCAGATAAGTTGGTATCTTATACTGATCTTTACTTGCCACCAGAAGAGAGACAAGTGCAGATTTCTGAAGTACAAGCAGACACCTAAACAAAAACTGTTTAAATCCATGTATATCAAAGGAACCCAGCCCCTACAAGTGAATCCCAGTAGTTTTCTTTGCATAACCATTATGCTATCTACCCCCATTGATAGTTTTCTTACAAAATGAACAGAGTAAGATGGCAGGATCACAAATGACTGGTCTGGAGAGATAGAGAAATAAGTAGGAAGGCAACTTACTGTAAAAATATGTTTATGCAGGGGGCCTGGGCGGTAGTGCAGTGGGTTAAGTTCAAATGGCATGAAGCGCAAGGATCAGCATACGGATCCCAGTTTGAGCCCGCAGCTCCCCACCTGCAGGGAAGTTGCTTCACAGGTGTTGAAGCAGGTCTGCAGGTGTCTGTCTTTCTCTCCCCCTCTCTGTCTTCCCTTCCTCTCTCTATTTCTCTCTGTCCTATCCAACAACAATGACAGCAATAACAACAACAATAAATAATAACAAGGATGAAAAAAATGGCCTCCAAGAGTAGTGGATTCGTGCAGGCACCGGAGCCCCAGCAACAACTCTGGAGACATATGTGTGTGTGTGTGTGTGTGTGTGTGTGTGTGTGTGTGTATTTATGCAAATGTGTATGTTTAAGTCACCGCCCATATTGAAATGGCACTGTCCAAAACCGTAACATGTTCCCAGTGAAGCCCTAGTAAAAATGAAGCCAATCTATTTTCCAACACAACAGATGCAAACTAAAGTTTCTAATTTTAAACATAAAACATCCAAGATGGTATACAAGGTTCAAAGCCCATTTTTCTATTGTAAATACTGTTTTTCAGCCTATTTTAATTATAACATACAGTTTTCATTTGTAAATTTCTAGTTTTCTGTGGTTGAGATATGTTGGCATTTTCTAAAAGAAGACAAATTGTTATGTAAGACAGAAGGGCACCTTTTCCCTTTTCCTTTACTGGAGGTTATCATGTTGAATATCTCTTAAAAAAGAAAAACTCTCCGGGTGGAAGTCGATATCATTATGGTTCTGCAAAGGAGACTCTTAAGCCTGTGGCTCCAAAGTCCCAGTTCAGTCCTTTGCACCACAATAAGCCAGAGTTGAGCAGTGCTCTGGTCTCTCTCTCTCACTCTCTTTCTCTCTCTCTCTCTCTGTATTTTTCTCTATGTATGTCTCTCATTAAAAATAAATAAATAAGAGGCTGGGTGGTAGCACAAGGACCAGCGTAAGGATCCCAGTTCAACCCCCAGCTCCCCACCTGCAGGGGAGTCACTTCACAAGTGGTGAAGCAGGTCTGCAGGTCTGTCTTTCTCTCCCCCTCTCCCTCTCTTCATTTCTCTCTGTCCTATGGACAACAAGGGCCACAAAAATGGAAAAAAAATGGCCTCCTGGAGCAGTGGATTCAAAATGCAGGCACTGAGCCCTAGTGGTAACTCTGGAAGCAAAAAAAAGCAAAGGATGAATATTCAAAATGTCTGTAGAACACCTAGAAAAACCACACAAAAAAAGTGTTAAATGGCCTAACTGAAAAATAAACAGAAAGTACCTTCATGAATGTCTCACAAGGCATGCGGGAAACAGACCTGAGCGAATACAATTTCGCCCTTCATTGCTAAAATGCCATGAAAGGACATCTTTCAGTTCTCAGATAAAATTTTAAAATGCTGATGATATTACAGAAAAGGGGCTGTTTCACTACTAGTAGTGAAAATTAAAAAAGAGCTTTTTTTGAAGGTAACAGGGAATTTATGAACTCAATAAACTTATTATTTGATCCATACATGTTATCACTCAGATCTATTTATACAAATGGGAGGGTGGTGGTGGTACATCTGGTTTAGAGCACATGTCACCAGAGTTAAAGTCCCCATCCCCACCTACAGGGTGAAAACTTTGCAAGTGGTGAAGCAGTTCTGCAGGTGTCTCTCTCTCCCTCTCTACCTCCCCCTACCCTCTTGATTTCTGGCTGTCTCTATCCAATAAATAAATAAATAAATAAATAAATAAATAAAGACAACATTTACTCATGGTGCAGCCAAGACATCTCAAGTGAAACCATGTTAACTTGACTTGAGTATTGTTCAAAATATCTAGGCAGAGAGTGCAGAGCTCAGTGGTAGAGCATTTTACTGCAAAACATCTGGGCTTAGCAAAAATTGTGTAGTGTTTAATGCATGTACCAGAAATAAAATCTCTCCAAATTTACTGTCAGCTCTTGAATAATATCAATGCCATAGCATCATTTTACAGTTACATCTACTTAGCTTCCAGGTGTGTGACTGCTTAACCTCTGTGCTTTTTTCCTAGCTCTACCCCAAAGAACTCCCATTTACACACACACACACACACACACACACACACACACACACACACACACACACACACACCAAAACAAACAAACATCAGAGTGGAATGTGGAGGTTAGCAATGATTTTATAAGGGAGACAAAAGAAATGACATATAGGGTCTAGGATTTTACTTAAAAAAGTTCCCTCAAGACTTTGGGATCTCTTCAGTCTCCTCTTGGATAACCTTTCCCAGTTTTTTCCCCCAGTTTCCCAACTCTGCCACCCAAATACCACCAGCTCTAACCTTCTTATCTCTCCTGATCCCTTGGAAACAGTGGCTTATTACACAGGGAGAGACAGGCTCTCCAGCTATTAAGAATGGCTATTCTCTAAATATAGCAGTAGATGGGTTCATAATTATATAATCATTTGTATAATAATATATACAGTTTCTATTATGTTCAGGAAATCCCAGGATAGCTAAGAGGAAGGAGACCGGAATTGTGGAGAGCAGAGAAGGTATTTTGCAGAACTGATTTCCATACATCCATATATGACGTCCTGCATTGATTTTCCACATGAAATTTTAGCATTAAAATGCAAAAGCCAACCAAACATACCAGTAGAGAAATGCACCTCCCTCCCTGCCAATATTCCCCTTTGGGGGCCAGGAGGTAGCACACCTGGTTGAGCGCACATGTTATAATGCATAAGGACCCAGATTCAGGCCCCTGGTCCCCACCTGCAGGGGGAAAGCTTCACAATTGGTGAATCAAGGCTGCAGGTTTCTCTCTGTTTCTCTCCCTCTCTATCATCCTCTCCCCTCTTGATTTCTGGCTGTCTCTATCCAAAAAATAAAGATAATTTAAAAAAATTAAATATTCCCCTTTGTAAGAGGGCTCGTTGTGTACATTTGCTAAGACAGGTCAAGGGAGGTTGTTCAACAATCTGTATTGGATTGTGCTAGGCGGGTACACGAGGGGGGGTGATAGGAGAGAAGAGAGAGAGAAAGAAAGAGAGGTGAGAGGAGAGAGAAAAGGTGAGAGAGGAGAGGTGATAGAGAGAGGAGAGAAAGAGAGAGATAGGAGAGAAAGAGAGAGAGAGAAAAAGAACAAAGAATATACTCCCACAAAACTTAGCCCAGGGAGTGAGTGCAACTTTAAACTTTAAAGCAGACAGCAAAATGAAAGGCTTTGGAAGCAGACCTTGTGCCAGCAGGACCCAGGGTGAAGAAAACTGGAAGGACAGTTCTTCCACGCAAGTCAGAGAATAAAAGGGGAGCATGATTTGGCAGTAAGAGAGTTGTAAGCAAACTATTTAACCCAGAGCCAGGGGAAGGATTCAGGGGGGAAACAAATGAGCACAATACAGCATGTTCTAATTAAACATTTCAAGAGTGTTTAGCTATCTTGGGCCTGTAAACTCAATTAGCAGAGAAAGAATACAACAGTGACTTATCAGCATGTCACTAGATTACCAGCATGCTCATTAAGTCAAGAAAAAGTCCACTGAGAGGCAATACTGCATATGTTTCAATGCACGTTTCAAATAATGCGTGTAGAAGAAATCACTCATTTGACAACTACTACAGCTTAGGGACTAGTATGGGAAATACAGTGCTTATAGTAAAGTTATATAGAGCATTAGAAAAACAATTTTGGGAGTCAGGCGGTAGCACAGCAGATTAAGCATAGATGGTGCAAAGTGCAAGGACCGGCGTAAGGATCCCGGTTCAAGCCCCTGGCTCCCCACCTGCAGAGGAGTCGCTTCACAAGTGGTGAAGCAGGTCTGCAGGTGTCTATCTTTCTCTCCCCATTGAGAGGAGAGGGTAGATAGAGAGAAGGAAAGAAAGATAGATACCTGCAGACATGCTTCACCATTTGTGAAGAGACCTCCTACAGGTGGGGAGCTGGGGGCTTGAACTGGGATCCTTATACTGGTCCTTGCACTTCATACTATGTGCCCTTAATCCCGTGATCCATCGACTGACCTCCCTGACTTGTTTTCTGTCTCCTAAACTTCTGCAACACCTATTCAATTATGATTAGAAACTCAATGTCTTCAAGTCATGGCTGGACCCAGATAACTATCTCTATTTTAGTTAGAGTAAGGTAGATGAATGTCACAAAGAAGCAGAAAGAAAATCATAATAATAAAAAATAAACTCATTTTGACCCTGTGTAACTCATAAGATGATGAAACAAGTAATTAAGCTTTAGAAAGATAAATCACCCTTTCAAATTTCCACTGTACAGCATCTTGGTTATAATGAAAGGTGCTATTCCTTATCAAACAAGTCTAATATACAAAGAACCAAAAAAACAATAAATCAATTTTAGAAGCACTGAGGCCCCCCAAATACATGTAATGAGTAGAATAAAAATGCATGAGTTAGATGATAAAAAAAAAAAACACCATAATAACTGATCTTAAGTAATGACTTTTCATTATGAGAGAGGTCAATCTGTCTCAGTGGTGGATCTTTTCTTACTTATTTTTTACTTTTTAAAGTCTTTTCCTTAATATTTTATCTATTTTTGATACAGACAGAAAGGCACTGAGAGGGAAGGCAGAGATAGATAGGGAGAGAAAGAGTCACCTACAGCACTGCCTCAGTGATAGTCAAGCTTCCCCCTGCAGGTGGGGACAAGGGGCTTGAACCCGAGTCCTTGGGCATGGTAATATGTGTGCTCAACTAGGTGTGCCACTGTCCAGCCCGTTTTATTTTTTGTTTCTGATTTTTCCTTGCATTGCTTTATTTTCTTGCTTCCTAACTAGCCATTAGTGAATAAGGATGGGAGTTTTCTTTCTTTTTTTTCTTTTTCATGATCTTCAAGAATATTTCAGCAGTTTCCCATAACCATACCAAACACACAACACAGCAAGAAGCACATTTGTCTATGGCAGCAGGATTAAATGTGCTTTCCACTTTGGAAATTACAGGCATCCCTGTTTCTATCTTCCCCAAGACATCATTATTACTTTCAGATGATTTATGGCTGAAAGGAGGGGAGATGGTACAAAGATCCTATGCCAGACTCCCACATGGCATCTAATGTAAGCCAAGCTGTGAAAGACTCATAAATGTGGGTAGATCAGTTTCACCAAGGAAAGGAGCAAGAAGGTTCCAGAGACCAAGCAGGAAACTGGCCAGACAATTTTTCACAGTCCTGTCATTCCAAAGCAGCAGTAACACTAACAGTGATACGCTCCTGCTCCTGAACACCTGATGCCTGAGCTACACTGAAGGACAGTCAGCAAGAAGGTAGGCAGGACTGACTTGGGACACTATCAATCAATCTTGTTCACTCTTCAGCAAAGCTGTTGTAAGTTTTTTCTTACTCCGTTTCAGTTTGATGCCGAAGTTGGCATCGTAATCGCTTAACGATTTCAAGAGACAAAGTAATGTCTTTGAAAAGTTCCCAGAAATCCTGGAAATTCCAATGGCATGTTCCAAGCAGAAAAAACAAAAGGTAGTTGAGTTCTGTTAAAGATAATACATGTCTGTTCAATAGTAGTGTGCTAAGGTATAGAAAATATTTATCACATCATAAATACATGTTGAACATACATAGCTGCACTCTTGGACGTTTTTGGATACATTTTCTGAACTCAATCCAAATAGTTATCTACCTAAAAGTAGATGAGATAAAACTAATACATTCTGAAACAAATCTTGAACAAAAGTAAAGTGTAGTAAATGAAAACCTAAGACAGTAGAGAAACTAAGTTCATAGCTTGAACTTCATGCCCCCAGTTACGATGAAGAGGGAGTTAGCTCTGGGTGAGAGAAATTGAGTGTGGAGAGTTGTTTGGGGTATAGTTGAAGCAGACAATGGACAAAACTGAAAACATAAGCTGTGGCGATGGTCCAGACAATTCAGACAGCATAAGATGTGCATACAATATCTTACCTAGGACATCAAGAAGCTACTAATAAAACTCAAGTGTAAGAACGACGAAATTATCTGGTTGAATGGATGAGCATGCAGTGGTAAGTAACAAGTCCTCAGCTAGGTGGGCAGTAATTAGAATACTGGAACAGTAAAGGAACAGATGATCGTGAAGGTTCTGTGAAAGGCCAGAGTACATTTTTTTTTTTGCCTCCAGAGTTACCGCTGCCTCTCAGTACCTGCACTACAAATACACTGCTGCTGGAAGCCATTTTTTTTCCATTGTTGTTGTTGTTGGATAGGACAGAGAGAAACAGAGAGAGGAGGGGAAGACAGAGAAGAGGAGAGAAAGACAGACACCTGCCGACCTGCTTCACCGTTTGTGAAGCGACCCCCCTGCAGGTGAGGAGCCAGAGGCTCGAACCGGGATCCTTGTGCTGGTCCCTGTGCTTCACACTATGTGCGCTTAACCCGCTGCGCTACTGCCTGGACCCTACAATTTTTTTTCTTATGACTTGGTGTCTAAGACTATTTTAAAATGCTAGCTGAGACCAAAGAAGAGAACTATACTACATTTTTGTGGTTAACAGAAACAGGAGGATCTAAAAGATAAGGGATGAGGGCCAAAAGTATTTGAGGGAGGCATATGTGATTCATGAGGTTTAAAAAAAAAACTTGCTATATATCACATAAACAGCATATGAGTCTGAAACTTGGGATTGAAAAAGAAAACTGGGGGGCCAGGCGGTGACACACCTGATTGAATGTACACATTACAGTGTTCAACTTCCCAGGTTCAAGATACTGGTCCCCACCTGTAGCCAAAGAGCTTCACAAGAGGTGAAACAGTCCTACGTATGTATGTATGTATGTACATATGTATGTACGTACGTATGTATGTGTATGTATGTATGTACGTGTGTATGTATGTATAATCTATCTCTCCTTCCCCTCTCAACTTGTGTCTCTATCAAAAAAATTAAATATTCTTTAAAAATAACTTGGAACACCTCCTTTTAAAAAACTGATAGAAATCACAAATGAGCTGTGGTCTGGGAGGTGGCTCTGTGGCTAAGGCACTAGACTTCCAAGCATGAGGTTCTGAGTTCAATCCCTGGCAGCATATGTACCAGAGTGATGTCTGGTTATTTCTCTCCTCTTATATTTCTCTTTAATAAATAAATAAAATCTTTTAAAAAAAGAAAGGAAGGGAGGAAGGAAGGAAAGGAGGAAGGAAGGAAGGAAGGAAGGAAGGAAGGAAGGAAGGAAGGCAGGCAGGGAGGGAGGGAGGAAGGAAGAAAGAAATCACAAATGAATTTAGAAGAGACCCCTGTCAGAATTTTCAGGACAATTTCCTGAGGAAGAAGGGGGCACAGACAAGTTCAAGAGTGCTATGGAATTATCTGAGCACACTGCACTGACAGCAAAGACAAAGGGAACTTGAACCACAGGGTCAAGCTTCATAGAAAAATGAAAAAAAGTGTCCTAACTCATAAGGCACTGAAGCACACCAGTGAGAACTGAGAGAACAATTTCAAAAGAGAACAGAACGCAGGGGCCAGGCTGTAGTACAGCCAGTTAAGCACACATGGCGTGAAGCCCAAGGACTGGAGTAAGGATCCCTGTTTGAGCCCTTGGCTCCCCACTTGCAGGGGGGTCACTTCACAAGTGGTGAAGCAGGTCTGCAGGTGTCTGTCTTTCTCTCCCCCTGTCTTTTCCTCTTCTCTCAGTTTTTCTCTGTCCTATCCAACAACAACAGCTGCAATGACAACAAGGGTCACAGAACGTTGGGGGAAAATGGCCTCCAGAAGCAGTATTCTTAATGCAGGCACCAAGCCCCAGCAATAGCCCTGAAGACAAAAAAAAAAAAAAAGAGAGAGAGAGAGAACAGAAGATAAAAACAAGACTGTAGCATAACAGTGCATGGCTGGAGTGAGTGAGGTAAGATGGTCTCTAACTGTTCCATTACTTACAACATGCCCCCAGATAACACAGGCTTCCATGAATGATAAACCACTGGATATCAGAAAAAACAACGCAGAAAAGGCAAGATAGTGTTAACAAGTTTTTACCTTCTTGTGATTCTTGTAAACATTTCTGTGGGCAAACCCCTTGCCACAAAGCTTGCATTTGTAAGGCTTGTCTTCACTGTGTATTACTTTGTGGGCACCCACTTGATCCAGTCTCTTAAAGGATTTGTTACAAATCTCACAGTTATAGGGTCGTTTCTCTGTGGGGGATTAAAAAAAAAAGAGTAGAGACAATCTCACATCTAAGTGAAGGTAAAGGATACAGAAGGAAGCATTCTTTGGTATGCTTTTTAATTTTCATTATTGGATACAGACAGAGAGAAATTGAGAGGTGAGGGAAGATAGAGAGGAAGAGAGACAGAGAGACACTTGCATCCCTTGTTTCACCACTCATGAAGCTTTCCCCCTGCAGGTGAGGACCAGGGGCTTGAACCTGGATCCTTGTGCACTGTAATACTCATTACAGTGTGCTTTAGCAGGCGTGCCACTGCCTGGTCCCAGCAGGAAACATTCTGACTTCATACTGCTTCTTTTAGCTAAATCCACTAAACAGAACAATTAAAATAAAAACAAAAACCTAATTCATGCTAGATACATGAACCTAGTGAAAGAGAGAGGTGGGGGGGGATAGGAAACAGCTTACCCAGTAAAGTGCACACATTACCATGCATGACGGCCCAGGCTGGAACCCCATAGGGGAACATCTGCACAGGGGAAGCTTCACGAGAGATGGAGCAGTACTGCGGTGGGTGTCTCTCTTCCCCTCTCTGTCTACCTGTGTCTGTTTGTCTGTCTCTCTCTCCCTTTCTTGTACGATCTTATGTTTAAAATATAAAATCGAGGGGCCAGTTGGTGGCACACCTGGTTAAGTGCCCAAGTTACAGTATGCAAGGACCAAGGTTTAAGCCCCTGGACCCCACCTGCAGGGGGAAGCTTCACAAGTGGTGAAGGACTGCAGGTGTTTCTCTGTCTTGCTCCCTCTCAATCTTCCCCCTCCTCTCAATTTCTCTCTGTCTGTATCTAAATAAAAAAAATCTTTTTTTAAAAAAATCAAAAGGATACCAGGAGCAGTGAGATTGCATAGTCACAGAGCTCCATCAATAACCCTGCTGACAAAAACAAACAAACAAACAAAATAGCAAAAGCAAGAAAGTGAGCTTGTCCTTTTGTACACCTATGTGGCACAACTTCTGTAAAAGTAGAAAAAGGCATAAAGGAGCCTACTTCTGGCTGGAGAAAGGTGCTGACAGGTAGGTGTGAGTTTCAATCAATCTGGCCACAGCTCCAGGGGCCAAGATTGGTGGAGCAGAGGTAAACCCCCAGCACACCTCCTGCATGGCAATGGTAGAGCTCCAATTCCCAAAGGAGGCTGCACGACTCCTTTGTGTGGGAAAGCCATACTTAGGCAATCACTGTGAAACATTGACAGCTAGATTAAAAAATACTGCCTGCTTCAGACAAAGCATATACAAGGGCTGCCAGTTTTTTGATCTCTATTTTTATTTGCCAAAACATCTATTTCTGTCTCCAAACAAACTGAATATCAAAAACAACAACAAAAAACATCAGGGGCCTCAAATTACATCTCAAACTCTAGAAAGAGACTTCTTAAATCAAAAGTTATTTTTTCAGAGCTGTTGCTTTTAAGTCTGTGTAACAGACTTATCCAAAAAGCATGCTCAAAATGAAATTATGGAACTCTAAAACTTTTATGTAAAATGGGTTTACAAATTTCTCACTGACACATGTTAGCACCTCAGTTATATTACATTGTCATTACAAAGCATCTAAAACTATATGAACTATACTTATTGAATTCCTCTGAAAATCAAACACTACATTTGCCTGGCACATTGATCTCTTTTGGTCTTCACACAGATTTTGAAAAGTAGGAATCAGCATCCCAGATTACAGACAGAGTATACAGAAACTGAGCCTCAAGGAGTAATAACAAATGAAACAGTAACTCTGAAAGCCTTCAGTATCATTGAGTCCAACTAGACTTATTTTGGGGTTGAAGTCCAGAGAAATTAAGAAGCTTGTTCAAATACAGTAAGGCAGGTTATTGGTCAACCAGAACCAGTAGTCAGGTCTTCTGACTAACCCTCTCAGAGTTTCTGAAACCAGCAAAGTAAATCTGTGTAGTGATTACCTGAATGAGTGATCATGTGGCGTTTTAGCTGATTTGCAGAAATAAATTTCTTCATACACTCTTGGCAATCAAATATCTCATGAATCTGAAAACAGGTAAAATATCAGATAAATTGACCATCAAAGCCAAAGAAATTAAAACTCACCTAAAAGCAAAAGAACAAGTGGACAATTGTTACCACAGTGATGGAACTACATATTATAATTCAGGCTCAATCTATTCAGAAATTTCCATACAAAATGAAAACACAAGGAACATAAATTATGAAAGAGATTCCTAAGAAACATTATCACTGAAGGAAAGTATGACTGTACACTAATATGTCTGTAAATATGGAACAATTCGTCTACATAAAACAGATAAGAATTTATAATCTTCAAAAATTATACCTAGTATATATTCTGTTATCTACAAATTTAGGCTTGGAAATATGTAATCTTCAGGTAATTATATTCAAGTCAATAACCAACAGCATTTTAAACTGAAATGAATGTTGTTCAAAACAAAGTATTCACTGTCATTAAATGAGATGTGTAAGTATTCATTGAATAAGCATTTAAATAAACTGCTATTAAAGTAAAAAAAAAAAAAAAAGGGGAGTCGGGCTGTAGCGCAGCAGGTTAAGCGCAGGTGGCGCAAAGCACAAGGACTGGCATAAGGATCCCGGTTCGAACCCCGGCTCCCCATCTGCAGGGGAGTCGCTTCACAGGCGGTGAAGCAGGTCTGCAGGTGTCTATCTTTCTCTCCCCCTGTCTTCCCCTCCTCTCTCCGTTTCTCTCTGTCCTATCCAACAACGACGACAACAACAATAATAACTACAACAATAAAACAACAAGGGCAACAAAAGGGAATAAATAAACAAAATAAAATATTTAAAAAATAAATAAAGTAAAAAAAAGTAATTAATAACTTAGCTCACAATAAAACTCTCAGAAAAGAAACCCCACAACCAGTGGTTCAGAAGATAGCACAGTGGATAAGGTATTGGACTCTCAAGTATGAGCTCCTGAGTTCAATCCCCAACAGCACACCAGAGTGATGTCTGGTTTTCTCTCCCTCTCTCCTCCTATAATTCTCATTAATAAATTATATATATATACATATATATTTAAAAAGGCCTACAATCAAATGAAAAAAGAACATAATAATGGAAAGGAATAGCTTAAGCAAGCTACCTGGTAAATATAAATGATACAGGGGGCCAGGCAGTTAGCACAGTGGGTTAAATGCACATAGCACAAAGCACAAGGACCAGCATAAGCATCCCAGTTCAAGCCTCTGGCTCCCCACCTGCAGGGAGGGGGTCACTTCACAAGCGGTGAAGTGTCTGCAGGTGTCTGTCTTTCTCCCTCTCTGTCTTCCCCTCCTCTCTCAACTTCTCTGCCCTATCTAACAATAACAGCAGCAGCAACAACAACAACAATGAAAATAACAGGGGCAACAAAATGGGAAAAATGGCCTCCAGGAGCAGTGGATTCGTGGCTGCAGGCACTGAGCCCCAGCAATAACCCTGGAGGCAAAAAAAAAAAAAAACCTCAAACAACTGAATGCAGTATTTGCTATTACAATTGAATATTAAATTTCGTTCCTTCCCTCCCTGATAGTAAACTAGAGAAACTGGACAGATGGTTTGAAATGTAAAAGACCAGTTTATTATCAGAAACAACAGAGTTCTAAGAAGAATTTGTTGTATGAAGCTTTACACTGGAAGCACTGAATGTCCAAATATCAATCTACTTTGCTGAAGATTCTGAAATGGTTTTGGTAAAGTCATGGTTCTGTTCTAACTTCACTGACAGCAGAACTCACAGCACTACACACACACACAGTGAGGGAGGGCAAAGTTGCTCCTGTAGTCACTTGGGTCACTTCAGAATAAATCTCCAAAGCAGAAGACATGGAACAATGACAGAAACGAGTATTGAGTGGAGGACTGGGTTGTTTTCCTGAACTGGCTTCACTGCTGAAGTGGCTGTGAAGAGCTCAAGGAGAAGAGAGTAGAAATAGAGAACAATTGGGGGCTGGGTGATGGTGCACCAGGTTAAGTGCACATAGTACAAAGTGCAAGGACCAGGACAAGGATACCAGTTCAAGCCCCTAGCTCCCCACCTGCAGGGGAGTCGCTTCACAAGTGTTGAGGCAGATCTTCAGGTGTCTAGCTTTCTCTCCCCCTCTCGGTCTTCCCCAGCCCTCTCCATTTTTCTCTGTCCTATCAAAAAACAAAAACAAACAAACAAAAAAAAACTGGGCAAAAAATAGCTACAAGAGCAGTGGATTTGTAGTGCAGGCACCAAGCCCCAGTGATAACCCTGGAGGAAGAAGAAAGAAGAAAGAAGGAGAAGGAATGGGAAGAGGAGGAGGAGGAGAAGAAGATGATGGTGATGGAGAAGGAAGAGGAGGAGGAGAAGGAGAAGAATAATAATACCGAACAAGATGCAGGGAAACAGAAGTTGGGCTAGGCGATCCTGGGTCTGCAGACTGTGCCCTAGTTCTAGATTCAGGGCAGGTCTAATATCCAACCTGCCTTCCACTTTGGTCAGATCATACTGAAGTAATCTGTAAACTTAGCTCTCACAGCAGAATCATGACAGAAAAAGCAAGAAAAGGTAGAGAAGAAATAAGGTAGAAGTAGAGAAATAAGGTAGGAGTAGACATAGACCGATCCACCAGAATCTGACAGACCTCCCTGTTCAAATGCAGCAAACCCTTGGACTCTGAATTCAGATGGGAGGCTACCAAGGTGGGAGGGAGGTCCAAGGGTATGTGAGGAAGGGATACTGGCACACTGGTGGGTGTGGTATATCGGGCGGAAGCACAGCGGGTTAAGCACAGGTTGTGCAAAGCACAAGAACCGGCATAAGGATACCGGTTTGTGTCGGGCTCCTCACCTGCAGGGGGTCGCTTCACAGGTGGTGAAGCAGGTCTCTCCCCCTCTCTGTCTCCCCCTCCTCTCTCTATTTCTCTATGTCCTAACCAACAATGATGACAACAGTAATAACCACAAGAATAAAATAACAAAGGCAACAAAAGATAAATAAATATTTAAAAAAGAAAGAAAAAAGATACATTAAAAAAAACAATTGTACCCCTCAAACACACAGGCTCTAGATGGCTTGCTGTTTCCCACATCTGCAGTTACTTCCTCCACTGATATCATACATGAGGGACTGGAATCAACTTTGTCCATGCTTGTGTCAGTGTTGCTATTCTGATGTCCTCCCGTGAACCAGGAAGGTTTTTTTTTTTTTTTTTAATGGTATTTGAAATGGTGAACTCTTTTCCAAAGATTTCTTTTTTGTTTGTTTTGTTTTATCATTAGTGGAATTTCACAAATCCAAGCTGACTTTCTTTTTTCAATTCTTCTTCTTCTTCCAGCATTTGCCCTTCTTCCATAGCCAGTCAACAGCATCAGGTTTTTTCAATGAGAGATAGAGACCCCACAGCATAAGCCCCCCTCCAGTCAGTGGAGGAGAGATATGGAGCTTCAGTCGTATAAAGGTAGAGAACAAACACCTCATCACAGACCCCTGCGAGCGTCAACCCAGCTTTGACCTAGCACGTTATGATTGGGCCCTCCTCAATCGCTATCGAACAGGCCATGGCAGGTGCGCCGCTATGTTCCATCGCTGGGGAGCCAGAGACGACCCGAACTGCCCCTGCAGCTACAGACAGACTATGACCCACATAGTCAACGACTGCCACCTCTCCAGATTCAAAGGAGGTCTCGAAACTTTACATCAGGCTCAACCTGACGCTGTTGACTGGCTACGGAAGAAGGGCAAACGCTAGAAGAAGTCGTATACATGGCAAAGCTGTTCCCTTGTGATTCAGTTATCTTGCTGGCCCTTCAGAAGGTTTGTTTTTTTTAATGATTTTCTTTCTTTTTTAAAATATTTATTTATTTATTTATCCCCTTTTGTTGCTCTTGTTTTGTTGTTGTAGTTGTTATTGCTGTTGTTATTGATGTCGTCATTGTTGGATAGGGCAGAGAGAAATGGAGAGAGGAAGGGAAGACAGAGAGGAGGAGAGAAAGACAGACACCTGCAGACCTGCTTCACCACCTGTGAAGCAACCCCCCTGCAGGTGGGGAGCCGGGGGCTTGAACCAGGATCCTTATGCCGGTCCTTGCACTTCATGCCACGTGCACTTAACCCGCTGCGCTACAGCCCAACTCCCCCTTCAGAAGGTTTTCAACTGTTCATTCCCTAATCTATCAGAGGAATCATTATCCTGGCAGCTACAGTCTTATAAAATGTGTTTACGTAATAAGACTTTAATATTAGTCACTCACTGGTTCAAAGGCTACAGAATGGATGCTGGGTTAATAGAAATGAAATCAACATCCAAATCCTCATCCATTTCTATTAGTACTCTTGGGGAGCCAGGCACAGTCTAGGAGGAACCTTGTTTTTTTAAGATTTTATTTTTTGTCAAGTGAGATTGGGGTTGGGTGGAATGCACGTGTTATCATGCACAAAGACTCATATTAACGCCCCCCCCCCCCAGTCTCCTATTCATGGGGAATGTTTCCTGAGCATTGGAGCAGTGCTGCAGGTGTTTCTCCTCTCAGTCGCTCATTCTATTGAGAAAACAATAATAACAACAAACTCCAGCAACCATGGAGTTGTACAGGCACTGAGTCCCAGTGAAGTCCCTGGCGGCAAAACAAAACAATAACAACAAAAGTAACACTGCATCATAGCATTATAGGATTCTTAGATGTACTGTCCATCTCAACTCCAAAAAAGTCCATTTCTACCTTTCTCTCGACAGTAAGTTTAAAATGCTCAGTCGGGGCCAGGTGGTG
The DNA here is from genome assembly GCF_950295315.1 of Erinaceus europaeus. Classification (NCBI taxonomy): domain Eukaryota; kingdom Metazoa; phylum Chordata; class Mammalia; order Eulipotyphla; family Erinaceidae; genus Erinaceus; species Erinaceus europaeus. Next base: position 193,926,699 of record NC_080163.1, on the reverse strand, counting down.
GCGCACCTGGCTAAGCACACGTGTTCCAGTGCCAGTGCACAAGGACCTAGATTCAAGACCCCAGTCCCCACCTGCATGGGGAAAGCTTTACAAGTGGTGAAGCAGTGCTGCAGGTGTCTCTCTGTTTCTCTCCCTTCCTCTCGATTTCTAACTGCCTCTATCCAATCAACAAATAAAGATTAAAACTTTAAAAATAAATAAATAAAATAAAATGCTCAGTCAACCATGTTGTAAATAGATGTGCTGTCATCCAGGCTTTGCTGTTCCCTTTATGAAGAACAGGTAAAGTAAATTTAGCCGCGTTCGTAAAGGTCATAGAATTTGGATGGAACGTAAGCACTAGCTTCAGTTTAAAGTCACTGGCTTACATTAGCCCCCAACAAGAATCAGTCTGTCCTTTGACTTCCTCTCTCTATCCATCCATGAAAGTCAAGAGTTTGGGCTGTGATCTGTGTTAGGCTTTGCTTAAGAGAATGCTATGGTGGGCTTGATCTTCTTAGCCTGACCAGTGGAACATTCTCTGCATCAGCAGTCAAGCTCTCATACTTTCTGGTCATCTGTGTGTGCTCATTGGAGCAGCACTTCTATTTTCAAAGGAAAAGAACTTTTCCTTCACATCCATACTACTTGGCTGTTTGGCACAAGAGGCCTGGCTTAGTGTTTTTCTCTTTGTTTGACATGTCTTCCTCACTAAGCTCAATCATTTCTAGCTTTTGTTTTCAAAAGAGACTTCTCATCAGAAGCCACTGTATGGCTACTAGTTGATGTCATTTTGATATTGTTGTATTCCAGGGAGGTCTGAGGAGAGAGGGAGGGAGAGGGAGGGAGAGAGGGAAAGGGAGAAGGGAGGGAGGAGGAGAGGAAGGGAGGGAGGAAGGCAGAGGAGAGAGAGGAAGGGAGAGAGGGAGGGAGGGGGGAGAGATGGGAAAATATTGGTCTATGTAGCAGTCAGAATGCTGGCAAAATTCAATTCAGTTCGTCATCTTTTGTGTGTACAGAATGTGGCATCCCCAAATCACCATAAAAGTAGCATCAAACAACACTGCTCACCCTAACAGAGTTAACAGAAGAGCCGTAGTACTATGATGAGTATCAATATGTGGCAGAGACCCTTAAGTGAATACAAGCTGTTAGAGAACAGCCAACAAGAGACAAGCCTTCATATCTGTAATCGATGCAGTACCTGAAAATTATAACCAAGCAAAGTACCATAAAAAAAGAGAGACTCCTGCAATTTGTTTGGCTGTTGCTACCAAGGTTTTCACAGGGGCTTATGCCAACATGAGTCCAGTGTTCCTAGAAGATGCTTCGTAATGATTCTTTACAGAGGGTGAGAGACAGAATGGGTGAGAGAGAGAGGAAGAGACTCCACACGCCCTTCTCCATCACCCATGAAGCTTGCCCCATACAGGTGCTCCCGTATGGTAGCTGGGACCCGAACCCAGGTCCTCAATCAACCATGGTAAAATGTACATGCCACTGGGTTAGTCATCCCCTAGCTTCCCCCTCCCTTTCATTTTTAGTGTTACATTTTCATTAATATATAAAATTTTAAACACTATAGTCCAAGGAGTGACACGTGGAGACAGTTAACTATCTAGCATGACATCCTGAGTTCAAATCCCAGTATCTCATATGCCAGAGTGAAGCTCTCTGGTTATCTTTCACACATAAATACAAAATATTAAAAAATTTAAAACATTAGTTCAATGTAAAATATTTACTTTTAAATGAAGCCATAGAAAATAGTGTTTTGTTTTGCTTTTTTAATTGTTGCCAATATTATCACTGGGGCTCCATGACTACATAAAGAATCATGGCTCCTGGTGGACCTCCCCCACACCCCGCTCCCCTTTTTCTTCTTTTTTTCCTTATCGGTAGAGACAGGGAGGGAATGAGCAAAGCGAGACACCTGCAGCACTGCTTCACCCCTCATGCAGCTGGGGTCTTGAACTTCGGTCCTTGCTTACTGTAAGGTGTGTGCACCACCACACGGCCCCTAAAACAGTACTCCTTGTTCGTTAGCTCTCATGGCTTCTGATACATAGGAACTTTGTAAATGTTGAACTGATATTTCCCTATGGCTTGGGTGAATGTCTTCCTAATTCGGAACAACCAGCCTATCTATCTTCATGTGCCTACTGTCCATTCTTATGTCTTATATTTGAGTAAAAGTCTATTCTAACTCTCTTCTCATTTTGAAAGGTAGAGTGTTTTGTTTCTGATATAGAGTCAAGGCTGGTGTGTGTGAATGTGTGTGTGTGTTAGATATTAACCCTGTAGCTGCTAAATGACTTTAAAGTCCTTCTCCCATTCAGTCGCCTTTATCTTTAGTGGATGATTTCCCTTGCTATTTATTTAGAGTCACATAGTCCCATGTATTTATTTATTTATTTTGCCACCAAGGTTACTGCTGGGCTCTGTGACTGCACAATTCTACTGCTCCTGACAATCTCAGCCCTGCATGTGAAGCTTCTCCTGTAGAGGGCAAGAACCTGGGTACTTCCACATAGTGATAAGTCCTCTCTACCAGGTGAACCATCTCCAAGCTAATCCATTCATCCATTTCTTTGGTGTGTGTGTGTGTGTGTGTGTGTGTGTGTGTGTGTGTGTGTTTGCTTTTGTTTCCCTTGCCTTTGGAATCATATCCAAATATTACTGATAAGACTGATATGGGGGCGGGGGTGGTGTCACCTATGTTTTCTTCCAGGAGATTCATGGTTTCTGATTTTAAATGCAAGTCTGGAATCATTTCTTGCAGCTGAGTTAAGATAGGGTTCAATTACATTCTTTTTACATGTAGTTTTCCAGTTTTTCCAACACCTTATTGTTTAAAAACAAAAGTCATTTCTTGTGTTATTTATAGTGGAAATTAGAAGCCAAAACTGTTCATAAAACTCCTAAAATGATTTAATAAAAAAAAATTAGTGGACCCGGAGGTGGCACAGTGGATGAAACACTGGTCTCTCAAGCATGAGGTCCTGAGTTCAATCCCTGGCAGCACATGTACCAGAGTGATGTCTGGTTCTTTCTCTCTCTCCTATCCCTCTCATTAATAAATAAATAAAATATTAAAATAATAATGATAAATAAAATAAATAAATTTAAACTGAAAATGGTATTGGAGAGAGAGTTCAGAAATTAAGCAAAATACTTGCAGGCATAAGACTCAAGGTTCAACTCCTGGCATCACATATGCCACAAGTGAGCGGCGCTCTGACCTCTGTCATAAAAATAAGTAAGTCTTAGTGAAATAAGGAAACAGGGAGGGAGAGCACAAAGTGAAACATGGACTGGACATGGTGTACTGCACCAAAGCAAAGGACTTTGGAGAGGGAGAGGGAAGGTGTATAGGAAGAAAACTCTGAGGGCCTATTATATACAGAAATTGTCTGCATATGTCAGTGATTGTGCTGTAAAGCACTAACCCCCCTTAATAACAAACAAATAAGTCAATGTTGAAAAGTGAAGTGAAAATGACAGCTAATGCTAACTAAAGTGCTGAAACAGAGTTCTCTGACGTGGAACATTTACCAGATGTATAGGGATACTCATTGAAAATCTGAAATTTCAAATTGAATAATTTTCAAGAAAGAGTCCAATATACCTTGTTGCACCAATAGCTAGTACTTAGTAATACGTTACTATGTTAGATGATAATATAATTCGGCATATTCATAAAGCACCATCTACTGGCAAGGTGAAATACTGCAACCAAACTGTTAGAAACTACAAAGACCCAGCTATAGGAAGAGTCAAAATGGTGGCAGAAGAAGTTGCCCTTGGAGTCAAAGGTGCAAGAGGGGAGGTGCTATGCTGTGATGGAGAATGTGTATCACTGAGTCATCCAGCTACTGAGATTCCTCAGAGACAACTTGGGTTGTCTGTTTTCCACCACCACTAGGTCAATATTAGATCTGCCAGGGCAGTCACAATCAACTATGTAAAAACACTCTAATATTTAGCAAATAATTATTACTTACTATATCAAATCTCAATTTAGGCATCACACAATCGAACCTCTTGAAATCTAAATAGATTACAGGAGTAATCAAATTATAAAAGAAGCTGTTTAAGGGGCCAGGTGATGGCACAACTGGCTGAGTACACACATTACAATGAGCAAGGACCCAGGTTCAAGTCCCTGGGTCCCACCTGCAGGGAGAAAGCTTCATAAGTGGTGAAGTAGGGCTGCAGGTGTCTCTCTGTCTCTCTCCCTCTCTATTTCCCCCTTCCCTCTAGATTTCTGGCTGTCTCTATCCAATAAATAAAGATAATTTAAAAAATAAAAATAAAATAAGAGAAGCTGTTTAGAAGATGTCCATTCTACTAGATCTATCTATCTATCTATCTATCTATTCTGTCACCACAATTATCCATGTGGCTCAGTGTCTGCATGACTTGCATAACTAATCATCCATTCCTGAGTCCATTTTTTTCTTCCTTTTTCTTTGATCGAACAGAGAGAAACTGACAGAGATGGGGGAGATAAAGAGGGGAAGATGCAGAGAGATGTCTGCAGTCCTGCTTCACCGCTTGTGAAGCTTCCCTTCTGCAGGTGGGTACCAGGGGCTTGAACCTAAGTTCCTTGCAAATGGTAATGTGTGTATGCTCAATCAGGCACATCACCACCATCATTTTGTCAGATTAGGATTCTGTTTCAGTAGCCATAAAGATCATGATAAGGGAATGAAAGTTGAGAGAGGCATCTAGAATGATGTTCTGTGCACAGCTTCCTTGAAAAGCACTTTTCAGTGCCTACTCACACAGCACATGTATTAACAATTGGAATGATACAAAGTTAGCCTGGTCTAGTACCAGAATTATACACAATTCCTTCCAATTTTTTTTTTTTAACAATCTGATAAAATAACAAGCAGGAAACTAAAGAAAAGTGAGTTTGGTGGCACTTAGAGAAGCCACTGAAAAGCAACAGTCAGCTCAATGTCATATCCCATAAATGAGAAAGTAAGGCCCAGTGTCATCTAGAGAGGTGAGTGAGGACAGACACCACTAATCTGACTGCTAGGCCAGTTATAGTCCCATTATTTCTCCCTCAGGATTAAAATCACTCACATATTCCACATATCTCAACTCTCTGTCTCCCTCAAATCCTACAGATTAAAAGCATAACACATGATGGAACAGTTAACTGAGTTGAAATATCTTCTTTTTTTTGCCTCCAGGGTTATTGCTGGGGCTCGGTGCATGCACCATGAATCCACTGCTCTTGGAGGCCATTTTTTTCTCCCCTTTGTTGCCCTTGCTGTTGTAGCCTTGTGTTTATTATTGTTGTTGATGATGTCGTTCGTTGTTGGATAGGACAGAGAGAAATGGAGAGAGGAGGGGAAGACAGAGAGGGGGAGAGAAAGGTAGATACCTGCAGACCTGCTTCACCGCCTGTGAAGGAACACCCCTGCAGGTGGGGAGCTGGGGGCTCAAACTGGGATCCTTACTCTGGTCCTTGCACTTTGTGCCATGTGCTCTTAACCTGCTGCACTACCGCCCGACCCCCTGAGTTGAAATATCTTAAGACATTTGGGGTCTGTCATATAATTTTGAAATATATTTATATGCCAAGAGAGAGACAAAATTCATTGTACAAACCACAACAAAAATACCTATTCTACCTTTAAAAAAAAGGTACTTCATTGATATTAAATGTTCAATGATACTAAATATCTACAAGAAAACACAATATGAGGGTCTGGGTGGTGGCACACCTGTTTGAGCACACAGGTTACCAATGCACAAGGAACTGGTTTTGAGCCCCCAGTCCCAAACTACAGGAAGAAAGCTTGGCAACTGGTGAAGCAGGGTTGCAGGTGTCTCTCTGTTGTCTCTCTCCCTCTCTTTATCACCCCTTTCTCTCTACATTTCTGACTGTCTCTATCCAATAAATAAATAAAGATAATTTCTGCTTTGCGTTTCTACTTCTTTTTTTTTTTTACATGCATAACATTCCCCAGATTCCCATTTAGCAATACAACCCCCACTATTTCATTCATCATTTTTCATGGACCTGTATTCTCCCCACCCACCCACCCACCCCAGAGTCTTTTACTTTGGTGTAATACTCCAATTCCATTTCAGGTTCGACTTGTGTTTTCTTTTCTAATCTTGTTTTTCAACTTCGGCCTGAGAGTGAGATCAGAAATTGACTGAGTTTGGAGTATGGCACCAAAGTAAGAAAGCAGAAGTATACTAGAGTTTGCAGTGAGTACCTCCCTAATACTTCCTCTCCACTTTTCCAAGCTTTGGGTCCATGATTGCTCAACAATTTGTTTGGCTTTGTATGTTAACTCTCTTTTCAGTCACCAGGTGCCAGGTGTCATCAGGATGCCAGCCAGACTTCCCTGGATTGAAGACACCACCAATGTGTCCTGGAGCTCAGCTTCCCCAGAGACCCATCCTACTAGGGAAAGAGAGAGGCAGACTGGGAGTATGGACCGACCAGTCAACGCCCATGTTCAGCGAGGAAGCAATTACAGAAGCCAGACCTTCTACCTTCTGCAACCCTCAATGACCCTGGGTCCATGCTCCCAGAGGGATAGAGAATGGGAAAGCTATCTGGGGAGGGGGTGGGATATGGAGATTGGGTGGTGGGAATTGTGTGGAATTGTACCCCTCCTACCCTATGGTTTTGTTAATTAATCCTTTCTTAAATAAAAAATAAATAAATAAATAAATAAATAAAAAGAACATTTGATCTGAAAAAAATAATAATAAAGAACATTTCATGTTGGTGGGAATTTTACCCCTTATCACAAAAAAAAAATAAATAAATAAATAAATAAATAAATAAATAAATAAATATAATAGAGGCAGGTTGGTGGTGCACCTGGTTGAGTGCACATGTTACGATGCACAAAGACCAGGGTTTGAGACCCCAGTCTCCACCTGTAGGGGGGATTCTTCATGAGTGCTGAAGCAGGTCTGCAGGTGTCTATCTCTCTCCCTTTCTATCTCCCCCTCCCCTCTCAATTTCTCTCTGTCTCTATCCAATAATAAATAAATAAAAATACAAAAATAAAGATAATAGCAGAAGAATGAAAGTGAACCACTATATCTCATCAAATACAAAAGTAAATTCCAAGTGGATCAAAGACTTGGATGTTAGACCAGAAACTACCAGATACTTAAAGGAAAATATTGGCAGAACTCTTTTCCGCATAAATTTTAAAGACATCTTCAATGAAACTAATCCAACTGCAAAGAAGACTAAGACAAGTATAAACCTATGGGACTACATCAAATTAAAAAGCTTCTGTACAACAAAAAAAACACTATCCAAACCAAGAGATCCCTCATAGAACAGGAGAATATTTTTACATGCCATACATCAGACAGAGGCTAATAACCAAAATATATAAAGAGTTTGCCAAACTCAACAACAAGAAAACAAATGGCCACATCCAAAAATGGGGAGAGGTCATGGACAGAATATTCAGCACAGAAGGGATGTAAAAGGCTGAGAAACACATGAAAAAGTGCTCCAAGTCTTTGCAAACAAAAACAATGAGATACCATTTCACTCCTGTTGGAATGTCATACATCAGAAAAGGTAACAGCAACAAATGCTGGAGAGGTTGTAGGGTCAAAGGAACTCTCCTGTACTGCTGGTGGGAATGTAAATTAGTCCATCCTCTGTGGAGAACAGTCTGGAGAACTCTCAGAAGGATAGAAATGGACTTATCCCATGATCCTGCAATTGCTCTCCTGGGGATATATCCTAAGGAACCCAACACACCCATTCAAAAAGATCTGTGTACACATATGTTCTTAGTAGCACAATTTGTAATAGTCAAAACCTGGAAGCAACCCAGATGTCCAACAGCAGATGAGTGGCTGAGTAAGTTGTGGTATATATACACAATGGAATACTACTCAGTTATTAAAAATGGTGACTTCGCCATTTCTAGCCGATCTTGGATGGAGCTTGAAAAAATCATGTTAAGTGAAATGAATCAGAAACAGAAGGATGAATATGGGATGATATCACTCTCAGGCAGAAGTTGAAAAACAAGATCAGAAGAGAAAACACAAGTAGAACCAGAACTGGAGTTGGCATATTGCACCAAAGTAAAAGCCTCTGGGTGGCTGGGTGGGGGAGAATACAGGTCCAAAAAGGATGACAGAGGACCTAGTGAGGGCTGTATTGTTATATGGAAAACTGGGAAATGTTATGCACATACAAACTATTGTATTTACTGTCAAATGTAAAAATACAATAAAGTAATTAAAATAAAGATAATAAATAAAAATAGTTAAAAATATAATATGTTGTGGGTCAGGCAGTAGCACAGCGGGTTAAGCGCATGTGGTGCAAAGCACAAGGACCAGCATAAGGATTCCGGTTCAAGTCCCCAGCTCCCCGCAGGGGAGTCACTTTACAAGTGGTATAGCAGGTCTGCAGATATCTGTCTTTCTCTCCCCCTCTATCTTCCCCTCCTCTCTCCATTTCTCTGTCCTATCCAACAACGATGACATCAATAATAGCAACAATAATAACTACAACAATAAAACAACAAGGGCAACAAAAGGGAATAAATAAATAAATATTTTTAAAAAGAAGAAGAAATGCTCCAGGAGTAGGGCGGTAGTGGCACGGGTTAAGCACACATGGGGCAAAGCGCAAGAACCAGAGTAAGGATCCCAGTTCGAGCCCCCAGCTCCCCACCTGTGGGGGGGTCACTTCACAGGCAGTGAAGCAGGTCTGCAGGTGTCTATCTTTCTCTCCCCCTCTCTATCTTTCCCTCCTCTCCACTCCTCTCAGTCCTATCCAACAACAATGACATCTGTAATACAACAACAATAACAACTACAGCAACAACAAAAACACAAGGGTAACAAAAGGGGGAAAAAGCAAAATTTAAAAAATATGCTTCACATAAGCTGAAAAGACTTGTGAAATCAAGAAATGATCACATTTACCTTGTTAAAATATGAAACTTTCAGTCTCTGCCATAATATGAACAAAAACCTAAATTCCATGTTAATTCTATGGAAAGTCCTATTAACTAGTTACTAATGTTAGGGTTCCTTTTCAGGTTTTTCATAAATATTCCTTAGAAACTCATTTATCTCCACTGACAATGCACTGACACACCTGTATGTTTTTTAGCTCTTTAAAACAGAGAGTTTGTCTGATTTGCCACCTTTAACTATACTATGCACCCATCCTAGTAACCGAATATCATGACAGTGCATGCTAGCAATAGACAAAAACGGGCAATTTTCCTAAATATATTGCATTTTCTGAACAAACAGTAACTGCAATACTGTTCAGAAATGCAAAATATTTTTTCCAAAATATATTGCATTTCTGAACAAGCAGCACAGATGTGAAGAACTAAGTTAAGCATGGTATTCTGCAGGGAAGAAATATTCCCACTAATTCAGTAACAACTCAAAATCCTCTTTCATAAGAATTCACCTTGCACACGGGGACTCACACTTCAGAATACATTCATATTTAAATAAATCACAAAGCAGTGTCTCTGGAATGTATATATAGCATTGTAGTATGCATTAATATATTACATTATATAATACAGAATGTATGTCATTATATTATGTATACTACATAAAATAAACTACGTATCAATATATTCAGTATATATTAAGTCAGGCATGTTAGTTACTGAAGGATGTCAGCTTCTATTAAGCACTAATCTCAGTCTTACTGACCTTTCTATGTTCCTGCAGGCTTGAGGCTGAAGAACACTTTTTATTGCACACTGAACAGATGAGCTTTTTCTTAGGATCTCCTGAAACAGAAACAGCACAATAAAATAACAAAAAGTTCTACTTTTTATGTTCTTTAATGGAGGGAGGAGGTTAACAGGTGGATGTACAGTTGTTGACACATGGTGCAATCTCTCATCTCCCTGGTGCACAAGGACCCAGGTTCAAGCCCCTGGTCTCCACCTGCAGGAGGGAAGCTTCACAAGTGGTGAAGCAGGGCTGCAGGTCTCTCCCTCTCTCTCTCTCTCCCCTCACCTCCCCTTTTAATTTCTCTGTCTCTAATCAATAATAAATAAAATTTAAAGTAATGCCTTGGTTTCAGCAAGCTAAATAGTGTAGCCTAGATGCAAGGAACTCCCTCCCTGTCCCCCCCAGTAGGTACAACCTTAAGTCATATCAGTCAGTGGAAGAGAGGCAGGCAGAGGGACAGTGGCAGGTGGGGCTGAGAGAGGAGGAAGAGACAGAAAAGACAAGAAGGCTCATTAAACAGTTATACTCTGGGCTAGTCCCAGTGGCTTCACCACAAGTTTATCATACACAAACTTGACCAGAAAAAGAGAGAACAGAGACCAGGCGGTGGTGCACCCAGTCGAGTGTACACATTACCATGCACAAGGATCTCAGTTCAAGCCCCCAGTTCCCACTTACAGGGGGGCAGTTCATGATTGGTGAAGCAGGGCTACAAGTGCATCTCTTGTCTCTTTCCCTCTCTGCTCACCCCACCCCCTGTCAATTTCTTTCTCTGTCCTGTAAAATAAAATGAAGGGGGGGGGGAACAGGTAAAATGATTGCTGGAAGTAGTGGATTTGATAACCCTGGTGGCAATAAAAAAGAAAGCGTGTGTGTGAATGCTGAATTCTTCTATGTGTGTATGAAAGGTGTTGATTTCATTTAAAAAAGGGGGGGCTGGGCAGTGGCACAGCAGGTTAAGCACACATGGTGCAAAACACAAGGACTGGCTTATGAATCCCGGTTCGAGCCCCCAGCTCCCCACCTGCAAGGGGGGGGGGTCCCTTCACAGATGGTGAAGCAGGTCTGCAGGTATCTATCTTTCTCTCCCCATCTCTGTCTTCCTGCCCTCTTTCCATTTCTCTCTGTCCTATCCAACAACAATAAACAACAAGGGGGGAAACAGCCTCCAGGAGCAGTGCATTTGTAGTGCAGGCAGAGTCTCAGCGATAACCCTGGAGGCAAAAAAAAAAAAAAAAAACAGCTAAATGAATGAAGATCCATAAGTCACTATAACCAATAAAATGTTCCTTGGTGAATAACAAGTCACGTGGCTGCTAGTTAAGAAAACTGTCCTACTGAAAGAAGCACGTGACAGCATGTATTTGTTTGGTCGCTGATTTCTTCTCACACATGCTGTTTATATAAGGAGTCAGTGTGGAACAATATTCTCTCTATTCCAACCCCCCCCAACTGGGATTTTTCTCCTAAAATCCATAATCCTTTACTGCCCTCTCATCCCTGATACTAGCTGCTCCTTGAGGCTCGATCCTTGTCTGTTAGGCAGTTCAGGGTAGAATCCTAGATTCTTTAGAATGTGGCAAGAGTAGGGGCCAGGTGGTGGCACACCTGTTACACTGCACAAGGACCCAGGTTCAAGGTCCCCACCTGCATAGGGAAAGCTTCACAAGTGGTGAAGCAGTGCTACAGGTGTCCCTCTGTCTTTCTATTTCCCCGTTCCCTCTCAATTTCTGAATGTCTCTATCAAATAAATAAATAAAGATAATTAAAACATTAAAAAAAGAATACGACAAGAGTTTATGACAGTCTGACTGAGAATGGAGACAAACATCATCTCCCATCAAGGCAAAATATCATTGTTAGCAGCCACAGAATCTATAAACAAAAGAGAGAAGGGACATCAGTTCAAGCTGTCCCTTCACACTGTTTTCCTCCTAGTGACCTGGAAAGGTCCTCACCATCTTCTCAGTTTCTCTGGGCTCAAAGTCAACAGTATCTACAAAACCATAAGTAGACCTGATGCTATCTTAGTTTTCTTCTATCCAGTTCATCTGATATTTGACTTACAGATTCAGCTGTCAAAAATATACAAAGGCACTTTGCTCACGAAGCCTTAGAAGTATGAGAAATTCATACAGCAGTATGGGGGATGTAGCCACAGACCGGGAAGTCATGCACAATGTGGGTATGCTTCTAGAAGGTGACCTAAGAACCAACCAGCACAGGTTACAGTGTCTAGGGGAAAAGGTGACCCACATTTAAAAACAGGTCCCCAGGGCTGGGCAGTCGCGCAGTGGGTTAAGTACACATGGCACGAAAAGCAAGGACCAGCCTAAGGGTCCCAGTTTGAGCCCTGGCTCCCCAACTGCAAGGGAGGTCGCTTCACAAGTAGTGAAGCAGGTCTGCAGGTGTCTATCTTTCTCTCCCCCTCTCTGTCTTCCCCTTCTCTCTCTATTTCTCTCTGTCCTATCCAACAACAATGACAGCAATAACAACAATAGTAATAACAACAATAAATAACTAGGGCAACAAAAGGAAAAAAATAGCCTCCAGGAGCAGTGTATTCATAGTGCAGGCACGGAGCCCCAATGATAACCCTGGAGGCAAAATAAAATAATAATAAAAGAAAACCTAGGTCCCTCTCCTCAAGTATGTTCAATTTAGGAAACATACCATCTAGCATCATAGGTCTTCATTACATTTGGCATCTTCCCCTTTCCTCACATCCTTTTTATCTTTCAGTCATAAATGACTCCATAACCATGTGTACGAACCTCACTTTGCTTCCTATTTTGAATATGAAATGTTCCTTCTCCAAATGTCCACGAAACTCACAGAGGAAAGAGAGAAAGAATGATAGACCATGTATCAGTCCCCAGAAAGTAACACACATAGGGATCTCTGGCCAAGACACAGTAAATTTCACAGTTTATCCACAACACAGAAAAACTGAAAATTTCTTTACAGACGTTATGTCCTGCAAAATCATCATGAGCTGTAGAGTCCATCACAGCACAGTAACAATAGCCAAGGCCAACTGACAAGAAGCCTCAAAGCAATTATGCTTATAGCACAGCTTGAAGACCACATGCTTCAAGAACGAGAACACAAGTTTCCCCAAGTCTCAGTGTGCATCTGGTTTTTTACTTAGTTCAGCAAAGTTAACTTTTAAAAATGACATGAAAGATCTGGTATAATACATTGCAGACAAAGACAGAGAAAATTAGGAACAGCATTTTAAACATAACAGCTTTTTGTTAAAAAGAAGACAGGTCTATCAAAACGTTCTGCTTGCCTTTTGCAAGCACAGGGATGGCACAAGTACAATTAACTCTTTTTAAGTGGCATCTTCCCTAACTTGGACCTGTGCTTTTCCAAAGGAAAAATTGTAATCAAGAGACCATGAAGTCCTAGTGGCAGGCACAGCCTGAAGTTGCCTTCCACCAGCCATAGCTTTCAGATAACACTCATGCAAGACACAGCTCAAACTCGAGCTAGAGAGTGGGATCCAAAGGCCATGCTCATACCAACCTTTGTAACTTTATCATTGAAGCAATGAAAAACGAGAGGAAACAGAAGCTGATTACCAACAATGCCTTTCTCCTCGGTGTGAGAATAAGAGGAATAGGAGAAAAAAAAAAAGAGTTCCACTGTCTTTTGATGCAGAAAGACTTGTTTACAAAAACTCCTCAGAAATCAAGAGCAAAACAAAGTACCTGAGCAGAGTACAGGGCCCTATAGCCTCTTCCATTTATTTCTTTATTTATGCATCTTTAAGGCAAAGACACCAAGGAATGAGAAAGCTAACAAGGGCAATCTAGCCACCTGCTCAAGTCAAGACAAGTGATTTTAATCTTCATGCCAAAATGTATTTACCAGGTGCTAAGCAGATGAAACTTAAGTGACAAATTTTAAATCTGTTTTACTGTCGAGCTAAGCTGTTAGGAGGAATTCAAATAGATCGGTTTGACTAATGCAAACATATTTGATCCCCATGTCACACTGAAACCACTATCTCTTTTTTTTTTTTTTCTTTTTCAACAAGAGGGAAATAGAAGCTATTTTGAAAATGGAATTTTATTGTAAAAACAAAAAGGCAGAAGGGCATCAGTGATTTAAAATATTACCTGCCCAAAGAGAAATTTCACATGTTGAAACACTATTTAGAAAGAATCCCTGACTACCAACCACAACTAGAGTCCGGGCTAGGTTTCCAGGAGGATCCACCCAGAGATAGAAAAAAATGGCAAAGGCTGCAGAAATCAACTTGAAAAAGGGACAGAGTTGAATGAAAAAGACAAAAACCCACAGCCAGAAAGCCACATCTGTGAGAAAGACGATAGAAAAGCAAGCTCTCATCCTCCAGAGCGAGAATTAAAAACAGATCACCCGAGGCTCTTTCCAAAGGACCCTCCGCTGACTTCTCACCAGCATGGACGTTTTCCTGGTGTCTTCTCAGGGCCTCCTTGCTCTTCAGCCTCTTCCCACAGCTGTCAGCCTTGCACACGAAACTGGCGTCCCCCCGGCAAGTTGCCTGGTGCAGCTCAAAACTACAAGACAGGCAGGAAGAGGGGCAAAGGGGGAAGGAGAGGTAAAGGCCATCGGCAGAACTTGAGTCACAATTCGCCTGGCCATTGGGAAGCATGCTCCCAAGGAGAGCTGTGGGGCCATTGCGTGCACTGCGCCTGGGAAGGTCAGGAGGAAAGTGTTGAAAGTCTGCAGCCATTTTGAGAGAGATCCACTAAGCAGGAGAGTGTACATGCAAAAAGCAACCTGCTGTTATGGCTCAGGTATTTGATAACCCAGATGCAAAACCTTGATGCTGAGTTGAAGGGAGACTTGCAACCAGAGCACTGGAACCTTCGGGAAGAATCCTTCTGACTGCTTTTCGCTGTGCACTGAAGAACACTGGGGGGTGGGGGGGGAGGAGGAGACCAAATTGGGGGGGTGGGGTGGATGGAGTGGGGATGGGGGAGAAAAGAAACAAACACTAGATATCTCAGACAGAATTTTACAAATATTTCTACATGAAATCAAGTTGCTCTTAGAGTGTCCTTTTTCTCACTCTGTCCTTTCAATTTTTCAGTATTACTTAATTTAATTTTTTTTTTGCCTCCAGGGTTATCTCTATAGCTTGGTGCCTACACCAGGAATCCACTGCTCCTGGAGGCCACTTGTCCCATTTTGTTGCCCTTGTCATTGTTATCATTACTGTTGTTGGATAGAACAGAAAGAAATCAAGAGAGAACAGGAAGACAGAGGGGGAAAGAAAGACTGATACCTGCAGACCTGCTTCACTGCTTGTGAAGCAACCCCCCTGTAGGTGGGAAGCTGGAGACTTGAACCTGGATCCTTACACCGGTCCTTGCCCCCAGTTTATTGTTTTTATTTTATTTTTAATTTTTTAATTATCTTTATTTACTTATTGGATAGAGACAGCCAGAAATCGAGAAGGAAGGAGGTGATAGGGAGGAGAGAGACAGGGAGACACCTGCAGCCCTGCTTCACCACTCGAGAAGCTTTCCCTCTGCAGGTGGGGACGGGGGCTTGAACCCGGGTCCTTGCACGCTAACGTGCGCTTAGCCAGGTGCGCCACTGCCCAGCCCCCATTTTTAATTTCTTTATTGGGGGATTAATGGTTTACAGTTGAGTGTTACTTAATTTAAATATCAGACCTACTTCAGCAAAAGCATCTCTTATGTAAAAAAAAAAGACACTAGGTTCAAGGAAGAGCTTTTAAGTTTATTCACTGAAAAGCATGTAGATCTTGACTATTCTCTTAAGAGCCAATGATTTTCAAATGTTGAATCTCTTGTTATTACAAAAGCTAATGTTGTATGCAAAAAACTTCGCCTTAAATTCTCTAAACTGAAGCAGATGAATGAAGTATATGGAAATAGTCTTGCTGTGACATGTGGTGTACTCCAGAATTTTACTTAAGTGAATAAAAACATGAAAAATTAAACCTACTCGAAAGATTTCTTGCTCACATGCAAGATGAGATGCTGTCAAAAATGCTTTTAAGTTTATGTCTCTACTTTCTCATTCCTAATTATCCCTATACTAAAACATATGTAAGGGAAAGGGTGATTGTATGTGCTGTTAGCATAACTAGTTAGAATAACAAGGTGTACAGAGAACTGTGTGCAATCATTTAATTCCTCTTATCAAATTCTGCATCTTTTTTGTCATTAAAGTATTCCTCCAAAGCTGCTGTGAACAGCACTTCCTCAGATGCCTCTGTGTTCTTTAGCCTCTGAACAATCTCCATTGATCAACTTTTTCCTTTTTTTAAGATTTTTTTATTATTATCTTTATTTATTGGATAGAGATGGAAATCAAGTAGGTAAGGGAAGAAAGAGAGATAGACACCCGCAACACTGCATCACCACTTGCAAAGTTTTCCCCCTGCAGGTGAGGACTAAGGGCTCGAACCTGGGGCCTTTCACACTGTAACATGTGCAATCAACCAGGTGCCCCACTGCACCAGCCCCTAATCAAACTTTTCATGTACTGATGAAACTTGATCTGTCCCCTCCAACGAGAAGCAGAATCATGTGTATCTGGATTTCAGGTTAGTAAGCCAAAGGGGTTGGCATCTAGTGGCAACCATTACACAAAGAGTGATTGGCATAAAGCAGGTTTACTCCTCAAACTTCATGACAATGAAAATGTTTCCCAGAGTTGGGCAGTGGTGCATCAGATTAAATGCACACAGTGCGAAGCGCAGGGACTGACGCAAGGATCCTGGTTCCAGCCCCCGGCTCCCCACCTGCAGTAGGGTCGCATCCCAAGCAATGAAGCAGGTCTGCAGATGTCTATTTTACTCTATCTCCCCTTCCTCTCTCAGTTTACCTCTGTCCTATCCAACAACAGCAGCAAAAACAACAATAAAAGTAACAACAACAACAATGGAAAAAAACTGGCTTCCAGGAGCAGTGGATTTGTAGTGTAGGCACCAAGCACCAGCGATAGCCCTGGAGGGAAAGAAAGAGAAAGAGAGAGAGAGAGAGGGAGAGAGAAAGGAAGGAAGGAAGGAAGGAAGGAAGGAAGGAAGGAAGAAGGAAGGAAAGAAGGAAGGAAGGAAAGAAAGGAAAGAAAAAGAAAGAAAGAAAGAACGAAAGGAAGGAAGGAAGAAAAGAAAGAATGAAGGAAAGAAAGAAAGGAAGAAAGAAAGAAAGAAAGAAAGAAAGAAAGAAGAAGAAGTTTCAAAAGCAAGCATATTAAATACAGGAAGGGAAGGTTGAGTTAATGAAGATGAATGTTGAGTCTTCCCCTCTCCATCTCCATCTCCATCTTGATCACAAACACAGGTTAGGAACTTTATGACAAACCACATGGAAGAGTTTAAATGAAGTGTTAGATTTTTATCTGTAACTGTACTTACTGCCTTTGTAAAGCTTGCTTTACTGGGAACTTCTTCCCGCAGCTCTTACACTTAAATTCTTTCTCCTCTGTGGGCCTCTGGTGCAGAGTCTGAAGGTGCTCAGCAAGGATTTCCTCACACGAAAAGCTTGACTCACAGTGGGGGCAGGTATGGTCCTCTTTGCAGCTCACATGCTCTGAACATTTATAAGGAAACAAACAGATGTAGCAGATAACAAATCCAGAGGCCAGAATTCTTGGGGCTGCTTGTACTTTAAAATAAGAACTAACTGTGCTAACGGCTATCAGATTAGCGAATCATACTGTCTATTGTTAGTGTTGTGTTAAGTGTTAACATTGATCATGTTGTCCAGGAAAAAAACTGAGTGTTGGTAGAGAGAAATGTATTTTTAATCATTTTACTGTGTCACCACCTGGATGGCCTGGCTGAAGAAACAGGTCTCCCAAAGCTCATCAAAGTTCCTAGTTACCCAGCAACCTTGCAAAAAGCCTCAGTGAACAAGACAGAAAGAGACTCACTGAAGCTCCAGGTTCTCAAAAAAATCCCAAACAAAAAAGCTAAGAATACCCAGAAGTGGTCTTTAAGAACCTACCTGGACCCTTGTGCATGTCTCTGTATTCAGAGAGCCGGTGACTGGCTTGGATGGGAGGCTACTGTAGCCAATTCAGGGCAGGAATACCCAAATCCTCACAAGGAGCCATTCCTGTCCTCGTGGCCTTGCCAGTCCCCAGGGCACATCCCTCACCCAAGCCTAGCTTAGCTTCTCCTCCTGCTGGAAGGAAGGAAGAGGGGTACAGAGCTGGAGAGACTCAGAGCAGTTCTGACAAAATCTGACTTATCTATTATCTATAACTATAATTCCATCACTGTTCAAATGGTGTTCCTCTCATAACTGTCAACCTCTCAGACCACCAATTAGAGGCAATACCGTTTCTGCCAGCTGATGACTGTCCTTTGGAAGTCCTGACTTCTCCTTCTTTCATCACTGTGTCAACCTGCTCCTCCTCCTCCTCCTCCTCCTCCTCTTCTTCTTCGACCTCTAGGTCACTGTCAAGGTAGCCAATCAAGAGCTCTGTATCTGTTTCTATATCTTCAACTGCCAAATAGAAAATGTTTTCTCCTTCCTGAGGCAAAATGAAAGAGAAATGCTGTTGTCAGAATCATCTCACCATGGCTTTTAAAAAAAATACACTGAACAGTTTGTTGGTTTATGACCATCACTCAACAATTATTTGAAGATACACCCATTATAGTGAGCACATGGAATGTTAGCGTTGCTTTATTTTAATACCAATTTATTTAAAAGTATATTAAAAAGAAAAAAACTGGCAATTTTCATCATCTGGCATGTAAAATACAAAATAAAATGACAGGGACATTTATACATGTCAAATTAAATACAGCAATCATTTAATTATTTACTTTAATAAGAGACAGAGAGGAGAGAAAGAAAAAACACTGCTCAGCTCTGATTTATGGTGGTCCTAGAAATTAAACCTGGTCACTCTGAGCCTCAGGCATCAAAGTATGAGAGCTTACCATAATATGACCTCCCCAGCACTTTCATTTAACACTTAAAAAAAAAAACAATTTGCATTATTAACTGCTCTTTTGCAGTTATGCTATCATAGGCCCATAAATACAGAAATCTATTCAGTAGTGAAGTCTTTCACATAAGAGAAAGAGAAAGAGAGACTAAGGGAGACACACAGAGACAGAGACCAGTGTATATGAATGATTGATTCCATTAATTCCAAAACAGGAAGAAAAAAAAAGGACACTTTCAAGTCACAACACAAACCAGAGGAACTGTGAATGAACCCTGAAAGAATCTCTAAAAGCTGGACCCGGAATAGACTTTCCCAATAGTTGGACGAGGCACCTGGGAAGAACAAAGCACTGACTGAGTTATCCTGTGTTTCTCCCACTAGTGAGATAGAAAATTAAAAAAAAAAAATTTTTTTAAAGTTCAGGTCACTGTCATCAGAGGGATGTTTTTTTAATAAATTTCTAGAAGATAAAAATCAGACAGGGTAGCAATGATGCATAGCTAGCTAGTGCTGCACAAACTTCAACCCACAGCAGAGAAGAAGAGTGGGAACCCCAGAAGCTTCACCCTTGGCGTCTACAGGGACAATACCCCCCCCACCTTGGGCCGGGGCCAATCACCAGGGAAGCACTAGCTGGGGCTGTACTGCTGGCTGGTGGGGTCCCCCCTGAACTTCCTGTCTTTTACTTACCTGTCTTTTACTTAGCTGAGGGTTTGTTCAGGAAGGGTTCCCAGTGAGGCTGTTGGGGAATGAAGAGAAGCAAAGCCGAGCTGGATTTATTGAACCTTCGTGGTGGGCATGAGGGGGAAACCAAAGACAATAAGCTCCACGAGGAGTGAAATTCAATAAAGCACAGAACACAGAACAAAGCCTTCCCTCCTCTGGTCGGATCTTATGTCAAGGAGGGGGAGACACACAAGAGGAAGTTAGAATTCAGAGGAGGGGAGAAGGGACTGGGGAGGGAGAGAGATGCGAATGTGTGCGTGTGGGTGTGTACATACAAGCAGAAGGGCCTAGAAAAACAGGAAAAGGCACACGTCAAACTGTTAGGCGGTAACTGCTTTGAGAATCGGAAAAGGGGAAGTCTGCATTCAGTATTTAAGGCTGTGTGCGTGTTTTTCTGGACAATAGATTTCTCTGCCCTTGTGAAAACAATATATATTAGAGAAATTCCATGGGAGTGACAGAAATAACCATCTTCATCAAATACTTGCAGGGGAGGCTTGATTCAAAAGCTGAAAGCACTGAAGCAAATCTTTAACTATTGACTACAGTTAATTAAAAGATGTTCTTATAATACTTAAGAGCATTCTTAGATTTTCTGTAAAATATTTTATTACTGAATAGAGACAGAGAGAAATGGAGAGGGGAGGGGGAGTTAGAAAGTCATCTGCAGCCCTGCTTCACCACTCCTGAAACTTTCCCCTGCAGGTGGGGACCAAGGGCTTGAGCCTGGATCCTTGTGCACTGTAATGGGTGTGCACTTAACCAGATGTGCTACTGCCTGGCCCCGGATGTTTTCGATCGTCATATAGCCAGAAACATAAAAATGATTGTAAATTAAGAATACTGGGAGACAGTTCATCAGGAGAAGTGGTATTTCCCAGAGTTTGAAAGGCACTTGCGAAGGGGATCATCCAAACCAACAAAGGACTCACCTAATGAAAATCTCAGAGCACAGTCGTAAATCTTCATGCTTATCTGATCAGTAGCCAAGAAAGTTAATTGCAACATCTTTTTGGCACATTAGTAATTAATTTTGTGATGGCCTTGATAAGAAGAGATTTTTTTTTTCATTTTTAAGTATGATAGCATGTACTTAAAATTGCAACCATAAGACACAGCATGCCTATTTAGGGACTCTGATAAAAGCAATTTTTTAAATTTATTTTATTAGAGGAAGGGAGTGGGGTAGGCAGAGCTCTGGCAGATGCAGTGCCAGGTAGAGAACACAGAGCCTCAAACACTGCTGAGCCGCCTCCCTAACAAGGAAATCTTAATATACCAGTGAGTAGGGGTCCTACGGCCAAATCCCATATGAGTGTTGTGGAGGCTTTCAAGATATTTTCAGATACAAGCAGAGAAAATTCTGACACTGTCTTTCTGGAGATTTTACAGGTAAAGTCAATTGCCCAGCCCCTTCCCACAATAGTTTTAAGAAGTCTCCTTATCAAATGTTTTCTTGCCTACCTTACAGTAATCAACCCAGAAATTTTTCCTCATAAGATTTACCTACTTCAAACCCTCTGGTTATCAGAATCATCCATATTTCCATTCTCTGGAGATTCTGGAGCAAATTACCCAGCTGTAGGGTCCTCCCAGGAACAGAGGCTTTTAAAGTTGTGGACCCATAGCTCTGGGGTCCAGAATAATGTTCTGTTGTCATTAGCCTGGTTACAACAGATTGAAATTCATTTCTCCTTATCTTGAGTGACATTTCTGGCCAATGGGTCCTGGCCTGTCTTCCTGAACACAGCCCCTCAACAATGACTCATTGCATTTAAATTTTAGGAATGAGTGGCCCTTTCTCTCCTTCCTTCTCTCCCTCCCTTCCTCCCTCCCTCCCTTCCTTCCTTCCTTCCTTCCTTCCTTCCTTCCTTCCTTCCTTCCTTCCTTCCTTCCTTCCTTCTTTCTTCCCTCCCTTTTCTTTACCAGAGTAATGCTCAATTCTGTTTTATGGTGACTGTGGGGGTGGGGATGATTGAACCTGGGACTCCGGAGCTTCAGGCTAGAGAGTCTCTTTGCATAACCATTATGCTAACTATACCCCCCCCCACCCTGGAGTGAGTGGCTTTTTAATTTTTTTTCTTTCATATTTTATCAGAGTACAGTGCGCAGGATAGAAACTGAGACCTTGGAACCTCAGGCATTAGAATCTGTTTGCATAACCATTAAAGCTATCTCCCCCACTGAGTGGCTTTCTTAAACTGCCTAGGGGTTAGGAGAGTGAGGCTCTTGGGCCCTGCTGCTACTTCCAGGTGATCCTGCCAAAGCACTTTTCAGCTAACTACTGCTAACCCCAGAAAAGCTACTAAGAACACTCAGAAGAAATCGCGTTATCTCGCAATGACAGAGCATGTTGTAGCTTTCTAAAGGTTTCCACTACATTATTTCATCAGCTCTTCCTTGGGAGGTATGGATGGAAAGGTCAAGTACAGGGGTCATCCAGCGGTAGCACACTAGGTTAAGGGATCATAGTGCGAAGCACAAGGACCAGCATAAAGATCCTGGTTCAAGCCCCCAGCTCCCCACCTGCAGGGAGGCCACTTCATAAGTGGTGAAGCAGGTCTGCAAGTATTTTATCTTACCCCACCCCCGTCAACCCCTCCTTTCTCAATTTTTCTCTGTCTTCAAACACATCTTGGGCTTAGAAATTTAGACAAGTTATACTAGGGTGAGAGGGAACAGTTTGGACTTCTGCACAGTAACCAACAGAAGGAGCAGAAAAGTGATGAAGGTGCACAGAAGAAAATGCAGTGAAAGAGTAAGTGAGGATTTCAGAGGTCTGAGAAGCATGTGTCCTGGGTTTGAGTTCCAGCATCGCAGGAGAGGTTCCAGGACATGGGAAGAAGCTCCAGTGCTATGGTCGGTCTCTCTCTCTCTCTTTCTCTCTCCCTACTCTATATGTATCTATCTCAATCTCCACTTCTCCCTCTCTCACTTTATCTGAATGAAAAAAAAAAAAAAAAAACCACAACTTAAGAGTGGCCCAGGCTCTGCAAAAAAAAAAAAAATTAAACATTTAAAAAAGAATTTCATGGGGGTCAGGCGGTAGTGCAGCAGGTTAAGCGCATGTGGTGCAAAGCACAAGGACCAGCACAAGGATCCCAGTTTGAGCTCCTGCTCCCCACCTGCAGGGGAATTGCTTCACAGGCAGTGAAGCAGGTCTGCAGGTATTTGTCTTTCTTTCTCCTTCTCTGTCTTCCCCTCCTCTCTCCATTTCTCTCTGTCCTATCCAATAACAATGACATCAATAACAATGATAATAATAATAATAACCATAACAATGGTAAAACCATCAGGGTAACAAAAGGGAAAAAAATGGCCTCCAGGAGCAGTGGATTCGTGGTGTAGGTACCGAGCCCCGGCAATGGCAATAACCCTGGAGACAAAAAAAAAAAAAAGAATTTAATACTTAACATCCTCTCACTTAACTCTTTACTGAAACCCTGAGTCCATCTGAACTTGCATATCAATATCATCTTTCTAGGAGGTAACTATACAGAACTGACAAGACACAATGGGGAAAAATTATCTTTCCATTACGATAAACAGACTTTGCAAAAATCCCCTATTAAGATTAATCTAAGTCGGGCTGTAGCACAGCGGGTTAAGCGCAGGTGGCGCAAAGCACAAGGACCGGCATAAGGATCCCGGTTCGAACCCCGGCTCCCCACCTGCAGGGGAGTCGCTTCACAGGCGGTGAAGCAGGTCTGCAGGTATCTATCTTTCTCTCCTCCTCTCTGTCTTCCCCTCCTCTCTCCATTTCTCTCTGTCCTATCCAACAATGACAACAACAATAATAACTACAACAATAAAACAACAAGGGCAACAAAAAGGGAATAAATAAAATAAATATTTAAAAAAAAAATTTAAAAAAAAAGATTAATCTAACAATGAAATAAAAAATCAATTTTAACTTATTTTTAATATTTTATTCCTAGATACAAAGAAAAATTAGAAAGGAGGAGACAGAGAATGAAAGAGATAGAGACACCTGCAGCCCTGCTTCACCACTCATGAAGCTTTCTCTCTGCACGTAGGGACCAAGGGCTTGAACCTGGCTCCTTGTGCACTGGAATGTGTGAACTTAACCAGGTGTTCCCCCACCGGGCCCCTAAGCCCAAAATCTTTAAAAATGAGACACAATAATAGGCAGAAAGACAGTATAGAGTTATGCAAAAGATTTTTATGCCAGAAGCTTCAAGGTTCAGGGTTCAATCCCTGGAATCACCATAGGCCAGGACTGAGAATTGCTCTGGTAAAAAAATTTAAAATAAATTTAATAATAATAATAGATAAAATAAATGAAATCAAGACACTACTAAAATGTGATGACAGCATTTCAATGTATCTTGCTCTCTTTCCCATAGAAAGAACAGACCAAACTACTAGGAGACTAAACTACTAGGCTGACCAGATGCCTGAAGCAGAAAATGTGATAAGAAACAAAATTAACTATGACCAAGGAATGGCAAGAATCACCACATATTTTGACCAATATTCTGGCCCCTCTGCCAGGAAGTGGGCATCCCTGATAAGAAGTGTCAGCAGCTGTGAAAAGCCTCACACATCCAGCTGGCCTTACTCACATGACCAGGAAGTAAATCTTTGCTGTTATAAACCAGTAAGAGTAAATGGCCTGTCTAGAAAAGTGGACTACTTAAAAAAGAGCTGATCCTAGTAACATAAGCAAATGTGACCACCAGTTCCCCCTCTTAAAATTGCCAGTCATATAATTTGACAAATCAGTAACTTGAACAAAAATTTTTTTTTTTAATTACTAACTTTTGAGACTCAAAAGAAAGCCTCTTGAAATCAAGGGAAAGAATGGGAAGTCAAAACATGAAAGATAAGAGAGCAGTGTCAGATAAAACTGATTCCATCTTTAGAGTAAATTGATCAGATCCAAGCAGAAAAATGGTGTTTAAAAAAAAAAAAATCAGTTTCCATAAACTCTTTTCTCACCACAGCTTATAATAAGCCATTTCATTTGACTCCTCAGAACAGGACAGGATATTAAAGGATAAATCAAGTCTATAAACAAATCACTAACAATCACATACATGTCACTAACACACGCCTTGTGATAGGGATGCAATTAGAGATAGCAGAGCAAGAAGCACTTGGCAAAACGCACGTGGCATGGTGGAGAGAAAAGCTAACAGAAAAAGATGAAGAGTAGATAGGGAAAAAAAAGGTGCTTTGTGAGAAATGAGTTCCTTGATCCTGGAAAGCTGGGGCTCTTTACAGGAAAGATAAAATAAATAAGTAAACAAACAAACAAACCTAAGGAACTTCATTTATCTATTTTTTTTTTAATGAGGGGACAGGAAATATATCCAGAGCCTCAAGCAAGAATGATACCATAGGTACTCACTGCTCCCAATTTCCAATTTTCTGTTCACACTTTTTTTTTTAGCAAGGGGGTGGAGTGGGAAAGACAGAGAGAGGAGAGACATCACAGCACTACTTTACCATTCTAGAGTTATCTTAGTACTATCCAGGATGTCTTCTCGTGGCTCTGGGTCTCAAACTCACAGCCTCAGGCAAAGTGAGATCTGGGTTCTGGGGGTTGGGTGGTAGCACAGTGGGTTAAGTGCACATGGTGCGAAGCACAAGGATCCCAGTTGGAGCCCCCGGCCCCCAACTGCAGGGGGGGGGGGGTCGCTTCACAGGCAGTGAAGCAGGTCTGCAGGTGTGTATCTTTCTCTCCCCTTCTCTATCTTCCCATACTCTTTCGATTTCTCTGTCTTAACCAACAACAGCAACATCAACAATAATAATAACAACAGCAATACGATAAACAGCAAGGGCAACAAAGAGGGAAAAAGTAGCCTCCAGAAGCAGTGGGTTAGTAGTTGCAGGAACCAAGCCCCAGCAATAACCCTGGAGGCAAAAAAAAAAAATCTGGGTTCTATCTCTAAGCCCCTGACTTCACCTTTTTAATTTAAAAATAAGTGATCAATATTGACAGGCCTGAAATTTGTGACAAAGGTAATGCCATGGAGACCAGGGTCTCTGTTTTCTATGTACACTGTACCCAGATTTGCTGAATATTACACAAAAACCTCTTTTAACTGGCTTCCACTGAACTGATGCCCAGACTTTCCTAGCCCCTTACTTACTACCCTAGAATCTGCTGAACGGTGCCCAGAGCACCTCAGTTCCTTCCTCATTGTCTGACTTGTATGCCTGATGCCAAGTGTTTCCAGTCTGTTGCCACTGGTCCCAGTTACTATAACGACCTGACTTAACTCTATATAAATAATCCAGGCACCAATGAATGAAAAGTAAAAATGGAAGTGCTCCTAGCAAGTGCTGTCTAGTGGCGCACCTGGCTAAGCACACATTACATTGCACAAGGACCTGGGTTCAGGCCAGGTATCTACCCAAGCTCACAAAAAAAAACCCACAACTGGCCCTGCCTGGCAGCGCTCTGCCTGTTCTGGGAGCTTTCAGAAGAAATGGTTAAATAAAAACACAGAAAAAGGAGAAGACACGGAGCCATTGAGATTCAAGCTGGCATGGAATTTCCAGACAGAGTGTCCCACCTGCATCTGAAATTCATTCTGAATTTTATGATTTGGATAGGAGGATTGGGACAATATCAGACCAGAAGGGAATGGGATTACTAAGTAGGCCATCACACACAGGAGTATTACTGGAAGGTTGTAGAAACTAGGTTGAAACAGAAATGTGTGGAGGGATTGAACAGCGTGGAGGGATTGAACAGATGAACTGAGCTGCAGAGGAAGCGTTTGAGGAAGATGATAGGGTAACTGGATCGGGTTGATTTGACAGGGTAAAGATGAAAAGGAGAAATCTCTGAGGATGTTTGTTGTAGTTGGGGCAGTAGCTCTGTGGGAGAGTACAGAACAAGCCTGTGTGAGGCCCTAGGGTCATTCCCCAGCACTGCCTAGGTTGGAGGGAGGGGGGGTTCATTCTCTTTCTCATTAAATACATAAATCTGTAAATAAGTAAGTAAATAAAAGCCAGAGAGATAAATCACCAGGTAGGGCATATACCTTACCATACATAAAGCCCAAGTTTCAGCCCTAGCACCACAAGAGAGCGTCACAGCTAAAGATAAGTTCCTACTTTGTCTCAAAGAAAGATGGCGGCGTTCAGACCTCAGACTGACCGGGATGCAGGGGTTTCATAGGCTCCTGTGCTAAATATGAATAGACATGGGTCCTAGGTCAGATTGATGGGGTTTATAGTTAATGGGATTTATATACTTTTCCTACATCTGGGAGCTACTGTCTCTGCCCTGATCCAGCCTTCTAGTCTTATCCGCAATGCTGACACCATCTTCCCAGACACTACTCCTAGCCCACCTGCATGTTAGCTATTGGGATCAGTCAAAAATAAGTAAAGTCATGGGCCTCTTGGAATATACCTAAATAGACTTCCTAGCTTCTTCCAACATGAAGACCCCAAATTCACCTGCTATACTCTTACCTTTAGAGGTTCCTGATTATTAAACCATTTTTTTGCTTTATATCTTAATGCTTTTTAGCCACTAGGAAATGTTATGTATGTACAAACTATTGCATTTTGCTTTTGACTGTAAATCATTAATCCCCCAATTAAAAAAAAAAGGTTATGTCTCTGATCCTGTCTCTTTCTGAAAAGCTAACAAAACAGCTACATACAGTTATATCTCAAAAGAATTAACTCCAGGGGTGGGGAAAGTTAGGCAATGCTGTTATTTTAATCTTCTCCATCCATCAAGGTGAATTAAATAAAACAATTATAAAATATCAGTGTAAGTAATCATTAACACAACAGCAAACTGATTACTCATTTAATTAAATATAATAAAAAAGATAAGGCATATAGTTTTGATATGATTCAGACAAGATAAAGATATACTTGTTTACTTTCTAGGTTCCAGTTAAACAAAACTTCAAGTGAAAGGAAAGGCCTGATTCAAAGATTAGAACTTTTCTTTCTTCTAGACTCCATACTTTCTTCACACACTAAAACACCACTGAAAAAGAGTCTTCAGTCAGGAAGAATTCTTCCCTTTTCCTTTTCCAAGATATCTTTGTTAGACCATGCAAGATTTTCGAGAATTATCACAACATAATCGAAGAGGATTAGATCAGTCTCTAAGGAAGCATAAAGTACCAAATGTGGCTAAGTGTAGCTCTTGTCTTTTTTGTGTTATGTGAAGATTAAACTGCCTTCATTTGCAGTTTGTTTACTGGCTGTCTTAATGCTGACCATTAAAAAAAAAAAACTAAAACCGATCACAAAATACATTTTTAATTTTGAAAAAAAAAGTCCTGCCTCTTATATTTGCAAATAAAATCATCTTTGTCACTGACAAATAGGCTTCATTTTAACTATCTAGATCTTAAAACTCTACATATACTTAACTGTCCCTGTGAACATCCTAATCATGATACTATTCTCTAGACAAGTACTATCCCTGGGTCAGTAAAACTAAAAGCTCTTTCTTTCTTTTTAAAAATATTTATTTATTTATCCCCTTTTGTTGCTCTTGTTTTATTGTTGTTATTGATGTTGTTGTTGTAGGGTAGGATAGAGAGAAATGGAGAGAGGCGGGGAAGACAGAGAGGGCGAGAGAAAGATAAACACCTGCAGACCAGCTTCACCGCTTGTGAAGCAACTCCCCTACAGGTGGGGAGCCGGGGCTCAAACCAGAATCCCTGAGCAGGTCCTTGTGCTTTGTGCCACATGCACTTAACCTGCTGCACTACCGACCGACTCCCTAAAAGTTTTCTCTTACACCTGCATGTGAGGCTACCATCATATAAGTCTTTAAAGATCAACAGCCGGGGGCACAGCTGGCCCTAGGAAGCTGCCCTGCAGTATGTCAGTTATGTCACAAGCCTTAGAATGTGGCATCACAGCTCCGGTGGCCATGGCTACTGCGGGATCTTCAGACTTGAGGACAAAGTTGGCAGTACTTGGAGGTGTTGTACTCTCACTTCCTCTTCGGAGTCAAAGAGTAAAGAGTGAAGGATGTCTGCTTCCACCTGAGAGCCCTCCAGGCTTTCAGGGTATCTTGGCTGATTCCCCTGCTTGAGAGGGTCTTCTGAGGATGCAGCTGCTTCTGACGGAGAGGACGCCTGGCAGGGGCCCTGTGGCAGTCTGCTGCCGACCACCACAGCCACAGTCAAAAGGGACCGCAGGAGGCAGGCTCATGCTGTACTTAGACTCCAGCATCTTGTTCATCTCTAACTCAAAGTTTAAAAGCAGCTTCAGGATCAAGCACTCACTGCCTTTGTGCAGCCTGTGGGTGTCTGCCTACTTGGAGAGGTCCAAGAGAGCCACCAGCAGAGACAGGAGGTCACTGGTTCTAGGCTGGCCCAGCAACAGCTTCATGGTTACTTTCTCATCTGTTCAGCGAAAGCAAGAGTGGCATTCCTATCTGGAGAGCTGCATCTCTTGTGCTAAGGACAAGAACCAGCCTGAAACAACTACCCAGGACACCCTCCCTGTATAGTGGGAGGACGGGACATGTGAGTCCTTCCATCTGGAACAGATGTCTGAGGAGACCGCAGGTCGGCTGGACCCCAAGCCCAGGCAGCTGAGAAGGAGCCAGCTGGGGAGAGCTGTACTTGCTGGTGGGAGAGGCCCCTGGATGGGATTCCAGGATGTCACCAGGAACTCCCAGCCCCTGGGAACCCCGTTGGATGAGCAGACCTTCTGCATCCTGTATCAGGGAGAAGCCACCTGGCAGCAGTCCCTGTTCATGCAGATGCACGTGGCCCCAGTGATACTGCGGGGCCCGTCCACACTGGCCCTGGGCGCCACTCAGTGCCCCCTATCCATGCAGGCCTGAAGGGGCAACATAGGACAGCAGCACGCCCTGCACCGCCCCCATCACAACATCCTCACAGGAGTGACTCGCCCCATGATATGTGGTTCGGCACAACATCAGCCCCAGATACACTGATAGGACACCAACAAGACTGTGCACAGGAAATGGGTGAGCTGCCAACCATTGAGCTGCTGCCCCAGGGACCAGAAGACTCCACTTCTGTCTCTATCATCACAGAGCCCTGCCATCTGGAGCAGATCTCTGAGGAGACCCCAGGCATCTCTGCAGGTGGAACAAACACCTGGCCCGCACCACCCCACATTATCAAGCGCTCCCCTTACCAGGACACCAAGATGGCGGTGCCTCGGCACTACAAGGAGAACGTCTTCTCTACTCTGTATAGCAGGGAAGATATCTGCTGGTGCTCCCCCGACATGCATGGGGGCCCCAAGGTGCCCAGAGCATTGGCCCTGCTGGCCCTCCATGCCTGAGAGGGGACCAAGTCCCTGCGGATCTGTCGGGACTGGGCCACCCCCAGCATGTCCCTCTACACTTTAACATGCACAGACCCATTCTGCACCAGAAGGTGCAAGTGATGGATGTGATGGATGATTTCACAGCATCCTTATAAAAAAGGTCATCACCATGCCTTCCTGCATCTCCCCTAATAGTTCTCCTACCCTTAAATAGTTAATTATATTTATTATTCATATTATATGATAGTATATTTATTTGTATAATAAATACTTTGTATCTCTACACCTTAAAAAAAAAAGTCCTGTCCCTCTTATATTTGCAAACAAAATTATCTTTGTGACTGGCAAGTATACTTAAGTTTAAACTGTCTAGATCGTAACACTATACATATACACAACATACATGTATGCATTTATAAGTATTAGCCATGTATATACACATGTACCTACAAATAAAATATACATGTAGCTATGTATAAACACTTGTCAAATTGCCTCCTCTGGTAAATGGGATGTCTGTGTTACTTGTTTCACCTTTTTCTTTTCATTATATTCTTTAACAACTAATATCACCAGTGGACCCCAATTATGACACAACAGGAAAATAATTCCACACTGTTCCAAACCATCAGAGTTCCACATCCCCACTCCCTCCATTGGAAACTTACTATTTGAAAAAAAAAAAAAAACTTATTTGTAATTTTAAGATAAATCGTGTTTATGTTGAACTTAAAATTTTTCTTTTTATAAAAATATATCATCTTTACTTACTGGATAGAGACCAGAGACCGTCAGAAATCGAGAGGGTAAGTGGTGACAGAGAAGGGAGAGAGGCAGAGAGACAGCTGAAACACTGCTTCACCACTAGCAAAGCTTTCCCCCTGCAGGTCGGGATAAGGGAGCTTGAACCCCAGTCCTTGTGTATTATAGCATGTGTGCTCAACCAGGTGCACAACCACGTAGCTTAAAATGTTTCAATTAAAGTATAAAGATACTATTTGATAATATTCCCAGTATCACCAGGGCAAGAACCCAGAGTACCTAATATTTGAGACCTAGATATATTGCATTAAACACACTGGAACTGACTATATGACTAGAAGGTTTAAAACAAAAGATAGTTGAAATTGAAAAGAGGAGAGTTAAAAATCTCTTAGATGTGGGGTCAGAAATGTCTTTTCACAACCAGACATAATGATTTTCAATCCTTCTCTTGGACTGCCAGACTTAAAAATATAATTGAGGTTTATACAGAGTACAGTTAAGACACAGGGTTATGGGAATTGTGCGGAATTGTACCTCTCTTATTCTATGGTTTTGTTAATCTCTCCTTTCTTAAATAAATAAAAAAATTAGACAATGAAAAAAAAAGACACCTTTTCCACAGGGTTCTTCTTGCATCTAGAAAGTTGCTATAGTCTTTCCAAAGAAGCCACACAGTTACTGCAAGCTGATATACAATGTCCTGGTAAAAAGAATTGGGGGAGGGGGAGTCTGTCGGTGGCACAGCTGTTAAGTGCACGTGGCGCAAAGCGCAAGGACCAGTGTAAGGATCCTGGTTTGAGCCCCCGGCTCCCCACCTGCAGGGGAGTCGCTTCACAGGCAGTGAAGCAGGTCTGCAGGTGTCTCTTTCTCTCCTCCTCTCTGTTTTCTCCTCCTCTCTCCATTTCTCTCTGTCCTATCCAACAACAACAGCAATAACCACAACAATGTTAAACAACAAGGGCAACAAAACAAAAGGAAAAATAAATTAATTAATTTAGAAAAAAAGACTTGGGTGAACCCAGGACTGAACTGCTCAGGCAAGGAGCCAGCTATCCTGGTAAGGAGCAGGTCTGGGAAAATTAGCCATTCTACTGAGCAGAATTCATCTGGAATGGTGAGTGCTTACTGAGAAATCTTCCTTTTTGTTTTTTATTTTTATTTTTTAAAATGTATTAGTGATTTACAAAATTATTTGAGAAGTCTTATATATGCCTAAAATTATGCCAGTCCACATGAGAAGAATATGTTAAGAAACAGAATGGGTTTTCTTATTTAATATGGAGACAGAAATATAAAGTCAGGATTGGCAGGTGAAAATTCCCACTAGCACAGACTGGTGCATGTGAGGGCCAGGTGTTTGGCATGTGATCTCATTTAGTTGTCACAGAATCCAAAGGAGTCAGCCAAATCGTAATTCTTTCATCCATAAAGACAAACAGGGTTTTCACTGCTGTGGATTTTTTCCCCCTTTCTTTTCCCCACCAGGACACGGTTTATGATGGTACCTGGGAATGACCTGGGACCTCAGAACCACAGGCATGAGTGTCTTTTTGTAGACACTAGGCTATTAGTGGTTTGATAATAATTAACAAGACTGTAAAATCACAGGGGTACAATTCCACACAGTTTCCACCACCAGAGTTCCATATCCTATCCCCACATTGGAAGCTTCCCTATTCTTTATCCCTCTGGGAGTCTGGACCAAAGATCTTTATGGGGTGCAGAAGGTGGGAGGTGTGGCATCTGCATTTGCTTCTCCACTGGACATGGGCATTTGCAGGTACATCCATATCCCCAGCCTGTTTCTATCTTTCCCTAAATCATCTCTTTTTTTAAAAAAATTATATATATATATATATATATATATATATTTATTAATGAGAAAGAGACAGATATTCTGGTACATGTGCTGCCGGGGATTGAACTTGGGACCTCATGCTTGAGAATCCAATGCTCTATCTACTGCGCCACCTCCCAGACCACTTCCTAAATCATCTTTTAAACTAGAGTATCATCTCCAGCACTCAGCACAAGCGCCAGCCCATTGCAAATAACCAAATAATTGCTAGTTATCAAATGAAGGAATTTAAGAAAATTAAGTAAACTCTTCAGCCAGCCAGCCAGCAAGGGGCAAAGCCAGGCACTAACTGCTTAAAATTACCCCTCCCGGGAACGATAGCACACTGGGTTAAGCACACATGACATGAAGCACAAGAACTGGCGTAAGGATCCCAGTTCAAGCCCCTGGCTCCCCACCTGCAGGGGGGTCGCTTCATAAGCGGTGAAGCAGATCTGCAGGTATCTATCTTTCTCTCCCCATCTCTGTTTTCCCCTCTTGATTTCTCTCATCCTATCAAACAACAACTATAATAACTACAATAGAAAGTACAACAAGGGCAACAAAAACGGGAAAAATCCTCCAGGAGCAATGGATTCATAGTGCAGGCACCAAGCCCAGCAATAACCTTGGAGGCAAGAGAGAGAGAGAGAGAGAGAAAGAGAAAAGAAGAGGAGGAGGAGGAGAAGAAGAAGAATCACAGTATTTTACAAATTACCTCTGGAAATGCCGTGCCATCATTTCTGTTGGACGTAGCATCACAGATGACCCCAGGGCAGTGCAGGGCTGGGGGGCATGTATAAAAGTGTGATCATCAGGAGGTCAGGCTACTTTGGGGGGCGTGAGGGTCCTTCCTTAAGGCTGACTCCAGCAGGGGTCAGTAGGGACAATTTACTTTCTAACAGGTTGGGGTCCCTGGGTGAGTGCCAGTAGGCCAAGTGATCCCTTGCTATCTAATCAGAGGGACTATAGAATCCAGTCCTTTGTGGAGACTTTTAGGGAGGGTGGTTTGTTTATTTGTTTAGGTTTAGAAGTAGAGAGACAGAGAGAGTGAAAGAGATCGCAGCACCAAGGCTTACTTCATTGTGGTGGGGCCAAGCACAAACATGCTGTCCAGGTAAGGAGTGTCACTGGCCCTGGGAGGGTAATTTTTTTTTTTTTGCCTCCAGGGTTATTGCTGGGGCTCAGTGCCTGCACCACAAATCCACTGTTCCTGGAGGCTATTCCCCACCCCCTCTTTGGCTGCCCCTGTTTTATCGTTGTTGTGGTTATTACTATTGTTATTGATGTCTTTGTTTTTGGATAGGACAAAGAGAAATGGAGAGAGGAGGGGAAGACAGAGAGGAGGAGAGAAAGACAGACATCTGCAGATCTGCTTCACCGCCAGTGAAGCGATCCCCCCCCCCCCCCCCCCCCCCGCAAGTGGGAAGCCAGGGGCTGGAACCGGGATCCTTATGCCGGTCCTTACACTTCCTGCCATGTGCGCTTAACCCGCTGCATTACCACCCAGCCCCCTTTCCCTCTCTTTTTGACAGCCACAAACTGCCCTAGAGGTGAGCAGCCCCAGGAAAGGCTGATCTGATAAGTAACCCGCAGTGTCCTGCTGAAATGAGTGAGAGAGAGAACACGGAGGAGGAGGAGGGGGGAGGGGAGGGAGTGGAAGGGGTTGTTGAATGACATCTCCAACCTAAGAAGATGAAGCTTCCATCAGCCCCAGTCAGACCCATCTGCCTAACTTCCTCCTGAACCCCTAACACTAAGAAAAACAAAGAAACCACAAATGTTTTGGGGGGGTTCACAACTGATAACATTTGGAGAAATTTGGCCCCTTAGCAATAGATAGCTGATACTACTACAGCCATGCTCAGAGGAGAGCCATTCTGAAACAAAGCTCTAAAATCACACTGTAGTAGAGGTGACTCACAGAATCTGCTTATCAGCCAAAAACAGGCTCAGGCTCCAGGTGACTGCTGGGTAAGAGGTGGGCAGAGGGAAGCAGGGTGGGTATTCAATGGAAGTGCGAAGGGAACTAACTACCAAGATGGCTGCTGGGGTGAGAGTAACAAGAAGGTCCACCCATTCAAAATCCCCCCCCCCCCAACCAGACATACTCTGCAGTATTATGACTGATTTCAAGAGATTTAAATGTCAATTTCCACATACTAACATATCTAAAAGGAAGAGAGAGTAACCTAAGGACAAAAGGAAGCTAAGAACAGATGCCAGATGCTACCTCGATCTAACTCTAGATCTAAACAAATAATGTTTGATCACAAACAGCAGAGAATCTCAAGGAACCCTAAAACACTAAGTTGATATTTCTTTTTTGATCAAATCTTTCAAATATAGTTGTACTTCTCTCTTTCCTGCACACAGCAAAATTAAAATTCCATTAAAAATCACCTATTTCTTATAGAACTCAAAATGTTCACTTGGTTCTCTGGAAGTCACAATTTTTTCACATTTAGAATTTTCTGGTGCCTTTGGAAATATTTTTCAGAAGCCTGAAAATTACAGTTCTACTGACTCTTCTGAAACGTGTCCATGTGGGGAGGATTGTTTGCTTCCTGGGCTCCTTCTTCAATAATTCAGATAGTTAAACCGTATTTCCAAAGCAAAAAATCAAATAAATTACAAAGCTAGAAACATAATCGGGTCTCCGGGAAGGAGTTCTAGTACTATGCCAAAACAGACCTCAAATTCTTAATCCCATGTCCAAGAAAATTGGACCAAGTATTGACGTTTTCCACCAAGCAAGCCACATCATCAACAAATGTTTCTCATTTACTTCACCCCTGGGACAGACAGCTGAAATAAAAAATTTCCTGAATACCCCAAATTTTCAACGCAACTTGGAATGCAAGTGATTCATAATACTATGCAAAAAAACCTGAAGATCTTCTTTTACCAACTCAATGTTTCTGGAATGTAAGCCTCCAGAAAGGATCCCAACCAACCAGAAAGCTGACCCACCACCATCAGCCAGGAGACCCACTATTATGCTCTCTGCCCTCAGCTCAGATATGACTTTGAACCCTGAGGAGCCTGCCACTCCTGCTACTGTTCCCCTAAAACAAAAAAAGCTTTCACCTCAGGGGAGCTAACAAAAATTCATGTTGTGCTCATGGCAAAAAGCACGACCATAGTGCATTCGACCTCTCCTTGACATGAGGGCAAAGCAGTGTTAGAAGGGATTAAAGACACTGTCATCACCCCTGTACCAAAGACTCTCAGAGGGGCCTTTAAACAGACCTCAATTTCAATTAAATTCAGCTATGAAACTAGACAGAGACTCCTGTGCTGATCCCAGCTCTGCCTGGTGACTATGTCCGGCTGCAGTTCTCAGGGCACCAAAGTTGGGCCTTTCCAAGAAAGCACAGCTGTTATAGAGAGGAAAGAGTCTCTTTCACTGAATAAAACAGGTAATTCAGAAAGAAAGGACAGGGGACACAGAACTTTGCTGTATGTGCAGTGTGGAACTATACTGCGTAATACTATAACCTTGTAACCCAATATTAATCACAAATAAAATAAAATAGAGAGTGTAATTGGTTACAACTGGATGGAATAAACAGTGAGAAGCATAAAGGAATAACAAGTGTGATGGTAAAACATTGAGATACACACTCACATATGTCCCCTTGGTTAAACGAGTCAGTATGAGCAAAATGTACAACCAATGGGAGTTCTTAAACAAGGATTACCTGAGGGAAAAAATAAAAAACACAACCCACTTATTGATAGTTTGGGCAAATGGAGTTAGAGCAACAGAAGCTTGAAAACAAAGCAATAGGAAAAAACTACCTCCAAAGGAAAGGAATTTGAAGAAAACAAAAACAATGTCTTACACATAGGTAAAAAAAAAGAATCTTACAAAGGGCAGTAGCTTCTAAAACACAGTAATAAAGACTGGGTTCACCTGAGGTCAATTTCATAGTCCTATACACAATTTTGATATTAGTAATATTTATAAAGAAACATCTATGAGCCCCTACACCTATGGACATCTAATCTTTGACAAAGGGGCCCAGACTATTAAATGGGGAAAGCAGAGTCTCTTCAACAAATGGTGTTGGAAACAATGGGTTGAAACATGCAGAAGAATGAAACTGAACCACTGTATTTCACCAAATACAAAAGTAAATTCCAAGTGGATCAAGGACTTGGATGTTAGACCACAAACTATCAGATACTTAGAAGAAAATATTGGCAGAACTCTTTTCCGCATAAATTTTAAAGACATCTTCAATGAAACTAATCCAGTTACAAAGAAGACTAAGGCAAGTATAAACCTATGGGACTACATCAAATTAAAAAGCTTCTTCACAGCAAAAGAAACCACTACCCAAACCAAGAGACCCCTCACAGAATGGGAGAAAATCTTTACATGCCATACATCAGACAAGAGTTTAATAACCAACATATAAAGAGCTTGCCAAACTCAACAACAAGACAACAAATAGCCCCATCCAGAAATAGGGGGAGGACAGGGACAGAATATTCACCACAGAAGAGATCCAAAAGGCTGAGAAACACATGAAAAAAATGCTCCAAGTCTTTGATTGTCAGAGAAATGCAAATAAAGACAACAATGAGATACCACTTCACTCCTGTGAGAATGTCATACATCAGAAAAGGTAACAGCAGCAAATGCTGGAGAGGGTGTTGTTGTATGCTTTACATTGGGTTCTAGTTCTCCCCCGCCAAGAGAATTAGATCAGTCCAGTTAATTTCACTGGCCCGCTTGGCCCCGCCCCAAGGAACCCCGAGAGAGGGTTCCTGAGTTCGAGAGTTCCAGAGTTGCAGAGTTACAGAGTAAGAGAGAGTTCCACAGTTGAAGAGTTTCAGAGTTCCAGAGTGGCAGAGTTCCTGAGTTCCAGAGTAAGAGAGAGTGCTTGCGCCACAGCAAAGAGACAGCAGAGTTCTGTTTGGTGATTAGTTTGTCTTAGTTAATGAATCGTTGTTCCTGAATAAAGAAATACAGCTTCCCTGCCCAGCCGCTGTCTCCGCGTCTCTGTTACCCGCCCGTGAAGCTAGCCCGGCCGGCTAGAGCTTACGAATTTTAACAACAGGGTATGGGGTCAAAGGAACCCTCCTACACTGCTGGTGGGAATGTAAATTGGTCCAACCTCTGTGGAGAACAGTCTGGAGAATTCTCAGAAGGATAGAAATGGACCTACCCTATGATCCTGCAATTCCTCTCCTGGGGATATATCCTAAGGAACCCAACACTCCCATCCAAAAAGATCAGTGTACACATATGTTCTTGGCAGCAAAATTTGTAATAGCCAAAACCTGGAAGCAACCCA
Organism: Erinaceus europaeus; assembly: GCF_950295315.1. NCBI lineage: Eukaryota > Metazoa > Chordata > Mammalia > Eulipotyphla > Erinaceidae > Erinaceus > Erinaceus europaeus. Next base: position 193,889,139 of record NC_080163.1, on the reverse strand, counting down.
GGTGTCCAACAACAGATAAGTGGCTGAGCAAGTTGTGGTATATATACACAATGGAATACTACTCAGCTGTAAAAAAAAAGGTGACTTCACCATTTTCAGCCGATCTTGGATGGACCTTGAAAAATTCGTGTTAAGTGAAATAAGTCAGAAACAGAAGGATGAATATGGGATGATCTCACTCTCAGGCAGAAGTTGAAAAACAAGATCAAAAAAAGAAAACAGAAGTAGAACCTGAAATGGAATTGGCATATCGCACCAAAGTAAAAGACTCTGGGGTGGGTGGGTAGGGAGAATACAGGCCCAAGAAGGATTCAGAGGACCTAGTGGGGGTTGTATTGTTATATGGGAAACTGAGGAATGTTATGCATGTACAAACTATTGTACTTACTGTTGAATGTAAAACATTAATTCCCCAATAAAAAAGGAAAAAATGAAATAAATTAATTTTTTAATTTAAAAAAAAAAGAAACATCTAAACAGAATGTTGGGGAGACAGCATAGTGGGTTCTACAAAAGGCTCTCAAGCCTGAGGCTCTGAGGTCCCAGAGTTCAATCCCCAGCACCGCCAAGAGTCAGAGCTGAGCAGTGGTCTAGTTTAAAAAAGAGGATGAGTGGTCCAGGATGTGGCACACTGGATAAAGCATTGGATTCTCAACCATGAGGTCTTAAGTTCAATCCCTGGCAGCACATGTACCAGAGTGATCTCTGATACTCTCTCTCTCTCTCTCTCTCTCTCCCTATCTTTCTCATGAATAAATAAATTCTTTAATTAAAAAAAGGATGAATCAAGAGATGATAATTTGGAGCTGGGAGGTGGTGCACTTGGTTCAGTACACATGGTACAATGTACAAGGACCCAGGTAGGAGCCCCAGGTCCCCATCTGTAGGGGAAAAGCTTCACAAGTGGTAAGGCAGAGCTGCAGGTGTCTCTCTTTCTCTCTTCCTACCTCCCCCTAAACTCTTGATTTCTGGCTGTCTCTACCCAATACATAAAGATTATAAAAATATTTTTTTTAAAAAAAAGAAATATCTAAACTGAATCTCCAAATTTAAACTATGGCATAACTAAATATTTGGGGAAATCAGTTTAACCTCAGGAAAGCAATAATGATAATAATAATAATACTTTTTAAAAATACAGTCTACACATTAATAAAAAGGGGTTTTTTTTTTAATTATCTTTATTTATTTATAGGATAGAGACAGCCAGAAATTGAGAGGAAGAGGGATATTGAGAGGGAGAGACACAGAGAGATACCTGCAGCATTGCTTCGCCACTTGTGAAGCTTTCCCCCTGCAGGTGGGGACTGGGGGCTTGAACCTGTGTCTTCAGGTGTACACTCAACCAAGTGCGACACCACCCAGCCCCAGGGTTAAGTTTTAAATTGTGGTTGGGTCAGTGCTTGGGATGAATAATGTACAAAGTGGCTCACATATCTCAGGCAGCCATAACATCCCATTTTCTACCCCAGTCCATCCCTCTGGTAAGAATCAGGTGTCATTTACCCATACAGAAAGAGACAGTCATCAGGCTGGTTATATAATCCTTATTTGTAATAAATTTTTTTTCTTTTTTTGGCTAGCTAGTAGCATCAGAAAATGGAAATATTCTAGATGACTGTGTTTTCTGGTTACTTTAAAACAGAACATGCATTTTCCTTCCTGCCACTATTGGTTTTACACTCAGAACTGGATGAAGTCAGCATAACTCTCCACAAGTCATCCCACTCTCCAAGCTTTTAAGATGAAATGACATGATGAACACGGAGCTTCTACAACAGTGCACGTAGTCAACGCCTTTTCCTTTCCTTTCCTTTCTTTTCAGCTTCTGCTAAGTACACATTTATCTTTCCTTCTGCCATTTTAGATCCAGGAGCTGGAAATTCTTGTGTGATCAGTCAGTTAGTTCCCCAAAGTGATAATGTTTCTTTATTCTTTCAAACATCAGATCGATGGGTTTTAATAATAGAGCACCTCTAAAATTCTGGCTGAACAATATTTTACTCTTCTTGCCTTTATTTCCTAGTGGGATCACTTAGGCTTATGTTGGTCTGTATCTGTCAGCTGTGATGTGCATGTCTGCATCAGAACACAGTGGGAAGAATCGAAAAGCCTTGGCTTCCATCTGGGATGGTTACTCTTAAGTGTCAAGCTGGCTGGGTCACAAGTGTACCTGTGTAACTGTGTGAACATTATATCCTATGTTTCTGTGTACGCAAGTGCAGAAGATTAACATTTAAAGTAGGGGGAGAATGTTCCATCCTCCAAAGGGAGGCTGGACAACATACTCTATCTACCACCTGAGGAAGATGAGTCCTGAAATTGAGGCAGGCTAGAACATTCCTACTCATGACCACAGAATGCAAGCTCAGACCTACAGGGATGCAGAGGTTACACAGGCTCCTGGGCTGAATATGGGCCCCAGATCAGGTCAAAATGATGGGGTTTACAGTCAACAATTTTATACACCTTTTCCATATTTGGGAGCTACTCTCTTCCCTGATCCAGCTTTCTAGCCCTTTATCAGCCATGACATCATCTCCCCAGACAATAACTTGGGTCCACCAGCATATCAGATGTCAGGCTCAGAAAACAAAACAAACAAAAAAAAATTAGTATAACCATGGGCCCTATGGAATATAACTAAAATAGGCTTACTAGTTATCTTCAAAACAGAGACCCAAAATCTTCATCTGCAATATTCCAGCCTTTAGGTTCACAATTATTCAACTATTTGTTTGGCTTTATATGTTAACTCTTTTTTCAGTCACCAGGTTCCAGATGCTACTGTGATGCCAGCCACACTTCCCTATACAGGCGATCCTACCAATGTGTCCTGGAGCTCCATTTCCCCAGAGTCACATCTCACTAGGGAAAGAGAGAGGCCATGTTCAGCGGGGAAGCAACTACAGAAGCCAGACCTTCCACCTTCTGCACCAAATAATGACCCAGGGTCCATAATCCCAGAGGGATAAAGAATACGAAAGCTGGGTAGAGGAGGTAGAGAGGGAAAGAGAGACAGGGAGACACCTGCAGTCCTGCTTCACCACTTGTGAAGCTATTCCCTTACAGGTGGGGACCAGGGGCTTGAACCTGGGTTCTTGCGCAATGTGATGTGTGTGCTCTTAACCAGGTGTGGCACCATCTGGCCCCATCAATTCCTTGCAATAAATCTCTCTGCTCCTCTCTTGTCATTATCATTCTTGCCCTATGAAGAGATAAGCATAGAGACAGACAGATGGTAAACAGATAAGCCCTGTTTCTCTTTTTCTCTAGGTAACCCGAATATACCACTCTCAAGACACTCAAAGTCTAGTTATAGGGAAACATCTAAGTACACTTTCTCCTCAGAGCCTTTCTCAAACAACATAGAAGATGTTAAGAACATAGAAGTTAAGCTCAGGTGGCGCAAAGTGCAAGGACCAGTATAAGGATCCCGGTTCGAGCGCCCAGCTCCCCATCTGCAGGGGAGTTGCTTCACAAGTAGTGAAGCACCTCTACAGGTGTCTATCTTTCTCTCCTTCTCTCTGTCTTCCCCCTCTCTCTCCATTTCTCTGTCCTATCCAACAACAACGACAACAATAATAATTACAACAATAAAACAACAAGGGCAACAAAAGGAAATAAATACATATTTAGAAAATATTTAAAGAAAGAAGATAGTACCACAAGTCAAATAAGCCATCCAAAAGAAAAAAAGAAAGGAAAGAAAGAAAGAGAGAAAGGATCGATTAAATACTTATTGGAGGAATGAGACATACTTTAGAGCAAGAGCTGCCAAAGACAATATCAGCACATGTAATTCAGCCCCTCAAGAATTCTCATAAAGCAAAGGATCTGGTGTCAATTTACGGCAAGGCTTGTCCTCGCCTGCACATGCTGACGAGATGAGCTTGCTTTGCTTTTATGAGTCTGTTCCTGTTATTTGAAGCAGGACACTGGGAAATACCTTTCAAATAGGGAGAATAGTTATAAATTAGCTCACACCCACCCACCCACCCCAACACACACACACACACACACACACACACACACACACACACACTTATAGTGCACACAGTGAACAGAAAGGAAATAAGCTCACTTGAATGGCGGCCAAGTTCTTCTGCTCCTGAGATGGTGCCTCATGGACAAAGCGGAGCCAGTTCGAGTGTCGTGGGTTGGTAGCATCCAAAATGTAGAGAACTTCACCCTTACGTCCACGGACCTGCAACATAAAAGGCCTCTGAGTTTCAGCTTGAAGTCAGGACCAACCTGACTGAACTATCCAGAGGAGGGCAGGGATCTGTTTTCTTTTCTTTTACATATATATATTCCCTTTTGTTGTCCTTGTTGTTTTATTGTTGTTGGATAGGACAGAGAGAAATGGAGAGAGGAGGGGAAGACAGAGAGGGGGAGAGAGAGATAGACACATGCAGCCCTGCTTCACCGCCTATGAAGTGACTCCCCTGCAGGTGGGGAGCGTGGGGCTCGAACCAGGATCCTTATGCTGATCCTTGCACTTTGCACCACCTGCACTTAACTGGCTGCACTACTGCCCGACTCCCAGGGATCTCTTTTCATATGCCTTTCTTATTGGCAGGTGTTGAATAGGTGCTGGATTAACGTGCATTCTTCTCCTGAAGCACAAGCACTATTCCAACCCATTGTTTCACTTGGCAGAAGTGATGACTCTCAAGATGCATAATTGGCTCTTAGAAACTTCCTGTACTGATAGCGCTTTGCTTGTCAGATTTGTTCTCAGTAGGTGTGTTTTCATAGAAGTGGTGCAAATGCAATTGCACAAGGGGTGTCCATGTTCACCACCCATTCCTTCATTTTATTTATTGTTTTTTGTTTTTGTTTTTCTAGAAGAGGGTAGCCCTGCTTGGCTTCCAGCTGAGAGTGGTTGAGCAGAAGTAAGCACATCGATTTCTCTCTACCAGTTGAGGGACCTATCGGAGGACTTGCTCATATGGCCAATGGAATCTGACATCCACTGGACAACAAGTGCACATTTACTGGGTGATTTAAACTAGTGGATGAGACGGACGGTGGGCTCTCTGGTTTTTTTTTTTTTTTTTTCCTCCTCCAGGGTTATTGCTGGGCTCGGTGCCTGCACCATGAATCCACCGCTCCTGGAGGCCATTTTTTTTCCCCCTTTTGTTGCCCTTGTGTAGCTTCGTTGTGGTTATTATTATTGCCCTTGTTGACGCAATTCGTTGTTGGATAGGACAGAGAGAAATGGAGAGAGGAGGGGAAGACAGAGAAGGGGAGAGAAAGATAGACACCTGCAGACCTGCTTCACCGCCTGTGAAGCGACTCCCCTGCAGGTGGGGAGCCGGGGGCTCGAACCGGGATCCTTACGCCGGTCCCTGCGCTTTGCGCCACATGCGCTTAACCCACTGCGCCACCGCCCGACCCCCGGCTCTCTGGTTTTATTTTTACGTCGTGAGCCCTCCTCCTGGCAAGATGGGCTAAACGCTTGCTGGCGCAGGTTGGCCCACTAGCTACTCCAGAATCCAGGTTGCTTTAAGCCCAGCTTCCTCAAAACCCCTGCATGGTAGGCTACTGGACACTTACTTGGCACATCTGGTTAAGCACACACACTGCATTGTAAAGACCTGGGTTTAAGCCTGCAGGGGGAAAGCTTCACATGTGGTGAAGCATTGCTGCAGATGTCTCTCTGTGTCTCTCTCTCCTTCTCTATCAACCCTCCCTCTCAATTTCTCTCTGTCCTATAGAATTAAATAAAGTTTAAAAAATATTAAGATATTTTTAAGAAGGAAACATACAAGCAGCCTAATAATATATGCATGCATGTATATATTATCTACATGATACATTTGACAGTTATTCATCCAATCAACAATTATATGCAATATATGCCGAATTCCTAGCACACACAGGTACTACCTAAGAAAATGAGGATTTTTCAGTGAAGACAGAAAAACATAGCACTTTAGAACAGAGAAGCATAAAGAAAATGTCATACTATTATTAGTACTAATAATAAATGTCATATTATATATTATTATTACTCAGTCATAAAGAGAAGCCAAGGTGACATCATTTATGGGAATATGGATGGATTCTGAGGGCATGATGCTAAGTGAAATAAGTCTGACAGACAAAAATAAATGTAATATGATCACACATACATGTGAAGTCTTTAAAAAAAAACATGTTCCTAGAAACATAGAGTGAACAGGTGATTTGCCAGAAGTGGGGGCAGGTGGACAAAATGGGTAAAAGGACCTCAAAGACACAAATGTCCAGCTATGAAATAGATAGGGCATGTGACTATAGTCAATAATACTGTGGTGCATATAGGAAAAGTACTTTAGGAATAGATGTTAAAAGTTCTCATCACGTTATATGGAAGACTGAGAAATGTTATGCATGTACAAACTATTGTATTTACCGTTGAATGTAAAACATTAATTCCCCAAGAAAGAAATTTTAAAAATAAATAAATAAATACACACATAACCAATATAAATAAAAAGTTCTCATCACAAGAAAGTTTTTGCAACTACACATACTGACAGATGTGAACCAAGTTTACTGTGGTCACCTTACAGTCAATACAAATGTTGCATCATCATGTCGTACCCTAAAAACTAATATGATGATATACGCCAACCATATGTACATTTTTTTAAAAAAAGATTTTAGTAAGATAAGAAAGATCTGGGTTTGGGCACCCCACCTACAAGGGGGACACTTCACAAGTAGTGAAGCAGGTCTGCAGGTGTCTTTTTCTGTCTCTCTCTATTAAAGATAATAAAAAGGGCATCACAGGGGGTGAGCACACATAATAGGAAGTGCAAGGACCCATGTAAGTATCCCAGTTCGAACCGAACCCCTGACTCCCCACCTGCAAGAGGGAAGCTAAAAGAGCAAGTAGTGAAGCAAATTTGCAGGTGTTTCTCTTTCTCCCTCTCTATCCACCCCTTCCCTCTAAATTTCTCTGTGTGCTATCAAATGAAAAAAAATAATAATAATAATAAGAAAAAAAATGGCCATGGGGAGCAGTGGATTAGTCAGGCAGACACCAAATTTCAGCTGTAACTCTGGTAGCAAATTAAAAAAAAAAAAAAAAAAAAGAAAGAAAAAACTTTTTTTGTGTCAGGGTCAAAATTTAAAATCTGCTACCACTGTTAAAATTCATACAAACCACACAGAGATAAAGATGAGAGATTCATTCATCACTGGGGGTTTCACTACTCTGGGCTAACTTTTCTAGACAGAGAAGAAACAGAGGGGAAGGGTATTGATGCATCTGGTTGAGTGCACGTTACAATGCACGAGAACCCGGTTTCCAGCCCTGAGCCCCGCCCCCCCCCCCCCCCCCCCGCAGAGGGAAAGCTTTGTGAGTGATGAAGCAGTTACAGGTGTCTTTGTCTCTCCTCTTCTCTATCTCCCCGTCCTCTCAATTTCTGGGTTTCTCTACCCAATAAATTAATAATTTTTTTTTTAATTTTCAAAAAAGATGAGGGGTTGGGCAGTAGTGCAGCAGGTTAAGTGGGTTAAGTGCACATGGAGCCAGGCACAAGGACTGGCTTAAGGATCCCGGTTCCAGCCCCCTAGCTCCCCACCTGCAGGAGAGTCGCTTCACAAGTGGTGAAGCAGATCTGTAGGTGTCTCTCTTTCTCTCCCTGTCTTCCATCCCCTCTCCATTTCTCTCTGTCTTATCCAACAACAATGACAAACAATGATAAACAACAAGGGCAACTAAAGAGAAAAAAATAGCCTCCAAGAGCAATGGATTCATAGTGCAGACACCAAGCCCCAGAGATAACTCTGGAGGCAAAAAGGAGGGGGGGGGGAGGAGGAGGAGGAGGAGGAGGAGGAGGAGGAGGAGGAGGAGGTTAAGGAGAAAGAGAAGGAGAAGAAGAAGGAGAAAGGAAGGAGAAGGGGAAGAAGGGGAAAAGGAAGAGGAAGAGGAAGAGGAAGAAGAAGAAGAAGAAGAAGAAGAAGAAGAAGAAGAAGAAGAAGAAGAAGAAGAAACAGAGATATTCTGTTTCTGTGGCACACCTGGTTGAAGGCACACATTCACAGTGCTCAAGGACCCAGGTTCATACCTTCTTTTCCTCACCTGGGGATGGGGGTGGGAGGGGAAGCTTCACAAGTGAGTCCGCTCAGTTTCTCTCTGTTATCTATTCCTTCCTCCTCCTTCTCAATTTTTCTATCCATCCCAAATAAATAAAACAAATACTGAAAAAAGAGGCAGAGCTGGTGGGGGAGAAACCACAGCACAAAGCTTCGTCCAGGGCAGCAGGGTGCAGGATTAAACCTGGCTCCTACATATGACAGAGCAGGTGCACAATGCAGGTGAGCTCTCTTGTCAAAGCCACTTTTCTTTTCCCCCCACTGAAACAGCAATGAGTGTACCCCTGGAAGAGCCCAAGTTGAGAGAAGAGCACTACTTAGAGAAACCATTTCATTGCACTTCTGGATCCCACATCTGCAGCCCAGTGTTAAGTACAATATATACATCACATGTGCTTCATTTGGAGTTATTTCTTCAAAGCCGTGAAACATTTAACAAAGAATTCTCTGAGCCTTATTATAATAAGCACATTTTACTGGAGGCAGTTTGTTCTTTATGTATTTCAGCTTTTTTTCCCCAGGCCCCCTCTGTCTCTAAGGATGTTCAATTATTCAATACTTAGTTGTAAATGTTCTTTTCCTGTCCACTGGACTTACATATGGACTCTCTGGAACTCCCTCTCTCACCACCTTTCACCATCTTCCGGGCTAAGAGAAACACAGGATTCAATTTTACATTAAGATGCTTTTGGCATAATGTCTGTAATTCTTAAAACATCCAGGTGGATTGATCATTATTAGTAACTTCAAAGGGATGCATTGGATCAACCTTCTCGTGGTGCATCCCATGAGTACCCATTTATTGGGGAAACTGATGATCCTTCCTAGCCGACTGAATCCACATGGATCCCAGTCACTTTCAAAGCCAGCAACAAGCAGACATCAGGCTCAACCTGACGCTGTTGACTGGCTACTGAAGAAGGGCAAACGCTAGAAGAAGAAGTAACTTCAAACATTATCAACAGGCAGCAGTATACTGTCATAACCTCCTCATTCATATTGACATATAGTTTCTGTTCCTTAACAGTGTTATTAGGTCACTGGTCTTGTTCTAAATGTTCTTACTCAAATGTTTGACATCCAAGGTTATAGTTTTTACAAGTTCCCTGTTCTCTCCAGCTTTCAGGAGGCTGGCCTTGCCACCATCCCAGACTTCAACATGCCACTAAAACTGTCAGATGAGCTGCTCAGATGATGTTTCTCTTCCTACCCTAACCCCAGAATTCTCCTCACTGAAATATTGAAAGGACACAAAGATAACTCAATCTTTTCTTCCCCTTTCCAACAAGGTAGACATTATTGACTTCATATATCTGTGTTAATTGATCCTAATCACAAGGGTAATAAATTGAATAATCTTTAAATCTAAAAAATAAGAAAGATGGGGGGCCAGGTGGTGGAGCACTGGATCAAGCGCACATAGTATGAAGTGCAAGGACCCACCCAAGGATCCTGGTTCCAGCCCTCAGCTCACCACCTGCAGGGCACTAGTTTCACAAGTAGTGAAGCAGGTCTGCAGGTGTCTATCTTTCTCTTCCCCTCTCTATCTTCCCTTCGTACTCAATTTCCCTCTATCCTATCCAATAAAATGGGAAAAAATGGCTACCAGAAGCAATGGGTTTGTAATACAGGCACCCAGCCCCAAAGATAACCCTGGAAGCAAAAAAAAAAGAAGATTAAAAAAAATCTGTTATATCATGCTCTAGTATTTAACTGCTCTATGAAACCAAATTATATTTTTACCTGTCAAAACTAGGCTCCTAAAAACTTCTTTCATTTAAATTGTCACAGAAATGAAGTTACTGTCCTGCAGAGGATAAGCTTCCTTAAACCTGAAGTCTGAAACAACGCTGAGGCTCTCTCATCCTGCAGTAAAATCCATCTCAGTTCTAAATTCTGATTTGCACTGACACCCGAAGCCAGTTACATACTAGAAAGTCAGCTAAAGTAGGGAAGGGAAAGAAATTCTCATATGATAATGAAGACCTTCACGCTTCAGTATAGCATTCCTATATCTGTAACTTTTCCACTTAACGTTTAATGAAAGCCATCACTGTACAAGGACTTAGCAGGTTCTGTTTTTGGTAAATTCTTTCTATATCACTCTTCAAGTACCCAAGTATCCAAGAAAATGTGCTACCATGATTTCTCTACAAACCCCCACCTTGTTTTTACAGATTGTTAAATGATCAGCATTAGATAGAAGTCAGTTAATTCTGTTTTCCTACCCAGTAGAGGATAGAGAAAATAACAATATTCCACTCAGTAAGAGAAAATTGAGATGGAAGTGAAAGAAAAAAAAAATGAAATAAGTATCAATGCAAAGCTGTCTTTCTTTTTTAAAAAATATTTATTTCTTTATTCCCTTTTGTTGCCCTTGTTGTTTTATTGTTGTAGTTATTATTGTTGTTATTGTTGTTGGATAGGACAGAGAGAAATGGAGAGAGGAGGGGAAGACAGAGGGGGGAGAGAAAGACAGACACCTGCAGACCTGCTTCACCACTTGTGAAGCGACTCCCCTGCAGGTAGGGAGCCAGGGCTCGAACAGGGATCCTTATGCCGGTCCTTGTGCTTTGCGCCACTTGCGCTTAACCTGCTGCGCTACAAGCCTGACTCCTGCTGTCTTTCTTATTAAATGTTTCCTTGGCTAAACTGGGTCAACTTTCAACAGAGAAATTTATTATTGGGGTGGTTGAGTGTTGTTCTATTATTTTTCTGTCAGTCATTTTAAATGTCTGAAAATGTTTTCACTCACTACATAGCAGTCCCCAGGGTCCCCAAGGCAAAGCTGATCAGGCAGACTCTGTCCCCAGATGCAGCAAAAATATAACAGGCTAGATTTAATTTAATTTATGGTAAAATTTAATGGTAGTGAAATGTAGTCAGTTAAAAAAAATAGCAAGAGTGTCCTTAATGAGAAGTCACCATGTACATTGTGATTTATTTGTTAAAGAAAATAATTTCCTTTTCTACCTTTCATCAAAGCTTTTCAAAGATCAATTTGTGCACAAAGAGTGAGAGTATGGCTGTCTTTACAGTACAAAACATCGTCATTTTTTTGTATTTAAGTTACAGACATTCTTTCTCCAACTGTTTTTAAGTAAAGTAAGGCCATATGCCTTGCCTTCAGTGTTTAATTAACCAGACCTCAGAATCACTTCAAAGACACACACACACACACACTCCAAAAGCAAACAAACAACAAAAGAAAAAAACTGGGCCCAGGCAATCAATTCTGATAGCTCGCTATTGTCAGACTTAAAACCAGAGAGAGACAGACTTCCAGAAATCAGCAAAAATCATCACTAGGAAAATGAAGTGATTCATAGTTTCTAAGCAAAGAGTTTCTTTCTGTAGATTTTTTTTAAAAAAAGGATCCTAAAATTCCTGTTCACTTTAACACACACACACACACACACACACACACACACACACACACACACTATAGCATATCTGCCTATACCTCCCCACTCCTACCATTCTAAAAACCCTGACTTATGGATTCTTCCCCCTTCAAGAAGAAAATCAAAAAGATACACAAAAAATTACTTATAGATCTCTCCCTTTCTTATAAGAATCCAGAACATAATACACACAAAGTTAAATAACTTTAAAGGACTGATAAGAAAAACAAGGTGTTCTTTTTTTTCTTTTCCTTTTTTTCTTTCCACTACAAGTGTTTAGCATTTAGCATAGTTTTACAAGCTAAAAAGAGCCTCAGGTGGAAAAAGAAAGAAAAAAAAGCAGCCAGGAATAGCAAAAATGGTACATGAGGAATCAAAAGGCAGGTGTTATCCAAGATCTGGTTAGTATCACTTTGAGTGAGTTCTTTCTCCTCACCAAGCTGACCTGGTCTCTCTCATTTAATTGAGGCAATGCTGATTTATTTATCACTCTCTGTATCTCCACACACCACCTCCACACCACACACCAGAGCTCTGGCTGCCAGCAACCATCATCAGAACAACTCCTCTAACCTTCCCACTCACCCTCTTGCCCCCTGCCTTTCTGACAACTACTATTCTGTTGTGGGAATGTAAGGGTTGGTCTTTTGTTTTGTCTTGTTCTTTAGTTGGCTTTGATGCTTTCCCTCCCACACAAGAGTGGTTTCACACAGTATCTGTTGTTCCCCATCTGGTTTATTTCACTTAGCATAATCTCCTCAAAGTCCACCCAGGTTGCTACAAATTGCAAGATTCCTTTTTTTCTTTCCTTCCTTCCTTCCTTCCATTCTTTCTTTTTTTAAAATATTTATTTATTTCCCCTTTTGTTGCCCTTGTTTTTTATTGTTGTTGTAGTTGTTGTTGTTATTGATGTCATCATTGTTGGATAGGACAGAGAGAAATGGAGAGAGGAGGGGAAGACTGAGAGGAGAGAGAAAGACAGACATCTGCAGACCTGCTTCACCGCCTGTGAAGAGATCCCCCTGCAGGTGGGGAGCCAGGGCTCAAACCAGGATCCTTACGCCACGTGCGCTTAACCCACTGCGCTACTACCTGACGCACCCGTTTTTTTCTTTACTGTATAAATACCATGACTTCTTCTTTTTATTTATTTATTTATTTATTTATTTTCCCCTTTGTTGCCCTTTTTTTAATTGTTGTTGTAGTTATTATTGTGGGTGTTATTGATGTCGTTATTGTTAGATAGGACAGAGAGAAATGGGGAAGACAAAGAGGGTGAGAGAAAGACACCTGCAAACCTGCTTCACTACCTGTGAAGTGACTCCCCTGCAGGTGGGGAGCCAGGGGCTCGAACCGGGATCCTCATGCCGGCCCTTACTTTTGCACCACGTGCGCTGAATCCACTGCACTAATGCTTGACTCCCATACCATGACTTCTTTGTACATTCACCCTTTGATGGGACAATTAGGTTGTTTCCGTATTTTGGCTGTTGTGAATAATACTCGACAAACAGACATGCACATACAAATAACTGGTTCCTATTATTAAAACAAACATGCAGAAGTGGAATTGTGTCTTCAGATTTTCCCCAAGTACATCAATTTTTCCCCCCTAGAACTATTAAAACTAGATTTCTGCCCAATTCAACTGTATTCCTTTCCTTTATGTCTTAGAAATGTATACAACTCAAAGAATACACAAATACATAAATTATCCTCATATAAGGGTTCACCGAAGGTGGAAAAAAAAAGAAAAACATACCTTGGCTTCAGAGATTAGTGAACTAGCTCAGCTGGTAGGGCACCCATGCCTGTGACCCAGGTTGAAATCCCCAAGCACACACAAGAGCACTGTGGCACTGAGGGAACCTTCAGTGCTATGGGTACTCTGTTGTCTCTTTCTCGGGGTCTCTGTCTATCTTTATCTGAAAATGGCCCAGAACAATGAAATCCTGAGGCTCCAGTGAAATGCACCTGAACAGCCAGAGGGATAGCTCACCCTTGAGGGCACAAGCCTTGCTGTGTGCAAGGCCAAAGTTCGAGCCCTGGGACCACACAGAAGTACCACACATCAATGTCTCTTTTTCTCTCTCTGCATGAAAAAGTTGATTCCAGGATAAGAGGAGATAGCATAATGGTTAGTCAAACAGACTCTCATGCCTAAGGCTTTAAAGTTCCAGGTTCAAACCCCAGGACCACCAAAAGCTGATTCCAGGAGGAGAAAAGAAAGAATGCTCTTAGCGCAAGGACCAGCATAAGGATCCCGGTTTGAGCCCCCAACTCCCCACCTGCCTGGGTGTCGCTTCACAGAGGATGAAACAGGTCTGCAGGTGTCTATTTTTCCCTCCCCATCTCTGTCTTCCTCTCCTCTCTCCATTTCTCTCTGTCCTAACCAACAACAGCAATAACTACAACAACAAAAATAACAAGGACAACAAAAGGGAATAAATAAATAAATATTTTTTTTAAATACGCATAAGGCATCCCCTATTTTCCAACAGTTGAGGCTCATCCTCTTCCTGATAATCAGACAACAATCACAGGTGTGTGCTGAAAGAAGTCTAGAAAATGGGCCAGGAGATAGTACCCTCTCTGGGGACTAGATGCTTTACCATTAGTGAGGAGCTGAGCTGAGTTCCCCAGCACCTTGAGGGAAAAGGAAACTTCATAAATGGTGAAGCAGCACTGTGACCTCTCTCCTATCATCTCTCTCTCTCTCTCTCTCTCTCTCTCTCTCTCTCTTTCAGACTGAAAGGAAATAAAATAAGTCATCTGAGGCATACAGTCTAGTAGGAACCTGACCACCACCACACTGAGGAAACCTTTGGTGCTGTGCTATATCTCGCTCTCATTCTCTTTGTCTATCTTTATATTTTTTCCTCTTTTTTTCCTTTTTTTATTATTATTTTATTTATTAATTGGGAACACTGACAAGACCATAGGATAAGAGAGGTACATTTCCTCACATTGCCCACCCCCAGAATTCCGTATCCCATCCCCTCTCCTGATAGCTTTCCTATTCTATATCCCTCTGGAAGTATGAACCTAGGACTATTATGGAGAGCAGAATGTGGAAGGTCTGGCTTCTATAATTGCTTCCCTGCTGAACATGGGCATTGGCAGGTCAATCCATACTCCCAGCCTATCTCTCTCTTTCCCTAGTGGGGGAGGGATCTGAAAGAAAGCCTAGCAATGACAAGAGAAAAGGAGGAAAGAAGGAAAGAAGGAAGGAAGGAAGGAAGGAAGGAAGGAAGGAAAGAAGGAAGGAAGGAGAGAAGGAAAGAGAGGGAAGGAGGGAGGAAGATAGGGAGATAAAGAAAGGCCTGACTTCTCTGGGCAGACGACTTCACCAATGTGTCTTGGAATCTCGCCTCTCTAGAGCTCTGGTCCACTAGGGAAAGATAGAGACAGGTTGAGGGTATGGCTCGACCTACCAATGCCCACTTCCCGCTGCGCTGCCACCCGACTTTCATTTCTAATGTTCTATGAGACACTACAAGTGAAATTCAAGAGTGCTGCTCCTCTTCTCATGTAGCAAGAAGAGAAAGCACAGGCCAACAATCGCAAGGCCACAGGCTGATGACACTAGTCAGCAGGTATGCAGGGGAGCATCACTCACTTCCAAAGTGCCCAGTGCACTGGTGTGGCATCGCACACAGTGCAGGAGGCCACGCTGGAGCAAAGGGAGGTAGATGTGAGAAGTGATGGCCAACATGGAGACCTAGCAGGTCTGAGACTTATGCTTACACAGGCTTGCTAATGACACACCACCGTGGCTGGGAAGTGAACTCTGAGGGTGTTGGGTGTCCAACCATTAGAGGATCCAGGTGGTTCACCATGCCTGGACTGTGTAAGCAATCCAGTTTATGTGGAACATCTACTTTCCTTCGGGAATCTGGGAGTTTGGTAGATGTTGGGCAGGAAATATCTACCTGAGCCCAAAGATAACCATGAGCAGCTGCCTTGGCAGCCATCTTGTGGTGGAAGGAGGCTTCCTTTTCATTCCTATGAGGAGAATGTGGTCTGTGTGAGCTCACCAGACTGTGCCCATGTCTTTTCCCTTCCGAGCCAGCTCCATATTCTCACTACAAGACTAGGATACAACACAGCCATGTGTACAGCTCTCTGCTGAGTCCCAGGATTCCTCCCAAGGAAACCTCTGGATGTAGGAACAGTCTTGGGGGATACTCCCCCAGCACAATAGATGAGTTGAATTTCAGGCACTCAATGAAGGAGACACACATTTGCCCAGAGAAGAGGCAGAAGGGCATTTCAATATCAGCATACTGTATCCTACACAGTAAACTTGTGCAAATTAAATCGCACCTACTCAATTAAAGGGAACCAGAAATGAGAAGAACCAAAGGAAGAAAAATAAATGCAAACAGTAAGGACCATTCCTTTTCATGGTGCATAATTTTAATTATCTGAGATTGCTGCCTTATGAGTCAGAACCTCCAGCACTGCATGAAGATGTGATTACAGGAGACAGAACATCAAATCGTCCCAATGAAAAGACATCAGAGAGATAGAGTCCCTTCAGGCAGAGGAGGCCGGCTGAATGCTAACAGTGCATGTGTTTGGGATGACACAGTTGGTAAAAGACAAGAGGACTTAACTTGTGGTCTAAGAAGCCAAGTCAGAGAAACAGCAGGATCATGAGCAGCAACCAGGACTTTTTGTCCTTCATATATTGAAAACTTCAATGGAAAAGACTAAAGAGCCCCCAAACAGAGAATCTGGAAGAAATGGAAGAATTCCTAGAAACATATGCCCTTCCAAAACTGAACCAAGAAGAACTACAAAACCTAAATGCACCAATCACAGACAAAGAAATCGAAACAGTTATTAAGAATCTTCCCAACAACAAAAGTCCTGGACCAGATGGCTTCACACACGAATTCTACAAAACCTTCAGGAAATAGTTAATACCTATACTTCTAAAACTTTTCCACAAGATCGAAGAAACAGGAACACTCCCTTCCAGCTTCCATGAAGCCAACATCCCTCTGATACCAAAAGCAGATAGGGTCACAACAAAAAAGGAAAACTACAGACCAATATCTCTGATGAACATAGATATTAAACAAGATGTTAAACAAGATCCTGGCCAACCGGACACAGCAGTATATCAAAAACATTGTTCATCATGACCTAGTGGGATTTTCCAGGAATGCAAGGCTGGTTCAACATACGTAAATCAATGTCATTCACCACGTAAATAAAAGCAAAACCAAAAACCACATGATTGTCTCAACAGATGCAGAGAAAGCCTTTGACAAAATCCAATACCCATTCATGCTCAAAACACTACAAAAAATGGGAATAGATGGGAAATTCCTCAAGATAGTGGAGTTCATATATAGCAAACCTACAGCCAACATCATACTCAATGGACAGAAGCTGAAAGCATTCCCCCTCAGATCGGGGACTAGACAGGGGTGTCCACTATCACCATTACTCTTCAACATAGTATTGGAAGCTCTTGCCATAGCAATCAGGCAAAAGAAAGAAATCAAAGGAATACAGATTGGAAAGGAAGAAGTCAAGCTCTCACTATCTGCAGATGATATGATAGTATACATAGAAAAACCTAGAGAATCCAGCAGAAAACTACTGGAAGTTATTAGGCAATATAGCAACGTGTCAGGCCACAAAATCAATGCACAAAAATCAGTGGCATTTCTTTATGCAAACACTAAATCTGAAGAAGACATCCAGAAATCACACCCATTCACTGTTGCAGCAAAATCAGTAAAATACCTAGAAATAAAGCTGACCAAAGAGGTGAAAGATCTGTATACTGAAAACTATGACTCGCTATTCAAGGAAATAAAAAATGATACCAAGAAATGGGAAGACATCCCATGCTCGTGGATTGTAAGAATAAATATCATCAAAATGAATATTCTCCCCAGAGGCATACACAAATTTAATGTGATACCCATCAAAGTTCTCCAAGCTTCTTTAAGAGAACAAAAACTACAATCATTTATCTGGAACCAGAAAACACCTAGAATTGACAAAACCATCTTGAGGAAAAGAAACAGAAATGGAGGCATCACACTCCCAGATCTCCTTGTGGTTATTATTATTGCCATTGTTGATGTTGTTCATTGTTGGATAGGACAGAGAGAAATGGAGAGAGGAGGGGAAAACAGAGAGGGGGTGAGAAAGATAGACACCTGCAGACCTGCTTCACCGCCTGTGAAGCGACTCCCCTGCAGGTGGGGAGCCGGGAGCTTGAACCGGGATCCTTACACCGGTCTTTGAGCTTTGTGCCACGTGTGCTTAACCCACTGTGCCACCGCCCGACCCCCCATATGTTAACTCTCTTAACAACCACCAGGTTCCAGATACTACTATGATGTTGACCAGACTTCCCTGCACAAACAACCCTACCAATATGTCCTAGAGCTCCGCTTCCCCAAAGCCCTTACTAGGGAAAGAGAGAGACAGGCTGGGAGTATGGATCAAACTGTCAACACCCATGTTCAGCAGTGAAGCAATTACAGAAGCCAGACCTTCAACTTTCTACATCCCACAATGACCCTGGGTCCACACTCCCAGAGGGTTAAAGAATAGGAAAGTTATCAGGGGAGGGGATGGGATACAGAGTTCTGGTGGTGGGAATTGTGTGAAGCTGTACCCCTCTTATCCTACAGTTTTGTCAATGTTTCCTTTTTATAAATTAAAAAAGAGCCCCCAAACAGTAATGATCAGCTTCTCAGGAACAACTTGGTGCCATGGGAAGTCATGGAAACTTAGCCAGTGGCATCCTGACTCAACTGGGCTGGCGAAAGGTGGTGTGAAGAAAAGGTAGGCACCTAACAATGGGAATTTGCAGGAGGGGTTGTGTGTGGAGGGAAGAATTTGTGAAATGAAAGAAATACCAGACAGATCTACTTGATGTTTTTATTATTATTACTGACTTAATACTGATGCACAAAATTACGAGATAACAGGTATAATTCAGCACCATTCTCACCACCAGAGTTCTATATCCCCACTCCCTCCACTGGAAGCTACAGTAAGGTTCTCCCAGTAAGATACAGGTTGACTATTATTTCTATAACTATCTGTCTACATTTATATATATTTGCCCATTTTCCCCATGGTCCTGTCTTCTCTTTCATTCTAAATTACACCTACACCTATTACTAGTTCCAATACATTGCTTTTTTCCTTTTTTTCCTCTTCTCTCTCCAGGATCTGATGGAATGAGTTCACTTCATGAGCATGGTCTGAGTCTGACCCCAAACTCCACCACACTGAAGGAAGTTTCAGTGCTGCAGTGTGTCTTTTGCTCATTCATTCTACCTCTATCTCTGTCTTAGTCTTAGTATCTGAAGAAAGAAAAGCAGCCTAGAACAGTGACAACAAAAGAAAGAGAGACCAGAAGTATAGGAAGACAGGAAAAAGGAAGGCAGGCAGGAAGGAAAGAAAGGGTGATTGGTCTGCATAAAGGGTAACAGAAAATGGGAAGAGATATATTCAGCTGGCATTCAACTTGGTGGTTTTCATAGAAATTCAAAAGCAGAGCTTAAGGGGACTGTGAGGAGCTGAGTCGTAGCACCAAAGGTAAGGTCCTGGTTTGAATCCCAGATACTTGACTTGACAGGCCAGTGCTCTAGCAGACCTCTCCCCCTCCTTCTCTCTCTCTCTATCCCCAGATAAATTATATTTAAGTTTCAATTAATTTTTTTCTTTTTTTTCTCCAGGGTTATTGCTGGGTCTCGATGCCTGCACTACAAATCCACTGCGCCTGGAGGCTATTTCTCCCCTTTTTGTTGCCCTTGTTGTTTATCGTTGCTATTATTGTTGTTGTTGCTATCACTGTCATCGTTGTTGGATAGGACAGAGAAATCAGTAGAGGACGGGAAGACAGAGAGGGGGAGAGAAAGACAGACACCTACAGACCTGCTTCACCGCCTGGGAAGTGACTCCCCTGCAGGTGGAGTCGAACCACAGTCCTTATGCTGGTCCTTGCACTTTGCACCATGTGCAGTTAACCTGCTGTGCTACTACCCGGCCCCCTCAATTAACTTATTTAACAGAACTAAGGAGAGAAACAAAGATGAGATGGGGAAGTGCTGCCTCCAGTCCCCCCCACACACATCTACCCTTCAAATGGGTTGGCCAAGAATTTCCAACTCTTTATATATAGACATATCTGAGTTCTGTCACAGTAAAGTAGACAAATAGCAAAATATGACCCTCATATACACTTCAAAGAAGGTCCCGAGTGCCAGAGTATCAGCTAGGGTGATCTATGATGGTCATCTGAGTTAAGGGATTAGGCCCAGAAAAAAGATGTCATTCTTCAAGAAGTTCATCTCCACATCCTCCTTAAAGGCTAGGTTCCTCACTCAGTGTTCCATCTAAAGTTTTCACTCCTTCTCATCCAAATAGGTACAGAAGGTCTGGTTTGGAAGGGGACGCAACATCCATACCATACAGCTTCTCTCTTTCTTGTTTTTCTAGAATTCCACCAAAAGGTTTGTACTGCCAGGAAGCAGAATCCCTGGAATAGGAATATCTCCCTGCAGCAGACCAAATTGTGCCTGGCACCAGCTGTCTCTCCAGCAACAAAAGGCTTGGCAGAGGACAAGGCCAAAACCAGAACAAATATGGTGCAGCAGAGAACACTCTCCAATAAAGAAAGCTGAGCTTCTCTCTTGGCCTGGTTTTCTGTAGTCCAGTGGGCAGGGATAGGTACTTCCTTGTAGGGCGGCCCTCCAGGAAAGGAATGTTGGCCACCACAGGTGAGCCTCCAGGACAATGATCCCTCTGGAGATCCAGGGCTCAATGAGCTATTTGGACCTCTGTCGCCCAGGCCATGTAATAATCCCCTCACCTCTGAGACCAGGTCACAACCTGATGGGGAAAAAAATGGGTGGAAGCAAAGCAAAGGACTCTAAAGGGAGCAGAGAAGGAGAGAGTCTAGAGCATGTTGGGGACTCAGCACAAGATGGCAGAGGTGGACTTCAGTTGATGATAGAAGTGTGTTGGCACACCTGGTTGAGTGCACATGTTACACTGTGCAAGGATAGAAGTTCAAGCCCTTAGTCCCCACCTGCACAGAGAAAACGTTGCAAGTGGTGAGACTGCAGGTGTCTTTCTCTCTCTCTCTCTCTCATATCACTCTCTTCCCTCTCGATTCCTGGCTGTCTTTATCCAATGAATAAATAAAGATAGTACCCCCAAAAATAAATAAGGAAGGAAATAACAATCCCCTTTTCTCTCACATGAAGCAGGTCAAGCTGCCTGGATGGGCAAGACTGGATGCCTGGCTTAGGGTTCTGGAGAAGGGGTTGGTACAAGAAACAGCTTTTGAGCTCCCTCAAGATGTCAACCAAATAAATGCCAGTTCTATAAAGCTGTTGGATTTTTCTCCCTTCTTCTACCTTACAGGAGATGATAAATGACTATTTGGAATCTACAAAGGTTAGCTGTACCCTCCCATAAATGTGAATGCTTTTAATTGTAATATAAATGTTATGTCTAGTATAACAAATTTATGCTTATGTTAAATAAAGGGACAGAAGGGAGAAATAATAGTAGGGAGGGGACCTATTATTCTTTATAAATTTTAATGCTAATTCTTGTGTTACATAGGTAGACAGTTCCTCTTATAAAAAATATTTAAACATGTTTCTATATTCTGCATTTCATCACTTTTATCCAGATCTTAAATCTCAAATTATTTTTACATGTATTATAGAGCTGTATATAGGAGTATGTTTTCACTGTCGACAATCACAGTGATACCAAGAATTAAAGACATGAGGAAACTATCAGCCATAAATATTTCTCTATTACTTTTTCACCTCATAAAGACATAATAAACCATAAAAATACAGATGTAGGCCACAATAAAGAGAAGAAGTTGGGGAACTTGACACTCAAAAGGTATTATGTAACACTGGTTTGTATTTTTACAGTGTGCTTACAAACCTAGGGATTTCGCCCAGGAGACTGTTTTTAATTTTGCAACAAACCACTTTTTTTTTTCTTCTAAGACAAGCCATCTACAATTACAAAGTGACAATACACCTTCTTTGTTCAGAGAAAGTTCCTTTCACTGGCAACTGTTAGTACAAAATTGTCCTGAGCATATATAAGAACTGTGGCATTAGACACCAGTGGCCAGTTTGCTGGGTCCCTGATTTCACCTCCCAAATAAATTCACTGGAGGAAATGGAGACATTGGGACTGTGTGTGCAATGAACTCTTGTAAGACAGAACAGTCCATGCATGTGGGTATTATCAGGTTCTGCCTCATGAATATACATGATATTCTACTTTCATCAACAGAATCTCTTACTGACTTCAAACTCTGCTGCTTTACTCATCTATTGTTCCCCTATTCTGTTTACCTTCAATGGTGTTCTCCTCTAGAAACATCTGTAGTTCTTGGGCTTTTATAGACACAAAAATTAGATGCATTCCCCTATCACAGCACAGTTCCTTAAACAATATTCTGGAAAGAGATTATGTGCTGCCTATGTTACCATAACATTCTCCATAGAGTCTGGACACCAAACCATAATGGAATGCATTCATATTTCTGTGGCTCAATGTATGAAAAGTGATGCTAAACAGGATATATACAAAAAGTTACAGAGAGACTCAAGTTCAAGTCAGGGACTGCTGCTAAAAACTATGAAGGAGGAGGAAGAAAATATAGTTTTTCGGAGCCTTGGGGATTTTTAGATTCCCAGATAAAGGCCCACAAACACAGGGGTTAAAGTCAGTGACTAGGCTGAGAATTTGATAGAATTCTTCTTCTCTACAAAGATGAGATAAATAGGGGGCCAGGCGGGTTAAGCACACATGACACCAAGCACAAGGACCAGTGTAAGGATTCCAGTTCAAGAACCCGGCTCCTTATCTGCAGGGGGGTCACTTCACAAGCGGTGAAGCAGGTCTGCAGGTGTCTGTCTTTTTCTCCCCCTCTCTATCTTCCCCCTCTTTTCTCTATTTCTCTGTCCTATCCAACAACAGTGTCAGCAGAAAAGGGAAAAAGTTTCCAGGAGCATAGTGCAGGCACCGAACCTCAGAAATAACTCCGGAGGGAAAAAAAAAAAGATGAGATGAATGAATAGGAATGAGGACAGGTTACGTATCCTTGCAATAGTACCAAGAAAAAGTGCAGTAACCTAGAATTAGGAAAAATTACTGAATTACCTGAAGACAGAGATGCTTACTAAAAAAAGCCTATAAAAAGATGCAGAGACAATAGGCATTGTGGAAAGGCTAGCTCAGCATCACAAGAACTAAGAAAACAGAGAGAGAAAAGAGAAAGAGAGGGTGTAGAGTGTAGGACTATTCCCATATTCACTTTGACCTGGGAGTGAAGTCCACAGATGAAAACAGGGTACACAGTACTAAGATCTACAGTCTTTTCCAAACATATAAATATATGCGATCTACTTATTAAAATGCAAATTAGACAATATAGAAGCCCTAATTTATCAACACAAATTTGAAATGTCTGTGGCTTATAAATACAAAATTACCATCTTAAATGCAGACATAAGAATATCTATGTGTTTCAAATGATCTCCAGGGTCTGAAAAAAGGTTTGGGCTTAAGAAAAAAACATGATTCGTTAATCAAAAGTTTTAAAAAGTAACAAATAGTCACAGCAAAACATTAATTATCTAAGCTGCTAAGCTGTCCTAAAAATTCTTCAAGGAGCAAAGTACTTCAATGTAGTCATTTATCATACAGTAAGGGAATTAGAGGCCAAATCATTAAGTATAATTTATTCAAGTCCATGAACATTAATCTTCTTTATATAAAAGGGAAATATGGAATTTCTCAGGTAGAATTTTATATAAATTTCTAACAGTGTGTGGAGAGTCTCTGTTGTATGCAAAGTAACCACATGCACACCAGAGATTCTGACTTGGAGAAAAAAAAAACATTCCTAATATTAAAAAAAGCTTGTTAAAACCACTTTTTTTTAGCTTAAATATAAACTAGTTGTTTTTTTTTATTAAAATAAGCCAACAATGAAGTAACCCCACAATAGCATACATACTCAGAGACTAATACATTAAGCTATTAGGAGACTTCCATTAATTTACTATAAAATAACAACAACAAAAAAAGTCTTGACAAACATAAAAATGTAAACTACCCTGAATACAAACAGTCTGTGTTGCTAGAATAGCAAAGAATCAACAGATGGCTGGCATCAAGGGACTGGCACCAACACAAAAACACACTAGAAAGACAAGTAAATGAAAAGAAAACTGTGTTGAAATAGAACAAGGTATGTCTGAAGTTCATCTGCCACATTTTGAGGTGTTGGGGGGAGCCCTCAATGTCCACAGAAACAAGTAATTTGGAATCTCTTGATAGGATGCATGCAGCTGGATGGATGAGAGATACTCAGGGCAGTTAACTGAGGCATGAAAAAAAAATCCTCCTGAATACTGAGTAATAGGACTGTACAGTTGGGGCATGAGGAAAGATAGAAAGGATGAAGAAGAGAGGATGGAAGAGTAAGGGCGTAGGGAATGACAAAGCAGAGAGGAGGAGGAGGACGAAGTAAAGGAGAAAGGAGGTAACTGGCAGGAGGAAATGGAGGTGAAATAAAGAGTGGGAAGAGGCAAGGAGAATAGAGAAGGACAGGGGAGAGCATCCTAGCCCACTCCTCTCTGAAGGTCAGCCCGTCTGGAGCCAGCCAGAACAAGGTTCCTAGAACCACAGGACAATATTATGACCAAAAATTGTGTGTATTCAATTCCTATTATTCCCAAAGTCATACGTAATTACATTGGTTAGAGCACTGTATTGGTGACTAGGATATATATAAAGATTTCAGGGAGTCGGGTAGTAGCAAAGTGAGTTAAGACCAGGTGGCGCAAAGCGCAAGGACTGGCTTAAGAATACTGGTTCGAGCCCCTGGCTCCCCACCTGTGGGGGAGTTACTTCAGAGGCGGTGAAGCAGGTCTGCAGGTGTCTATCTTTCTCTCTCCCTCTCTGTCTTCTCCTCCTCTCTCCATTTCTCTCTGTCCTAACAATGACCACATCAATAACAACAATAATAACTACAACAATAAAACAAGGACAACAAAAGGGAATAAATAAAATAAATAAATAAATAAATAAATAAATAAGATTTCAACCCTTTTAATTTCCCTCAAGCAGCAGGTTTTGTCTGCCCTAAGAAATCAAAGATGGATGACATATAGTCGCCATGCGTGAGGGGACAGATGTACCCTGAAGTGATTAAGCCGGCAACAATGCACTGTCTCAGGACTCACAGAGCAGTGAGAGCTCCCCAAGTCAGTCTCCTACATACAGGGGTTAAATTGGGGAAAGCCCATCTAAGGGGACAAGCAAAAGCAAAGGCACACAAACTCCAGGTAAGGGCAGCCAAGAGTCAGTGGTGAGGCCAGAAATATTGTAAATTAAGAAGGGGAGGTCAGCAGTAGGTCAGGTCTCAGGCTCTGTAGCAAACTTAGAGGCACTCTAGAAAAAAGAAGAGACAGCATCTTCTGGGAGATGGTGCAGCAGATAAACTAGTGGACTCTCAAGCTTGAGGTCCCAAGTTCAATTCCCAGCAGTACATGTACCAGAGTGATGTCTGGTTCTTTCTCTCTCCTCCTTTCTCATTAATAAATAAATAAAATCTTAAAAAGAGAGAGAGAGAGAGAGCTAGCCCATCATCAATTCCAAGAGATTCCAAGAGGATTCTCATCAGTCAGGGCAGTCACAAATTCCAGGCTTTTCTTTTATTATTATTATTATTATTATTATTATTTATATTATCTTTATTTAGTTGATAGAGACAGACAGATATCAAGAGGGGAGAAGAAGCTAGAGAGGAAGAGAGACAGACAGAGACATCTGCAGACCTGCTTCACCACTCTTGAAGCTTCCCCCCTGCAGGAGGGGGCTGGGGGCTTGAACCCTGGTTCTTGTAGCAAGTGCACTCAACCAGGTGTGCCACCACCCAGCCCCCAGGCTCTCCTTCAGGAAATATTTATTCATTCCCCTCTAGAAGGCAAAATGGTGCACTGAGATTTCAGGCTGTTTGCATGTGTAACTGGCTTCAGTCTAGGGTCCCACACCCTGCCCTTCCTGAGCAGAAAAAAAAGTACAGAACTGTTCTTGTACAGAACAGACCCATCTTGGCATATAGTCCTGGGGGAGAGGGATCCCCTTTCCAGCAGCACCTTCTCTTTCATCCATCTTCCACTAGACACCTCCCACCAAAGGCAACTGTCCTATTCTGCCGGCCAGAGGGTTTTTCTTCTGTTGATTAGAAACATCCTTCCCTCTAGATCCACAAAAATACATATTTTCTTAGTTCAGCCTCAGGCAGGAAAGCTAAGCCTTCATCATCTCCCATATGACACTTTATTAGTAGTATTATTAGTATTACTACTACTACTACTCCAGGAGTATCACTGGGGCTCAGTGCCTGCACTATGAATCCACTGCTCCTAGAGTCCATTTTATCCATTTTTTATTGGATAGAACAGAGAGAAATGGAGAGAGGAGGGGAAGATAAAGAGGGAGAGAGAAAGACAGACACCTGCAGATCTGCTTCACAGCCTGTGAAGCCACCCCCCTGCAGGTGGGAAAATGAGGATTTGAACTGGGATCCTTCCACTTTGTACTATGTGTGCTTAACCCAGAGCACCACCACCTGCCCCCCAACACTTTCAATCATAAAGACATAATTCTGATTCTGATTTTGCCCTCCACCTTTTTTTAAATTTACTTTAGATAGAGAGACATAGAAAAATTGAGGGGAGAGGGAGACAGAGAGACCTGCAGACCTGCTTTACCACTTATGAAATATTTTTCAAAGGTGAAGGCAGTACATTTTAGATTACACATTTTTCACCAGAATTTAAAAAAAAAATCTGGGTATTGGGAGGTAGTGCAGTGGGTTAAGAGCACGTGGTGCGAAGCACAAGGACCGCCATAAGGATCCCTATTTGAGTCCCCGGCTCCCCACCTGTAGGGGAGTCGCTTCACAAGCAGTAAAGTAGGTCTGCAGGTGTCTATCTTCCTCTCCCCGTCTCTGTCTTCCCCTCCTCTCTCCATTCTCTCTGTCCTATCCAACAACAGCATCAATAACAAGGGCAACAAAGAGGGAAAAAAATCTATCTGCCACCCTCATCTCAGCACACACATGCATTAAAGCCTCAACGTTTGTGAGTCTTTGATAAAAAAATATTTTAAAAGTTGACAGTAATATTCTGGCTGTAAATGTCCCTCAAGCCTCCTAATTGCACTTTCACCATTCCCACAAGTCAGCATTCTTGTGTGCAGAGCTCTCAGGAGTCATTACAAAACAATTCATTCAAATCAAACACCATCATAACTATGGGATTCTCCTGGACTTATAGAACCACTACCAGTCATGTCTGACCGACTCCAACAGACTCTGTTACAAGCTAACAGGCGTCTAGTGTTCCTGCTCTTCTAACTACTCTCAAACCACACCTGGTTTTTCCTCCCCAATACTGTGTAGATGAGGAACTTAATAATTTCTAAAATATAGCTTTTTCCCTCCAGGGACAGACATTGTTTGCTCTATTCTCCACAATGTATCAAAAAATGCTCCATGCTTCTTGCAAGACCAACTCTTTCTTATTTTTTCAGCACTCAAGTATGTAATTTTCCTGAAGCTATGAACCAAGTATGAATGGTGTTTTTTCATTAGTTCTCCATGCAACTTAGGCAATTAAGCACAATTTATAAAGTGTTTATCTAGATTTAAGATCACTTCCGTTATTGAGGATTTTTCAAAACAAATGAGTCATCAAGACCAGGAACATCCCCACCAAAAAATAATCTTATTCAACAGAGACTGAAAAGGGGGAAGTCTGAAGCTGGGAAAATGAAGTGCTATCTTTTCTGTCTTTACTCAACAGATGAAACAGATAAAAGTGTAATATCTAAACTGAGACTATTGCTTCAGAATCATGAGATTAAAGCAAATGAAACATCTGCCAACTCCATTTGACTGGCTTCATGTCTCACCACACTCCTATTAAAAACTCTTAGTCCACTAAAAATAAAAGCTATTGTTTTAATATGAAAACAATAGCCAATTTAAATCAAAGCCAAAATACTTGATGGTGAAACATGTAAATATTGACATTAAGATTAGAAGATAAGACCATTTATTATGAGAGCTGTTACTAAATACTGCTCTAAAAATCTTCACCAATACATACATACATACATACATACATACATACATACATACATAAATACATACAGCAGATTTTCCTTTCCTTGCTCACCAGTGGAACACTGTGAGAACATTAAGGATGCTGGCGCCTACATTTCTCTGTCATCTGGCTAGGGAGGGTCTCATAAAGTTCATGTATTACTTGTGATGACTCCTGGCACCATCAAGTCAGTACAGGAGTTGCCCAAGTGTCCATGAAAAAACTGACCATACAGGAAGATCAAAGTTAGCTCACAAAGATAAAAATGGGAAGGGGCAGGGGTCGGGCAGTAGCAGCGGGTTAAGAGCACATGGCACAAAGCACAAGGACAGGCTCAAGGATCCCAGTTTGAGCCCCCAACTCCCCACCTGCAGGGGGTCTCTTCATAGGCAGTGAAGCAGGTCTGCAGGTGTCTATCTTTCTTTCCCCTCTCTATCTTCCCCTCCTCTCTCCATTTCTCTCTGTCCTATCCAACAAAAATGACAGCAATAACAGCAACAATAATAACCATAACAATGATTTAAAAAAAAAAAAAAAAAAGCAAGGGAAAAAAACAGCCTCCAGGAGCAGTGGATTCCTGGTGCAGGCACTGAGTCCCAGCAATAACCCTGGAGGTAAAAAAAAAAGGAGTTGGGCGGTAGTGCAGCAGGTTAAGTGCATATGGCGCAAAGCACAAGGACCCGCATAAGGATCCCGGTTCGAGCCCCAGCTCCCCATCTGCAGGGGAGTCACTTCACAAGTGGTGAAGCAGGTCTGCAGGTATCTATCTTTCTCTCCCCTTCTCTGTCTTCCCCTCCTCTCTCCATTTCTCTCTGTCCTATCTAACAACAATGGCATCAATAACAACAACAACAACAATAAATAAAATATATTTTAAAAAAGGGAATCTGATGGATATAAAGTCAAAGAGAAAGTGATATGGAAAAAGCAATGCAGCAAATGTTAATCACCCAATAATAAATAATACTGATAAATGCATATATATAATTGTTAATTAATGGATTTATTAATAGTGAAAATCAATACTAATGAGTGGGGTAAAATCCAAGCACATGAACATTTTGGAACTACGGCTTCAATAAGGAAGTGTTTTCTTTCTGCAGAAAGCAGCTGATTGAACGTGGACTGGATTTAGTGTACTGCATCAAAGTAAAGGACTCTGGGGGTGGGGGGTGGGGTGGGCAGAGATAGTGTTCAGGTCCTGGAACAGGATGGTGGAGGAGGACCTAGGTGGGGGTTACAGTGTTATGTGGAAAACTGAGAAACGTTACACATGGAGCAACTACGATATTCTACCATCAACTATAAACCATTAATCACCCCAAGAAAGACATATCTATATCATGCCATAAAAAAGAGAGGGGAAGGAAGGAAGGAAGGAAAGAAAGGAAGGAAGGAAGGAAGGAAGGAAGGAAGGAAGGAAGGAAGGAAGGAAGGAAAGAAGGATAGGAGAGAAGAAGAAAGAAAGAAAAGAAAAAAGCTGCTTAAAACTATGGATGCCATGTTGGTTGGATAAGTAATTTGAGCCAGTTTATCTTCAAAACTCTAAAACCATCAGAGTTTGTTCTGAAAATGTCCACTAGTTTGAGTATGGCCAATATAATATGGAACAATGCAAAGGCAACTCAAGTTTTCCGTTTGTTTATGCAATCTGGTCTCCCAGAAAAACAAGGTGACTCAGAAAAACTGTACTCAGAGACACAGACATCTACCTCTAGTGCCTATCACCATCCTAAGACACATGTTACAAGACACCATGTTACAAGACACATCCATTCATTTCAGGTACTAGAAACTTCCATCCAGTTTCAGGTGACCTTTCTTCCGTCTCTTCATAAGTACTCAAAAGTGATGGGCATTCCGGTGTATTTAATGGAAACACTTATTGCAGTATTGACATAACCATTTAGCACATGTAAAACTGTACTACCATTTTAATTACATTTTCTATGTCACTGATGATGTCCGTGCTTATCATACCCCAGTCCCATTTTCTCATGAGCTTTGTGATTTTTATTGAGCACATTTACTTAATTTTAAAGAAGATACATGTCATGCTATGGCAATATTGAAAGAAAACAAGGTCTAAAGCACAATGCCCTAAGAAAGTAGAAATGTTGAAAATACTTAAGACCGTGAAATAAATTCCATGCCTGATGTGTATCCCCAGATAAAATTAAATTTTTATAAGCCTTGTCTACTGGAGATACATTTGATGAATAAAAGCCCAAGAATTTTATTTACTACAACTCTCAGGAATCCCAAGGACATGAAGGAATGCATGCAAAATTTAAAAAAATAGAAACCACCTTCATTCTCTATCTCTACAGGAAGTATAGTATCTTCTGCCGTACATAACTTCACTAAAATACTGACAGAAATTTATAATGTCAAATGGGGTCTGTCAGATCCAGAGGCATCCTTACAGCAAAGCAAAGCAAATTCATAAAGGACCACTTTTTGCAAAATTTAAAATAGCTGTATCACGGAGGCATACTCAGAAAAGCCTCATGTGAGAAATAGCCTCTATAACATATTCAAAGTGGAAAATGTGGGGGGGGGGGTTAGATAGCATAATGGTTATGCAAACAGACTCTCATGCCTGAGGCTCAAAAGTTCTAACCATATAGTCTGAAGTGAAGCATTATGGGGTGGCACTCGTTGCGTTGATTAGGTTGCGATCCGCCCGCGTATGCAATATTATTTAATATGAATTGAGAGAAGCATGAAGAAAAGTGAGCCCCACCCTAAGATTCCAGGACTGGGGGAAATATGGGCTCTATTGTGGAAATGTGAGGTTCCTGCTGTCTTAGGGTTCAAGAAGACAATGGATAGTTATTGTTATCATCACATTATTTGATAATTAGGTTAACTTTGAAAAGTTGCTTTGTTAGGGTTTGCTGTATAATACCCAGCATCTTATATATAGCTGTGCCACAGGTTGCTTCTGTTCTACCTGGTCTAGACTTTTGAGAGAGTCAGCATATCAAAGACTCAGCCTATGTATTAAAAACTCAGTCTTTGTTTTAAAAAGTTCGAGACTTCACTTCAGATTGTGTCCAGAGACTTCAGGTGTGGAATGACAACCCTTCAGCTTCATCACTTGGGTGAGACCTTTCCTCTCATAGTATTCTCTAATTCCATTCTAGGTGGTCCACTTCCTGATAAAGTCCCCAAACCTAGATATAGACCAGGTCCCCTGAGATAGAGCATATGTTTACACGTGTCCATAAACCAGAGCAAAATATACACCTGAAAGCAAAAGTGCAAAAGAGTCTGCAGTGAGTACCCCCCAACACTTCATCTGCACTATTCCAGCCTTCAGGTACATAATGGTTCAACAATTTGTTTGGCTTTGTATGTTAACTCTCTTTTCAGCCACTAGGTTCCGGATGCCAGCACGATGCCAACCAGACTTCCCTGGACTGACGACCCCACCAATGTGTCCTGGAGCTCTGCTTCCCCAGAGACCCACCCTACTAGGGAAAGAGAGAGGCAGACTGGGAGTATGGATCAACCAGTCAACGCCCATGTTCAGTGGGGAAGCAATTACAGAAGCCAGACCTCCCACCTTCTGCAACCCACAATGACCCTGGGTCCATGCTCCCAGAGGGATAGAGAATGGGAAAGCTATCAGGGGAAGGGATGAGATATGGAGATCGGGTGGTGGAAATTGTGTGGAGCTGTACCCCTCCTATCCTACGGTTTTGTTAATGTCACCTTTCTTAAATAAATAAATTTTTAAAAATAGCTCAAACCACCCCCACCACCAGCATAAATTAGAGCTAAGCAAAATACCTTACCCTTCCCACCAGAAACATAAAGGTAAGCTTGCTGAAATCCTTCTAGTGCTAATTCAGAGAAAGATAAGTTCAACAAGCCCAAGTTCAGGATGGTAAGTTTAACAAACATGAGAACATTTGGCAAATTCACATATATTTTGATGGCACCTGATAAATAGAAGACTTTATTCCTAAAATACAAGTGACCTTTAGAAGTAGCAAAGTTACCTCGTCAAACAACCACATTTCTAACCATAACTGCTTTCATGTACCACATCTTTCAAGCTAGAACTGTCAGTGAAATCATCAAGGTATTACTTGTGAGCCTAGCAGCCATGAATGTGGTCAGTTACTATGACAGCTGAGTTCTGTTTCTAGCATAACTTTCCAAGTTAAAACTGATTGGCTTTATGACTTCTGGTATCAAATTAACTCCAGCTTACTTGAAAAATAACTGGAAAATAAAAGATCAATAATGAATAAGGAAAAAAAAAAGAATGGCAAGGAGTGGTCTGGGAAGTGGTGCAATGGATAAGACATTGGACTCTCAAGTCTGAGGTCCCGAGTTCAATCCCCAGCAGCACATGTACCAGAGTGATGTCTGGTTCTTTCCCTCTCTCCTCCTATCTTTCTCATAAATAAATAAAATCTTAAAAAAAAATGGCATGGGTAAGTCTTAAACTAAATGACCTAGTGTTTAGATCACATTTATGTACTCTCCCCAGGATTTCCTAAACTGTGGCCTATAAGAATCCTGGACACACATGTATCCATAAGTTAGGGAAATATACACCTTACAGCAAAAGTGCACAATAGTTTGCAGGTGACTCAGCAAGTGCAGCAAGCAAGTAGAAAGACTGAAAAAAAGACACCATTAAGTACTTAATCAAATAGTTTCTACTTAGACCTAGATGCCCTCCTTACCTACTTCCTATTTCACATCCCTCCGTGTCAGATACAGTAAGGACTACAAAAGCTCGATAAGGGTAAGAGACCAGCATACTTTAATGATGATCCTTTTGGTCACTACCAGGCCATCCCATCATTCAGGACCCAGTCTGGGAATCCTGGGATTCCCACATAGATATGATGAGCCTAGACCTCTAACAGATCCCTCTCTCCACCATCACTGGTCATCTCCCTCAGGAACAACATCATAATCCCTCTTGTGGGCCTCTAGAGGACCTACCCCTCAATGTGGAAAAACAATGGTAGGGACTGTCCCACTCTTTCAGTGGAGGTTGGGTCAATATATTCTAGCACTGAGGAAGTCTGGCCCTGAAATGAGTGCAGCCTAGAATGTTCCTAGTCATGACCATAGAATGTGAACTGAAGACTCAAGGATGCAGAGGTTACACAGGCTCCTGTGCTAAATATGAGTAGACATAGGCCCCAGATCAGATTTATGGGGTCTACAATTAGCGGTATTTATATACTTTCCCCTTACTTGGGAGCTACTCTCTCCCTGATCCAGCTTTCTAGTCCTATTTCCAACTCTGACACCATCTCCCCAAACAATACTTTTAGCCCACCTGCATGTTAGCTGTCAGGCTCAGAAAAAAAATTAGAAAGTCATGGGCCCCTTGAAATAGACCTAAAATAGATTTCCTAGCTTTTTCCAAAATGGAGACCCCAAATCTCATCTGCTATACTCTTATCTTTAGGTTACTGATTATTAAACAATTTGTTCTGCTTTATATCTTAATGCTTTTCAGCCACCAAATTGCAGATGCTACCATGATGCCAACCTGATGTTCCTGGGCAGACAATCCCACCTATGCACCAATCCACCTCTTCAGAGCCCTGCCCCAAATATGGATTGACCTGCCAATGCCCATGTTCAATGGAGAAGCAATAACAGAAGCCAGACCTGCCACCTTCTGCACCCCATAATGATCCTAGGTCCATACTCCCAGAAGGATAAAGAATAGGGAACCTTCTAAGGGAGGGGTTGGAATACAGAACTCTGGTGGTGGGAATTATATGGAATTGTACCTGTTATCTTATAATCTTGTCAATCATTATTAAATCAATTTTTAAAAAAGAATCTCTAACCACATGACAGACAAAAGAAGAAGAAAATAAGAAACTACTTTTTACTATTAAAAAAAAAAAATCCTGATGGGGGCTGGGCAGTGGTGCACCCTGTTAACTGTACAGAGTACAAAGTTCAAGGACCTGCGCAAGGATCCAGGTTCAAGCCCCCAATCCCTTGCAGGTGTGGGGGGGTACACTTCACAAGTGGTGAAGCAGGTCTGCAGGTGTTTCTCTTTCTCTCTCCCTCTCTATCTCTCCCTCCTCTCTCAATTTCTCTCTGTCCATTAAATGGAAAAAATGGCTGCCTGGAGCAGCGGATTTGTAATGCTAATACTACTAAATGGGGAAAAAATCCTGATCTCTTTCTGATGGATGTTCAGTTCTAAGTGAAATTTCTAACAAATAAATACTAGGTTCAATGGTAGTAACTAAAAATTTCAGGGACAATAATACCATTTTTGAACAACTAACTTCACATCATTCTTCATTTCTGCACAATGACTCCCTCCCCCAAAAAACAGAAAAGACAATTCACTGATTTACAAATCAGTCTACAAGAACTTTTATTTTTAAAAACTACCTGATTAACAAAGTGAAAGCAATACATAGGGAAAAGAATAGTCTTTTCAGCAAATGGTGTTGGACAAATGAACATTCACAAACAAACCAAAAATAGACTGAGGCCTCACATTTTTTTTTCCTCCAGGGTTACTGCTGGGCTCGGTGCCTGCACCATGAATCCACTGCTCCTGGAGGCCATTTTTCCCCCTTTTGTTGCCCTTGTTGTTGTAGCCTCGTTGTGGTTATTATTATTGCCATTGTTGATGTTGTTTGCTATTGGATAGGACAGAGAGAAATGGAGAGAGGAGTGGAAGACAGAGAGGGGGAGAGAAAAATAGACACCTACAGACCTGCTTCACCACCTGTGAAGCGACTCCTCTGCAGGTGGGGAGCCGGTGGCTCGAACTGGGATCCTTACGCCGGTCCTTGCGCTTTGTGCCACATGCACTTAACCCACTGCACCACCGCCCGACCCCCCCCCCACCTTTTTTCTTAAAAAATGGCTTTTTAAAATAAATTCTGTATCATTTATTTATTTATATATCTATTTATGGGGCTACAGGAACACACTCTAGCATAGGTGATGCCGGGAATTGAACTCAGGACTCCTCCTGCTTGCGAGTCCAATACTAAATCTACCAAGGCACCTCCCAGGATGCAAATAATTGTTCCTGAGTGTTCTGTGGCTCCCTGCTCTATTTCCAGCATTTGTTCCACTTTGGGGATTTGATCCTGGGACATCAGGCTTGCCTTGTCAATGGTCAACCACAATAGTGAATTCCAGGTTCAATTCCAACTATTAACTATAAGAGGACTTTTCCATTCTTTAAGCTTCAGATTTAGTTCACTTACATGCAGTGTGATGTGATGTGATGATGATGAGAAAAAGTAAATCACAGGGGGTCGGGCAGGAGTGCACGTTAAGCACACATAGTGCAAGGACTGGCATAAGGATCCCAGTTCAAGCCCCCAGCTCCCCACCTGCAGGGGAGTCACTTCACAGGCAGTGAAGCAGGTCTGCAGGTGGCTGTCTTTCTCTCCCCCTCTCTGTCTTCCCCTCCTCTCTCCATTTCTCTCTGTCCTATCCAACAACAGCAGTGGCAACAATAACAACAAGGGCAACAAAATGGGAAAAGTGGCCTCCAGGAGCAGTGGACTGGTAGTGCAGGTACCCAGCATCAGCGATAACCCTGGAGGCAAAAAAAAAAGAAAAAAGGAAAATAAAAAAACTAAAAAATAAAAGAAAAGATACAAAAAAGGAAAAAGAAAATAACAAAAGGAAAAGAAAAGGAAAGAAGAGAAAAGAAAAGAGAAGAGAAGGAAAGAAAAGAGAACAGAAAAGAAACAGACTGGGGTTAAGGATTGCTCTACCAACACGTCAAGTGGGGAAGCAATTATAGAAGCCGGAATTCCCACCTTCTGCACCCCCAAAACTGTTTTGATCCATACTCCCAGTGGGGAAGAAGAAGTGATAGGAGGAAGAGGATAAGAGGGCTCTGAACTCCACCTCTATCAGGACCTGGAAAGAGAGGAGGAAAAAGGGAAAAGGACATTTGATTGTAGTCGTAGGGCTATGTGTGGCTTGAAGTGGAAGACAGGACTGGACCTGGAAGAAAAGGGGGTTAATTATGTACAAATCTAGACAGATAATTGTAGGGATGATGGTTAACCCATGTCTGCAACCTTGGGAGAACTGCAGTGGACTGCAATGGAGGGATTAGGGATTCAAAATTCTGGGTGGTAGGAACAGTGTGGAATTATACTCTCGTTGACATGTAATTTTGTAAATCAATATCAAATCACTAATATATTTTTTTTTTAATTTTTGAGTTAACTAAGCTACTTAAAACTGGTGTCCAGGTGCACTTGTTGAGTTACTCAGAATTTCTGGGCCTCTCCCATGTGTACAGTAAGTGTACACACTATTTAGACATTCTTCTTTACTTTTCCTCTTCTCAATCTGCCCCCGTGCTTGTTTGATTATTTATCCAGCCTCTGAAAAACCCAGAAGGTACAGGAAGGTTTCTTCTGAGTTCTGCAAATATCATCCGGGACCAAGTAGGCATTCAAGACATACTTGTGGGATGAACTAACAACAAATGTGGTCATTCTCCAGGAAGCCACAATCTCTGAGTCTATTTGGCCCCCATCCATCTCCTTACTCAATGCTAAGCTGCTTTGCATGCCTACCCTTTTTTCCAGGTTTACAAAGAGCTGATTCCAGGTTATGCCTGACTGGGGAAGTACAAACCCTTGTCTGAAACAGGCCTGACACCTGCCACCAGCTTGGTGATGAAGCCAAGGTCGTCAAAACCAAGAAGGTAGAAAAACATGGACAGCGTCATTCAGCTATTTAATCAACCATCCCCCCAGACCAGCTAGGTACAGCATGTCCTCTTATTTGGCAGAATACTCTCATTATTTAGACAAGTTAAGAGTTGAGGTTGCCTGTATCCAAAATGCACCTGTTT
This sequence comes from Erinaceus europaeus, assembly GCF_950295315.1. NCBI lineage: Eukaryota > Metazoa > Chordata > Mammalia > Eulipotyphla > Erinaceidae > Erinaceus > Erinaceus europaeus. Next base: position 193,852,579 of record NC_080163.1, on the reverse strand, counting down.
GGTGAAAATTCCAATAGCTGTGATAAGAACTCCAAAATGAGGATGTACCCCCAAAAGAAAGCAATTCTTTTCCTTCTGTTGAATTTCATACATTTATTTTCAACTCTCCTGGGAAAACCAGACCAACACCCCATTGTAACTAGTGCTAGAGATTAAACTCAGGGTGATCTGGGAGGTGGCACAATGGATAAAGCACTGGACTCTCAAGCATGAGGTCCAAAGTTCAATCCCTGGCAGAACATGGACCAGAGAGATGTCTGGTGTTCTCTCTCTCTCTCTCTTTTCTTTTATCCTTCAGAATTATCACTGGAGCTCGATACCAGCACTACGAATCCTATGAATCCACTGCTCACGGAGGCCTTTTGTTTTTTTCCATTTTATTGGACTGGACAGAGAAAAATTGAGTGAGAGAGGGAGTCTGAGAAGGAGAGAGATAGAAAGACACTTACAGACCTGCTTCACCACCTGTGAAGTGACCTCCTGCAGGTGGGGAGCAGGGGCTTAAACCTGGATCCTCATGCAGGTCCTTGCACTTGGTACTGTGTGCACTTAAACAACTCCCATTCTTTCTCTCTCTTCTCCTATCTTTGTCATTAACAAAATCTTAAGATTTTAAGAAAGAGAGAGAGAGATTGAACCCAGGGACTCATGCATGCAAGACATTTACCACTGAGTCATCTCCCTGGACCATATATTTGTGTGATTTTGTTTTTTATCCAAACTACTTGGCCTGGAATATATCATTCTTGGAATCATGCGTAAGGTCAAGTTGAATGGCTAGAAACTGGCTGACCTACTCAACTGGGAGGCATGTAGTGGTGAGAGTAGATCAAGGACATCCTCAGGACACATGGAGAACTTCCAGGAGATAGCTGTCAGTCGCTCTAGTTGTTTTTTTTAAGTATTTATTTTTTTAAGTATTTCCTTTTTGTTGCCCTTGTTGTTTTATTGCTATAGTTATGATTGTTGTTGTTATTAACATCATCGTTGTTGGATAGGACAGAGAGAAATGGAGAGAGGAGGGGAAGACAGAGAGGGGGAGAGAAAGACAGACACCTGCAGACCTGCTTCACCGCCTGTGAGGTGACTCCCCTGCAGGTGGGGAGCCGGGGGCTTTAACCAGGATCCTTACACAGGTCCTTGCACTGGTCCTTGCACTTTATGCCACCTGTACTAAACCCTCTGCACTACCGCCCAACTTCCCAGTCGCTCTGTTTTACCCCTAACTAGAGGATGCTATCAGGAGAAATACAGCACATTTGTTTAAGGATTCCCAGCATTTCTAGCAGGCTTCCCAGGTGGTGTTTTTCCGTCAAAGTCTACACTAAGTGGTTCCATTTGGTACCTAAAACAAAATGCTATCCTCTGCAAAAAAAAAAAAAGAATAAATATATTTCTTTGTTCCAAACAACTAAAAGGACTTCCATAAACAATAAAGGAAAACAAAAGATTTTAAGTAATTGAAAACATTTTTCTTAGAACTGAAACACATTGAAAACTTGGTGGTGGGGAGTCGGGCTGTAGCGCAGCGGTTTAAGCGCAGGTGGCGCAAAGCACAAGGACCAGCATAAGGATCCCGGTTCGAACCCCGGCTCCCCACCTGCAGGGGAGTCGCTTCACAGGCGGTGAAGCAGGTCTGCAGGTGTCTATCTTTCTCTCCTCCTCTCTGTCTTCCCCTCCTCTCTCCATTTCTCTCTGTCCTATCCAACAACAACAACAACAATAATAACTACAACAATACAAAAACAACAAGGGCAACAAAAGGGAATAAATAAATAAAATAAATAAAAATTTAAAAAAAAAAAAAAGAAAACTTGGTGGTGAATTTGATTCCCCAATAGCAAAACAGCTGCAATCATCCAACAACCACAAAGAAACAGAGAAACACTCAAACATCCAACTTAATATCCAACCAATCAGCTCCATTAAAAATTATAGTTCAGGGGCTGGATGGTGCACACATGTTACAATGCACAAGGGCGCAGGTTCAAACCCTGGTTCCCACTTGCCAGGTGGAAGTTTCATAAGTGATGAAGCAGGTCTGCAGGTGTCTGTCTCTCTCCCTCTCTACCTTCCTCTCCTTTCAATCTCTCTCCGTCTCTATCCAATAAAATAAAAAAAATAAAACTTAAACAATTATTTAAAAAAATATAGTTCAGATGCCAGGAGATAACTCAGATACTACAGCACACACTTTATAGTGAGTGAGAACCCAGGTTAGAGCCCCACTCATTCCATGTGGAAGCACCTATATGGATGAAGCTTCATGAGTGGTAGAGCAATGCTCTCTCTTCTCTGTCTCTGTCTCTTTCTATCTCTGCCCTGCTTTCTCTCATCCACTATCAAAAATGACAGAGAAGGAGGAAGCAAGGAAGGAAGGAAGGAAGGAAGGTAGGAAGGAAGGAAGGAAGGAAGGACCAACCCAGCAGGGGCAGTGGAATCAGGCAAACACGGATCCTAGTGATAAACATGGTGGCATAAGAAAATAAAAATTAGGGAGTCGGGCGGTAGCACAGTGGGTTAAGCACACGTGGTACAAAGTGCAAGGACCAGTGTAAGGATCCCAGTTCGAGCCCCTGGCTCCCCACCTGCAGGGGAGTCGCTTCACAGGTGGTGAAGCAGGTCTGCAGGTGTCTATCTTTCTCTCCCCCTCTGTCTTCCCCTCCTCTCTCCATTTCTCTCTGTCCTATTTAACAGTGACAACATCAACTACAACAATAATAAAGAATAATAAGAGCAACAAAAGGGAAAATAAATTTTAAAAAAAGAAAGAAAGAAAATAAGAATTATACTTCCAGAGGCAGCCAATATAGCTTACCTGGAAGGGCACTGATCTTGCCATGCATATAGTCCATGTTCAAGTCTTAATATCAGATGGGTACACTATAATGCTCTCTTACTTCCCGCTCAATGAAAGAAAAAAAGGGCAGGGAAGCAATTACAGAAGCCAGACCTTCCACCTTCTGCAACCCGCAATGACCCTGGGTCCATGCTCCCAGAGGGATAGAGAATAGGAAGGCTATCAGGGGAGGGGGTGGGATATGGAGATTGGGAGGTGGGAATTGTGTGGAATTGTACCCCTCCTACCCTATGGTTTTGTTAATCAATCCTTTCTTAAATAAAAAAGAAAAAAAAGAAAGAAAGGAAGGAAGGGAGGAAGGAAGGAAGGAAGGAAGAAAGAGAGAGAGAGATGAAGAAAGAAAGAAAGAAAGAAAGAAAGAAAGAAAGAAAGAAAGAAAGAAAGGAAGGAAGGAAGGGAGGGAGGGAGGGAGAAAGAGAGAAAGAGAGAAAGAAAGAAAAAAAGAAAGAAAGAAAGAAAGAAAGAAAGAAAGAAAGGAGAGAGAGAGAGAGAAAGCTAGCTAGCTGCCAGGAGTGGCAAATTCATCTTGTAGGCACCAAGCCCCAGAGATTGAGCTGATGGCAATGAAAAAATATATTTTACTATTTAAATTAAAAAGAAACATTAAAAAGTTTGCTAACTTAGATCAATTTCCTAGCAAATGCTAAAACTTGTGGCTTTTTCATTCCATTTATTTCCCTCTTGCCTTGTTCCAACTATTACCAATGGATAAACCCATGAAGCATTATTCTAGCTTAGCTGCTCAGCGCATCAAAACAATGTTCATCCCCTGGTATGTTTGCCTTCTGGTGTTCTTCCCTTCCTTTTGCATTCCTATGTTCTTTCAGCAAATATATATATTTGTCTCTTTTGATGTAGGTCTGCTGGTGATGTTTTCAGTTGTCTTGAGGAGACCTTTATTTCTGCCTTTACTTTTCTTTTCAGCACACTTAAGTTTCTGAATCAAATTCGGAAAATTTGATACGCAGAAGAGAAAACACTAAGCAGAACTTGGACCGGAGTTGGTGTGCTGCACCAAAGTAAAAGACTGTGGGGTGAGAGGTGGGGAGGGAGGGTTCAGGTCCTGGAACATGATGGCAGAGGAGGGCCTAGAGGGGGTTGTATTCTTATGTGGGAAACTGGGAAATGTTATGCATGTACAAACTATTATATTTACTGTCAACTATAAACGGTTGACTATTAATCTCCCAATAAAGAAATTTAAAAAAGAAAGAAGAAAAGCTGATAAGTACTTTCTCCGAAACAAAAGCATCCAATCCTCTATGCACATTGAGCTTTACAGCATGCAGCAAATAAATATACACCCACTGTGGAAGCTGAAAGCTAAGCACTCTGTCTCTATGTCATAAAAGAAAAATACAAGTAAAAAATAAAAGAAGAGGACCGGGTGACAGTGCAGCGGGTTAAGTACCCAGGGCGTAAAGCATAAGGACCTACATAAGGATCCCAGTTTGAGCCCCGGGCTCACCACCTGCAGAGGGGTCGCTTCACAAGCGGTAAAGCAGGTCTACAGGTATCTGTCTTTCTCTCCCCCTCTCTGTCTTCCCCATCTCTCTCCACTTCTCTTCCTATCCAACAAAGATAGCAATAGCAACAACAAGGACAACAAAAGGGGAAAAATGGCCTCCAGGAGCAGTGGGTTCGTAGAGCAGGCACTGAGCCCCAGAGATAACCCTGGAGGCAAGAAAGAAGGAAGGAAAGAAAGAAAGGAAGGGAGGGAGGGAGGAAGGGATGAAGGAAGGAAAGAAGGAAGGAAGGAAGGAAGGAAGGAAGGAAGGAAAGGAGGGGAGGGGAGGGGAGGGGAGGGGAGGGGAGGGGAGGGGAGGGGAGGGGAGGGGAGGGGAGGGGAGGGGAGGGGAGGGGAGGGGAGGGGAGGGGAGGGGAGAGGAGAGGAGAGGAGAGGAGAGGAGAGGAGAGGAGAGGAGAGGAGAGGAGAGGAGAGGAGAGGAGAGGAGAGGAGAGGAGAGGAGAGGGAAGGGAGTCAGGTTAAAAATTGAAAAGGAATGAGCAAAGAATGGCTAACAAGTCAAACTGAAGAACAAACTAAGCAAAAAAACTAGAAGATGTTGGGAAAGTACATAAGGCAAGATGCCAAAGGGACAAAAAGGTAAGTGGAGAAATAGCCTGAGAGAGGAGCACATGCACTGAAACTGAGAAGTCCTAGGTTCCAGCCCTGGCACCTCAAACAGCTAGAGCTGGGCAGTGGTCTGGTCAAAAACAACCTGAAGGTGGCTGGCCAGTGGCACCCCCCACTGAGCACAGGTGTTACCATGCTTAAGGACCCAGGTTCAAACCCCTGGGGCCCCAACTCAGGAAAGAAGCTTTCTGAGTGGTGAAGCAGGTCTGCAGGTGTCTCTCTTTCTCTTTCCTTTTCTATCTGCCTCCACTCTCACTTTCTTTCTGTCCTATCAGGTAATTTCTTTAAAAAGGGAGAAAATGGCAGGAGTAATGGATTTGTAGTGCAGCCAGTAAGCCCCAGAGATAACTCTGGTGGCAATTAAATATATATATATTTTTTTTTTTAATTAAAAAAATGAAAATGGACATAGAAGTAAAGCTGACTTGGGTGTAAAGGGCAGACTTGAAGGAGAAATGGAGGCACTTCATTCCCCTTCTGAATGATGCAAAAGGCACAAATGTCCCTTATTCAAAGGTAACATGACAAGAAAAATAACTGAGAGAATAACAATTATTGTATGACTGCAACACTGCTGTGAACACAAATTGTACAAACTCAATGGGTCTTAGAGTGGATGGGGTTACTAGCATAAAGGTAAATAGTCATGTAAGGACATTAAAGAAACACAGGGAGCCGGGAAGTGGCACACCAGGTTCAGCACACATAGTATGAAGCGCAAGGACATGCACAAGGATCCTGGTTCGAGACTCCATCCCCACCTGCAGAGGGGGGGCAGGGGTGGGAGGAAGACAACAGGACACGCTTCACAAGTGTAAAGCAGGTCTGCAGGTGTCTATCTTTCTCGCCCCCTATCTTCCCCTCCTTTCTCAATTTCTCTCTGTCCTACCCAACGGGAACAACATAAATAAATATTTTTTGAAAAAGGAAAATAGTGGTCGCCTGGAGCAGTGGATTCGTAGTGCAGACACCAAGCCACAGCAATAATCCTGGAGGCAAAAAAAAAAAAAAAGTGCAGCTGACAAAAACTAAGATGAGAAGTCTCATCATGTCCAAATGTATATTTGCATCTTTGGATCCCTACAGTAGAGAAACTATAGATCTCAGAAGACAGTCTACTATGTCACAGTTCTCTAAATCCACTTTTTCCAAGGCAAGGAAGAAACATTTTTTTTTTTCACTGATGTATGCAGCGAAGAATGACTTCAAGGCAATCAGAACCGCAACTGGAAAATAAAAACTGAAGCAAGGGAAGTCTAATTTCACTACAGAAATCAAATTCTACATCTAGTGCACAGTGTGCTTAGTTTGTAACTTGCACATCCATATGCAAGGAAAACTTTTGTATAATGATGAACTATAAGCCTCTGAGTTGGACAGTGTCTACTAAGATACTGCAATAGTACTTCCTTATTTTTTTAAAGATTTTATTTATTAATGAGAAAGATAGGAGAGAAAGAACCAGACATCACTCTGGTACATGCGCTGTGGAGGATTGAACTCAGGACCTCATGCTTGAGAGTCCAATGCTTTATCCACTGCACCACCTCCAGGACCACGCAACAGTACTTTCTTTAATGCTAAACTTGCAAGTTTTTCAGGATAAATAGTCAACTGGCATCAACATGGATTCACTTAGTCTGGCATATACCATGAGATCAAGAAGGGGAAACATATTTCAAATACAGAAAATAACCAGCATAGCCTCACCTCCCACATCAACCTGTAATCCATATTTTCATCCAAGTCTTCAGGCATTTTCTTCTCACCAGCAAACGGCCCAAACTTTTCACCCTGGATAGAGATAATTATATTGACATAGGATTAGTACAACAATCAAGTCATTCTAATAAACCATTATTGATTTTATGGCAATTTTTTTTCAGATCATCAAATCACCTATGATCAAACACATTTGAAATATGAATAAATTTACACAACACAAAATGTTTACATGTTTGAGATTTAATCTAATCTGGTTTTAGCCTTAATTCCTAGCACAGAGGTCAACATAAGAAGGTTTAGTTGCTTAGCATTGAGATTGGACAAGACTCTGGATACAGTACTTCTGAGTTTCAATCCATTACCATCTTCAGCTACTGGATTTAAAATGACACTCACTCACTTTTGTCTGTCTGGAAGAACAAGCAGAGAGTACCTGGTTTCCAAAAAAAAAAATCTAAAATTCATCTCCAAATATGGATTCAGAAGCCCAGCTGCATGTCAACCAGGATGGCCAGATGCTTGCTTTGAATATGAAATCCTGGGCTTTATTAAAGTCTCTAAGATCTCAGGGCCGGCGGGGCGGGGGGAGCTCACCGTGGAAGGTCCAAGTTTACAATGTTTTTATTCAGATTGTTTCTGGGCAAATCAGAGAAGAGATCCATTCATTTGCCACTTACTGGAGTGGCCAGTGATTTTTTTTTTTTTTTTTTTTTTTTTGCTTAATTGGAGCAAGTTTAATAGCATCTTTGACCACATTCTGAAGAAGAGTCATCCAAAAATATTAAGCATGATTATTTTTTTAAACATATGTAATAACTATAAGCATGTGAGTCATTTCCTTTTGTTCTGCTTAAATTATTAGTAACAAGATGAAAGCCAGATTTACTGCAGCCATGGCTCTTATGTAATCATGAGGAACGCACTGGCTAAGGCAGCAAGAAATTTATAAAGTTCTGATCTTTAATCTATCACTTCTTTGTCACAAACTTCTAAACTTCAGCTTCCTCACTCATAAAATATAGAGATTTAATTGAGATGATTTGTAAGATTTCTTCTTTTTATTATTATCTTTATTTTTCAGATAGAGATAGCGAGGAAAGGAGAGACAGAGAGGGAAAGAGGCAGAGAGACACCTGCAGCCCTACTACACCACTTGTGAAGCTTTCCCCCCTGCAGATGGGGACCAGGGCCTAGAACCCTGGTCCTTGCACATTATAATGTGTGCACTCAATCTGATGCATCACCACCTGGCCCTGTTAAGATTTCTTTTGACCCTGAAATTCTACTACAAGAAGTTCCCATAGGCCAAATTTAGACCACTTGAAGGATGAAAAAAGAACAAGACTAGAAGTGATTGAAACACAGTGACAGAATCTTAAATGCAAGAGAAAGAAGAGTATTTCTTAACTTTACTGACCATCTTTAGAGGAAAACAACTTATCAAAATTATTAGAAAGGAAAAGAATGAAGTTTTCAGTCCAACTTTTCCAACTGATGGAGACTAACCATACTATAACAAATACTGATGGAAGGTTCTTCTTTATAGAGAAATGCTATGTTAGAAACAAGAGAGGAATTTTCATATTAACTAACTTTTTTTGAAATGTCTAGCAATAAATGATTAGGCAAGGATTACCAATAGATTCTAAAAAGCAGTGAATAAAAAGGTTGATAGTAAAATAGATATTCATACAATATCAACTGACAGCTTACAGATTAATTACAAAATACCTCTATAATGAAACCAAGTACCCATTCTTGGTATTACTAACCAGAGGAAAACTCCTTTATTATATACCATCTGGCAGTATGAAGTAAACGAAATCACTTCATAATGTATTCAAGTAAAAGAGAAGCATAGTGTCCACATTAGAAGAAATACAGGAGAGCCCTTTTGGCTCTTTGAGCAGCACCATGGCGGTCGGCAAAAACAAGCGCCTTACGAAAGGTGGCAAAAAGGGAGCCAACAAGAAAGTGGTTGATCCATTTTCGAAGAAGGACTGGTACGATGTGAAAGCGCCAGCAATGTTCAACATAAGGAATATTGGGAAGACACTAGTCACAAGAACTCAAGGAACCAAGATCCCATCTGATGGCCTGAAGGGTCGAAGGGTCGTGTGTTTGAAGTGAGCTTGATGATCTGCAGAATGATGAAGTTGCATTTAGAAAATTCAAGCTCATTACTGAGGATGTTCAAGGCAAAAACTGCCTGACTAACTTCCATGGCATGGACCTCACCCGCGATAAAATGTGCTCCATGGTAAAAAAATGGCAGACCATGATTGAAGCTCATGTTGATGTAAAGACTACCGATGGCTATTTGCTTCGTCTATTCTCTGTGGGGTTTACTAAAAAATGCAACAACCAGATTTGAAAAACCTCTTATGCTCAACACCAACAAGTTCGACAGATTCGGAAAAAGATGATGGAAATCATGACCCGAGAGGTGCAGACAAATGACTTAAAAGAGGTGGTCAATAAGTTGATTCCCGATAGCATTGGGAAAGACATAGAAAAAGCTTGCCAGTCTATTTACCCACTTCATGATGTCTTTGTTAGAAAAGTGAAAATGCTGAAGAAGCCCAAGTTTGAATTGGGAAAACTCATGGAGCTTCATGGAGAAGGTGGTAGTTCTGGGAAAACTAGTGGAGATGAGACTGGTGCTAAAGTTGAGCGGGCCGATGGATATGAACCACCAGTCCAAGAATCTGTCTAAACTCAGACTTTTAATAACAAATAAAAAGTTTTATTTGTGAAAAAAAAAAGAAGAAATACAGGAGAGAGAAACTCACTGAATAAGACCCTGGAAAAACAACCAGGTAAAGTTAGATTATTAAGTACCCTTTTATTTCCCTACCAGTGCTATTGCAGGAAATAAATACCTCCACATAACCACATTTGTCCTGACGGCCTTTTTCTTTCACCTCTTTCCTTGTTTTTCTTATAGACAGAGAGAAAAAGGAAGGGAGAGACAGGGAGAGAGGAAGAGAAATACCTGTAGGACTTTTCCACTGCTCATGAAGCTTCTCTTGATGGTGGAGACCAACAGGTACACTCCACCAGGTGTACCACTGTCTGCTTCATACAAACTACTTTAAAAACAACTGGTCCAGGGGACCGGGTGGTGGCACATCTGGTTGAGTACACACATTACAGTGCACAAGGACCCGGTTCAAGTCCCTGGTCCCCCCACCTGCATATCTCTCTGTCTCTCCCTATCTAACTTCCCCTCTCCTCTCAATTTCTGGCTGTCTCCATCCAATAAATAATAAAAGTAAAGTTAATAAAATTTTTTAAAAAGAAAAAAACTGATCTGATCTCTTCAAAAGTCACTGTTATTAAAATAACAATAAGATAAAAGGGTAAGGATGGGAAGAGGAAAAAATTTTAAGATCATAATGGTTTAACCAAATGTATTCAGTGCCCCTTGGTTGACCTCAGCTCAAAAATAAAGAAGTAGAAGAACTGTTTGGGGGAAACTGAAGCAAACTGAATAAAGGCTAGCGTTAGAGGATGTATAGAAAGAACTGTGATTTCTGCCATATGTTCTAACGATATCTTGGCTATTTAGGATTATGTCTTTATACTAAAATATTTATGCATGAATTTCTATAATGTCAGTAATGTACTTTGAAACAATTCAAAAAGTAAAGAAATATATACAAACAGATGAATTCAGTTGTATGAAAATGGATCAGTGTGCAGCTGAATAATTTATAAGTGAAATCGCGATGATTCTTCACAGAAGGGGTCTAGAGTCCCCGCTTTGAACATAATTGTGTTTCAGCCTTAGAGCTACTGTGCATGTGTGTGGTCTGGTAACATGACTGGGCCTTCAACAAAGTCTGTTTCTAAAAGGTTCAATGCGAGAACATCCATCTTCCTTCCCTACTGTGATTGCCTCCGCAGAGACAAGTTACCTCTGCATAACCATTCCCTTTATAAGAGGAAGTGGATCGTATGGAGGGTTCAAGTATTCAAGAAAATAATAATAATAAAAATAAAAAATGACATCTACCAGCTTCCTGCTTAGACAGGGAAAACTAAGAATCTGCATGCTCTTCACTGAGATCTAAATCAGCTGGTTGGCAAGTCGACCCCACTGCCTTACTTACTTCCTTTTCCTTCCTACTTGGAATAAATGCATGATAGCTGGGGTTAAATCAGCTACTTGGGGGGGGGGGTAGATAGCATAATGGTTATACAAGCAGACTCTCATGCCTGAGGGTACAAGGTCGCAGGTTCAATCCCTCATACCACCCTAAGCCAGAGCTGAGCAGTGCTCTGCTAAAAAAAAGGGGTGGGGGGATGGCCAGTAACAGCAGGTTAAGCACACATGGCACAAAGTGTAAGGATCCTGGATCGAGCCCCTTACTGTCTACCTGCAGTGGGGGTTGCTTCACAAATAGTGAAGCAGGTCTGCAGGAGTCTTTCTGTCCCCCTCTGTCTTCCCGTTCTCTCTCGATTTCTCTCTGTCCTATCCAACAACAGCAATAACAACAACAATAATAAATACAACAACATAAATAATAAATACAACAACAATAAACAACAAGGGCAACAAAAGGGATTGAGCCCCAGCAATAACCCTGGAGGCCAAAAAAAAAAAAAAAAAACAGAGAGAGAGAGAGTAAAAGATGTACAAAAGCTTCTGCTCTGTTGTTCCATGCCACTGTACTACTGCTAGCAAATGCCTCCTGCAGACTGCTTATGACAGGGAAAATATACCCCAAGGTTTACATCACTACAGCTGTCTCCGTTACCCTCACTCAGCAGATGCTAGGGAGAAGAAATGATGGGTGTGGACTTAAGCATTCTTTAAGAAATGTATCAGTTATGAAATGATTCTCTGGGCCAGGGAGATAGCAACAGGCTTTTATGTCTGACCCTTAGCAGATCCAGGTTCATTCACTGGAACTACCAGTACTAGACAAAGCTGAGCAGTGGTCTGGTCAAAAACAAAAAAAATTTACAAATGACAGTGCTACCAGACTCTCCATATCAGGCCCAGAGACAAATAGGCTGCACCCTCTTCTGCATGGAGGCACCAAGGAAGTGCCCTGTGCACCTGACAGACCTCAAGTGCCCCACCCAGAGATAGGCAGCCTTCATGCGGGACATGACTCTGCCACCGACCATCCTGAGGACACCCCTCATTCTCCCTAAGCCAGTGACTCACTAAGTGTCTTGCTGAATAACTGAGCACACTGACCACACAGGGACCATTTGGTGTGTGCCCAAGTGATCTTCTCTTGGTGTGAAATACCACTAGCCAACTACCCATCCCTGAAACCACAGGGTAACCTCAGGTGTGTTGGCAACAAATAGAAACGGGAGATACAGATAGAAAAGAGAGACACGCTGGGAGTATGGGTCAACCTGTCAACGCCCACGGTAGGCGGGGAAGCAATTACAGAAGCCAGACCTCCCACCTTCTGCACCCCATAAAGAATTTTGGTCTATATCCTCAGAGGGGGAGAAATGTAAGGGGAAGATGACCAGAGGGCTCTGAACTCCAATTCCATGAAGATCCAAAGAGAACAGAAGAAAAAGGGAAGAACATTCAGAAATAGCAATAGGGGTAGGTGTGAGTTAGAAAGGAAAAGAAGGCAGGAATATAGGGGGGAAAGGGGCAAATATATATAAATATAGTTACAGAAATAATAGTCAACCCGTATCTGTGACCTTGAGAAAACTATTACAGTTTGAAGTAGAGGAAATAGGGACACAGAATTCTGGTGGTGGGAACAGTGTGGAGTTCTATCCCTGTTATCTTATAATTTTATGACTCAACATTAAATCACTAATAAAGTAAAATAAAATAAATAAAAATTAAAAAGAATTGGCTGTAGTTGTTATTACCACACAGGACTAGAATGTCAAGTTTCTGAGAAAACACTACCTTTAGTGGATTAGTTGTTTCCCCCACCCACCCCTCCTTTTTTTTTTTAATCTGCAAAAACACAAAATTGCAAGCAGTCATTTCATGGAGTATGTGTGTACACAAAAGAGATGGCACATAAGCAGACAGGGCTAGGGGACTGATTTCCTTCTGGTCTTGTTTCCAGATTACTTACCATCAGTCACCAGGAGATAAAAGCAAGCATCCACTGGCAAAATTTTAACCCCAGCAGAAAGATGCATTAGTTCTTTAAAAGAGTCACCTTCGAAAGGGATCAACAGAAAACAGGATGCTGGGAGAGGCCTGTCCATTTGCATTTGTATTTATGCATAGTGATTTCTCCCTCTATGCTTTTTCTTGGCATTTCCTTGTTCTTGTATGTTTTATACTGTACAACCTTTTTTCATAAATATCATTTTTTAAATTTTTTAATATTTTATTTATTTATTTTCCCTTTTGTTGCCCTTGTTTTTTATTATTGTAGTTGTTGTTGTTATTGATATCGTCCTTGGATTGGACAGAGAGAAATGGAGAGAGGAGGGGAAGACAGAGAGAGGGAGAGAAAGACAGACACCTGCAGACCTGCTTCACCGCCTGTGAAGCAACTCCCCTGCTAGTGGGGAGCTGGGGGCTTGAACTGAGAGCCTTACTTTGGTCCTTGCACTTCATGCCATGTGCGCTTAACCTGCTGCGCTACCACACGACTCCCCTCCCTAAATGTATCTCTAAATCTTTAGTTCAGGTGGGGTTTTGTTTGTTTAAGTTTGGGATTTGACTTCACCTGATGTCTTTGTTACAAGTTTCTCAAAGACAACTGAGGTGTCTGCCTGACCTAAAAGACAGAGCTGGCTTTGTGGAAGGTACAGGAGTCTGAAAGGCAGCTGTCAGCCACATCACTTGTCCTTAGGGAAATGCAAATCTGTCCTGAGAGATTGTGCAGTGGTAGAGCTCTGGACTTGTATGCATGAGTTCCCAAGTTCAAGCCCAGACACCCCATGTGTGGGAGTGATGCCGTTTTTCCTCTCCCCGGACCTTTTTCGTATTTTTAAAATTCAAAAAACCACAATGAGCTATCACCTCACACCAATGAGAACAGCCTACTTCAAAAAGACTGCAGTCTAGTCCTTGAAACATGAGGAGACAGAGGAACTCTGATACACTGTTGATCTCTGGAAAACTATAGGACGACTCCTAAAAACACTAAAAATGGTAGGCAGGTCAATAGCTCACCTGGGAGGGTGCCTGCTTTGCCATGTGTGCGACCCAGATTCAAAACCAACTGCCGCCACCGGGGAAAGCTTCAGTGCTGTCTTCAGTGGTGTCTTTTTCTCTCCCCCTCTAACTCCCTTTCAGTCTCCAAAAGCTGACCCAGAGTGGTGAAGCCACATGGATATGATGATAATGATGAAGAGGAGGAGGGGAGAGGGGAAGGAGTGGGAGGAAGGGGAAGAGGGGAGGGGCAGGAGGAGAGTGATTAGTAAAAAACAAAAAAAAAAAAAACGAGGACAGGTGGGACAGTGCTCTACTTTGCTATGTAGGCGACCCTGGTTCCAGCCCCCCCACCCATACCCCATCATTACCACCGCACTGAGTGAAGCTTCACTGTTGTAATCCACCTGTCTTTCTGAAAAAACACAGAAGAGGGGCCAGGCAGTAGCTCACCTAGTTAAGTGCACATATTACCAAGCACAAGGAACCAGGTTCAAACCCACCCCACCCCACACCCCCCAGCTCCCTACCTGCAGAAGAGTCTGCTTCCCCAGCAGTGAAGCAGGTCTGTAGATGTCTTATCTTTCTCTCCCTCTATCTTCCCATCATCTCTTAATTGCTCTGTCCTATTTAATATATATATATAAATATATATTTTTTAATTTTAAAAAGGAAAAAAAAATGATCACCAGGAAAGGTGAATTCATAGTGCCTGCACCAAGCCCCAGTAGTAACCCTGGTGGCAATAATAAATAAATTATTAAAAAGAGAGAAGAAAGGAAGCAAGAAAGGGAGAAAGGGGGAAGGAAGGAATAAGAAAGGGAGAGAGATCTGATCTGGCAACATTTAAAATTAAAATGTCTAGGCATTTATCTAAGGGAGGGATATGAAAAGGCTCATTTGAAATGAATTCGCCACCTGTAGGTTCATAGCAGCATTATTCACAATAACCCACACATGGGATCAACCCAAATGCTCAACAACAGATGACTGGATAAAGAAACTATGGTATATATGTATGCAATTAAATCCTAGTTGCTGTGAGCTGTATACCTGATGGAATACTACTCAGCTACATATAGAAATGAAATTGTGTGGGAGTCAGGCTGTAGCGCAGTGGGTTAAGCGCAGGTGGCGCAAAGCACAAGGACTGGCATAAGGATCCCGGTTCGAACCCCGGCTCCCCACCTGCAGGGGAGTCGCTTCACAGGTGATGAAGCAGGTCTGCAGGTGTCTATCTTTCTCTCCTCCTCTCTGTCGTCCCCTCCTCTCTCCATTTCTCTCTGTCCTATCCAACAACAATAATAACTACAACAATAAAAAACAACAAGGGCAACAAAAGGGAATAAATAAATATAATAAATATTTTAAAAAAATGAAATTGTGCCTTTTGGGAAGTCGAAGAATTATTTTGTGACATGTTTTTCCAATTTGTCTACTCTCATTATTTATATTTCACATATGCATGAGTACCAGAAAAAATATTTCTTACTAGACTGTGAAAAAAAAATGTGTGGTTGCTAGAGGAACAGAATGAGGGTGACAAGAGGAATGGATAGAGGGGGTCATTTTGATGGGTGATGTCTAGTACTGAGACCTTACACAAAAAGTGGTGTGAAGCTGGCCTCTTGAAATTTTACAGTATTGTAAACTAACAGTAAATCAATGAAATCAGATTTTTTTTAAGCCCATGTAATGGGAATACTCTTAGAGGGAAAAAGTGTACAGCAAATCATTCAATTCAACTCCACCCAAACTGATAAAGAGCACAAAATGTGGTCAGTCACTTTGTCATGAGTATAAGTGGTTCACCATCCATGTCTCACCAATCATTTTGGAAAAACACACCAAAAAGTAATTCTTATATTTCACTTAGCATAGTTACCACCTCCATCCATGTTATCCCTAAAGGCATAATTTCATCTCTCTAAGTAGCTGAGTAGTATTCCATCAGGTAGGTATATAGCTGACTAGGCCTCACAAACCAACACTCTTCAATTTTTCTACCCAGAAACAGATATACAGGAAGCACTCACTTCCTAAGTCTAATGAGAAGAGTGAAATGAAATAATACCTATGAGGTTATGTGGATCAGTAATAAAAGCAATATTAATAGGACTGGGAGGTGGTGTACTTGGTTGAATACACGTTATCAATCATGTGAAGGATCTGGGTTTGTACCCCCGTTTCTCACCTGCAGAGAAGAACACTTCATGATCAGTGAAGTAGGTCAGTAATTAATTTTAGTCTACACAGTACTTTATAATCTCGAATTCCACCTTATACTGAAGCATTAAACTGTGCTGAGGTCACACATAGCACATGCTTGGCACGTGCTAAGCCAAAAAAAAAAAAAGAAAGAAAAAAATTAGCAATTTCATTGTTTTTATTGTTATTATTAGCAAATTGGAGTGTGTATGAATAAACTCAGTCCTCCTCTTTCTACTCCACAGCTTTCTAAGAAACTCTTACCTATTTTATTGTGTTTTTTTGTAGAAGAGATAGAGAAGTGGAGAGTGGAAAGACAGCACAGCACCAAAACTTACTTCAGTGTGATGGGGGCTGGGTTTGAACCTGGATTGTACAGCAACTAAGTGAGCTATTTCATTGGCCTCATCTAGTCCTTCACCGAGAACAATCCATGGTTTAAAGAGAGCTACCTACCAGATTTTCCTCTCATCCAGCCTCTAACTACCAGGATGCGACAAAAGATAAGGAAGTTCTTTTTCCTGTCTCTAATGGGGACTTTAGCCGCCCCTCCCCCCAAAAAAAAAAAAAGTTTAAAAATAAGTTCGTCTACAAAAGAGAAAGAAAAAATTGCGCCAAGGAAAAACCTGGTCCTATTAAAGGGGTGTGGTGTGAGTGTGTGTGTGTGTGTGTGTGTGTGTGTGTGTGTGTGTGTGTTCCCCTGTGTTGGGGGAAGATACTCAGATGAAAGGCCTGCTGCCACCTTTGAGTGCATCCTGTGACCAGGCTCCTGTTTGCTTAGATTTCTTGATCAAGTCTGCTCTTGACCAAACTTCTCCAGTTTCTCAAAGATCTGCTAAGAAAGGAAGGGAAAGTGGGTCGCTAGGAAGCTCGGAGGGAGAGATCTGGGGGGACACATAAGCTTTGGACTCATAAGTCATGAGTTTAAAGCCTAACTTATTAACTCCACAGAACACCAAGTCTCACAGTTTTTGTCTTTCCCATTCTTTTACAGGAGGCTCCTTCCTGTTCATCCAGGGGCTGATGTGCTGGATAACTTTCTAATGCAGGTAAAGCAACCAGGATGGGCCTGGCCACCAAGTATCTGATCACTAAACAGTAGCTGCCATGAATTTCCCTGCCTGGCTGGTTCCAGATGTGACGCCTCGTCACAGCAGTCTCATCCAATCCAAAGATCTGCAACCTTCAACTCATGTTTCTTGCAGGACGCTGGGCTGCAACATTCTACCCTTCCAAGCCCTTCCCCACAATTCGTGGACTTGAGAGATATCCTGCTCCCTCCATGTACTCACTTGAATTTCAATAAAGGACCTGGTCAGAGAGAAAAATAAAAATAAAAACAGCAGAGACTGGTAACTTCCTAAGAGATCTGAGGAGGGAAAGAGCCGCCGCCGCCCCCCACACACACACACACCAGGGTGAGAGGAGGGTTTTTGAATCGGCATCGCAGGCCTGAGCTTCTCGCCCCCACTGCACCCCCGCTTGGAAAGCGGGGCGATCGCCAGGGACACCGGCTCCCGCAAGTCCCTGGCCAATGACTCCCTCCCAACCTCCCCCCTAACTCTGCCCGCACCCACTTCCTGCGGGCGGGTGCAGAGACATGTTGCCTCGGGGTGGCCCGCGACAGTCCCGCCCCCGGCCGCCCGCAGCGCAGCGCCCCCATCCCCAGCACCGACGTGGCGCTACCCGCGCTTGGGGGCGTCCCCTCCTGTCTCGGCCCGGGAGGCGCCTGCAGGCCTCCACGCACCCACCTTGGTCACCCTGCGGGCGGTGTAGAGCCCCATCCCCTCCTGCACCCGGGACGACTTGAGCGAGAAGCGGTCCGGCACGTACATGCCCAGCATGTTCCCGGCCTAGCGCCCTGGAGGCGCCCCCGGAGAGATTTGGGGGGGGTGCCAGGCACTGGAGGGCGGGGAAGGAGGAAATGGAGGTTGGTTTTTTTTTTCCTCCCAGAATCCCCACCTTCCTTTCCCTCCCCCCGTCCCCCACCCTTGTTTCCAGGATCCCCCGCGGCTCAGCCCCTCCTCAGCCCGGGTCTGGCTCGGCCTCTAGCTGCTGCCATTGCGGCCACCGGGGTGCGGGAGGTCGCCAGGGGCGCACGGGGGGGACCCAGGCGACCCGGGGGACGCGGAGCCAGGGCGCTGCGGGCTGCCGGACACCCCCCCGCGAGCTCATTGGTCCAAAGTTGGCGGCTCAGACCCGCGCCGGGGCGCCCAGCCCAGAGCACAGCCGCCTCTGCGGTCGCCAAGCCCGGGGGGGGGGGGGGGGGGGCGGTGAGCGAGCCCCCGGGGCCCAGCTCTGGATGCTGCGCCTCTGAACTCTTAACTTCAGACCTGTAGCTCGTGCTCCCCAACTGTTGCTTCCAGTCTGGGGATTTTACTCTCTTGTAAGATGCAAACAAGGATCTAGACAACTGCCAGTGTGACCTCCCCAAACTGCAGCCCTGAAGGCATGCTCATTGTCCTATTGAGAAGCACCCTCTAGATCTCCATAGTTAGAGCCTGGGAGTTCAAGCACCCTGGCTGCACCCCACCGCCATGCTCTTTACTGAATGAAGCCTGCAAACAATTCACGTCTACTTCACTCAAAACTTGGTGCATGCCATTTTGATAATATGTGAATCCAGTATAAAAGAAGAGTTGTTTTATGTTACCATAATCCATGGGGAATTTGAAGACTTGCAAAGGTTAACACTAATTATATTCCAAGGTTTTCTGTCTCTGTCTCTGTCTCTCCCTCTCCTTCCCAGTCTTCCAAAGATTGAGCAGGCCTACTCTAGTGGAGATGAAAGCACATGCATTAGAATATAATTGATCAACAGGAAAATCACACAAGTCATGTTGGCAATCTGAATTTCATTAGATTTTGGTTAAATAGGGGAGAATTATTATCTTCCTGTTACTTAGCACCAGGGACAGTTAAATATGTAGTCTTTGGGGGCTCGCACACAGTGAGAAGCGCAAGGACCTGCAAAGGAGACCAGTTCGAGCCCCCTGGCTCCCCACCATCGCCACACCATACAACTCAAAACCATGGAAATGATTCCTCTGTTGTCAGAAGAACCCACAAATCATTCCTAACTTTCTAAATAGAAATATTCTATTAAACTTGGCAAACAGGTTTTGAAAATGAAAACACAATGAAGTGATGTGATTGTAATATTTGGAGATTTTGAGTAGAAGTATAATCCTTTTTTTAATAAAAAGAATGATAATTTAGGAGGGCCTTTGCAATGTCTCACATGAATGATTTCACAGCTCCTGGTCATTTTTTTGTCATTCAGAGAAAGAGGGGGAGAGGGAGAGAGAGAAGGAGAGGCATCACAGCAAGGGAGCTTCCCTCAGTCCCATGTGGTGCTGGGGTTCAAAATTGGATCAGGCACATGGCAAGGCATGCACCCTACTGGGTAAGCTATATCTCCAGGTCCTCCTCCACACCAGATTTTTTAAAACAACACAGAAGAATGAACTAAGGGTCTTGAACATGCTTGATATTGCTGAGTAGCCTCCTGGGTCCAATTTTTTAAGTTTTTCTTTTCTAAATTTTCATTTGTTTGCAATTTTTCTCCGTCTCTATCAAATAAATTTTCAAGAGTGAAAATTTATAAAATTAAAACTTAAAAAATAAAAGCAACTGGCTCTTGAACTACATGAATCCACTTACACTCATCCTTTTTCAACCTTTTCTCTTCCTCCTCCTCAGTCTATGCCACCTGAAGATCAAAACCCTTATGAGGATCCCTTATGGTTTTATTAATGACAATTTTCTAGTTCACTTTACTGTAAGAACAGAGTGCATAATACATACAACATACAAAATGTGTTAATCAACTCTTTTCATTCTCATTAAGACTTCTGGTCGGTAGTCAGGCAATAGCGCACTGGGTTAAGCCCACATGGTACGAAGCACAAGGACCTGCTTAAGGATCCTGGTTCCAGCCCCAGCTCCCCACCTGCAGAGGGGTCACTTCACAGGTGGTGAAGCAGGTCTGCAGGTGTCTATCTTTCTCTCCCCCTCTCTGTCTTCCCCTCCTTTCTCCATTTCTCTCTGTCCTATCCCAACAACGACAACATCAATAACAACAATAATAACTACAACAACAATAAAAAAGGGCAACAAAAGGGAAAATAAATATAAAATTTTTTTTTAAAAAAACTTCTGGTCAACACTAGGCTATTAGTAGTTAAGCTTTAGGGTGAATTTATGGGATCATACTCCATGAAGCCCTCATCCCCAGATCAAGATCAACTGTATTTCTGAATAAAATTACAATGATGGGTAGTGGTATACCCAGTTAAGAGCACAAACTGCCAAGCACAAGGACCCAGGTTCGAGCCTCTGAGCCCTACCTGTATGCTATGAAACAACTTTGCAGGTGTCTCTCTGTTTCTCTCCATCTCTATCTTCTACCCTCTTCTCAATTCCTTTCAATTAAAAATAAAGACAATGATGAGGCTTATCTAAGATTTCACTTCTAATTGATGGTAAGCCTAGAACCCACTTGCTGTGCCTCAAAGAATCTTGACTAAAGGTCAACAGGGTATCTCACCTGGAGGGACACCTGCTTTGCCATATGATCCAGGCTTGAACTGTTATCGTACCACATAGGAGTATTAGGCACTGATAGAAACTTAATGGTCATGGCCTGGAGGTGGCGCAGTGGATAAAGCAATGGATTCTCAACCCTGAGGTCCCAAGTTTGATCCCCGGCAGCACATGTACCAGAGTGATGTCTGATTCTTTCTCTCTCTCCTCCTATCATTCTCATGAGTAAATAAATGAATTCTTTTTGAAAGAAAGAAAGAAAGAAAGAAAGAAAGAAAGAAAGAAAGAAAGAAAGAAAGAAAGAAGCTTAAGGGTCTGTGGTCTGCCTATCTGTCTTTGAAAGTTGGCTTGAAAGTGTGAAATTGATTATGTATAAGGCTTCTGTGACAATAGGAAAAACAAAAAGAAAAAAAAAAAGAATCTGAACTGAGGAGATTTCCTTGGGATCCACTGAACCAATGCCAAAACCAGGCCGTAGGAGACGCACCAGACCCAGTTGCAAACAGTCCTCAGTACAGAGGATGGCCTACGGTGTGTCTCCAGGTGCCCGTCAGATATCATCTTTCAGCTCTGGTGCTCAGACCACACTGGTTTCACAGTCAAATACTCTGTTGTGTCTCTTTGAGCAGAGAAGTTTCCACATCTTTTGGTCTACCACATCTTTTGATCACCAGAGAGAAAAGGAAATATGTTTTGGTCTTGGTCTGAAGCTACATCATTCAGAAATGATCCTGCTTTGGCATATCTCCCTCTAGGTAGTCTGCTATATTTCTGGGGAACAAAGTTGACAGCTTGAGATTATTCCTCTGTCTGAATGTGGACGTCTTTACTAACTAGGGCAGCATCAACCAATAAGTCTGTAAATACAAATCTGATATTAATGAAGCAAGAAACTTCCCAGAACTTTTATAAATCTCCATCAGAGATTTTGTTACATCTGACACAAACAAGATATTTCATTACAATGTGCAGTGTTCTTTTATCTATTTGATACAGTCTTCTGAAGTTCTACTAACTAAAACATGAAAAACTGCAATAAAAATATCCCTAGTAATAATCTCTATTGCAACACAGGGGGAAAAAAAAGAATTCATGTTTGCCAAATCAAAATGCATGACACTAACCGGAAATTTGATTTTTGAAGCCTATGAAACAGTAGTGGTACAATGAGTCATGACTTAAAACTTTAAAAGCTAGAAAGTGACCTTTCAATATTATCTTTGAAAAAACGGGAAATGAAAAGTCTGCTTTATATCAAGTGTTTAAATTCAGTCTTTAAAAAAAAAAGTTAAACAAAATCAAAATATTGACATTAAAGTACTACCATGCACCTGACTGGCTTATTCTAAAACATTACGCTATCTTAATATAAGAGAAATGTTTCCAAACTCCTTTCTCTTCACTCTCAACATTGTTCTTAGTGGAAATGTTTTCATTGTTATCCCTAAAGCAAGCTTTAGTTATGACAATCAAACTCATATGCTGGCACAAGCCCAGGGAAAACTTGAATTATAATTTTATATTAATGAATTATTTTACCACGCATACTGTCAAATTCCTTTGAGTGTGTCTTGATTATTAATGACTTTCCAACTGTCATGATAGAATAAAAGCCCGCTAGAAAACAAACAGAAACACGCTGAGGTTCATTTGTCCTAAGGTTCCTGAGAGTCCGAGGGATTTTTGTAGTGACTAAACATAAAAACCATGTTTCTGGAGCAGAAAAGGATAGAGATTTATTTGGTATGACTCAAAAAGAGTTTTAAATATACAATTCAGGGTGGGACTGTCAAATTGTTGCTCTGAAACCATCTTTCCTTAACCTGGATTCCACAATAACAGAGATCCATGAAAAAGATGACCCGGGAATCTGGAAAGACTTGCAAATTAAATTTTCCTTAATCTTTCTGTCCTTAGTGATGACACAAAAGACTTACAGGCTGCATCAGAGGAGAAACATACAATGATTCAATTAGAAGAAACCTCAAAGTTGTTGGGACTAGTGTGGGTAACATTATAAAAAAGCCAAAGGGTAAGTCAGTGGTTGTCTTACCCCCAAACTCAATGCTGTTTGTGGAGAGCACTATGGAAGGGAAACAAGAAATGGAAGAAAATTGAGAGGGAAAACCAAGAAGACTAGTTTCCATATAGTGCATACCAAAGCACAGTAGGTCACTCATATCCACTACTGAAAAGGCCTGCCTGTCCTGCCCTAGGAACCTTGCAAAGTGTATTTTATCAGCCCCATTTTACGTTTATAGAAACCGAATCTCAGAGGAATGCTTGATCTTAGTCAACTTCATGCATCCATTTAAGTGGCAGAGCTCATTCGAACCTGGGACTAGCTGATTGCATTGTCCTAGATTGTACACATAACTGACTTGGTCCTGCTCTCCTCCCAATTACTTTTCACATGAAATTTAACGGTGACCCCAGGACAAGTAGAACACTCCATCTCTCTCCCTTTTCCTGTCTCCTCTTCTATTTCTCTTTCTACCCCCAGTCCCCACTCTCCCTGTTAACCTCTCCTCTAGACCCAACCAATGTCCTTGGCTGGGTTCAATAACATAATCAATAGTCGCTCTTTGACCAGATGGTTCATGTTGACCCAGCCTACTGTGTTTAAGTGAAGACAGAGTCATGTGACTCTCCCTGGATCCCTCCTTATCAAAGAGGGCGGGATAATTTCTGGAACCATCCGTTCCACCCCGGTTCCATGGCTGCCAGTTCTTAGCAACATTGCCCTGCCAGATATTCGTCAGGATGCGGCATCATCTAAGTTCATTTCCCACGTCTACGCTTGACCAGACCTGCCAATATACGCGGATATCTTCACCCACCCTGTCCAACGCTTGACGTCTCATCACCCAATCTGGTCCCCTACGCCTACACTGAACTTCTCTGTTCAAGACTCTTGGAAACAGAGTTGGCAGTCAGCTGAGGTCAAGAACAAACACCTCATCACAGACCCCTGCAAGCGTCAACGCGGCTTTGACCTAGCACGTTATGATTGGGCCCTCCTCAATCGCTATCGAGTGCGCTGCTATGTTCCATCGCTGGGGGGCCAGAGACGACCTGAACTGCCCCTGCGGCTACAGACAGACTATGACCCACATAGTCAACGACTGCCACCTCTCCAGATTCAAAGGAGGCCTCAAAACTTTACATCAGGCTCAACCTGACGCTGTTGACTGGCTATGGAAGAAGGGCAAACGCTAGAAGAAGAAGAAAGAGGGCGGGTAAGACATCCTGCTTTACATACACATTCTCAAAACCTGGCAGATGGTTTGAGGCTTGGCCTATTTCTGACCACAACCTGGCAAATCCACAGTGTTTTAATCCACAGGAACGATAACAATAAAAAAGCTTTAGTGCTCAACCAGAAAGCATTACTAATGCCCCAGTGTTTGCCAGAACTTCATGAATTGACTGGTTACCCTTTCTCCTTGTGAAAATTAAATGGTGACCTCAGAGCTGAACTATTATAAAAGCCAAAGGCTATTGTAACAGAGCATTCCAAATAATATGTAAAGAGGAGTCAGAAGTGACCATTTTTTAAAATTCCTTAAGATTATAAAGAGAGTCAAAAATAATAATCTGGTTCATAGTAGAGCATAAGTATATACTATTCCTACAATGTATTAACTAATTATATATTGCAAAGACAGAAGCAACTTTTTTCCTTAGAAAAGGTGATTTCAAGACCCCACCACAATTGAGTGCTACTGTTTAGGTGACATTGCAGAAAAAAAAAAAAAGGCAGATGCATAATCAATGATCTATCACCCTCCCTGATGAATTTGGGTCTATGGAATTCCTTCCTCCCAACAACTTCTTCTTTTTCTTTTTTCCCCTATTTACCACTAAGGTTCAGTGTCTTCATGATGACCCTATCACTTCCAGTTGCCTTTTTAATTTTTTTTCACAGTGGGAGAGGGGGATTGCAAATTGTAGGCGAGAGGAAGAGAAGAAATAAGAAAAAAGGTATTTGCCACTCTAGAAGCTTCCCTCCTGCCAAGTAGGGACTATGGATTTAAACCCCTGTCCTTGCACATGATAACATATGCACTCTACTGGGCTTGCCAACACCTGGACCCCCTCATTAGCTATTTGCTTTTTTATTATATTTTTAGTAGTGATTTGCAAGATTATAAGATAATCGGGGTTTAATTTTGCACCACTCCTAAGTTCTGTGTCTTACCCCCTCCCAATGGGAACCACCATAGTTCTTCCAAGATCATAGTTATAGGCTAACTATATTTTTTTTTCCTTTTTTCTAGTTCATGGAATTCAATTCTATATTCTACTTAAGAGCAAAATTATCCCATAGTTCTCCTTCCTTTTTTCTCTTCCCTCTCAGTGATTATGCAAAAACAAAGGTTCCTTATCACTAAAGTCCGCAGTCCCAGTGGAACTAGATTTCAGCACCCTCCTCTTATCTTCCCCTAATATTTTCTCCTCTGAGAGTATGGGCTCAAATTCTTCTGGGGATGCAGAAGGAGAAATTCAGGTTTCTGTAATTGCTTCTCTGCTGGATGTGAACTTTGGCCAGTCAATCCACAGCCCTAACCTGTCTCTATCTTTTCCTGGTAGGTTAGGGCTCTGGAGAGGTGAGGTTCTGGGATACGTCACCTAGTTCTTTTTTTAAATTTTTTAATCTTTATTTGTTGGATAGAGAAATTGAGAGGGAAGGAGGTGACAGAGAGGGAGAGAGACAGAGAGACACCTGTAGCACCGCTTCACCACTTGTGAAACCTTCCCCCTGTAAGTGAGGACTAGGGGTTCTTGCACACTGTAATGTGTGCTCAACCAGGTGAGCCCCAACCTGGCCCCTCAACTATTTCTTAATAGGAGCCATCATCAAAAATGTAAACTTCTGTTTCTGTCCTATTCTACACAGTCTGTGACCATTGTAAATTAATATATCGAAATATGAAATATATATGTATACATGCTATATATAACATTTTCATCTTGGATGGAGCTTGAAGGAATCATGTTAAGCGAGATAAGCCAAAAAGAGATGGATGAATATGGCCTAATCTCTCTCATGACCAAAATTATTTTTAAAATTTTTTTCTTAGTGACTTAATAGTGGTTGACAAGATTGTAAGATAACAGGGGTACAATTCCACACAGTTCCCAGCATCAGAGTTCTGTGTCCCATCCCATCAATTAGAAGCTTCCCTATTCTTTATCCATGTCTGGAAGTATGAACCAAAATTCTTTATGGGGTACAGAAGGTAGAAGGTCTGGCTTCTGTAATTGTTTTTCTGCTGGACATGAGCACTGACCTGATCCATACCCCCAGCCTGTTTCTATCTTTCCCTAGTGGGGTAGGGCTCTGAGGAGGTGAGGTTCCAGGACACTCTGGTGAGGTCCTCTGTCCAGGGAGGTCAGGATGACATCATAGTAGCATCTGCAACTTGGTGGCTGAAAAGTGGTATGTTAATTATTCCATAAACAGACACTGAAAGGTGGAAATAGGGCAAATGAAACTAGGGGTTTTCCTGTGGGAGGAAGCTGGGAAGTCTTTTTTAGGTATGTTCCATGTGCATGGGCAGAATTTAAGAAACAAGAACAGAAGGAGGAAACACAAAGTAAAATTTGAACTGGTTTGATGTATTTCACCAAAGCAAAGGACTCTGGGAAGGAGGGCAGGGGGATAGCGGTGGGCTGAGCAGGGTTTTCAGGCCCTAGTACCTGATTATGGTAAAGGACTTAAGTTGAGGTAAGAGTTCTGGATACAGCTTTTATGGGGAGATGAGAAATTTTACTCGTGTCAGTAACAGTATTGTAAACCATTACCTCCCTCAATAAAATGATTTTTAAATATTTGACAATATTTTAAAAGTTTTAAATTTTAAATATTTGACAATATGACAATATTTCAGTAATAATTATAACCCACCAACAAAAATTTCTGTGACTGAAACAGGTATGTAACTTTTAAGTTCTACTGTCCTCTCTCTCTCTCTCTCTCTATATATATATATATATTCAAATCTATTATAAAAATAATATATTGTATTGAAAATCACTAATACCATTCACCCTGAGGTTATCTGAAATCCTCTGTTGAAGTAAACTTGTAAATATATAGAAAACCAAACTGGAAGCTTCTGGCTTGATGACAGGTATATTGTCTGAAGAAAAGATCTGCAGACTTTAAATGATCAATTATGGCAAAAATAACATGTCTTCATATCACTGGGTCAGAAACTTCTTCCATAAAGTGTAATCCCGGCGGCTTTTGAACCACTATTCTCCTGACCTGAGGAATTTGGTTATTTAAGTTTCTCTTTATTGAAGGCTGATTTGCAACTTTAAAAAGGCGGGGGGGGGGGGTTCAGGGGGTAGCGCAGTGGGTTAAGCACACATGAAGTGTAAGGACCGGTATAAGGATTCCAGTTCAAGCTCCCGGCTCCCCACCTGCAGGCAAAAACAAACAAACAAACAAAAAAACCACCACCACCACCATCAACAACAACAACAAAAACCTGGCATCATGCTGATTTGTTAAGTCATTGCTTCTGAAAGTTTTTTTTTTTTGTATTATCTCTATGTATTGGGTAGAGACAAATAGAAATCAAGAGGGAAGGGGGTGAAAGAGGGAGAGAGTCAGAGAGATACCTGCAACACTGTTTCACCAGTTGTGAAGCATTCTCACTGCAGTTGGGGACCAGGGGCTTGAACCAGGGTCCTTGTGCACTGTGTCATATGTGTTCAAACAGGTGTGCCACCCCTTGGTCCCTCAATTTTGAATGTTTCTACAGAATTTTATCATGATGAACCTTATACCAGAAGAAAGCAAAAAAAAAAATTAATAAAAAAAAATCACTAGTCAGGAAAGGCAGCAAAAACAAAAAACAAACAAATACACAAGAACAGTAGAGAATGTTCCATCCTCCGAAGGGAGGCTGGACAACATACTCTGTCTACCACCTGAGGAAGACGGGTCCTGAAATTTGGGCAGCTTGGAACATTCCTACTCATGACCACAGAATGCGAGCTTAGACCTACAGGGATGCAGAGGTCGGGCCAGGTTAGTACTTGGATGAGAAACCAGTCCCCAATATACTGGAAGAAGTTTCAGTGATGCAGTCCTCTCTCTCTCTCTCTTTCTCTCTCTCTCTCTCTCTCAAAAAGTCAGCACCAGAGCAGTGAAGTCCTTATGAAAAAATAATTCACCATAGTTCACATAGTAGAGAACCCGCCTTACTGTACACGAGACCCTGGATTCAACTTCTGGTGCCACTTGGGGACACCACAGGGAATTGTCTGGATGGTGGAGTAGTGTTGTGACATGTCTCCTTTCTCCTAGTCTAAAATAGCAACAGCAACAGCAAGGATTTGGCAAGTGGGGAGCATGCAGTTGGCGTCACTGACTTGAGATGTATTCATTCCCATAGCTGTACATGGAGGAATATATTTGATACTTTGCAGGAGTCTGGGGGCACAATACAGGTTGTACAAAGGAGAGAGAAGGTGGGAGGAAAGGGAACAAGAGGAAAGAAGACAGGAAGGAAGGAAGGAAGGAAGGAAGGAAGGAAGGGAGGGAGGGAGGGAGGGAGGGAGGGAGGGAGGGAAGGAAGGAAGGAAGGACAAAAGGTCATTTTAGTGATCACCATAGGTAAGGATTAAGTGTCAAAGCTTTTCTTCAGTAGTCTTCGCCAAGCTATCTTTGATTTTCTATAATGACACAGAAGGAAGTTCACTAGCTTGCATGGCACATGGCCACCCACGATTATCCCTCAAGGGAAAAAACCGATGTCCTCAGCATATACAGAGGTATAATACAGCATATACAGAGGTATAATGCTGTCTATGAGGCAGTGATGTGACCACAGAGACAAGCAGGAGCCTGAAAATTCCCAGAGAGAAATTCTAGGAAACTCTGGACTTATAGATCACTGCACCTCTCTGGACTTATAGATCACTGCAGTCTCCCAACAGGGAGGAAATAAACTGACCAGCAGTGAAACTATGTTAGACATATTTTCCTCCATTTGAAATCCTTCATGATGCTCCCAGTTTATTCAAAACTTTGCCAGTTCTCTTGGAATTGGCGTATTGCACCAAAGTAAAAGACTGGGGTGGGTGGGTGGGTGGGGAGAATACAGGTCCAAAAAGGATGACAGAGGACCTAGTGGGGGTTGTATTGTTATATGGAAAACTGGAAAATGTTATGCATGTACAAACTATTCTATTTACTGTCGAAAGTAAAACATTAATTCCCCAGTCAAGAAATAATAATAAAAGAACTTTGTCAGTTCTTGAATTTTTGTTTGTTTGTTTGTTTGCTAGTTGTTGTTTTTACCAGAGCAGCGATTTGCTCTGGCTTATAGGGGATTGATCCTAGGACTTTGGAGCCTCAGGCATGAGAGTCTCTTTGCATAACCATTATGCTGTCTATCCCCCCCCACACACACATATCCCACACACAGTTCTCGAGTTTTTTAAACTAAAATTAGATTGCCTTTCTTTACAACAGAAACTTTTCAGATGACCCTGTCTTCAAGTATGTCTTGACCTCCCAGTTAAGTTTCAAGTACAAAGAAGAAGCAGGAAAATTTGTCAGACTTTGCAAATTCAAGAGTGTACGGTAACCAGACACTACCTCAGAGTAGGGAGAAGAGAACAGGAGCCTGTTTAAAGTGTTACAAGGTCAATCTGTGCAATCTGTGCTTTTGCCCTGTTGAAGGCAGAGTTAAGGTGGGGACTAGAGTCCTTCTATCATGGAAGTTATAACACTACTCTGTCATCATAGCATTTATTTTATTTTAATTAGTTATTTGTTTTTATAAAAACAGGGCTCAGATCTGGATTATGCTGGTGCTAGAGATTGAATCTGAGACCTTCACTGACTCAAGCAAGAAAGTCTTTTTGCATAACCATTATACAATCTCACAAAATCAAACTATTTATTTGTTAGTGAGAGAGGGAGAGAGAGAGAGAGAACCCCAGAGCATCACTCTGGTACACAGGAATGTTCAGAGATAGAACTCAGGATCTCATGCTTTCGAGTCCAGTGCGTTTATCCACTGCACTACTTCCAGGCCACTTATTCTACTAACAGAAAGTGATCAGCTAGTAGTTAGGAAGGTGACTCAGCAAACAGTACAGATTCCTTGCATTTGTGAGGCTGGGTTCCTGCATTATTATGGAGGTAAGCTCTGATCTCTCTCTTTCTCTCTCATAAAATAACTAGATCGTGTGTGTGTGTGTGTGTGTGTGTGTGTGTGTGTGTGTGTGTGTGTGTGTGTTTTCCCAGAAGAGAGTTATCAAGAATAGCTCACTAGAATCTTGCAAGGGACTGACTCCAGAATCCTATATACATATACATGTCTGCTCTCTGCTCCACCACTGAGCTACCTCTTGGGCCTCCAACTCTACGGTCTTTCCAGACCTCACACACATCTTACAGAGCTTCCAGGAAGGAAGCAGAGCCTTTCTTGAGCAACAGCTGGTAGCAACTGAGGATACAGTGTTGGAACTAGTCCATCAGCAGAGACCAAAGCCTTGCCACAGGATTCTTGAAGGGAGAAGCTAAGACCTTTTAACCTGAAGGAATGATTGTGAGGAGCACATGAAGCATGGAAGACGCAAGAGAGGAGTCAGAGAGTCAGAATCAAGCCTTCACACTCAAAGTTCAGAACTGGGGAGACATGGGGCACATTCTGCACACATACATCTGACACATGCAAAATAGAGAACAAATTGTCCCTACAGCAGATGAGACATTGTTTTGAAGACTGAACTTCAGGTTGTTCTGAAGGATAAGCCTTGCTAAGATAGTCAGATAGGACTCCCCAAAGTTTTCAGATAGGGGGCCAGGCAGTGGTTTACCCAATTATTAGGCACAAGGCCCAGGGGCCAAGTCCCCAGTCTCTACCTGCAGAAGGAGAAGCTTCACCAGTGGTAAAGCAGTGCTGCACCTCTCTTTCTCTCTAAAAAAAAAAAAAAAAAAATCTCTGTCCTATTAAAATAAAAATAAAAAGTTGAATTGCTATGTGGAAAACTGGGAAATGTTATTCATGTACAAACTATTATATTTTACTGTCAACTGTAAACCATTAATCCCCCAATAAAGAAATTAAAATAAATAAAGTAAAAATGATCATCATGAGCAGTGGATTGGTTTTACAGGCTTTAAGCCCCAGTGACAATAATCTGGTGGTGGGGGGAATCAGATAGGCTTCCTTAAGATCTATTACTTTAGCATGTGGATTGGGCCCTGAAGACTCTTGAGAACCTTTTACCACTCCCTAACAACCTATTGGAGTAAAAAGTGGGATTTTTCCCTAGGAGAAAAAATCTATTAAGAGTCGGATCAGAAAATCCCCCCCCTCTTTCTCTTTCTCTCTTCTCCCTAAAGCTCCAAGCTCTATCCCATCCCTCAACACAGGATACAAACCCTCACTTATTCACACTGGCTTTTAGATCTAAACACACATAGATTCTTCATATATGGAAGATTCATTGTCTCCCTTTCTATGAATCTGCTTGATGTTAGGTTTATTGAACAGCCAGACTGATTGAAAAGGGGGGGGGGTGTCTCTCCTCCTCTACAGCTCCTATTGCAAGGACACACATTGCCCCTTTGAATAAATCTTTCAATGGATATCAAATGGGCATCTCCAGAATTGAGTAGCAGCAGCAGGCCAGAATGGCCCTTTCTTGGACTTTCTTTTCACAAGTTTGATGTCCAGAGTGGGCAAGGTAAATAAGCAACATTCCTGGCAGAATGCTAGCTGGGGTTCCCACATTGCTCTAATGATTTAAGAAGGATAATTAAAGTCAACAACAACAAAAAGAAAGAGCAAGAACTATGTGAAATCTTTGCCATATTTGTCACACAATGAGAATATAGAGATCCAGTAATAGGAGCTCACCTGAACACTATTTGGATCATTCAATTTAGATTCCTTGGTCCAATATTTCATCTTCATGTCCTCTCTCTCTCTCTCATTCCTCTCTCTTTCCTTCCCCATCCCCTTTTCTTGACAGTCTCCTGGAACTCTCTTGTGTTATTATAGGCTATAAAAATTACTCTGCTCATGCCATTGCAATGCTTTTTAACTTTCCAGCTCAGTAGGGGGGAAATGTGGAGGTATTTAATTCTCTGGCTTTATGTTTTTTTTTTTTCATGGGAAATGAAAGTCCAAATCTGTAAAGTAGCAACCTGCAGTAAAATATTTTTTCTTCTTTCCCCAATATGTCTAAACGACATAAAGTTCAAATACTTTATTACAGATAATCCCAGCCAATTTAAATGTTAAATTTCTCAATAAAACATGAATCAGGAAAAATCAATATCTTTGCAAATGTGATTCCAATTTTGCCCTCAGATAGGCTGGCTAAATTTTCACTCACTTCAAGTGGGAGTTATAAAAAAATACATCTGAGGGGAGAGTTTGGCCCACGAAATTTAAAATGATTATAGGTTAAGTAAAATATTCCTTATACTTACGATTTTATAGTGACTGTGGAACTTTTAAAAGGAAGATATTAAAAACTTATACTATAGCAAACTTCAATTAAAGAGAAAAATAGATGGTGAGTGGGGAGACAGCTCACCCAGCAGAACACAGTTCAAGCTCCTGGTCACCACATAGGAACTCCCCATAATGTCTCTCCTTCTCTCTTTTTCTCCTCCCTCTCACTGTCTCACACCATCCATCTGGAGTAAAGAAATGCTCTTTTGGTCCATACTCGCAGAGTGAGGGTATATTAGGGGAAGATGGCCAGAGAGCTCTGAACCCCAGTTGACCAGTCTTCTCTTTCTATATACTTAATTAATTCTCACACCAGCATCTCTTCACCTAACAAGTAAAGGGGGAAGAGGGGAGAGGAGAAATTTGGCCCATGCGGCTGCTCTGATTGCTCAGCTTTGAGATCCGTTTTGGCCAAGACTGATTCAATTGTATCTGCCTTTATCACAGATATCCCCACCCCCCCCCCAATCCCCACTCCCCCACTCCTGAGACAACCTCAATCTCTGTAGCCAACTTACCAACAGAGGTCTCCAGGTTGGGTGGATTATAATAGTGGAGGTTGGGGGCCAGGTAGTGGTGCACCTGGTTAACTGCTCACATTACAGTGTACAAGGACCCGGGTTCAAGCCTCTGGTTCCCACTTTCAGAAAGAAAGCTTTGCAAGTAGTGAAGCAGGCTGCAGGTGTCTGTCTTTCTTTCTCCCTATCTCCCCCTTCTCTCTCAATTTTTCTCTGTCTCTTTCCAACAGTAAATAAATAAATAAATAAATATATATATATATATATATATATATTTTAAAATAGTGGAGGTTGGGGGAACTTAAGAGGGTTTGGGGTAACCTGGTTGTTTTGTAGTCTTGTTCTACCTCTCCTGCTCTCTATGCTCTTCAAGGTAAAGTCACCCAGAACAACAGGACCCTCTTCCAAACAGTCAAAGCCTCTCAGGGTAAAAGGATCTTGAATAGATATTAGACCCATTCATAATATGCTCTAGTCTCTTCTTGAGCATCAAGGATGAGTTACTATATCTACTCCTTCTTTATAAACCTTCAGATAAGAAACAGACTCTAGGGAGTCGGGCGGCAGCACAGCGGTTTAAGTGCACATGGTGCAAAGTGCAAGGACCAGAGTAAGGACCCCGGTTCGAGCCCCTGGCTCCCCACCGGCAGGGGAGTCACTTCACAGGCAGTGAAGCAGGTCTGCAGGTGTCTTTCTCTCCCCATCTCTGTCTTCCCCTCCTCTCTCCATTTCTCTCTGTCCTTTCCAACAATAACAATAATAATAACTACAACAAGGGCAACAAAAGGGAATAAATAAATAAATAATTTTTAAATATATTAAAAAAAAAAGAAACAGTGAATAAAGCATCAGACTCTCAAGCATGAGGTCCTGAGTTCAATCCCCAGCAGCACATATACCAGAGTGATGTCTGGTTCTTTCTCTCTCCTCCTATGTTTCCCATTAATAAATAAATAAAATCTTTAAAAAAGAGAGAAAGAAACAGACTCTAGTCTTTAAGGTCAAGAAATCTTACATGTCAATGGGCATACATCTTTTTCACCATCCCAATCTATATAGATGAGAACAAAATGTTGTACTTCTGGACTCATAGAGCACTTAAAAATTTTTTTTGATATGATAGAGAGAAATTTAGAGAGGAAGAGGCTATAGAGAAGGAAAGAGAAAGATAGACACCTGTAGACCTGCTTCACTGCTTGTGAAGCATCACCCCTGCAGGTGGGGATCAGGGGCCTGAACCCAGATCCTTGCACTGGTCCTTGAACTTAGTACTATGTGCACTTAACCAGGTACACTACCACCTTTTTAAGTACCTTTTTCTCCCAAGTTCTTCCACCTCCCACATTGATAAATATTGCCAAAGGGAGTTATCTTCATAGAATCTAGGGTCAGACAAGGCATCCTATAGTAAAGAACAGGGCATCTCTGAACTTGGTTTTAGAATCTTTGTTTTCTCCACACTATTTCTCCAATGTTAGCCTTGTACTATTAACATATGGCAGCCTCTAACAATAGGGAAGATGTCAGCCGAGACTTCACATCATATTACTTTACTAGGTATAAAGATAGAAACATTAAAACAACTAGGAGAAAATATAAAATAATATCTCAATGACCTTGGAGTGGACAGACCCTCCTCAAAGAATAAAACATGATTTTAACATTTAAAAAGTTGATCTCCATACATAACGTTTCCCAGTTTTCCATATAACAATACAACCCCGACTAGGTCCTCTGTCATCCTTCTTGGATCTGTATCTGTAGAATGAAGGTCCAAAAAGGATGACAGAGGACATAGTGGGGGTTGTATTGTTATATGGAAAACTGGAAAATGTTATGCATGTACAAACTATTGTATTTACTGTCGAATGTAAAACATTAATTCCCCAATAAAGAAATTAAAAAAAACCTTCATGACATCTCTAAGTAGACACAATTCCATGTATTTTAATAAAGAAATATTGTTATTTTTCTGTAAAAAAAAATCTGATCTCCAACTATGACACCATCTCCCCAGACAATAACTTGGGTCCACCTGCATGTTAGTTGTCAGACTCAGGCAAAAAATAGTAAAGTTATGGGCCCCTTGGAATATACCTAAAATAGACCTACTAGATTTTTCCAAAATGGAGACCCCAAGTCTCATCTGCTATATTCTCACCTTAAAGTTCTTGGTTACTAAACAATTTGTTCTGCTTTGTATCTAAAAAAACCTGACTTCCCTGGGCAGATGACCTCACCAATGTATCAGAGAAGCCTAATTCCCCAGATCCCTGCCCAACTAGGGAAAGAGAGAGGCAGTCTAGGAGTTTGGATCTACCTGCCAACACCCATGTTCAGTTGTGAAGTAATTATAGAAGCCAGACCTGCCAACCTCTGTACCCCATAATGACCCTGGGTCCATACTCCCAGAGAGATAAAGAATAGGAAAGCTTTCAAGGGATGGGATGGGATACAGAACTCTGGTGGTGGGAACTGTGTTAAATTGTACCCCTCTTATCAAATAGTCTTGTCAATATTTCCATTTTATAAATAATATTTTTAAATTTGATCTACCAGAGTACACCAATATTTAAAACTTATGAACAATTCAAGGCATTATTACAATATAAAAAGACAAATTATTGATTAAGAAAGACATTCGCTTTATATATAGTAGATAGCATAAGAGTATGAAAAGATAAATAACAAAAAAATGCACAAAAGGAAAAAACACTTAACAGGAGTGAAAGTATCCTATAATCACTGAAAAGATGGTTAACTTCTTTTTTATTTTCTTTTTAAAATTTTTAATTTAGTTTCCCTTTTGTTGCCCTTGTTTTATTTTTTATTGTTGTTGCAGTTATTATTGTTGTTATTGATGTCATTGTTGTTAGATAGGACAGAGAGAAATGAAGAGAGGAGGGGAAAACAGAGGGGGGGAAGAGAAAGACAGACATCTGCAGACCTACTTCACTGCCTGTGAAGGGACTCCCCTGTAGGTGGGAAGCCGGGGGCTTGAACCGGGATCTTTAAGCCGGTCATTGCGCTTCACACCACGTGTGCCTAACCCACTGTGCTACCACCGGATTCCCAAAATGGTTAACTTCTATATGAAATCAGGGAAAGGCAAATTGAAACAACAGTGAGCTAACATCTTTCTTTATTTTTAATATTTATTTATTTATTCCCTTTTGTTACCCTTGTTTTTTTTTTTGTTGTTGTAGTTATTAATGTCGTCGTTGTTGGCTAGGACAGAGAGAAATGGAGAGAGGAGGGGAAGACAGGGGGAGAGAAAGACACCTGCAGATCTGCTTCACTGCTTGTGAAGCGAGTCCTCTGCTGGTGGGGAGATGGGGGCTTGAACCGGGATCCTTACCTGGTACTTGCATTTTGTGCCATGTGTGCTTAACCTGCTTTGATACTGCCTGACTCCCAGCTAACATCTTTCTATCAAATGAGTTAGGCAAACCTCTAAAAGGTGAGCACAGATTGCATGGTGAAGTGGAAAGAATGGATCCTCTCATATATTGAGCAAAGATAAATGGAGCTTCACTTTGGGGAGAAATTGAATGATCTCTAATAAAACTAAAACAATCAAGTGTTTGGGTGGTAGTGCACCCGGTAGAATCCACATGTTGCCTACCATACATAAGGACTTGGATTCAGGCCTCCAGTACCCATCCACAGAGGAAAGTTTCACAAGTAGAGGAGCATTGCTGCAGGTCTCTCTCCTCTGTCTCTCTCCACCTTCTTCCTCTCTATCTCTCTGTCTTATCCTCTATCTAAAAAAATAAAATAAAATAATAAAAAATGTCTTACATATTTGTTTACCCAGTAGTCCTGTTTACAGGCTCCTAGTTTTACTGAAATGCTAATACATTTGGTCAAGGGGGGTTGCAAAAGACTTGTTAAAATATTCCCTGTAGCTGCAACTACAAATTCAAATATGACAGGAGTCACAGATAGCTAGAGCAGTTAACATGAATGAACTAGGTCTATGGGTCTCAAGGTAGCTAAATATGCAACATGTAATAGTGAATAATAGAAGCAACTTTAAAATTTTTTAAAATTTATTTATTTATTCATTCCCTTTTGTTGTCTTTGTTATTTTATTGTTGTAGTTATTATTGTTGTAGTTATTATTATTGTTGTTGGATAGGACAGAGAGAAATGGAGAGAGGAGGGGAAGACAGAGGGGGAGAGAAAGATAGACACCTGCAGACCTGCTTCACCACCTGTGAAGCGACTCCCCAGCAGGTGGGGAGCCAGGAGCTTGAACCGGGATCCTTACTCTGGTCCTTGTGCTTTGCACCAAGTGCGCTTAACCAGCTGCGCTACTGCCTGACTCCCAGAAGCAACTTTTAACAAGAATTTGTACAGCATCCTATTTATATGAAAATTCAGAAAACATACCCAACCACACTGTATATATGTTTATAAACACACACACGCGCACACACGCACACACACAATTTTTTTGTCAAATGCAGACCCTAGGTTAGAACCCAGCTCCCACCACATTGAAGGAAGCTTCAGTGCTATGATCTCTTTCACTTTCTTCTCTCTTTGCCTCTCTGCTTCTCTGTCTCTATCTAAAATACATAAATACATATTTAATTAAAATATTTATTTATTCCCATTTCTTGCCCTTGTTGAATATTAATTTTTTAAGTTCTGAAGATACCCATTAAATGCATAAAATTTTGATCTCAAAGGACAGAAGACTGGAATTGGGTAACAACTACTTTCTAAAGAGACTTCGAATTTAGCTATATTCTAGTTTTCTGTTTTTTTTTTTTTTTAACCAGGGAAATCATTATCTTACAAGAGAGACAAGAACATGTCTGCCACTTAAAGAAGTTCCATTTGTTTTTGCCTTTCTTGTTGGTATATGGCAATAGGCATATGCTGAGCTACCTCTGAGCCACCACCTAAACCAGAAAATATATTTTTACATGACTTTTGTAAGTTTTGAAAAGGAAAATGAAAGGAGAGAATAGCTTTGGGAGCCAGAAAAGTCATGTTTTACCTTCCAACGTTGCAAGGAAAAGTTATTTACTGTATGAACATCAACTTCCAGCTTTTGGGGGTGGGGAATAGAGAGAATTTAAGTAGATAGGTAGATAGATAGATAGATGATAGATAATGAACAGGTTAATGTTTATAATACAGAGAGCACTGATTTGGCTTATTGTAGTTGTTCAAAGCATGCCAGGCTCCTTTTTTCCCAATAAAAGCAAACCATGCATAATGATACATAAAGCCTTTTTTTTTTTTTTGCCTCTAGAGTTATCACTAGGGCTAGGTGCCTGCACTACAAATCCACTGCTCCTGGAGACCATCTTTCTCTCTCTCTCTTTTTTTCCTATCGTTCTTGCTGCTTTTACTGTTATTATTGGATAGGACAGAAAGAAATGAAGGAATTGAGAGAGGAGGGGAAGACAGAGGAGGAGAGAAATATAGACAGACCTATTTCACTGCTTGCGAAGCAGCTCCCCGTCCCACCCCCTCCCCCCACCCACACACACACAGGTGGGGAGTCAGGGGCTAGAACCAGGATTCCTGTGTCAGTCCTTGTGCTTTGCACTATGTGCACTTAGCCTGGTGCACTACCACCCGGCCCCACATAAAGCCTCTTTATGAGGACACACTTAATTGGTGGACTCAAAATCTATATTCCATTCCAGAAACATGAGAACCCAACCTTCTAATTTCAGGCATGATTCATTAATCTATACACACCCTTCACAAAAAGGAACTAAAATGCCATTGTACTATTTACACGAGAAGACTAGAAAAGGAACAAGAGGCCATCGAAAACAAAAACAAAAGACAACTTTTATTTTGCCTCCCTGACAAATATTGCTAGTCACAGTAAAAATTAAATGTCCCATTGTAAAAAGACAAACTGCAAATGTAACCCTCTTATCCTGTAATCTTGTCAATATTTCCATTTTACAAATAAATTTAATAAAGGGAAACAAAAAAAGACAAACTGCCCCCAATTGGGAGATTACTTTCTGTATAATCCTGTGGTTATCCCGAGTTTAAGCACCAAATTGTAACGCACTCTTGGGAGTTTGTTAAAATCATAAACAGACAGGGTAGAGTTTTCTGGAGGACAAAAGGACCTCAGATTGAACTTGCCTAATTAAACATTAAATTTTAGCTGTGACTCCCGGATAGGGCAATGCACTATTGTTTTACTATAGTATAAACATTGATTTATCAGTGTACTGGAGCCTGCAGCTGGTGAAAGCCCATGATTTTCCCAGTGGAAGCATTAATTAATTAATTTTTATTCCAATTATAAAGTTAAAAAAGAAACCAGAATCTAGTGTATACAGTGAAGAAAGAAGACTTCTGTGCATTGGAGATAAAAATGTAGGCCCAGGTGGATCCTCAGTTATTTGTGATTTATTTTCACTTGGATTAGATGCAAGTGCTAGAGGTGCATAAGTCTGCACAGTAATAAAATAGACCTTAGTCAGGTAGATATGCAGAGGTAGTGTGCCAGACTTGCATGCCTATAGTCCTATAAGGTCTAGGTTCAATTCCTCACAAGACCATGTGAGAGATGAGCAGTGCTGTAGACTCTCAGTCTTTTGTGAAAATAAATAAAATAGGCTATGTAAGTATAATGTATTGGTATGTAAATAATGAAGAAGAGGAGCTGAGTGGTGGCGCACCTGGTTGAGTGCACATGTCACAATGCACAAGGACCCAGGTTCAAGCCCCCAGTTCCCACCTGCAGGGGGGAAGCTTTGCAAGCGGTGAAGCAGAGCTGCTGGTGTCTCTGTCTCTCTCCCTTCTCTACTACCCCCTTCCCTCTCGATTTCTGGCTGTCTCTATCAATAAATAAAGATAATTAAAAAATAAATAAAAAACAACAACAAAAACAATGAAGAAGATAATATCCCTAAAAAAGTACTTGGCCTTAAAAATCATATGTTCAAATTTATTTATTATTATTATTTTTTACTATCTTTGCTAATTTATTAGATAGCTCTGTAATAAATAAGTCAGCTATCGAGAGGGGAGGGGATAATAGAAAAGGGGGAGAGACAGAGAGACACCTGCAGACCTGCTTCATCACTTGCAAAGCTTTCCCCCTGCAGGTGGGGACTGGGGGACTGAACCTGGGTCCTTGTTCACTGTAACATGTCTGCTCAACCAGGTGTGCTACCACCCAGCCCCTATAATTATTATTTGACAAAATGGTGCTTCATGTCTACACAGTTCCACTACTTCCAACAGATTCATTTCGTTTTTCAATTTAAGATGGAGAGACATGAGAAAGGGGAGAGAGAGAGAGAGAGAGAGAGGAGAGAGACATCACAATATCTGTTCTGTATGATGTTCCCATGTAGTCTGAGTGCTTGAACTCAGGCCAATAAAGTGTGTTCTACTGAGTGAGCTCTCTCCTGGCCCCCAGACATAATTATTGCTACAAGATGAAAGCTTTTGACTTAATTTGACTTATGTATTTTCTTTGTTTAAAATAAATGAGGAGGGGGGGTCAGGCAGTGGTGTACCTGGTTAAGGGCATACATTATAGTGTGCAAGGATCCAGATTCAAGTCCCTGGTCCCCACCTGAAGTGGGGAAGCTTTGTGAGTGGTGAAGCAGTACTGCAGCTGTGTCTATCTGTCTCTTTCCTTCTCTATCTTTCCCTCCCTTCTCAATTTCTCTGTCTCTACCCAATAACAAATAAAAATTAAAAAGATGTTGTTAAATAAATAAATGAGGAGTCGGAGATAGCATAATGGTTATACAAAACAAATGTTACATGCCTGAGGCTCTGAGATCCCAAGTTCAATCCCCAGTACCACCATAAATCAAACATGAACATTGTTCTGGTAAATAAATAAGCAAATGAATGACTTGAAATAATGAAAGCATATTTTTTAAAATATTTATTTATTCCCTTTTGTTGTCCTTGTTTTTTATTGTTATAGTTATTATTTTTGTTATTGATATTGTCATTGGATAGGACAGAGAGAAATGGAGAGAGGAGGAGAAGACAGAGGGGGGAGAGAAAAACAGACACCTGCAGACCTGCTTCACTGCCTGCGAAGCGACTCCCCTGCAGGTGGAGAGCTGGGGGCTCCAACCGGCATCCTTATGCCTGTCTTTGCGCTTTGCGCCTTGCGCCACATGCGCTTAACCCACTGTGCTACTGCCCGACTCCCAATGAAAGCATATTAATAGTAGTAAAATCTTTGGCAACTTTGTTAGCAAGCTAGAGATAGTGGACTGGGAAGTGGCTCTCCCAGTAGAGCACATGTGTACTATGCATGAAGACCTAGGTTCAAGCCCCCAGTCCACACCAGCAGGGGAAAAGCTTCATGAGTGGCATAGCAGTGCTGCAAATGTCTCTCTTTTTCTCACCTTCTCTTTCTCTTCCCTCTCAATTTCCCTATCAAAAAAGGAGAAAAAGACTGCTGGGAGCTATGGAAAGGTCATGCTGGTACCAAACCCCAGCAATAATCCCAGTGGAAATTTAAAAAAGAGATAGAGGTGTTATTTGTAAAGATTAAATATTATTGGGGGCTGGGAAGTGGTGCAGTGGGTTAAGTGCATAGTGTAAAACGCAAGGACAGATGCAAGGATCCCAATTCAAGCCCCCAGCTCCCCACCTGCAGGAGGGGGTCGCTTCAGAAGTGTTGAAGCAGGTCTATGGGTGTCTACCTTTCACTCCCCTCTCTGTCTTCCCCTCCTCTCTCAATTTCTCTCTGTCTTATTCAACAACAATAAGAGCAACAATACCAACAACAATGGAAAAGGGATGGCCTCCAGGAGCAGTGGATTTGTAGTGCAGGCACTGAGCCCCAGCAATAACTCTGGAGTCAAAAAAAAAAAGATTATTATATTTCCTTGAGTTTGACTAGTACTTGACTATTATTTGGAGAATGGTGAAATAGTTCTATTGGGCAGTGCACTGTTGTGCTATGTGTACAATCCACATTTGAACCTGGCTCTTATGGCATTGAAGGAAGCTGTGGCCTTTCTCTCTCTCTCTCTGCCTCTCTGTCTGTATTTTTAAAAATATAGTCACTTTCCTCACACAACATTTTTAGGTATCATGAAGTCATTAAGATATCACCAACTGTCTACATGAAGAAATTAGGCATCATCATTCTACAGTAGTTGCCGTATGATCTAAGTGACTGGGAAGGGATGTTTAGGAGGGAGACGGCACACTCCATAGAAGGCCTGTATAGAAGGTTTTTGAACAAGGGGGCCATATTTGAAAACTTCACTGAGGAACCATTCTTGTGTGCATAATCTAGAGAAGCACACATGCATTCACTCAAATACCAGGTCTGAGGAATCAAAAGCAGACAGAAACATATAGTCATTCCCAGATGTTGCTATAATCAGATCCAAATAACCCACAACAAGGACCTCCCGCCAAGGCAAAAGGCAATGAATCCTGACATATAGGACACCTGTGCCCCCAAATCAAAGCAAACCCCTCACCAGCAAGAACTCATGTTGCATTCCATACAGCACGATCCTCCTTCCCGGAGATCTGGCTCCCAGGCGAATGGCCTCTGCCAGTTTCCCAGTTTTATTTATGACGAAATGTTCCTGGGAAACCTACCAATATTTCAGTCCAATTTCTACTCTTCATTCACTCATTCATTCATTCATTCATTCATTCATTCATTCACTCACTGGGTGTTCCTGCTGCTTGTTTCTCCAACTGAAAGGTCTTCGTTTCACCACTTTGCCTACCAGTGTTGTTTATTCTTCTAAACACACACATAAACTTTCCTTTTTGATGCCCTCCTTGATTCCCTCCCCCCCAAAAAAGCAAAAAACAAACAAACAAAGAATACAACCTGCATCCTCATACACAAATACACAACTCAGTATTTCAGTTTTATTAGCCAAGTAAGCATGGATTGCTTTTTTGGATGTTTTAA
Organism: Erinaceus europaeus; assembly: GCF_950295315.1. Taxonomy (NCBI): domain Eukaryota; kingdom Metazoa; phylum Chordata; class Mammalia; order Eulipotyphla; family Erinaceidae; genus Erinaceus; species Erinaceus europaeus. The sequence continues at coordinate 193,810,064 of NC_080163.1, read as the reverse complement.
AAAATCACCCTTTATTTGAAGGACTAGAAGTATAAAACTGCATCACTTTTATTGGAATAGTTTAATTCCCAATAAATATATTGTATTTCAGTATTAGAATATAGAAATCATAGCCCTCAAGACACTTATCAACTAGGCCTTTTTTTTAAAAAACCTCTCTTTTATTTATTCCCAAGGCAATACATAGTTCATGATGTAACTTACTAACTACAGAAAACTGAAATTAAGAAAATACAGGCTAAGGGGCTGGCTGGTGGTACATCTAGTTGAGAGCATGTTACAACATGCAAGGACCCAAGTTCCAGCTCACAGTCCCCACCTGCAGGGGGAAAGCTTTGCAAGTGGTGAAGCAATGTGGCAAATGCCTCTTTGTCTCTCTTCCTCTCTATCACACCCTTCCCTCTCAATTTCTGCCTGTCTCTATCCAATAAATAAATAATTTTTAATACCTTAAAAAATACAGGCTAATATTCTTTGCTAATTAAAATTCACAGAACACACACACATATGTCATAGTGCAATAATTTAAAATTTCTTTTCCATTTTGTACTGGTAAAAATACAGTCTACAGGGGGCCAGCTGGTAGCGCAGCGGGTTAAACACACATGGCACAAAATGCAAGGACCAGTGTAAGAATTCCGCTTTGAGCCCCCAGCTCTCCACCTGCAGGGGGGTTGCTTCACAAGCAGTGTAGCAGGTTTGCAGGTGTCTATCTTTATCTCCCCCTCTTTGTCTTCTGCTCCTCTCTCAATTTCTCTCTGTCCTATGTCCTCTCCAACAACAACAACAGCAATAACAACAAAGGCAACAAAATGGGAAAAATGGCCTGCAGGAGCAGTGGATTTGTAGTGTAGACACCAAGCCTTAGCAATAACCCTGGAGGCAAAAAAATACACATATGATATTATATACATTATATATATATTAGAGCATATATATTACTGTGTACAATGACCCAGGTTCAAAGCCCTGGTCCCCACCTACAGTGAGGCAGTGCTACAGTTGTCTCTCTTTGCCTCTTTCTTCCTTTCTATCTCTCATCATCTATCAAAAATGGATGTCAGGGATGGTGGAGCCGTATAGGCACTTAACCCCAGCAATAACCCTGATGGCAAAAATAAAATAATTGAAAAACCATTGACAAGTTTAAAAAATACATGGAAAGATACTAATATTATTTCCTGGTTTTTCTTCTAATCTTTATTCTTTCTTTTTCTGTACACTAAAATTTAAATCTCCTTTTCTGGAGAAAAGCAAGTCAATTGTTTCTTACTATTTAAACTAGAGAAATTGTCCATCTTTAGGTAAAGTGGTACATGGCAGAGAATAATTCTTTACAGATAGGTATGTAGTGCAATACAATAAATATTGTTACTATACAAAAGCTGTGATTATCCCAGAGGGATAGAGAATGAGAAAGCTATCAGGGGAGGAGATGGGATATGGAGATTGGGTGGAATTGTGTGGAATCTATGGTTTTGTTAATTTATCCATTCTTAAATAAAAAATAAATAAATAAAACTGTGATTATGCTTTTTGTTATGCTTGGCTCTACAGTGAGCAAGTGTGAATGGTCTTCATTTAGAAGTAAATCAATCATTAGATCAGGTCATTTGAACCAGACTCACACAAGTTTTTATGGCTTTACAACTAAATTCTCCCTCACTTTCCCTCCAGGCAATTGGAAGCAATTTCAGTAAATACTGTACTTAACTTAATGAGTTTGCAGTTAAACACCCACCCCAAGAGTTCACCTTATGGATTATATACCATGGCCTACTGACGCAGGTTATATCACCCTACAAAGTTCAGGGCTTCTAGTTCACACTCGGAGATGATCAACACACGTCCCACAATCTGAGGAGTATACAGCTTTCACAAATTCAAGTATAAGGATGTTGGGGTGGGGTGGAGTGAATTGCAAAGGTGACATCATCTGTTGCGACAACGTTTTTATGCAATATACAGAAAAAAAGGGGGGTTCTACAGGGTGGTGCACCTGGTTAAACACACACATTACACTATGCAAGGATCCAGATTCAAGTCCCTGGTCCGTCCCCACCTGCATGGGGGAGAGGAGAGCTTCCTGAGTGGTGAAGCAGGTCTGCAGGTATCTCTGTCTTTCCCCCTCTCTGTCTTCCCTCCCTCTTGATTTCTGGCTGTCTCTATCAAGTAAATAAAAGATATTTTAAAAGAAAAAAAAAACCTTCAAGTTAAAAAAAAATAGTTCATTCTAGCCTGCAATTTTGCCCCTGATATCTACTTTTAAAAAAAGTTGGCTACTTACTAGTACACTGTTGTATTTTTTTCTTTTCTTTTTTATTAAGGACATGGGCAAAAACAGAGATAGATGGATAGATAGATAGATAGATAGATAGATAGATAGATAAACAGATAGATACCACACTACTGAATCTTCCATCAGTGAGGTGGTGTCAGGTTCAAAGCTGGGTTGAGTTCATGGCGAATTAACACATTATCCAAGTGAGCTATTTTGCTGTTCCATTACAAGACTGTAATTGTATATCTTGATTAATATTTGAGAAAATCAGAAATAATTTCTCTTTAAATGCTGCACTTCTGATCAGTTGAATGGATCCAAGCTTTCTCACACTCCTTCCAAAAGGAAGTTCACATCCATTTTTTCCTGGAGAAAGTTACAGATTCTGCAATATCTCCAAATATTGAGAACCCAATACCCTCTTTGGCCAGAATTCTAAAAGATGAGGAATTTGATGTTAAGAAATGATTTCAGGGAGGAGGTTGTGCAGGGATATGGCATAGTGGTTATGCAAAAAACCTGTCATGCCTGAGGCTTAGAGGTCTTACTTCATTCCCAGCACCACCATGAACCAGAGCTAAGCAGTGCTCTGATCTCTGACTCTCTGTATCTCTCTCACTAAAATAAAATAAAATACATACTTTTACCAAAAAAATTATCCAATCTTTAAAAATATTTTATTTATTTTCACTTTACTGAGAGAGAGAGATACAGAGAGACTCGGGCATCGCTCAGCTCTGGCTTACTGTGGCACCAGGGACTAAACCTGAAACTTGGGAGCCTCAGGCATGAAAGTCTTTTTGCATAATCATTATGCTGTCTCCCATGGCTCCAAAAGTGATTTTCATGGATGAATTTTATCCTTTTGCTTTGAGCCACATAATTCAAACTGAACATCAATGTGTTTATACAATGACACATATGATCTTACCACCCCCTCAAATGTGAGCAAAAGTTTAGCTCCAAGAAACAAGTAAGTTCATCTGCTGAGAATTTTTTTTAATCATAATTTTCTCATGTGAGGGCAGAGCTGCATGGGTGTTGCCCTGTGGATATGATCTCTTCCCACTCAGCATAATTTAGCACATTATTTGAATTCACCCAACTCCCAACCCCCCCCTTATCAGTTTCTCTATACCTGATACACCATTTTCCCTCTTCAGGTCATAAATCCATAAGTGAAGGTATTTTGTTTGCATCATGAAGTCACCCATTCTGGTCAATTACTGCTCCTTAAGAAAAAGATGGGGTTGGTGTTATGAGGAAAAATGGGAAATGTTATGCATGTACAAACTATTGTACTTACTGTTGACTGTGAACCATTAATCTTGAAAGAAAGGAAGGAAGGAAGAAAAGGAGAAGGAGAAGAGAAGAAGAAGAAGAAGAGGAGGAGGAGAAGGAGGAGGTCAGAAGACCTGGTTCAATGGTTCAAAACAAGAAGCTTCAAAGATTCTGCAAGAGTTCTACTAGACCACACAATTCCTAGCCCATTCTACCATCTCCACCGGTGATAGGTGACAAGCATGAACAGGTCTTGCTCTTTTTATCCTTAGGTATCAATAGCAATTTTGGACAATTTCCCCCTTTCTTTCCCTTTCCATAAGTGATCTTTCTGTATTTAAAAATGATACACACAAAAGTTTTGCAATGCTCAGTACTAAGTAGCTCCTAATCATGTTTTCTAGAGAAACAGTTAACATACCTTAGGCAATTTGGAGATCTACACTCCACAAATTACAATAGAGAATAAAAAAAGAAAAAGTTAAGTGACATTCAAATTAACTAACAATCCAAACATCTCAACAACATAATGTCGCTGAGGAATATAAGTTATAAAAAAAACAAGGCTCAGTATGCAGAAGTTGCTATTTTCATAGAACTCCATTCTTTTTTTATTATTTTATTTTTAAGAAAGATACACACACACACACACATACAAACACACACACACACACACACACACACAGAGATAGAGAAACACCAGAGCAGTGCTCAACTCTAGCTTTCAGTGGTGTGGGGGATTGAACTTGGGACTTAGGAGCCTCAGGCATGAAAATCTGTTTGCATGACCATTATGCTGTCTTCCCCGCCCAGAACTCCATTCTTAGTCTAGTCATGTCTATGGAAATATGCTCCCGTTAGTCACATCCAGACACAATTTTCTCATGATTCCAGGGTCACATCTAGTAGCCATTTTCATGTCATTTATTGACTCCAAACACTCAAACCTTCACTTTCTTCTTTAGCTTTAGAAGCACAAGAAACTGGAGATCACTTAGAAAAACTATCCAGATTTAAAAGCGATTGAACCAGAACAATTGCCTAGATGCTGTAAACATTTATAAAGGTCTTCATTGCAGCTATCCAGAAAATAACTCCTCTTAGCTAGATTTATACAATCCAATATAGTCTGAAATAGGTGTTTAGCCTAAATCATCTTTAACTGTTTGGATTTTCCATATTCTTCATTTTACTTTAGAGTAAAGCCCAGTTAACAAGTGAAAAGTTAAAATGTTTACTCTGTAGTAAGGTTGTAATAATGTTTACTCTGAGGTTGTTGTGAAAAGTATAGGAGATGATAAATGAAAAGAACATGAAAAGCCTCACACATACGAAGTGTTCAATATATGTTATTCTTATCATTCCCTAATATGTATTTATCCCAGGAACATTGATTTTTTTTTTTTTGCCTCCAGGGTTATTGCTGTGGCTTGGTGCCTGCACTACAAATCCAATGCTCCTGGTGGCCATTTTTCACATTTTTGTTGCCCTTGTGACCTTGTTGTTGTTACTGATGTCCTTGTTGTTGGATAGGACAGAGAGAAATGGAGAGAGGAGGGGAAGACAAAGAGGGGGAGAGAAAGATAGACACCTGCAGACCTGTTTCACTGCTGGTGAAGCTACTCCCCTGGAGGTGGGGAGCCGGGGGCTCAAACTGGGATCCTTAGGCTGGTACCTGCACTTAACCCGCTGTGCTACCGCCCAGCTCCCTAAAACCTTTTTTTTTAAAAAAAAAATCTTTATTAGATAGGGACAGCCAGAGATTGAGAGGGAAGGGGTAGATAGAGAGGAAGAGAGAAAGAGAGACACTCTAAGCACTGCTTCACTACTTGCAAAGCTTTCCCCCTACAGGGGGGGACTGTGAACTCAAACCCTAGTCCTTGTGCATTGTAGGATATGCGCTCAACCAGATGTGCCACCACCCAGTCCCTGCAGGGTTTTGTATTTCAGTTAGGAATATGTGATTGTGATAGTACTGTACTCTTCTCATAGGAGAATCATATTAAGTATCTGAGAAAAATCTTGACAGGAGGCCATCACCTTACCTGGGATGGGCCTATTACATTTAGCCAGGGAAGGGGGAGGAGCTTAATGAACTGGAAAAATATTGGCTGGATGGACAAGTGTTCTTAGCCCTCAGTAACCCGATATGTAAGAAATGAAAATGAAAAAGGTTCGAAAATGTGCTCATTTGTCTTAGAAAGGTCAGATTTGGGTAGGTGTGGACATAAGTATGATTTGCATATGTTATCTTCTTTTGCAGAAGACAAATGAAAGAAATTTAGGACTTAAACTGTGGACAGAATTCTGATAAGCAGACTTAGGATAGATAAGGTAGGTTGTGTGATGCTTCAGGTTTGACTTGAAAAGAGTTTGAATTTCATGAACAGTCCTGGAATCTCAAATCTCTTGCTATTTAAGGTGTTTAAGAACTGCATTATCTGACTCTCTGACAGTGATATTAAGATAATTAATACATGATTTGGAAACAGGGAAAATAGGTTCTCTCTCTCTTTCTCTCTCAGTCTCTCTCTCTTTCTCTCTGTCTCTCTCTTGTCTCTGGGGCTCAGTGTCAGCACTAAGAATCCACTGCTCTTGGAGGCTATTTTGTTGCCCTTGTAGTTGTTATTGTTATTGTTGTTATAGCTGTTGTTGTTGCTGGATAGGATAGAGAGAAATCGAGAGAGGAGGGGGAGACAGGGGAGAGAAAGATAGACACCTGCACAACTGCTTCATGCTTCATGATTATGAAGCAAACCCCCCTACAGGTAGGGAGCTGGGGACCTTATTCGGATTCTTGAGCTTTGTGCCATATGCGCTTAACCTGCTGTGCCTCCGCCCATCCCCCTGGTTCTCTCCTTTTAAATGAGAAGGGCTCATGTAGAAACTGAGGTGTTTTTTTTTTTAATTATTTAAAGCACTGATAGGCTCTGGCTTGTGGTGGTGTGTGGGGAGTGGACTGGGGGTGAGAAGGATTAAAGCTGGGACTTCAGAGCCTCAGGCAGGAGAGTTTCTTTGCATAACCATTATGCTATCTACCCCTACCCAGAAACTGAGAGTTTCTTATGTTCTTTCTTTGGAATTTAATCAGGCGGCAGAACCATCCTGCTCCATAACTAGTTCTCTAACCAGTTTGCCATAAAATCTATTCAGTAGTTGAGCTCATGATTTAAAAAAAAAAAAAAAAAAGTGAAGGATTTTCAGAATTTGATTCAGCACTAATTTGTATTCAGATTTATTTACTTATGAAAAAACCATGAAATGTACTCTGAGAAAAGGAGAGAGAATTCTCTGAAGGTCAGGTTGTATCAGGAGTTTGTTCCCCACATGTTCAGAGGTTTGTCACACATAAACTCAACAAACATTTGAAGAGAAAGCATGATTTTTCAGGAAGTTTAAACTTATTGAGGAAAACTGAGAGCATCTACATGTTGTGGGCCAAGAGAGGGAAAAGGAAAGAGGAGATACCGACAGCCTGTACACACATGATGGGGGGGGGGGGGAGAGCTGTCGCCACTCCACTTTCTGCTGCTGTGGCACAGCAGTGTCTGTGTTCCCCTAGGTACTTACTGTCATCTCTGACCTCAACAAGGTTCTGTAGTATAAATGGCAAACTGTGAAAGTTGTTAGGTTCTTAAAATCCACATCAGACGGTTTCCTAATATTTTCTCACTTTGTTTAATTTTTTTAAACTATCATCTATGCTCACTGTGTAATAAGTATTCTTCTTTATTTGACTAGCTAAATAAATACATAAATAAAATTATACTCCAGCAACAAGGCATTCAGTAACAAGACATATAAGAAATGTTGTAATCCAGAGTCCGGCGGTAGCACAGTGCGCTAAGCACATGTGGCGCTAAGTGCAAGGACTGGCAAAAGGATCCGGGTTCGAGCCCCCGGCTCCCCACCTATAGGGGAGTCCCTTCACAGGCGGTGAAGCAGGTATGTAGGCGTCTATCTTTCTCTCCCCCTCTCTGTCTTCTCTCCCTCTCTCCATTTCTCTCTATCCTATCCAACAATGACGATAACAATAATAACTACAACAATAAAACAACCAGGGCAACAAGAGGGAATAAATAAACAAAAATTAAAAAAAGAAATATTGGAACCAACTCTCCTCCCATTCTGAAGCTTTTGTTTCATCTTAGTGATTGGAACAGAAAAATCCCCCAAGTAATGTCTGACTCAGATTCTTAAAATGGAGGCAGAGATCCTAGGATCCTTAGCAACATAATGGAATCTCTAAGTCTCTGACTTTTAGAAAATGCCTTTGCTAAAGTATCCCAAAGACCAATGTAAATAACATCCCCAGCAAAATGTGAGTACTACTTCCTAGCACAGCGATGTTTCTGCTCACTGTTCATTAAAAATGGCAGAGCAAGTAAAGCTAGGTCAAGAAAGCGGAAAATTTGGAAGGAACTCCTGAAAGATTTAAGCTAATGGTACTGAAGAACAAAATTAGAGGCAGAAGTTGCAAGGCCAAACCTCACTAAGCCTTTAGGAGGGGCTGCATATGTCCTTGGGAGCAGGTGAGAACATGTGAAAGTGCTGGGCCAGTTTTTTGCCAGAGTCTCAGAGGCTGGGTCTGGAAGGTGACACTCTACTTAACAGAAATTGCCTTTGACAGCTCTTGCGCTTCCAGAGCCATAACTCAGAGCTGGGGGACTCTCCTTGCGACATTAAGAGGAAGAGAATTAAGGAGGATGTGGTATCACTGCAGGGCATGGGCAAGTCATCTAAGGTCTTGTGGACTACACTTTACTTCAGAAGCTCCAGCTTTCTGACTCTTGTTTCCTTCACAGTCTGGTGTTGATAGGAGTAGGACAGTTGGAGATATTAAGAGCTGGAACGAATTGCACTGACATGAACTCAACACAAACCACATGTTCACTACTGATTTCGAACTTTGCGTTCCTCAAAAAAAAAAATCAAAGGCATAATCTACTTTCTTAAACAATTAAGCAGGGCCTTTTGTCAGTATTTAAGGAGGCCCTTCCATCCCCAGGGGAAATGTACTCCCTCCCCAATTCCATAATATTGTTTTCTTGGCTTACACTTTTGATGATGCCAAAAACACATGTGTGTTTTCCCCTAATACATTTTGATTTGCAACAAACAAGTGACTTAGAAAGGTAAAAACTGGGAACACTTGCTCCAAGAAGTTATTTCAAAACCGGTTGCCTTTAATCAGTATTTCATTCTAGGCCATTGATTTCTTAAACATTAATTTCTTAAACATAAGGAACCCCCCCCCCCATCAAATTTGGAGAATTTTATGTTCATTTATTATTAAGGTCAAGCTATGCTGTCATTGTACTACCTCACATGGCAGTGGCTTTCATTAAATAATTTCTCAGTTTTCTAGTGTTTTCCCTATCCTATTCACATTTTAATTAATATTGTAAAAAAAAACAACCCAAATAAACAAAAAAAAATTGTCTTTCTCATCCCAGTATCCCTGATTCCCATTCAGCTTCAAAAATACATAAATAAATACAATTTTCAACAGATCCAACTCTGTGGGTCATGGGGACAGGACACACACTCTGCTATTCTCATATGAGTCTTATGTTCAAACATGCCTTATGTTCACCAAGCCAGTGTTGCTGCCATTCCAAGCTTTAACACTCTATATTATTGAAACGCTCTGTTTTCTTTCACCATGGGAATGTAGACACTTAATTAATTACCATCCTCATTATTTCTTTAAATAATACCAAAAATTACAAAGCAATTTAATGCAGGGATTCATCTGTAAAACACTTTACAAACCTAAGCTAATTTGCCATTGTAATTCCACAAGAATGGCTATTATCCTCTCTTTACAAAGGGGGAGCTGAAAGGTTAAGTGAAGAGCTTAAGGCTCCTGAATAAGTTAATGCCATTTTCTGGGAGTAGATCACAGGAATGCCAGGTTCCTGCCTTTAAGCTCCAATTAGAATACCACATTCATAAGAAAGGCCCATTGAAACAAAGACTGAATAAGGGCACTTATTCAGGCACTTTCTCTACTTTAAAAATGATGACATTAAATGGATTTGATCTATTTAATGTTAATTTTTTTTCTGAATAAGTGTTCATTATAGAAAATTCAGGATATACATCAAGATAGTTCTAGATACAGAGAATGAAATAATAACCACACATCAGAGATGGCCATTATTTTTTTAAAAAGTCAATGTATGTTTGCTGTAGAGAATTTACAGAGTTAAGTATGCTTGAGCTGAGATTTGTCAACTTTTTCCATTAAAATACATGTTATAGATATGATTGTCATGTCAATTTTTTTCCCATTAAATTATAGCAGAAAGAAAATGCCAGCAATGACCAGGAAATAGGCAGGATAGATTCAAGGCCACAATTTGAGGGTAAGGATAGCAAATATTTGGATGAGGCAACTGAAGACTATAAATATGGAGCAAAGGAATCTGAGCTGGGGAAGAAAAACAGCCATTCACATACATGAATTCTCTAATCTCTGATCTTTTAGAGTGCTTCATTTCCCCCTGAGCTAAGCCACATGAAACATGAAGACAGCAGTCACAATGAGCACTGGCTGAGAGTGCCATATGTCCCAGGCACTGATCCTTCCTTCAGAATATGTCAGAAATGAGCCCATGTTGTGTGTATGTGTATGTATGCATGTGTGGGCGGTGGGGGAAACTAGTGTTTACACAATATCAGGAGAGGGGAAAATGGAGAGGAAAAGAATACAAAATGAAAATGTATTAAGTGCAATTAGAATTCACCTCTAACTAGAAGAGATACATTGTTTAATTTAAAATGGCTGCAAAAACAGAGAAGTACATTTTGCAGCATATAAATTACGCCTCAAGATAATGTTGTCAATGGGGGCCAGATGGTGGCGCACCTGGTTGAGCAACATGTTACAGTGTGCAAGGATCTGGGTTCTAGCCCCCGGTACCCACCTGCAGGGAGAAAGCTTCACAAGTGGTGAAGCAATGCTGCAGTTGTCTTTCTGGCTCTTTCCTTCTCTATCACCCCCTTCTTCTCGATTTCTGGCTGTCTCTATCCAATAAATAAATAAAGATAATTATAAACAATTAAAAAAAATTAATAAAACCACAGACATATCCAAACTCCAGGGGTAGGGTGGGTGGAAAATCAATATAGTCACTAGGACACGCTTTAGTAATTATTGTAGTGCCCTATTTAGGGGTACCCTCCTCAGGGCTGTCATTTCCTTTTCCTATGACAGAGATTCTGTAATACTGTTTTCCACAGGAAAACTTAAACATTCCTCTGGTGTAAGTACTTAAAATTTAGTCTTACTACCAACTGTTGTAAATAAGTGCTCTGTAGCATCATAAATCATTTTTGGTAAAGACAGTAATAGTTTGAGTTTCTTTGGTCAAATTTCATAAAAGTCCCTACTTTTTTTTTTAAATTCAGAAACTATATAACTGAAGGGTGTTTCAAAGAGCCTCTGTGTGTGTGTGTGCGCGCGCACACACACATGTACACATGCATAAGAATGTTTACAGAAACCGGTCATATTTATTAAAATGATTAGACAGTTCCTATATCTTAGGTTGTAAGAGTGACTATGAGTGTTTCATATCATTTTTGTCACTATCAGACTTGACCTCCAACATCAAAGATATAAATATTTTCCTAGTGTAAATGATTGATTTCTTTTAATAAATTTTGATTATCAAACAGCCCAAGAAGCTATTTGTTATTTTATTCAGACAGCTCTTTCTTTTAATTAATTGCAGCATTTGAAATGGTAAAGAGTTTGTAATTGCAACTTGCTTCTGAACATCACAATGATTTATGTTGACTTCACCTTAAGCTTCTTGCTTTGTATCTTATTAACTTTTTCTGCTGTCTCAAGACTTAATTCCTCCTCAGTTTTCAGACAGAAAGATAAAGGCAGAGACTGAGAGACAGAGGGAAAGACACCTCAGCTCTGAAACTTCCTTTTGTGCACAGGGGCTATATTTGAACCCATGTCACACTCATGGTAAACCAGACACCTTCCCAGGTAAGCTATCTCACCAGTCCCTATATTTTATTAACTTTTTCTGAGCTCTTTCATAAGCTGCTTTGAAGATACTATAAAATTTGACTACAGTACATGGAGAGATTACAAATTTAAATCACTAGACCTTGCCAAAAATGTTTGTGCAGGGTAGCATAGAAGGCCCTAACTAACCATCTTTTGGGCTTCATTCAGTATACAAACCTCCATGTCTTACAAGCAATAAATATGGGAAAAAAAACTCGAGATGCCTAAAAATGCGTGAATGGTGGATGCCTACTTAGATAGCTCTGTCTAGATGGCTGATTGGAAAACATGTCTCAACCAGACTTGAACATTTATCCTTGAAAAGAGGCTGTAATGATCCCCATCGAATAGCCTTGAGGACAATGAGCAAAGCTCATAGTGTATCCAAATGCTTACTAAGTCCTTAAGAGTCAGACTTAGGTGAGTAATCCTCTCAGTTGAGCTGTGTATGATTAAAGAACATAAAGCTTGGTGTTACTCTACATTTGGGTCACTAAGGCCAAACAAAACTGAGGAGGAAATAACACATGAGGACTCTAAATTGCACAGAGCTCTTAATGATTTGAAGCTGAGCTATCTGCTCTGTCATCCAAGCACAACAAAAGTGCAGGTGTAAGGATGAAGCTTGAAGTCAAAGAAAGGGTGCACATGATCTCAAAAGTCATGGACTTAATTCACCATGTAGAAGAGTTAACCAAGTGACTGAGTGACTCCAATGTGCATTAGAAACTTTGATTTACTTCTCTACACAAGGATCATACTTTTGGAAAAACAAACATTAGCCTCTGATCTAGGGATTGTCTGTGTCTATCAAGTAGTTATCTATATTTTAAAAGTGCAAATGTTTGATACATTTATTACAAACTCCTGAAGGCACTTCAACAGTCTGAAGTGCTTTTGTAATGCTGTTGAACAGGAGGACTTGGTTTTCTAGCCTCCATTTCTCCCAGAGAAGTGGGTATACAGTAGGACCAAAACTGTCCTCACTGGTCAATGCTTAGTGTGATGTGGTATTTATTCATTTATTCCCTTTTTTTGTTGCCCTTGTCATTTTTTTATTGTTGTAGTTATTATTGTTGTTGTTATTGATGTCGTCATTGTTGGGTAGGACAGAGAAAAATGGAGTGAGGAGGGGAACACAAAGAGGGGGAAAGATAGACACCTGCAGAACTGTTTTTTCACCACTTGTGAAGCGACTCCCTTGCAGGTGAGGAGCCGAGGGCTTGAACTGGGATCCTTACACCAGTTCTTGTGCTTTGTGCACTTTAACCTGCTGTGCTACCGCCCGACTCCCATGATATGGTATTTTAATCACCCACATTGCTTACTACATTTGGAGGGTGATTAATAAAGAGAGGATAGAGAATGCGCATGAGAAACTGTGTTTGATAACTACCAGAGAAGTGATAATTTTGTTGGCACGAGAGCGAACACATTCTGGACACAGTTATAAAAAGAATTGTGTTGGAAAAACACTTCAAAGATGAATTTACTGTGAAAAATAATGACCTAATCCTTTACAATACCTTTGCTACATCAGGAAGAGTGTGCTATAAAACTGATCCAAGTGAGATTTCTCTAGATGGCAGATGAAATGTAGCTACTGTATACAGATAGAAATAAATCTTTTGAAAAACAACAGCATCCCCACAATGACTTTGTGCTGGTTGATTCCTGCATGTTAGCTGTCAGGTTCAGGCAAAAGTAAAGTCATGGCCCCCTTGGAATATACCTAAAATAGACCTACTAACTCTTTCCAAAGTGAAAACCTCAAATCTCATCTGCTATATTATTGCCTTTAGTTTCCAGATTATTAAACAATTTGTTCTTCTTTATACTTAGTGCTGTTTCAGACACCAAGTTGCAGATGCTACCATGAGGCCAACCAACTTCCCTGAGCAGATGAACTTATCAACATATCCCTGAACCTCACCTCCCCAGAACCCTGTGCCACTAGGGAAAGAGAGAAACAGGCTGGGGTATGGATCCACCTGCCAAGGTCCATGTCCAGTGGAGAAGCAATTACAGAAGCCAGACCTTGCACCTTCTGCACCTCATAACGATCCTGGGACCATGCTCCCAGAGAGATAGAGAATAGGAAAGATTCCAGTGGAGAGGATGGAATATGGAACTCTGGTGGTGGGAAATGTGTGGAATTTTACCCCTCTTACACTATGACTTTGTTGGTATTTTCTATTTTTAAATAAATTCTAAAAATTAAAAAAAAAGAATGAAATTAAGGTAGAAGAGATAGCATAAGGGTTAAGCTTTGAGGTAAGGTACAAAGCAATGTAAATTTTCCCTCACCAGTATAGGACTATTCCAGGTTCCTAGTCTCTCAAACATTTGTGTGAAAGTTCCATTCTTTTCTCCTCCCTTCTATCCCTCCCTCCTTCCTTCTTTCTTTCTTTCTATCTTTTCTTCATGTCTCATGAATGCACAATGCCACTGCTCCTAGTGGATTTTTATTTTTGTTTCCTTCTAATTTCAAGTAGAGAGAGACAGAGGAGAGAAAGAGGTAGAGAGACATCACATTCATGAAACTTCCCCCACTGTTGTCCATGGGACTCCCATGTGGTGCCAAGGGCTCACATAAAGTGAAATGTGATGTCTCCCAATTCCAGATGGACCATTTTGATTCATCTGAATGGCTAATGGAAAATGAGACATGCTTTTGGCTATAACCCAAAGGAATAAAGTTGTGAAGGTGACCAATGTGCATGCCACAAGCCAAAGAAATCATTTGAGCATTTGGATTTGCCTAGAACCTTCTACCTTCTGAGAGAATTAATTTTCTTCTTCCTTTGGCATTCATTTGACCAAGAAGAGAAAGAGAATTGGGCCTGTGAGCTTACTTAGTAGTAAATGACAGACAAATCCTAGCCTTGGGAGTAATTCCATTTACATTTCCCAAGTCTGATACTGTAGAGTGAAATGGCCTCCTTCCCACCCCATCACTTGAAAGTGCTCCTGGGAATTACTTAATCCAAGTCCACAATAGAACACCTCATTTGTCACGAGCAACACCTCTTAAAAAGCCAAGGATTCTCAGAATTCCTCCATAAAATTATTCTTCCCAGGATTTTTATTTCTGACACTCAGAATACATTTTCAGGAACCCAATGTGCAGACCAAAGGGATTCCACTCCTTCACTTCCCCAGGAAAACACAGTCCTAGTTTCAACAGATGCTTTAGTGGAACATTCCAGACCTTGTGTTGGCTGCCCCTGGTTCAGATTTCCTACTGGCAAGTGAGACCACTAATTATATATGTTACTGCCCACAAACGTATGCTTTGAGAAAACATAAATGTTTCAAGCAAATATGGAACATTCAAAACACTTAAATGTATATGCTTCCAAGTTAGCCATATGAGAGTGAGTAGAAGTTTGAGATGAGAAAAGTCACAAGGTTTGTGTACAGTTCAGTTGCTGCTAGAAACTGCAACCTTAGCAGTCTGTTCTTCAAACAACTCTGGTCAACTTTTCAGTTCTCAGCAGGACACATATTCAAATTATGATGCTGCCAGCAAGGCAAGCCAAGGCCCGATGGAACGACTAAAAAAATATATTCTTAAAGCTTGCTTTTGGCTGCAATAGGTCATCATTAATTTTACTCTCTGTTTTTAAGAAGAGGATCCCACCCCCTCAATCCACTGTAAATGCAAGTTTATGTATCGGAAGATGGATTTTGATATTTAAAATAAAATTTCAGTGAATGTGCCAGAAATGGAAAACTTTCGCTTATGGATCCTAAAGAAACATTCCAATGATGGTTCTACAGTAAACTCACTCTCCACCTGACAGCACTCTTATCTCTAAGATGGTGTTTGCTTATTCCTCAATGGCTCTGAATCCCATCCAAATAAAAAGAGAAATAGGATTATTTAAGTCTATGTGATGAGAAGAGAAATCCTATTTATTCCATTCTAGATACCATCGTGTACCATAGAAGAAAAAATGTATATACATACACCATAAAAATGGTCAGAGAGGTGGGGAAGACAGCAAATTGTTATGCAAAAAATCTTTCATGTCTGAGGTTCTGAAATCCCAGGTTCAATCTTCCACACCATCCTAAGGCAGAGCTGGACAGTGTGCTCTGGGAAAATAAAACACAAAGGGGATACAGGGTGTTCTTCTACTACACTGGGTTTGATGTTTGTTACTTTGGAGTTTGTCACAACTCTTAGCAGCAAAGATTAATTTCCATTTCACTATCCATAGAGATATGAATAGTTTCTGTCTGATGAGACAGAGAAGCACAATAGCTAATCATTCTGTAAGGTTTACTATCTAATTGAGCAAATGTCTCTTAATACTTTAAGCTTCTAAACATATTGGAGAGATGGATAAATATTTCACAAATGTCCCTGGAATAGATTACATGATCTGATGGGTCCTTCATAGATCATTAGATAAAGAAGAGGTGGGTACAGTTATACAGTGCACTACCATTCAGTTATGAAAAAAAAAAAGATACTTTCGGGAGTCAGGCTGTAGCGCAGCGGGTTAAGCGCAGGTGGCGCAAAGCACAAGGATGGGCAGAAGGATCCCGGTTCGAACCCTGGCTCCCCACCTGCAGGGGAGTTGCTTCACAGGCAGTGAAGCAGGTCTGCAGGTGTCTGTCTTTCTCTCCTCCTCTCTGTCTTCCCCTCCTCTCTCCATTTCTCTCTGTCCTATCCAACAACGACAACTACAACAATAAAACAACAAGGGCAACAAAAGGGAATAAATAAATTAAATAAAATAAATTTAAAAAAATTAAAAAGATACTTTCATTTATTATTATTTTTAACCACACACGCCACAATGGAAGGATTTCTAAGAATTATGCAAAAGATAACAAACCAGAAGAAAAAAAGAAGCACTGAATGATTTTCATCCATGTATGTAAGATAAGGATATAGAAGGGATAAACAAACAAAAGTGAAGTAAAAAAAGCCAAAGCAATAGGCATGGACAGTGAAACTAAGTTACCTGAGGAGAAGCAGGTGAGGAAGAAGTCAAGGTGGTGGGCTATAAAAACATGTATGCATGAACTATTAATATAGCAGAAGTGCTAGGAGAGTATCAGTTAGTTTTAGATTACTTCCCTTTAATTTTGAAAGCCACATTATATGGGTAGAGTAGTTCTTTAAATTAAAGAGGAGCAGCTGGGGGAAATTTATTTGTTTGTTCTAATCTACTTGGTCATAAAACTCCCTGTCTAAAATATGTCAGTGTATTTTCAATACCCATGAAAGAAGATCAAAAGAGTGTAATTCAAATTGCAAGGCTCTACAAGACTCAGGTTCTAGTTCACCAGCCATAAATTATAAATATATCCCTGAGGCTTGGTACCTGCATGACGACTCTACTGCTCCTGGTGACCTTTCTTTCCTCCTTTCCTTTCTGTCTTTTTCTTTTCTTTCTTTTTCTTTCCCTCTTCTTTTTTTTCTTTCTTCCTTATAGAAACAGAGAAATAGGGTAGAGAGGAAAAGAGAAACATATGCAACACTGTTCCACCCTTATGAAGCTTTTCCTCTCTCTGTAAGTGGGGACCAGGGACTTGAACTTGGGTCCTCCAGCATGGTAACATGTGCTCCAGCAGGAATGCCTCAACCATCCCTCCCCAACCAAGTCTTCCAGTTCCCTGTTGTCTTTCCACTTAAATACTAAATATAACTTAGTAAATTCCAATTCCCTGATGCTAAAAATCAATCCCTCTTTGGCTAATATGTCTCTGGTGTGAGTACTTGCGGTAAAGTGCTCTCATTTTCACATGTACATTATTGGCATCCAAATTCTGATACACACAAACATCAAATAATGTAAATAAATAAAAAGGGGGGCTGGGCCATAGCACAGTGGGTTAAAAGCACAAGGACCAGTATAAGGATCTGGGTTCGAGCCCCTGCCTCACCATCTGCAGGGGGGTCGCTTTGCAGGTGGTGAAGCAGGTCTGTAAGTGTCTTATCTTTCTCTCACCCTCTCTGTCTTCCCCATCTCTCTCGATTTTTCTCTGTCTTATCCAACAACGGCTATAACAACAATAACAGTAACAAACACAATGGGCAACAACAAAGGCAACAAAATGGGAAAAATAGCCTCCAGGAGCAGTGGACTCATAGTGCTGGCACCGAGCCCAACTGATAACCCTGGAAGCAAAAAACCAAAATGGTGCTGCAAAGACTTACAGAGGAAATAATGGATATTCCCTGTAAGGGATGACTGTGGCAAAGGCAGGAACGCTCATGACCTAAGAAAGTGTGGTTAGGGAGTCTGGTGGTAGTGCAGTGGGTTAAGTGCAGGTGGCACAAAGTAACAGGATCAGCGTAAGGATCCCGGTACAAGCCCCCTGGCCCCAGCTCTCCACCTGCAGGGAAGTCGCTTCACAAGTGGTGAAGCAGGTCTGCAGGTGTCTATCTTCCTCTCCCCCTCTCTGTCTTCTCCTCCTCTCCCTATTTCTCTCTGTTCTATGCAATGACAATGACATCAATAATAACTATAATACAACAAGGGCAACAAAAGGGAATAAATAAATAAATAAATAAATAAATATTAAAAAAAGCTCCAGTTCGAGCCCCCAGCTCCCCACCTGCAGGGGAGTCGCTTCACGGGCGGTGAAGCAGGTCTGCAGGTGTCTATCTTTCTCTCCCCTCTCTCTCTGTCTTCCCCTCCTCTCTCCATTTCTCTCTGTCCTATCCAACAACAAAGCAACGTCAACAATGGCAATAATAACCGCAACGAGGCTGCGACAACTAGGGCAACAAAAAGGGGGGAAAATGGCCTCCAGGAGCAGTGGATTCATGGTGCAGGCACCGAGCCCAGCAATAACCCTGGAGGAAAAAAAAAAGCTGTGGCTATACACCTGAGCAGCTTGGTAATAGGGGTAGCCAGAAAGGCATGACCTTTCTTGCAGGAAATGTTGGTAGTCACTAGTGGGGAAAGGAAGAACCTCAAATTGAAACAGAAGGACAACTGAGAAAGGTTCTAAAGCACTTTAGTCTACAGACATACCACCCGAACTCCCAGTCTCATCTGATTTCAGAAGCTACGTGGGGTGGGGCCTGGTTAGTACTTGGATGGGAGCACTTCAGATCTAGCAAACACAGCAGACAGACTGACTGTCATAGTAGTACGGAGTGGCTTCTCATTCCAGAGGCCTGTTATGAGGAGGCCATGCAAAGAAGCACACTAGAACAGAAGTTTGTTTTGTGGATATTTATGTTGCATTGCATTAAAGGGACTTGTGAATAATTGAAGTTTCTGCACATCTAGCCATGGAGGAGATCTTCCATGATGTTTAGTCTTGTCACTTTGGTTGTTCTACTCACCAATGTTGGGGCGTAGGTGCAGGTAGTTAAGGAGGTTTGGATTTGAGCCCTTCTACTGGGCACAAAGGCTTCACAGACATACCTATAGCTCTTTCCCTATTTATGAATGCAGATCTTCAAAAGGAATACTTGAAAAATCAGCAGAATGTGTACAGTAGTCTGCAAAATTACTAAGTGAAGGCTATTGAGCAAGGTCCCAAGAGGAAAGCATTTGTAACCACCCTTTCCCATCAAAAGAGTTAACCAAAAGTGATACATTTTTGTTTCTTTGGTTGGTTTTCTGGGTGAATCAGACTTTAGTTTCATCTTCCCACCCTTGAAATAAGTCAGTTGAGGTGGTATTTTCCTACCGTGTTCCCTTTGAAGGCGGTCTTGAGGAATCAAAAGGAAATTTTCTGTAATTAATAAGGTGGTGAGTCAAATCATAATTGCTACTCCAGATGTGTACAGCCCTCTTCACATATGGTGTGCAGCCATCAATTTGGAATCTGCTCACATTGCAACAGCTGGAATGGCTTCTTATGCCCAGGACCAATTACTGCTGCCAGCTCTATGGCTTATCTGATATGGATAGACATTACATTACACACATACACATATATGAAACACCCTTTCATATGAAACCATATGAACCTACACAGATTTATTCACATACATGGTGTCACACAAACATGCCACAAAAGTGATATATGTTACCTTCAAATCTAAATGCTTTATAAAACCCCTTCAAACCAAGTGCCTCCCCCCTACCCCAGGGTTCTAGGATTCATGCTGGGGCTATGTAACTATACAGCAACTCAACTGCTCCTGGCAGTTCCCCCTTCTCTCTCTCTTTCTCTTTCTATCCTCCTTCCTTCCTTCCTTTTTTTTTTTTTTTGATAGAGACAGACCAAAATAGAGAGGAAGAGAGGAACAGACACATGCAGCAAGGCTCCACTGCTTCTTAATGGTTACAAAGGGGCAGGAGGAGGTGTGGCAATTTGTTTCATATCTTCACTTTGGGTTACTTTCACTTCTTGGCTAGTTAGTTAATGAAGCAATGAGCATGTGTGTGCAAATATATCTATGACGAATCTCTGTAAGTGTGTGACTTCCGTGCCTGAGGTCCTGGGTTCGAGTTCTGATACTATATGGGAGCATTATGGGTAATACCTGAAAAATCTCCGAGGATGTAGAAGATGTGGTGTCTCTTCTCTGTCTCTCCCATCCTCCTCTCTCTGACAATGTCCTGTTTTGTTTTTTCTCTAAAAAGTAGAAGAGCAAAAAAAAAAAAAAAAACACCGAAAAGACTGTTTATCACACATGCATAAAGCCCTGAGTTCATTCCCCAGTGCCACATAACAAAAAGACACTCAGAGATAATGCTTTCAATTCTTGTAGCTACATATCCACAAGTGAAAATATTACATCATTTGCTAATCCTATTTTTTAAATTTATTTTTTATTTAAGAAAGGAAAAATTAACAAAACCATAGGGTAGGAGGGGTACAACTCCACACAATTCCCACCATCCAATCTCCATATCCCATCCACTCCCCTGATAGCTTTTCCTTTCTCTATCCCTCTGGGAGCATGGACCCACGGTTGTTGTGGGTTGCAGAAGGTGGAAGGTCTGGCTTCTGTAATTGCTTCCACGCTGAACATGGACGTTGACTAGTCGGTCCATACTCCCAGTCTGCCTCTCTCTTTCCCTAGTAGGGTGTGTCTCTGGGGAAGTGGAGCTCCAGGACACACTGGTGGGTTCTTCAGTCCAGGGAAGCCTGGCCAGCATCCTGGTGGCATCTGGAACCTGGTGGCTGAAAAGAGAGTTAACATACAAAGCCAAACAAATTGTTGAGCAATCATGGGCCCAAAGGTTGGAATAGTGGAGAGTAAGTGTTGGGGGGGGGGGTACTCACTGCAAACTCTAGTGTACTTCTGCTTTCAGGTATATATTTTGCAGTAGTTTACGGATACGTGTGAACATATGCTCTCTCTCACAGAACCTGGTCTATATCTAGGTTTTGGGACTTTGTTAGAAAGTGAACCACCTGGGATGGAATTAGAGTATACTATGAAAGGAAAGGTCTCGGGAGTCAGGCTGTAGCACAGCAGGCTAAGCGCAGGTGGCGCAAAGCACAAAGACCGGCATAAGGATCCCGGTTCGAACCCTGGCTCCCCACCTGCAGGGGAGTTGCTTCACAGGCGGTGAAGCAGGTCTGCAGGTGTCTATCTTTCTCTCCTCCTCTCTGTCTTCCCCTCCCTCTCTCCATTTCTCTCTGTTCTATCCAACAACAACAACAACAATAATAACTATAACAATAAAAAAACAACAAGGGCAACAAAAGGGAAAAAATAAATAAAATAAATATAAAAAAAAGTTAAAAAAAAAAAAAAGAAAGGAAAGGTCTCACCCAAGTAATGAAGCAGAAGGGTTGTCATTCCACACCTGAAGTCTCTGGACACAGTCTGAGCTGAAGCATGCTGAGGTGGCACTCATTGCGTTGATTAGGTTGCGATCAGCAGATGCAATATTATTTGATATGGATTGGGAGAGGCGTGCGGGAAAGTGGGCACTATCCTAAGGTTCCAGGACTGGGGGAAATATAGGCTCTATAGTGGAGATGTGAGGTTCCTGATGTCTTAGGGTTCAAAAAGACAATGAATAGTTAATGGTATCATCACATTATTTGGTAATTGGGTTAACTTTGAAAAGTCCTTTTGTTAGGGTTTGCTGTATAGTACCCAGTATCTTATATAGCGGTGCCACTGGTTGTTTCTGATCTACTTGGTCTAGGCTTTTGAGAGAGTCCACATATCAAATACACAGCCTATATATTAAAAAGACTCAGTCTGTGTTTTAAAAACTTTGAGACATACAATTAACTCCCCCCCTCATATTAATTAACTAGTGATTTATATGACTACACTTTACTAGGAGTGTACATAAACACCATTCCCACCACCAAAAGACTGTGTCCCATCCCACCCACCCACCCCCACAGCCCACCGGCCCAGGAAGCCGCATGTCCATCCTCCCCCTCACCACAGGGTTTTACTTTGGTGCCCTACTTTCAATTTAGTCAAAACCTGCTTTTAGTTTCCCTTTCAGATCTTCCTTCTCAACTTCTGTTGATGAGTGGGGTCATCCCATACTCATCTTTATCTTTCTGACTTAGCTCACTTAACATAATTCCTTCTAGCTCTGTCCAAGATGGGTTAGAGAAGGTGGGTTCATTGTTCTTGATAGCTGCATAGTATTCCATTGTGTATATATACCACAGCTTTCTCAGCCACTCATCTGTTGTTGGGCACCTGGGTTGCTTCCAGGTTTTCGCTATTATGAATTGTGCTGCTATGAACATAGGAGTACACACCTCTTCTTGGTTGGGTGTTATGGAGCTAATCCTATTTTTAACTTTCTGAGAAAACTCCCTACTGTTTACTTTCTTTGCACCATCGTCAGCACTTGATATTTTCTTTCTTTTTAATTTTCCTTTCTCTCTCTCTCTTCTTGCTTTTAATTATCTTTATTTATTATTGGATAGATAGCCAGAGATGAGAGAGAAGGGGGAGACAGAAAGGGAGATAGATAGAGAGATACCTACAGCACTGCTTCAACACTGGCAAAACTTTCCCCACTGTAGATGGGGACTGGGGGCTTGAAGCTGGGTCCTTGTGCATTGTAACACGTGTGCTCAACCCCATGCACTACTGTCTGACCCCCGGCATATGACATTTACTATTTTTTAAAAGGTTTTCATCCTGATATATGTGATGTGATATCTAATTGTAGTTTTGGCTGACGTTTCCTTATAGTTAGTGATGTTAAGTATGTTTTCTAGTCATTTTCCTATCAACAGTGGTTGGGACTGTCCCATTCTCCAAAGGGAGGTTGGACAACATACTCTACCACTCAAGGAAGATGGGTCCTGAAATTAGTACAGCCTGGAATGTCCCTAGCTATGATCACAGAATGCAAGTTCAAACTTACAGGGATGCAGAGGTTACATAGGCTCCTGTGCAGAATATGGGCCCCAGATCAAATTGATGGGGTTTACAGTTAACAACATTTATACACCTTTCCCATGTTTGGGAGCTACTCTCTTCCCTGATCCAGCTTTCTAGTCCTTTTTCCAGCTATGACACCATCTCTCCTGAAAATAACCTGGGCCACCTGCTTATTAGATATCAGATTCAGGCAAAAACTAGTAAAGCCATGGGCCCCTTGGAATATACCTAAAATAGACCTACTAGCTTTTTCCAAAACGAAGACCCCAAATCTTCATCTGCAATATTCTTGCCTTGAAGTTCATGATTAGTCAACAATTTGTTCTGCTTTATATATTAATTCTTTTTCAGCTATCAGATTCCAGATGCTACCATGATGCCAACCTGACTTTCCTGGGCAGATGACCCCACCAATGTGTCCTGGGGCCCTGCCTCCCCCAGATGTCTACCTCACTAGGGAAAGAGAAAAACAAGCTGGAAGTATGGCTCGACCTGCCAACATCCATGTTCAGTGGGGAAACAATTACAGAAGATAGACCTCCCCCCTTCTGCATCTCACAATGATACTGGGTCCATACTCCCAGAGGGATAAAGAATAGGAAAGCTTTCAAGGTGTGTGTGTGTGTGGGGGGGAAGATGGGATAGGGAGTCTGGTGGTGGGAATTGTGTGGAATTGTACCCCTCTTATCCTATGGTATTGCCAATATCTCCATTTTATAAATAAAAAAATTTAAAAATGGCAAGAGAGAGAGAGAATTCCTTCACTTTTTATAGATACCCTGTTATATAAGCAACTAGGAGTAAAACATGTATTCAAGTATTCATTCAGTCCTTGAGTAAATATAACATCAACCATGAAAGAAAAAGATAAACTGCCCAATGTAAACACTAATCAGAATTCTTTTTATATAGACATTCCACCACTAAAGATATGAAAGGCCACTAAGCACAGAAAGATGTTCAAGTTAAGTACCATACATACCAACTTAATGGTTAGCATATAATAAACAATCTTAATTCCATGTGTTACTATGTATGAGGTGGAGTACAGCAGCCAGACCTCTCATACATTGCAGATGTGTGTGTAGAGTGATGTCATTACCTTGGAATAAATGGCATTTCTTTGTGAAGGTAAACATATACTACCCCTATATTCCTGCAGATCTGCTTCTTGCTCTTAAGGTTAGTTACTGCCACAAAACATTTTAAATATGAGCATTCCTAGCAGCTTTATTCATAATAGCCATCAACTGGAACCAGCCCAAATATCCATCAGCAGGTGAACAGATTCCTGGTGTATTTATTTATACAACAGTATAAATTATACAACAGTAAGAAAGGGATGCAGTGCTGATACATACAGTGGTGCAGAATGAAGTTTAAAAAAAATGTGACTCTGGATAAAAGAAATCTGACAAAAAAAAAAAAAAGAGGACAGCCTAGGTCACTTTTTCACCAGATGAAATCTTGGCAATGAGGTAATGTCTATATAATGAAAGATGACAGCCTATGGAGGAAAGGGAACAAAGTGAGCTCTCTCCAGGCCCCTAAACTTGATTTTCAAAAGGGAAAAAATTAATATTTAGCAGCTATACTAAAAACAAACCAAAACTGTAAAGGTTTTCAAAGCATCAGGATATCTTTGTTGTTGTTGTTATAGTTTATGGCTGGGCTCCCTGCCCCACTCAGAATCCACTGCTCCCAGAGGGAGGGAGACAGGTAGAAAGAATAAGAGATATTTGCAGACGTGTTTTACCATTAATGAAGCTTTTCCCACCTGCAGCTGGGGAGTGAGGGACTTGAAGCTGGGTTCTAAAACATGGTAATGTGTATGCTTAACTGGGTGCTCTACCACCTAGCCCCAACTTTTTTAGCCAGATGTTGCTGAGGAGTTATTCTGATGCAGTCTCCGCCCCCAGGTTTTTCTATGCCCCGCTAAATCCTAGAGTGCCCCCTTTCAACCAGTCCTGGCCCTACATGGCACCCCTGGTTGTCGCCCAACAAAAAGCCCCCTCACCCCTCCCCTCTCTCTCTCTGGGCTCTTGGCTCTTCCTCTCTGAGGTCTCGCTCCCTGCTCTCCCGCCGTGGTTGGCCATTGCCGGCTGGCTCCACGTGGTCTGAACCAAACCTCCCCCCCCATCCTATAATAAAGATTTGTGTACTCCTTTGCTCTGGACGTCCGCTCTCTTCTCCATGGTGCAGCCCGACACCAGACCGCCGCAACAACAGCCAGAAACAGAGACTAAGACAAAACATGGCAAAATAGGCACACTATCTAGGTGAGCTATTTTGCAAACCTGAGAGAATATCTTCATATATATATATATATATATATATATATATATATATTTTTTTTTTTTTTTAACCTCAAGAATTATCCATGGCTCCCTGCCTGCATGACGAATCTTCTGCTCCTGGAGGCCATCTTTCCCCCATTGTTGTTGCTCCTGCTATTGTTGTTGGATAGGACAGAGAGAAATGGAGAGAGGAGGGGAAGACAGGGGTGCGGGGGGGGGGGAGAGAAAGATAGACACCTGCAGACCTGCTTCACCGCTTGTGAAGTGCCCCACATGTGGGGAGCCAGGGTTCAAGCAGGGATCCGCATGGCAGTCCTTGTGCTTCACACTATGTGTGCTTAACCTGGTGCACTACCGCCTGGACCTCTATCTCTATGATTTAAGGGTAAGGCAAGACCTCCCTGGAACCACAACCCACAAAGAAGAAAAAGTGACCTCTACAAGCTACAATATTGCTCAAGCCTGACATTTATATTTTTGCATGTGCTGACTTTCTTATTACTGCATGCATATTTTAGGAACACATTTTGGCATACACACAAAAGTTACCATATTTTCAAGCACACTTATTTTTATTTTTTTGTCATCATTATAGATGAACTCTTTGTCAACTTCCTTGTGTCATGGCTCTAAGAACTACAAAATTGTTGTGGCTTATTGGAAAACTCAGTGCAGGCATTGAGTGGCCTCTGGCATACGTGACCACTTTGAATTTGTTTTGCCTCAAAATTAAGATTTACTGATGAAGACAGCATAAACTAATGCATGAGAAAATGCTTTGTAAAGGAGGAGAAATCATATAATTTACTTATCCTTCCACTTAACATTCTTTGTATTCACCAATTTCTTCACCCTGCTCATTGGGGTGGGGTGGGGAGGAATGTTCTACTTTGTGGAAATAGTTAATTCTTCTTCCACTTAAATTCATTATTCCACTTGCTTCTGAGTTCTCTGAATCATTCACCCATAAAGCATCTCTGATGTGGCTTGTATCTTCAATGACACTCACTCTCTTTGTAAGTTCTTTCTCTCTATTTTAAATAACAACATACTGCTGTCTACCATGCTCTATAAAAACCAAACCAATAAGAAAACCCTCTTCTTAAGGATCCTTAGATGACCTAATGCTAAGGGAAATAGAACTCTCAAGCTCTCTGTATTATTCTTTTGAAAACAAAAAAGACTGATTTACTAGTTTTAATTCATTAGTTAATAGAAGAGGGAGAGAGAGAGTGCATGTACCACTCTGGTACATGCAACACTGGGGGATCAAACTCTGGACCTCACACTCAAAAGTCAACAGGTTTATCCACTGTGCTTCCTATCCTGCCCCCTTCGCATGCCCCCACACCCACCCTACCCGGCTACTTCTATGCTGTTCTTTTTAAAAAACTTTTGTTTATGAAAAGGAAACATTGACAAAAACCATAGGATAAGAGGGGTACAACTCCACACAATTCTCACCACCAGAACTCCGTATCCTATCCCCTCCCCTGATAGAGCTTTCCTATTCTTTAAAAAAAAAATGTTTTTTTACATCTATTTATTTCCTTTTGTTGCCCTTGTTGTTTTACTGTTGTAGTGATTATTATTGTTGTCATTGTTGGATAGGACAGAGAGAAATGGAGAGAGCAAGTGAAGACAGAGAGAAGGAAAGAAAGATAGACACCTGCAGACCTGCTTAACCACCTGTGAAGCAACTCCCCTGCAGGTGGGGAGCCGGGGGGGGGGGGGGGGGGCTGGAACCAAGATCCTTACGCCAGTCCTTGCACTTTGTGCCACGTGCACTTAACTTGTGCTACAGCCCGACTCGCAGCTTTCCTATTCTTTATCCCTCTGGGAGTATGGGCCCAGGGTCATTGTGGGGTGCAGAAGGTGTATGCTGTTCTTTCATATACTTCCCTCTCTCTTTATCCTGCTGAGATCTACCATCTAGGCCAGATGTGATGGTACATGTTTAAAAGATCCATCAGGACTTAGTGAGAAATACAATAAAATGTTTAAGAGTTTGTCCTCATTATACATATCTCTGCAGTGTGGGACACTATGGACCTCTCTCTCTCTCTCTTTCTCTCTCTTTACTTTCATAATAAGTATGTTTTATTTTATTTTCCAATTTAATGTCATAGTCATTAACTAATGGAATATGAAAAGTTAGTGTAGTCATGTTATATATCCAGAATGATTACATAGATAATGGGAAAAGTAAAGGGAATTTTACTAGTAATTATAGCATGTGCTATCTCTTAAGACACCTATGTTAATTTTCCATTCCTCTAATTTATTAGCAAATATTTCCTTATATTAACTCAAACTTTTCTTCTTCATTCTCATTCCATCCATATGCTCTTTGACTTTGATGCCCTGTAAATGCCATCACTCCTGCTTGGTTACTTAGTTACTATTCTACCCACACTCCCTGATTCATCCCATGCTGGCCACCCTCACTCCTCTAAGTTTTCAATGTCCCACCTTTTCATGAAAACCTTTTTTTTTTGATACTGATCTATTCATTCCAGTTCTCATCCCTCCTCTAAATGAACACACTCCTAGAACGTTCACATTTCTCAAGGCCCTTCCTTTATCTTTGTCTTGTTTCTGCCTATAGAGTTTACTGATATATTCACATATATATTCACTTTATATATCATAAGGCCCTCCCGGTAGGATTGAATGTAAGAAGTCTGTATTTCACTTAGCTATCTTTTTGTTCTTTCTTCACAGAAAGCCTTGTATATCTTGTTGGTGATAGGTATAGAGTCAAAGCCTGTACAGATAAAAAAAAAGACACTTAGGAACAATGGTACTAAGAAGGTAGATCTGGCTTTAATTAGAAGAAAGAAGGAGTGCTTAATAAATATCATTAAGTGTATATTTATACTTGCAACTTGATTAATTTCTCTCCAAAATGAAATCAAATGAAAATTTTTATAATGTCTCATAGAATGAATTATTTTTAATCTTTTATAATGTCTCATAGAATGAAAATGTGAATTTAAAAATAATTTATGTTATTATAGATAATTCTCAAAGATGTGGATTTTTTTAAAGACTTTAAAAAAATTTTTTTTTAATATTTATTTTATTTATTTATTCCCTTTTGTTGCCCTTGTTGTTTTATTATTGTAGTTATTATTGTTGTTGTCATTGTTGGATAGGACAGAGAGAAATGGAGAGAGGAGGGGAATACAGAGAGGAGGAGAGAAAGATAGACACCTGCAGATCTGCTTCACCGCCTGTGAAGTGACTCCCCTGCAGGTGGGGAGCCGGGGTTCCAACCGGGATCCTTATGCTGGTCCTTGTGCTTTGCGCCACCTGCGCTTAGCCCGTTGCGCTACAGCCCGACTCCCAAGATGTGAATTTTTTAAACTAATCATTATTTGTCTCTCTCTCTCTCTCTTCATGTATAGCTATATCTGTCTTTCTCAGCCTCATAAAGAGGCAAGGGAGGTGGCTCAGTGATAGAGTGCACGTGTGGGATCCTGTACTTATTCAGACTCATATAATTAACTACTAGACTATATGGTCTAGGTAATATGTTCCCATTTGAGGATGAAAGGCTGAGAAAGCTGTCTTTTTCTTTAGGAAAAATTAGGGGAAGTGTGTAAACAAAGATTAAATCTGACTCTAGAATACTAAAGTCTAAAACTCTGAGCTGAGTAAGATAAAAACCTGAAACATTTTGTTTATTTGTTTTATATCTCAACAGGGTTTTTGCTGGGTCTTTGTGCCTATTAATCTCTGCCTCACTCTCTATCTTTCCCTTTTTAGATAGAGGGTGAGAGACAGAGAGGGAAAGAAAGAGACAGACAGAGAAGGAGAGATGCCATGGCATCACTCCACCACTTGTGAAGCTTCTCCTTTGCTATTGTGTGCTGACTGGGAACTCCAACCTGGATCCTCTCTCACGATGAAGTGATGAAGTGTGTACTCCACTAGGTGAACTTTTCTCTGTGCCACCCAAGAAAAGATTTTTAAGTAGAAAAAGTCTGAATTATAAGAGTGAATGGTTTGCACAAGTCATAAAGTGCATCTTGAAAAGCCTTATATGTACCCTGGTTCAGAATAGGAATATATATATGTTTGCTTCCAGTGTTTTCAGTGGGGCTCAGTGCCTGGACTATATGAATCCACTGCTCCTGGTGGCCATATCCCCCCCCCCCATTGCTGTTGTTGTTTTGGATAGGACAGAAAGAAATTGAGAGAGGAGAGGAAGATAGGGAGAGAGAAGATAGACACCTGCAGATCTGCTTCACCACTTGCGAAGCAAGCCCCCTACAGGTGGGGAGCCTGGGGCTCAAACCAGAATCTTTTGCCGATCCTTGTGCTTTGCACTATATGCAGTTAGCCGGGTGCTACCACCTGGCCCCCAGGAATATATTTCTTATTGTGACCTGAGTTTTAAAAAATTTTTTAATTTTATTTTATTATTAGAGACAGAGAAATTGAGAGGGGGAGGGGAGATAGAGAGGAAGAGAGACAGAGAGACAACTGCATCCCTTGTTTCACCACTCATGAAGCTTTCCCTCAGCAGGTGGGGACCAGGGGCTTGAGCCTGGGTCTTTACTCATTGTAATGTGTGCGCTTAACCAGGTGCGTCACCACTTGGCCCCTTGATCTGAATTTTTTAAACATAAGATTTATTTATTTATTTTTATGGACACACACACACACACACACACAGAGAGAGAGAGAGAGAGAGAGATGGGGGGATACACTGTTTAGTCCTGGTTTATAGTGGTGGTGAGAATTGGTCTGGGGACCTCTGGAATCTCAGGATCCACCTTAGCCTGGATCTAAAAAGTCTAAAATCTCTTATTTTAAAGGGTAGACGACTGATTCCAAAGAGCAACAACAGTTACTCCTTATTAAGTAGTGGGGTCTAGCTATCAATCAAAAAAGGGCAAGCCTTTACTTATAAGTTATTTTCACAAAGAAACAGGCCATACCTTGCATCCTTTTGCTTAATGATAAAAAAGATGAACTTGATGGCACAACCATTGTCCAGTAGCACTTAAGATTTAGGGCAGGCCGCATCAACTCACTGCAATACAGATAATTACCAGCACCAAGCTAATTGCTATTCATTACAAATAACAGGAAACTACATTACTGCCTCCAGGCCACGGAAACAAGACCCAAACACAGCAGAGTCTGTGTTTTAGAGACAGGTGGAATTTTCCATAATTTTAGTTATGTATATTCTGACCTAGCGAGTGGTATTTATACAGCTGCAATAGGAGTGTTAATTTTGATAGATACTGTCTTTGTCTAGCCAACACAAACCAAGGACTCTATGATTATCAGCGATAATTTGTGCTGGTAAATTTAAATTAACTTTGGGGGGGATCAGGAGCATTTGCAGTGTTACTCATAACTTCTTGGGTTTAAAAAAAAATCAGTTCCAGCCATTTCCCTCCCTAATTCAATGATGCTGTTGGAATAAGAGTCCATGCATTACATGGGAGGTGGGAACCTGACTCCCTCAGCCACTCTTTCAAACAGTTCTTCTGAAAAATCTTTAATTTGCTCATTTTGGAGAGGGGTAGGTAGCCTCTGGAAGTCTCCAGCTATTGCACAAGACAGTTCTAATGTGTGCTAAGTCTGATGTTCACACCAGGAGTGTCTTAGCAGTAGGGTACAGATGATCATAACAGAGTTGAGCCCATTAGATGACTGGCCCCCTGGACTGACTGAAGATTTCATAAGTGGAATTAAATAGTTCCTGAAGAGTTGGTTGCAGAATATTACTCATATGTACCCTGGGCCACAAAATAAATATTAGATCCAATAGAAATGATAAAAAGACACCATAAAATACCTAATGAAAGTGTCTACTTAGACCTAAGTACACTCCACACTACTTCCTATTATATTCCTTCAGTCACTCCAAAGATAACCTTATCAAAGTAAGGACTACAAAAGATGAACAAGGGCCAGAGACTGGCATACTTTAATGATGACTCCTTAGTAACTATCAGACCAAACCAACAGCTGGGGCCCTAGCCGGGGAGTCCTGGGATTCCCACACAGACATGGTGGGCCTAGACCTCAAATAGATTCCTCTCTCCATTGTCCCTAGTCATCTCCATCAGGAACAACCCCTTTCTGGGCCCCCACAGGATCTTCCTTGCCCTCAATGTGAATCAACAATAGTAGAGAATGTTCCATCCTCCTAAGGGAGGCTGGGTAAATACTCTATCTACCACCTGAGGAAGACAGGTCCTGAAATTGGTGCAACTTGGAACATTCCTACTCATGACCAAAGAATGTGAGCTCAGATCTACAGGGATGCAGAGATCACATAGGCTCCTAAGCTGAATATGGGGCCCAGATCAGATAAAATCAACGGGGTTTACAGTCAACAATATTTATACACCTTTCCCATATTTGGGAGCTACTCTCTTCCCTGAGCCAGATTTCTAGCCCTTTTCCAGCCATAACATCAACTCCCCAGACAAAACTTGGGCCCACCTGCATATCAGATGTCAAGCTCAGGCAGAAAGCAGTAAAGTCATAGGCCCTTTGGAATATACCTAAAACAAACCTACTAGTTATTTCTAAAACAGAGACCCTAAATCTTCATCTGCTGTATCCCAGCCTTTAGGTTCATGATTTGTCAACACTTTGTTCAGCTTTTTATCTTAACTCTTTTTTCAGCCACCAGGTTCCAGATGCTACCATGATGTCTGCTGGACTTCCCTGGGCAAACGAACCCCCAATGTGTCCTGGAACCCGGCTCCCCCAGAGCTCTGCCCCCCCTAAGGAAAAAGAGAGACAGGCTGGGAGTATGGATAAACCTGCCAACATCCATGTTCAGTGGGGAAGCAATTACAGAAGCTAGACCTTCCACCTTCTGTACCTCATAATGACCCTGGGTCCATACTCGCTGAATAGGAAAGTTATCAGGAGAGGGGATGGGATACGGAGTTCTGGTGGTGGGAACTATGTGGAATTGTACCCTTCTTACCCTAAGTTCTTGTCAGTGTTTCCATTTTATAAATTAAAAAAAAAAATAAAATGATAGATCGAAGGGGGCCAGGCAGTGGAGCACTGGTTTAAGCACACGTGGTTTAAGCATACAAAATGCAAGAACCTGTGCAAGGATCCTGGTTTGAGCCCCTAGCTTCCCACCTGCTGGGGGGTCACTTGACAAGTGGTGAAGCAGGTCTGCAGGTGTCTATATTTCACTCCCCCTCTGTCTTTCCCTATCCTCTCAATTTTTGTCCTATATAAATAAATAAATAAATAAATAAATAAATAAATAAATGGCCACAGTAGCAGTGAATTCGTAGATCGGGCACCGAGCCCCGGTGATAACTGTGGAGGCAAAAAAGAAAGAAAGGACAGAACTATATCTATTCTCAACTCTGTTCAAGTCAGTGCTTTAGTTTGCCCAATAGAGCATATACTTTACCATGCAGGAGGATCTGGGTTCGAGCCCCCAGCTATCATATGGGAGCACCATGCAAAGGGGAAACTTCACAGGTCATGGAACGGTGCTTTGTGTCTCTCCTTCACTTTCTGTCTGTTGGCTCCAGTGAAAAGAAAGCCTGCCCAGACAGTGGAATAAAGCAGTTAGAAAGCCCCAGAGAAACATCTCTATGGTAAATAAAATTAATAAATCATAAATCATAGATGTCAAGGGAATTGTTTTATTGAATGATGGTAAGAGACCACTTTCTCTAAGACTGAAGCTTGGCTTAATAATGTAAGGCATATTCAATATCTTGAGGGACCGGTTAAAAGACACATATCTTCTGATGCTTCAGTCAAATAACCATTACATTTTTGTTAGCAGGATCAGGTGTGGAGGTGACCAATAAATTGATGGTAGAGAAAGGCCATGGGAGTGGTCCGGGAGGTGGCGCAGTGGCTGAGGCCCTAGACTCTCAAGCATGAGATCCCGAGTTCAATCCCTGGCAGCACATGTACCAGACTGATGTCTGGTTCTTTCTCTCTCTCCTATCTTTCTTATTAATAAATAAATAAATAAATAAATAATTCTTTTTAAAAAAGTAGGGGGTTGGGCAGTAGCGCAGTGGGTTAAGCACAGGCGGCGGAAAGCGCAAGGATCGAAGTAAGGATCTCAGTTCGAGCCCCCAGCTCCGCAACTGCAGGGGGGGTCACTTCACAGGTGGTGAAGCAGGTCTGCAGGTGTCTATCTTTCTCTCTCCCTCTCTGTTTTCCTCTCCTCTCTCCATTTCTCTCTTGTTCTATCCAACAACAAATGACATCAGTAATAATAACCACAACAAGGCTACAACAACAAGGGCAACAAAAGGGGGAAAAATGGCCTCCCCAGTAGTGGATTCACGGTGCAGGCACTGAGCCCCAGCAATAACCCTGGAGGCAAAAGAAAAAAAGTAGAAAGGCCATGGGAGGCAGGCTTGTGAAAATGATGTAGATGTACTAAAACATATTGATAAGTCTTGGGACATTTTAGAGGTTCTCAGATTACCATAACAAGTTATGTGTATCAAGAAAGGAAGGCAAACAGGCTAGTGATGATATCTGAAAAGTAATCTTCTTGCATTTTCTAAGATAGAAGCTGTCACTTTGACTTAGTTTGATCAAAAGACCTAGGGTTTACTCCAAATATCTTTGTCTTTGGAGAATTCTTCAGAATTCATGGCTCAAAGTGTCCTGAACAAATG